>NC_070555.1:2041122-2721497 GCF_026873545.1 Fusarium falciforme
TGCTCGCGTAAAGGAGAGGCTGTGGCCAGTCATGTTCTTCAAAGATGGGAGGTTCCCGAACGTAAACGAGATTTCTTTTGTCCCTGCTAGTCACATGAGACCCTACGACAAGGCCGATTCGACCATTCGATACAAAGACGAGGTCGAGGACTTTCTAACCAGGCGTGACAAGCCTACTCCCTCGCCTTCGGTGGAGAGCCGGGGATCCAGCCCCAGTAAGTTATCAACAGTTGAGATCGGACTTGGAGCACCATCACTAACTATGATTGCAGCAGCCAATTCGGATCACCAGGATACCCCCATCAGTGATGATGCCGTTCCAGAGGACGCAACGCTGAGACAGCAACATTCTCGGCACCCTGAGATTCAACGCATTCTGGAGCAGGCGAGTGCCGACTTTGGCGAGCATGCTGTTTTTGAGGAGGAGCATGAAACAGATGAACATGGCGACTTCCGTTACGACCCACGCACTGGTGAGACAGACGACGAGGAAGAAGAGGAGGAAGAAAGAGAGAGCGTTGTGAGGAGCACGTACCATTTTCGAGATTGGAGACAGAGGCGGAGGTTTTATGATGGAGACACTGAAGAGTCGGCGGCAGAGTCGGAAGAGGAGGAGGAGGAGATGAGAGTGGATGATGGGTTTGACATCTACGGGGACGATACGCCCAGGAGATCACCACCTCGCCACACTCGAAACCGCACAACCCCCCAGATGCGATCTTCACCAAACACGACCAACCTGCCAGTGTATGATGAAGAAGAAGACATATACGAGGATGACACCCTCAGGCGACCGTCGACTGACCGTTCTGGAGGTACATTCAACACACCAGCGCCCTCTGCGAGGAATGTGCCTAACCCCCAATTCCCTGAATTCAACGAGTTCTGGCGGCGGCACAGTCGAGAGAGGACAACCGAGTCAGACCAGCAAAGTTCGTACAGTGAGCTGCTTCGTGTAGGTTTGCAGATGAGCTAGACGGGCGCTTCTGATTAGGTGTGGGGGCGGGTTGGTCAACGAGCATTGGGCGACGGTTTGAGCAACAGGCGAAGAGTGCTCACGCATTTTATGCAGAATTTGATTGGCATAGTTATGCAGATCAATTCAGAACACATGAAGTTATGCACATCATTCATTAGTGAGGTACCGATTTCTTTAACAGCCACTCCAGCCCTGGACCACCATCGCTCAACCAAGGGGGCGCTTGGCGCACTAACAGTCTGGGTACTACGGTATTTCTATGTCTCAGCATAATTCATCGAAGTTGTGCAACCACCTTGACCATGCTTACCCTACGGCAGTGTACAGGGAGGTTTGTCAACGTCCATAGAGTCCAGGCTCGGGCTATTCCTGAACCTTCTGGTCAGAATCCCGATTCAATACTTATGGTGAAGTTTAGGATGAACACTTTGGTTAGTTCTCCTCACATTAACACATGTTTCTACCGCATGTTTCCTGCCCAACCAACCCCGGGGCGATGCTTCTGCGCGGCTGCTTCATACTTGATGCTCTTCTTCACATCAAAGATCAATTTAGATCATTGAATGTTCGCCAAAATACCTTGCTAAGTGCACCGCCATCTGAGTGAGAATCAAAACCAAGGATAATTCCACTGGAAAAGCCTCAACTGCGTGTCATCCTGTCGGAGCAGGGTTCGCAGTCGCACCCATATGGCAAAGTTGCTCTAGCGCATTGTCAAATAAGCTCCCGCTGACGTGTGGGTCGTCTCCGCTTGTCTGTAATATCCGGTTGGTCAGTTCGTACGGTAGTTGGTCGATGAGATTTACGGGGTTCATCTGACCCCCAGTCGATCGTGCGTTCTGACAAGAGAATACCGTCTTGAGATTCACGTCTTCAATTGAGTCATTCGGTAAGTAAACCCCGGATCAAATCCGTTGGAAGTAGGCTTATCTCCGTACGCAAAAGCAGGGGTCAATTTCTAATCATCATACGGATGCAGGCGTTGAACCCACAAGGCTGCTGTCCGTACGAGGTCCACCTGGCCATCGATGGGCATGATTAGCAAGCAGCAAGCCAACTACTGGCCATTGTGTTTGAATCCTTCCATTATACCACCAAGAAGCGGGAAGACCTTTGCTCCGACAAGGCTTCTATCATGCGATGGCGAAGGAAGGGGGCTACTTACCGAGGAGATGTCGACCATGAGCTCGAATGTGGTTGAGGGTCTATAAAGACTGATGGATCTCTCCCGAAAGTATGGTGTTTCTCTCTTCACTATCAAATCATCCATTACCTTGCAACCCCATTTCCTCTTTAGCGACAACTCTTGCACATACACCACTGTCATCATGTCTGCCCCTCAGTCAAACCTCTGGAAGCCCCTCAAACTGGGAAACGTCACCCTCTCCCATCGAATTGCTCTGGCCCCTCTTACACGTCTTCGCAACGATGAAGAGCACCTCCCCATGGATATCATGACCCAGTACTACACAGACCGAGCATCAACTCCTGGAACTCTCCTCGTCAGCGAAGCCACCGGTGTCTCCAAGACCGCAGAGGCAGCTCCCCACACTCCAGGAATCTCTTCGCCTGAGCAAGTCGCAGCCTGGGGCCGCATCTACAATGCTATCCATGCCAAGGGATGCTTCATCTTTCAGCAGCTCTGGGATATGGGCCGTGCGGGGTACCCCGAGTACGTTCAGAGTCGTGGGCTGAAGTACTCGTCCAGCACCAACAAACAGTTGGAAGGCCGTTCGATTCCACCTACTCCCTTGACTGAGGAAGAAATCTGGGAAAAGGTTCAAGACTTTCGATCTGCTGCCCGCAAGGTTATTGATGCTGGCGGCGATGGCGTTGAGATCCACGGTGCTCACGGGTATCTCATCGACCAGTTTCTGTCCAGCAGTATCAATGATCGAACCGATAAATGGGGTGGATCCATCGAGGACCGTGCTCGCTTCTTGCTCGAGATTGTCAAGGCTGTTGTTGAGGAGATTGGCGCCGAGCGAACTGCCCTTCGCCTCAGTCCTTTTGCAAGCTTCCAGGGTGCCTACACGACTGACACGTGGGACCAAGTCAGCTACATCATCAGGGAGCTCAAGAGAGCCGGGTACAAGCTTGCGTACCTGTCTTTTGTTGAGCCACGGGGAAATCCTACTCTTACCGACGCCATTGTCCGTCTGGCCTCAGATATTGAGAATCCTTTTGGGGAGAAGAAGCAGAGCCTCGACTTTATTCTCGAAGAGTGGGACAACCAATCTCCTGTCATGGTCGCTGGCGGTTATCTGCCTCATAACATATACCAAGCGGTAGACGAGCAGTATAAGAAGTGGGATGTTGTTGTTGCCTTCGGTCGATGGTTCGTTTCGAACCCGGACTTAGTGTTTCGGGTCAAGAATGGAGTGCCTTTCACGCCTTACAAGAGGGAGTTATTCTATGCCTTCAAGAGTAACGAGGGATACAATGACTACGCCTTCAGCGATGAGTTTATCCACTCGGCCAAGGTGGAGGCAGTGAAGGCGTAGTGTGGGTTGGGCAGTGACATTATGTACCTATTCTAATGATTAGAAGGCGGGAGTAACTAGGGTCGATAGATCATTAAAGAAGGTTTATCAAATCGTTGAAGAGAGTTTAAAAATTCGTTGAAGATTTATCCCCTTCATCGTACCCTATCTGAAGCTCGACCATCGTATCTAAATCACATTAGAGCAGAGGGATTCTAGATGAGGATGATTGTATGCTGCCCTGCTGCATCGCGATGGGCCGAGAGTATGTCCACGCCATCTCTCCGCCAGTAGTTCAAACACCGAGTGACATTCCCACCTTGTTCAGCGTCTTCAGTTCTGCGTGCCGGAAGTCCGTTGTCGTCGGCACCTTGTAACTCGTCTGGTTGAGCATCGGCAGTAAAGTCGTTTTCCTCAAAAAGCCTTGACGGTGGAGCATCGACCTCTGCTGGCTGTGCTACCTCCGGTAACAAAGTTGGAGGAGAATCGATACCGTAGTTTGATAGATGTCCCATGCCCACTCTTCGGTAGACACCTCGTGAAGGCGTCACCGGGGTCAGAATTAGGCAGTGAATCTCAAACTTGTCTGACAGTCTGTCCACCCGAGTCCTTAAGATGAAGGCGTAAAACGGGAAGGTCACTTCATACCCGTCGACATCCCAGTAACAGTACAACGGCTGCCGAGTTGGGGGGTTGAGAAAGATCAGGGCCTTGCGCGAGTTGTTTGCTCGCGCGTCCTCTTCCCTCACTACAAACATGGTTCCTCTCAGGCCAAGCCTGCCGTCGGCCAGGTGCGCAAACTTGTCCCCTTTCAATGGAGTAGTATACGCTTCGAGAATCTCGAACGACCAATTAGAACTTGATATGCCGCGATAGTCAATTTCCACTTCGCCATCAACAGAGGCCCAAGACCAAGTGGGTGCGCGATACCCAGCCACGCGATTGTTCGCCCTCGATGGCCTTCGAGAACGTTTGGTGTGAGCCCTCGCCCAGCAGATCTCGGATCGCAAATTGGCAGACCATAGACCAGCATAGTATGGTGTATGAAGCCGAGAATGAAACCTCCGCGCAAGGCCGGACAGGGCAGCGAGTTTATCGTTTGGATCGGAAAGGGCCAATGGACTATACATCTGGACCATTTTGTGCCAGACATCGAGACATTGCGCCTTTGTCAATTGGTCGAGACGATTGATGGAGAACAATTCGGGGTCTTGCTGAACATCGGAGTCTTGGAAAATTGACAGAGGGAGATATCTTAAAGGGTAGTCGAAGGTATTGTTGAGAGAAGGGTTGGAAATGTCGGTGGCTTCACAACTGAGCTCCTCGGAGCACTCGAAGAAGAGTTGGGACCGGGTAAAACTGACGTTTCGTGTCGCTAAGCATCGTTCTTGAAAGACCCAACCTCGACTGTATAGAAGTTGCTCGTCGAGGTGTGTAAAGACGCGCGCGTCACCCTCAAACCACCATAACTTGGGCGCTGTGTTGGTGGGTGTGTCTGTAGGCGTAGGTGCCTTGTGAGACAGGAACGACAAGGAACTCTGGTCGGGAAATAAAGGGCGTGAACTGTCGGAGGCAAATGTGGCGGCGATGTTAGCGTATGCATTGTGGTACACCTTATCCATCACTGCAAGTTCTTGGGCGAGGTCATCTTCGGAGTCTTGTAAAATGCACTGCCATCGCTGTCAGTGCTTTGCACCGTGCCGCGTCTAAGGTACTCACCAGGGAATCGATCCATAGGTAGGGAACATTGAGTTGATGAGCTACCTGAGCAGTCTCGGAAAACAGTCTCGGGAGTATCTCTGCTGGAATACCCTCCGAGAACGTGACCAGTGTGTCGCTCGTAAGTGTGAGCTGCTCCGAGTCCCCCCATCGGTGGCTCAGAGTGATGTACTCGCTTCCCGAAGGGACATCCTCACGACTAACAACCTTGACGCTGATGATTCTGTTGAGTTTCTGGACATGTAGTGCTCTCGACGGAAACCATTGGCTCTCCTTGCGACACTTTGCATGATTCCGCTTGCAGTTATTGACGCGATCGGCGAGGTAGGACAAGGCGCGTTGAGAGGCTGCAAAGGCGGTCTCGTCGGAAAAGCTGCGGCATGGAGGGTTTTCGCTCAAGATGGCCTTTGTCTCCAAGCGCGAGATCTTGTTATCAGGGAGCCATACTCTCAGCCATAGCCCCTCGTAGTTCAATGTCGCCGCTGTCTTGACCCTGGGGCAGAGGATGTGAAAGTCTTGAACAGCGACAGTCTCAGCATCGAGCGCGGATGTGATCAAGTGAAAGATCCTGGTACACCACCAACAGCCTGCCTGAGCGCCAGCCACAAGCTCTGAGGGCTGGCGGTGGATCGTGACCTCTCGTCCACGCAGGAAATTGCTGAGGCTGAGGAATGAGGAGAACTTGCGATGGGCTGGCTCATTCACGACGCGACTACAGCGGGAGCATTCTGAACCAGAAACGAGAGTTGGCCGAGACAAAGGCATCGGCAGGTAGGAGAATTGATTGCGGCCGTCAAACCATGGGCAAAGGAGATTGTTCAGCTGCGTCTTGCTTTGTTCTGGTGCTCATGCACGTAATCAGCGCATCCTGGCCTCTAAAATCACTGCCTCACCAGGCATATCCTTGGTCAGCCACAGCGCCAATTTGCACTGAATGCTCCAAACCTCATTCCGCAGTTAACCAAGAATCAAGTCCCAATTGAAAGAGCAGTAAAAACATCACCTGCAGAGCCATTCTCTCAATTCCATCATTCCAACTCCACCCATCGGCCAGAGTCGCGTAAAGTGGTCGGTCACGCGTCACTGTGGAGACGGCCCCCTCACCGCTTTCGCCACTAACAACAAACAAGCAACCAAAAGTGGCAGAAACATCGACATCATCAAGAACATCCACGGAACCAGGGAAGCGATATCTAGGAACGAGCCCGCTACCCTCTCTTCTCGAAACCATATACTCGACACCTCTTTCTTGGCTCGGCCGTCGTATCTGCACTGGCGGTCCTCTTCCCCCATCATGTCCACGACCCCACCGAACAAGGAGTACCGCGGCTCCAAGCACCCTCGATATGCGCTCCGAAAACAAGAATTCCATCAGCTCTCCGACATTCAGCACAAGCTCGACAAATTATACAAGATGGCCGAGTTCGATAATGATGCCCTGGAGAAAATCTCCATTGTACGAGGCTCCTCTTTCAATATCGACGACGACGACCCCATCGACCTTGATCCGCGATTCTTTCTTCCTGGCCCAATCGAGAACATGGAATATGGAGTGGATGTCCTCGACAAGACTCAAGGACTATGTTGACGCAGGTGGCCTCAACTAGAGCCGATCAGAAACCACCAGATCCGAAAAGAAATCCAGAAGCTCGCTGATCCAGAGGCGCATCCCAACCAGCGGCACAATTACTTGCGCGCGATGTACGAAGCAAACATGCGGGAAGCTGCGCTACTGGCTGTGTTCTGCCAGGAAGCAGCCAAGGTAGACTCGAGTTGGGCGACACATGGGTAAGAATTGTCATTGGCTTTCTTGGGCACCCCCCGTTTCTGACGCCGAGCATAGATACATCCATGGCCGTAAAGCCCCATGCTCTGAGCGAATCTGGTTCTCGACCGATGACGACCAACCATACCGAGATTTCTGGACGAGCGGTGAATACTACAGGTGGAAACGTGGCGCTGGTACATTTGATTGCCACAATCCCAACGTCCCACATGCAGTTGCTACGGTGTACGACTCATCGCGTCCGCTTCACCAAGGGATGCTTCGCAGCGAACTGCGGGTAGCAGTTGGCCTTCTCAGGGAGCAAATCCGCCGAACTCGCGTCTATGTTGACCATTACATCTATCCTGTAAGTTGATCGTCTGACAAACCCGTCCAATGACCCGCCAGACGTTCTGACACCATCCAGGTTCTAGTTGTTAGCTTCCATGGTCGATTTTCTGCTCGCATAACCCAGGCATATTTCCAGAATGGCAAAGTTGTCGTTCGGCCGTCACGTCTCATCGATCTCCATACGCCCGTCATGTCCACAGAAGTTGGACTCGTCAGCTGTCGGAGAGACCTGCTTGCCCATACCCGAGGCTGAGCAATTTGATGACCCGGTACCTACTGAGGTAGAGGTGGCTGATGTGAAGGGCATGTCTAACAAGAAAATTGATGTTCGGTAGGGGCTAGAGTCCAGCTCCCCAGAAGACCTAAGGCATGTTTTGGTAGCGACATATTGTTTTCACTAGCGATTTGGAAGAGTTTGGAGTTTCAGGTTGGCCGAGCCATGAATTGTATTTGGAACATGGAACTTTCGAGATCGGTGAAGTTTAATGATGAATGACGAATCGAGTCTTGGAATCTGTTGCGACATGTCGCATCCCCTTGAGCGAGACTGTATCTTCATTGTTGATGAAGTGGCTTTTCTGGCCAAGCGACTTCCTCAAGCGCGTAAGTCATGCCTCTTTTAACCGTCCTTTGTTTTGGTAGGTTGTTATTCTTTACTGTCCACAGCGAGTTCGTTTGCTCATCGTTGCGGCGCCTTTCCCAACAGGCCCGGTCGCCTAAGGCAAGAAATCCCACCACCCCTGTTGCCTGGGGAATCCCCACTCACGACACAGATGGATGCACGCACCACATCAACAACACCCATGAGATTCAAGGCGCATTTTGCGAAATAGAACTGTCTGCATCACTTTTTCTACGGCGCTTGCATTTTCTCTACAAGGCCCGGCGTGGGTGACCCTTTAGCCGCGCGGCATTTTTGCGGTCTATTTTGGGTACGCACCGACCGGGTCTGCTCATTGTGGCCTGCCCTGAAGATCAACCAATCAACGACCAACAAGGCCAGCCCAGATTGAATAAGACGACTCGATCTCTCCTCAAGGACTCTGAAGCATGGACAATCTATACCTAAGATTTCCTAAGCTTGATCGTAAATTGTACTAAATGTATAATCAAGTATAGCCTAATATCTTTGTAGGAGGGAGTAGCCCAGTAAGGCGACGGATGGTTTGCTTGAGGTTTCTTAAAGCGGGCAATCTCTTGAGAAGCTCGTCGACATTTAACTTCCATCGCCCCCTGTATGGCTATTCCATGGGATGATGGCTTTGAGATCTAAGAGGCTGCACCCATACCTCGCTAGCGAGATTCTTCTGAGCCCTTGTTCTGAGCTCAGCACTAATGTGTTCTTTATTATAGTTGAAGCCCGACCCTCGAGGAGATAACTGGGCCAGAAGACCGTTCTGAGCTCAGCACATTTCGTACCAAAAAATGCCCTCATGGGTCGGTCTTCCATAAACGGGGCGCCAGGGGGCTTTGAGGGGAAGCCAATCGTCATATTGCAACTTTGACGCTGATCCAAAACTATCAGGGCGAATATCGGAGATGGTGGTTGTAGATGGATCTCCGATATTGTAGCTCTTTCGAACAGCTCAGGCCCACTCGCTGGGTGTCGAGGGAATGAGGTGATGCGCCATTGTTCTGATGGGAGAGGCGATGAAAATGAGAAGAAACATGATGTATTACTAGAAACTTTTCCTAAATACTATCAACGCCAATATTCACGGTGAACCCTTGCACCCCTGGGTCCTGGTATGCGCCTCTTGCTATCAAAACCTCCCTGCAACTCGCTGTGTACTTCTGGGCAGATGCTGACGTCTGACTGATCTCCGGGCCACTACAGACAGACTCTGATGAGGTTGTCTCAGCATCAAGGTGTAACCATTGCTCTCCTGAAGCAGCGGTTTCGCCCTCAGAGCTCGTCGAGTGATTGAGGGGTGGAGATTTCTGGGGATAGACGAACCCATCTGCAGGAACAATGCCATCCGTAAAACCCGTCCGCTTGATCTGGCACAGCCTTCGAGCATAGTCGAAAGCTGACTCTTCACCATGCCTTGCTGTCCAGCCCACGAGCTTGAATCTGGCTTGCACGATCCCACTCCAGTAGCTCACTCGGTTGTTGCGGCGGCGAGTTGCAGCCTCGTCAGCCGCGTGTAGCCTCAATCTGTCGTTGAACCGTCCCACCAGCAACCAGGACTTAACTTTCCTGGACCGAGCCACTGAAAACACGTTGATGGGTCCTATCCTTCCACTGTAGCTGACAGCTGCACCTCTTCGAACAAGCAACCGGACCGCCTCGAGCTGGCCACATGCGCTCGCGATCATCAAAGCCGAGCCCAAGGGACATCCCTCAAAATCAAGATCGGCACCTATATCTAGGCAGTTCTCCATGACCCTAATGGAGCCCTGCGAGGCAGCTCTGCAGAGTGGGCTCCATCCTCGGTCGGGCTGAAGGTTAAGCCATCTCATTAAACCCCTGTCTCCAAAACGACGGCGAAACTGATTGAATGTTGTGTCAAGAAAGCTCATTACTGAAAATCGATGCATCCAGTGCCAGGGGAATTGTTGTAAAGTTTCCAGAGCTAGTTCAGAATTCAGGAGGAATGCCGATAGCTGCGGAAGTGTCCAGAGTAGGTAATTGAAAACATAGCCATGGCACTGGCTTGCGATCTCCAGGACGCTATGATGGGTAGCCAAAGAGTCCAGATCATCCGGCGATTCGGTAATGAAAGAGGGGGCCGAAGAATCGAGGGCGCCTCGCAGTTCTATACCTGGGATTTGTATGTGGTCCTGATATGTCCTCATCAGTGCAGAGTAGCCGCCCCCCCAATCTTTCAGGAGGTTGTTGAAGGAATCTTTTAGAACGGCGACTGGTGACGCGCCGTGTTGAAGAAGAAGCGCCACCATCTCTGGGTCCTTCGTGAAGTCAATTGGACATTGTCCATCTGTCGTAGGTTGATCGGGCTCTGCCCCATTTTCAAGGAGTAGCCGAGCACAAGCAAGGTTTCCGTGCCGGACCGCAAGGTGCAACGCTGTTATGCCATGGAATTTTGGGTGCAGCTTTCTAAGCCCTAACTTGCGGTCCACAACCGAGCAAACCACATCCTCAGGCCGGATATGGCTTCGGTGACTATAGATTCTGACTGTTAACGAATTGAACGATTGAAGCGCCCTTTCTTACTTACCTAATTGCCACAGCATGTTCAGCCAAATAGTTGAGCATTAACTTAAGGCCCTCTGTGTGGCCTGTCCATGCAGCATAGTGCAAGGGGAAGTCGAATCCACGAAGCCAGCAACCGCCTTCGTCGTGATATCTGGCAAGAACCGTGGGAATGAGTTGAAGATGGTCCGGATCCGCCCCTGCATTTTCGATTACGGTGCTGCTTTTGTCCAAATGGTAAGTGTCCCCATTATTGACCAAGACGCTTGCCCCGTTGTCAAGGAGCCACTGGGCAATCGCAATTTGCGCCTTGCTGAAGGCAGAGACCAGAGGGTAGCTCGGCTTCCATCCACGCATCGGTTCGTTGAGGGGGCATCCGATAGCAAAAAGCCTTTGGCACTCGTCTAAGTTGCCTTGCTCGATTGCTATTCCCAGCTGCTGAACTAGAGGTACTACTGATTCCGGTGACAGTTGGTGGAGTGATGTAAAATGCCTGTCGACAATTTCGGCAATGTTGTCATGACCCTCTGCGCTGGCCAACATGCTCGCTGTTCGTCCATCCTTGTCAGCCAGGTTCATAGCACCCAGTTGCAGTAGCGCGCGGGTCACGTCAATATTTCCAAAATATGCTGCAAGATGCAAAGCAGTCTGGCCTCCGTCAGACTGAAGATTGACCGACGCCTTGTGAGAGACGAGGATTTCGATGGTATTCACCTGGCTGAACATAGCAGCAAAATGAAGAGCCGTGAGCCCTCCATCACAAGGAGAGTCTATGTTCTCGACCAGTTGCCGCTGAAGGAGAAATTCGACGACACCAAAATTCATTTGGGCGCATGCCCAATGACAGAGAGTGCCGTTTGTGAAGTAGGGATGACCATGGAGTTTTTCCATTTTACGCCCTACGGAACCATCCATGCGCCTTTTCCAACCTTTGACAGTGGGTTTCTTTACCGAGAGACTGTGCAGTTTCTCAAGAAAACTCAGGGATCCTGCGACAACCGCGGTCGTGAAAGCATCAGCGGGTCCGAACACACCATCCCCAGTCAGTAGAGGGTCTGCTCCCAGTTCCAGGAGCACCTCTGCACAGAGAATAGATTTCTGCTTGAGATGCCACGTCAGTGGAGACATGCGAGAGTGGGGAGATGCCAGGGGGCTGATGGCGTCTAGGTCAGCTCCCTTTTCGATAAGTTTCCGCAACAACCACTCAATGCGCTTGGGAGGTGACTCCATGGCGAGTCTGTGCAAGATTGAGAAAGCCCGATCGTCAGTGGAGAAATCTCTGATTCTCTCAGGCCGAGAGTGGTCAAGTAGGCATTGGAGAATGGCGATGCCATCGTCTTTCGAACAAAGGTTGCGCGCAACTCCTGGTTCGCATGCTGACTCGATTGGACTTGTTCCATTTTCTCGCTGATGAACATCCGCACCGTACTTGATAAGGATCTGGACCATAGAGGTGTTCATGCACTGTATCATCGACTTTAAGTAGCCGACAACGACGTCTTGGGTCGGATCCCACAGGCTGGACGATTGTATAGCTTGTTCCAGAGTCGCTGTGTGAACATTCCAATGGCCGATGTGTGCCCAGGAATAAGTCACTAGTAGATAGACACCGCATTGACCAGTCTCAGCTTCATAGGCTTCCATTGCTTTGAAGCCCAACAGGTCGGCCAAGGTACGGTCAAGATCTACCCACCCCGATGACAGGAACTGCTGCAAGTTCTCCCAGTGTTGGGCTTGGTCTTTCAAATTGCACACAGCTTCCCATGGTGTGACGCCCTTGTTACTCTTCAGTCTCCAGATCTCTGGAGGAGAGAGCACTTGTATCACATCACTCCTCGGTACCATTGAGGCCTTCAAGGCTCTCTCAATATAGCTCTCGAGTGGTAGCTGGTCCTCGAATCGAAGCTGCAGAGCTTCAGGAAAGGCTGTTGTTAGGAACTCCAGCCACTCTTTTGTCGGATTGACTGCCAAGCTGTGAAAGGGTGTGGCATCACCAGGCTTGATCACGCCAGACCCGGGGTCCAACGATAACAATTGCTGAAAAACTTTCTTGGAGCCAGCCCGGCCAGCTAACATGAACAAAGATTCATGCTTGTCCCAGAAATCCGGCGTTTTCTGACAGTAATGTAGAAACAGGAGGGCTTTGCTTTCTAACCGCTCGACGTAGTCCTGGGGGGCGTCCTCAAGAGCCTCCAAGGCCAGCATTAGGGGTGTAAAGCCATCTTCGGTTCGCATCAGTAGAGCCTCCTGGTTGCATTCTGGGTCAATGTTGAACAGGGCTTCCATGAATGAGACCTCGCATGCATCGAAGCTTGCGCAAGCATGCCAGAGCGTGCCCGAATCCGGACCCTGAGCGAGGAGCGACAGCCCATGTTCGACGAGAAGCTTCAGGACGCTCCCATCACCCTCAAGATCGCAACAATGAAGGGTGGGAGTCCCCGTGTTTGTACTGACTTCAGGGTCACTCCCAAGCTTCAAAAGAAGACGAGCGCACTCCAGGGCATCGGCCGCGACAGCATGGTGTAGCAATGTTCCATCAATGTCGCTTCGCTGGAGAGTTTGGTTGACGCTAACACGACCGTCTTGCAGACAGAGTTGGAGCGTGGCAGTGTCGTCATTGTCGATTGCGGCTAAAGTCTTGTCAACCAGCGCCGCAATTGAAAGGGATATCCGGCTGTCCGTCAAGGTTGTATCGTTTGTGAAGTCGAACCCAAGAGTGACGGCGGCAAGCCAGATCTTGTTGCCAAGGTCAAAACCCCAGTCTAAGTCGTATGATGAGGACTTCATCAAGTAGTTGAGTAGCCTAAGGATGGCTTCTTCTAAGCCTGAGCAATCTTCTCTGTTGGGCCAGGTTTTGAGGTAATCTCCAAAGGCAGTTATGTCATCGTCAGTCAGGGTATGTCCATGATCCAACAGTGTCATGAGTGGCTCGAAACTCTCTAAATGGCAACCAATGATGGCGACAGTCAATAGCAAGGAATGGTCACCAACTGGGCCATCGAGTTCATTGAGCGATGCCCCTTCTGAGATGAGGCAATCGATCGTTTCGTTCCGCCGAGTTGATGAAGAGAGAATTCCGGTGAAATAGTGCGAGCCGCGGTCGGGATATCTGCCTGAGAGGTCTTCTATGAAACCGAGCAATGAAATCTCAGCAAGTAGAAGCGGTGTTCCCAGGGGAGATTTGGTATCGACTTGAACTCCAGTCTGAATGAGAAATGAACATATCTCGGGAATGTTCAACGCTGAGGCAATACAAAACGGAGGCAGCGAATTGCTTAGAATCAGGCGTTGGATTTTCTGCTTAACATCCCAAGGACCAACAACCGGGTTCGTTGCTGGGGGCATGAAAGAAAAAATGTCCCGCAGAAGAAAGTGAACCCAAAGACGAAAGTTGGGCGTTGCATCCCGGCGAAACAGCGACTTGGCCGCATCCAACAATGAGGCATTGCTGAGTCCATCACGAGTGAGCCGCAGCCAGATGACAGACGCCATCTGGAAGAAGGAGTAGAACTCCTTGCTCTCAACCAAATCATCAGAGAAGAAACGCTCGACATGTTTGTCATCTATGTTGCCAACTTGCAAGAACCTCAGACATTGGAGGGCGATCAGCGCCTGGCCCTCCGATGTGACAAGCCTATACGCTACCAGTTCTGGAGTCTGCGAAAGCACCTCACCTTGTAGGAACTCCTTGACTGAGAAGTGAGCAAACTCAAACGATTGATGTTGGCCATCTTGAGCGGATTTCCGTATGAGACTGCTGCAACACAGAAAGATCTCTCTCTCTGAGACTGTGTTTGTTTCATCCATGTGCACGCCAATGGTCTCGGGTACGGAGACGGCCAGGCAGAGGTCCTCAATAGGCATTTTTGGATACTTAGCGATGAAATGGAGGCACTTCTGGACCAGCTTGCGGACTCGGAGCGGGCGCTTGTTGATTCTCTGAAGCAGTCGAAGATAGGTCTCAGACAGAGTTGGCGGCAGCTCGTGAAGAGCATGACGGCGATCTGCGTCTGTGAGCAGCTGACCTAGGTAGTCTAGCTGGCAAACGACCCAACGAAACCTGGTTCGTTAGTAGTCAAACAAAAACAGGGGAAACTAGGAAGGTACTCACATCCCGTTTGCCCTACTGACTAGTTCACTTTGGATCTCATCCTTGATCGTCTTGTTTTGGATATCCAGCTGCTTCGCTCGGATCCTCCGCTCGATCTCGGCCCGGACATAGATTTTAAGGTCCTCTTCACGTGCTTCGATGGCAACCTCCTTAAATCCGTCCTCGAGAGCCTGTCTGATTTCGATCTCGTTCCGGCTTACCAACGCAATCGAAGTCGTGTTTGTGAAGTCGGCCAAGTCACAAAGGGCTTCCAGAACTTCATAGACACCATCGGCGCATTCGTCGAGACCATCAACGATGATGATGACCTGTGAGAAGAGATTGCAAATCTTTTCCATTGTTTTGACAAGCTCGCTAGGGTCAACTGGCTTGTTCAGTCCTCGGGCTGGATGAAGCTCTTCATAGTACTGTTCCAGAAGATTGAACGACTCATCCCGCTGAATAGCAAGCTGTGATGCCAAAGCGCCAATGATGTTGACCGATTTCAGGGTCGCCTCTTGCTTGTAATCACAGAAAAAGAAAGCAACAGCGACATCGGGTTCAGCCTCCTTCCTAATGATGGCTTCCTGTATCATGGCACCAGCCAAGACAGTCTTGCCTCCGCCCGCAGCGCCGTTGGGCCAGAGTCTTGAACCGGGCGTCTGCAGCCACTCTGTAAAGGCAAAGGAGTGAGTAAACCATTCGCCAGTGGTTGGCTGTCGCAGTTTAAGACTCTGGTCTAGATTGGCTTGAGGGTTGAGCTCTGGGGCCATGAAAAAGTCTAAGACGAGCTGTTTTCTCGGGTCCATGAGGATCGCGGTCCGGATCTCCACCTTCTCCAGAGTTGAGGTAATCTTGGCGAGTGTTTCCCCGTTCTCTTGCTGTTTCATGAGACATAGCTGCAAACTGCGCATCGTGTCGGCCGAGGTAGCGAGGGTGATGCTGTCTTTGCACCGTGAAAGCTGCTGCAACAGTTCTCGCGTATCTGAAGCCGAAAATGGCCACTTTAGTTGCCGAGACACACCCTCCCAGCGGGAGCGATTGTTGAAACTGTCAATGGCTTTCGTGACCTTTCGTTCGATGTTCTCGAATATCTTGCGACACTCGATGAGGTGGCCAACTTTGAGGGCAGGCTCAAAAGCCTGGCCCTCGGCTTCTAGCTCATCAGCGAGTGCCTCAAGACTGCGAAGGAGACCTGAGAAGCTGTTTATTTCTGTGGCCAGAGCTTGAATCTCCTGCTTTGCGCCGCTTGCGGTGCGTCCAAACTTGTATGTGTAGCGGAAGAGGGTGTCGGCAAGACTGATGAGGCCAGCGATGCTCGCTGCCATGGACAACGGATCAGCCATTTTCGTGTATACTAACCATGTAGCCTAGGTAGGGTTTCGTTGGGCATGTATATTGGCTAGTTAGTTCGGAGTGCTTTTCGTTTGTGGTATGGTGAGTTTTGTCTGAGGAAGCAACCTGGAAGAAGCGGGGGGCGCTTATGTACCGGCTCAGGAGTCAGCTGTCAGCCTGTCAGTTGGCCAGCCTGAGGCTCTTGGAGGCGAAGTCAGGCTGTGCCAGGCCGCCCCGGTGCGCCTTTTTATCGTGGGCGGTTAGCACAGCCAGTGACAGCCTGCATGAACCCCCTCATGCACGTAGCGCAATGAAAAAAGACACTGGCCAAAACGGGGCAATGAGCATACCCTGCTCTAAGGCTAGTAATAAAGACACAGAGAGAATATGAAGAGGTGGTTAGAACCTTATCTCATCTTATGATGTTTTGAGTATATGTTAGTGTATTTTATATAAATCTACCCATCATCATAGTCATAGGCTTTGAGGAGTGGGCTACGTTCTGTCGTTTCTCTTGACCCGGCTGCCCCTCAATTGCCCGTCGAGTCGTTTGAGGCAATGTGGCATGGTTACGGTCGCATGCATGGTGGCTGTGTCCTCGCTTCTTTCGCCTTGTGGGGATTGGATGAGATGGGTTGAAAAGTGATCGAATATTGGCAACTGATCAAGACTTCCTATGAATTAACAGATCCTATATACTTAGAGCAATATAAAGAACACTAATTGACTTTTAAACCTAAATATTATTCGAGTTCCTTAACACTTAAAAGGGCGCACGGTCATGTGACTGCCAATCACTCCTCGAGGTGGTGTAATATATTTCAACCTCGATCAATGAAACGACGCCATTAGGGTTAGTAAGCATAGAAGTCAGACACAACCTTACACCGACCAACCTTGAACGACTTTCCTTTTCTCTACTACTTACCCATAGCTGCCATGTTGTTCACATTCTCCATATGGTGCTGCTTATTAGCACTTGGCCCCCTGTTTGTTGCAGGGGACTCCACCCTTGACAACTCCTTCCGCAAGCACTGTCTCTCCTACAAACCCCACAGACTGATATTCAACTCCACCTTGACGCGCCTGGAGTACCTCATTAATGGCACCAAGCTTGGCCTCAATGACAATGTCGAGTCCTGCAACCGGCCTTCTCAGCAAGTCTTGGCCGATATCTGCCGCATTGCTCTGCAGATCCCAACTTCAGAGCGATCCAGCATAAGCTTTGAGCTATGGCTTCCGCAGAAGTGGGAAGGGGCTCGATATCTCGCGACTGGGAATGGGGGCGTTGATGGATGTGAGTGTTCTAACGAAACTGAGAGACGACGCTGATGAAATTTCAAGGTATCAAGTACGAGGACCTGGCATATGGAACAGCTCACGGGTTTGCTACTATGGGCACGAACAACGGCCATAATGGCACTACGGGTGAAACCTTTTTCAATAACCCCGATATTATCGAGGATTTTTCGTATCGAGCGTATGTGTGCTTAACTACCCCGATAGATATTTGACGCTGACCCTCGGCCAGCCTTCACACAGGGACCAAAACAGCCAAGAAGATTATTCAGAACTTTTACAACAAGGAGCCCAGCCGCTCATATTATATCGGGTGTTCTCTAGGCGGCCGCATGGGCATCAAGGCAGCGGAAGCCTTTGCAACTGACTATGACGGTATCATTGCGGGGGCCCCGGCTGTCGATTTCAACAATCTTCAGGGTCAGAGGGCTATGTTCTACCCCATCACTGGCCCCATAGGCTCTCCCGACTTTATCAATGCTGAGGCCTGGAAAGGCTTGATACACGACGAAATTCTGAGACAATGCGATCACCTCGATGGTGTTGAAGATGGCATCATCGAGATCCCCAACAAATGCTTCTTCAACCCTTGGACTCTCTTATGCCGCAGAGAAAAGTCGACCGATTGCCTCACTTTCGCGCAGGTCAAGCAAGTTCAAGAAATCTACGTACCGTACACTTACCCCGATGGACAGCTAATCTTTCCACGGATGAATCCAGGGAATGAAGAACAGGCTGTTTCGAAACTCCTCGCTGGCAAACCTTTCAGTTATTCTGAAGACTGGTTTCGATATGTCGTTCTCAACGATCCCGACTGGGATGCCATCGCCTACAACAGAGACCTTGTTCATCGTGCTGATGAGCTTAACCCCTTCAACATCCGGACATTTCCAAAAACACTTCCTGCTTTCAAAGAGCGTGGTGGAAAGATCCTAAGCTACCACGGGGGTCAGGATAACCAAATCACCCAATTTAACACGGAGCGCTTCTGGGATCACATAGAAAGCGCCGACCCAGACCTACACAATTACTTCCGATTCTTTCGCATCTCCGGCATGTTTCACTGCAGCACTGGTCCCGGAGCTTGGGCTCTTGGCCAAGGTGGTGGTGCTCCAGCTGCTGGCATTCCGTTTGATCCACAACACAACGTCTTGGCTGCGATAGTTGCTTGGGTTGAGGAGGGACGGGCACCTGAGACACTGACGGGGACAAAGTTTGTTGACGATAATTACACGCGGGGTATTGACTTTCAGCGTGATCATTGTTTGTACCCTAGGGAACAAACTTACGTCGGGGGTGATCACAGGCAGACATCCAGCTGGAAATGCAAGTCATGAGAGCTCGTGCATAAAATCTTGGGCTGTCTCTTTGCGGTTCGCCTAGAACTACATATCTCTTTTCGGAATAGACTACTTGTTCAGCCGAGGGGCCCTTTCGGGATCTCTCCAGAACAAACAAGCCTCCTTTCGAATCGAGTCCTCCTCAACCTTCGTGTTCTGGGGCTGCACAACGAGCTGCTGCGGCGACTCATCTCCACCTTGATATGACGGCCACTTCGGGCTACCGGGGTACCTATGACGATTGGGATCTCCCGATGCCACAAAGCTGGCCAGGTACGCATGGTAAATGTGGCTGATCTCAGGGAACTCAGTAGTGGGTTCGTTCCAGGTATATGCCGTGTCAGATGTGTGTGGGATACCCTGCCAGTCTGGAACCTTGTTCCTCGTGTTGAAACGAACCTTCCAGGTTGGTACGCCAGCTGTGGATGTTCGGTAGGTGGTTTCTTGGCCGGGGCAAATGTAGGCGTAGTCGCTCCAGGCAGCTGAAATACGGTTGTACTGGGTGCTGTTTGGCGAGTTTGCGAATGGTGAAGTTGGGTCTGTTGCTGGATCGGGGTAAAGAGAAGCTATATCGGCCAAGTCTTCCTCTGTCAGAGCTGGTGAGATGTTGTGCAGATAATCCAGAAACTCCTGGTTTGTCTCCAAGTCACCGGGCGTGTAAAACTTTCCCTCGTCAGAGGTAGTCGATGAAATGGTCGGGACATGAAAGAAGGTGCCGTCGTAACCCGATTGTGAACCGGGCTTCTCGAATAAAGGTCCTCCATGGACAGGCTGGAAAGGCCAAGTCAGGACAGGGTCGTAGTCGTTGTAAATCTTGGTGCTAATGTTTCGAATGTCGTTTATGTCTGCCTTTCGAAGACATTTGAGGGTGGCCTTGTTTGTCTTGGCCTTGTCGCATCCGAGGAAAGATAGATACTCGGCATACTGGCGCTTATAGAGGGGATAGCTCGCGTTGGGGAATGCCCTCGAAGTGACAGAGCCCGACTGGTGAATCGCCCGGGCGAACAAGGGCTTGGAATCTTTGCCGTAGTTGTGGAAGTAGTGGATTCCCACAGAGTGGCCGCCAGCAGATCGGCCGCCAATAGTGACAGCCTTGCGATCACCTCCAAAAGAGCCAATGTGCTTCTGGACAAACTGCAGGAAGTAGTTTTGATCTCGAATTCCAAGGTTCAGCAGACCTTCGTCCTCAAAAAGCTCAGAGGGCAGAAATCCGAGAGAGTTGAGACGGTAGTGGAAGTTGACGACAACAATAGGTTCTTTGGATGAAGCGACGAATGCGGCGGCGTCGAAACTTGCCCAACTGCCCACGCAGAATGAACCTCCGTGGATCCATACGAGAACAGGGAGTTTCTTGCTCAGAGGGACGCCTTTCGTTCGATAGACGTTGAAGCTGAGGCAGTCTTCATCTTGAGTCTCGAGGGGAGTTCGGGAAGAGGCATCTTGAATACACGCCTTGCCGTATGTGTCGGCGGTCTTGATTCCCCCGAACTTTGCAGGCGCATTTGCTGGAGAGAAACGCCCGTTACCAGTGGGCGGTGACGCATAGTTGATACCGAGCCAGGCGTCGACAGGTGCTGGGAGGTCCTGTTTGGAGTAGGTGCTGTTGATGACTGTGCCTGAGAAGGTGCCGTATCCGTCAAGCTTGACAGGGTTATAGTGCTTCGCAGTGACCTGCGAAGGACCCAGCCCAAAGGCCAGCAACGCGCTGATATTCGTCAAAACCTTCATCGTGCCTGTCCCAACCGTCACAAACAGTTCGACCGAGGGCTTAATAAGAAGATAGTCCCAACTATATACCTCAATCCTCATTTAAGTATCCAATTGCGCCAGTACCGTCGGTCAAGGTTGACCCCCGCAACTAGCGATCGGCAAACCGCCGACTCGCTTCTCTTTGAGGGAATTCCTCGGGGCCGACGTCCAAACTTGGTCCGAAGGCAAGGATCTGCATGTTATTTGCACGAACTTGTGGGGAATTGTATCATCGCCAAGACCGCTACATTGATAGAAGACTTGCCATGCCTCGGCGTCGGAACTAGATGTATATCCCGTGGTGAAATGCCGATTGTGGGATGCTTTTCTACCTTCCCTTTTGGTGCTAATCGTGAGTGATAAAGGCGTTATAGTTCATACATATCAGGTGTCTCGGTGCATGGGTTGCGTAATCAGTCGAATGATGGTATGATAGACAAATAAATAACTCCTATCGCAGCACAACGCTTAACCCCAACCTGTCTTCCTATGCTTTATAGGCAGGATAGTCCGTATATCCAATAGTAGAGTCCTCAAACGGTCCATAGAATCGCGACCGGTCGTAAGGCGCAAGAGGCCAGCCATTTCGCAATCTCTCCACCAGATCAGGATTACTGATGAAATAACGACCGTACAACAGACCGTCATACTTGCCACTCTCAAGCATACCCCATGAGTTTCCATCATCAAAACCACCTGCAGAGAAGAAAGGCGTGTCGCCAAAGATGGACCTGAACAGAGACAGATCGACAGTCGGCAGACCCCAAGAGTTCAAGAACTCCTGCTTCTCGGCCTCAGAGAAGATCTGTTCATATCGAGGCTCGACGAAGCTAACGTATGACAAGTTTGGAAGACGCGTCTTCAGCTCGCGGCAGAGGTGACCCCACGTCTCGACTCGTTGCTCGCTGCGAGCCTGGTTGAATAGACCGAATGGAGTCAATCGGATAGCCAGGTTCTCCTGGCCAACCGTCTTGGCCAGCTCCTCCATAAGCTCTAGTGGAAACCTGCATCGCTTCTCGGCTGTGCCGCCGTAATCGTCGGTTCGCTTGTTAATGTTGGTGCTCAAGAATTGCTCTGGCAGGTATCCGTTTCCTGCGTGGAGTTCGACACCATCAAATCCGATCTCCATAGCCGTCTTAGCAGCCTTGCGGTAATCATCAATCGTCTTCTTAATGTGGTCGACAGTAAGCTCAATAGGTGGGTGATCTGCCAGCTTGACGGGTGTCGTGCTGTGGGGGGCTGGGTAGGAGAAGGTCTCGTTGGGGTCATCCCAAGTGACAGCGGATGGGGCAACGATGGGTGTGCCCGTCAGTTGAGGGATGTTGGCACGTCCTGAATGCCAAAGCTGGGCGTAAATGAAGCCTCCCTTAGCATGTACTGCGTCGACGATCTTTTTCCAGCCCTCGGCTTGCTCGGGAAGGAAGATGCCAGGCACACCCGGCATGGCATTGCCCTATTGTTGTTAGCTACTCATCCTCTCAATGTCTGGATTAATCTTACCTCCAATGAGGGGGGCAGACCCTCAGAAATGATCAGGCCGCCCTCTGTTGTCCTCTGAGTATAGTATTCCACCATCAAGTCATTGGGGACCCAGATTCGATTGGGGTTTTCGGGTGTCGAGTTAGCGTTCAACGGGGTGCCCCGGTTTCTTGTAAGAGGGGCCAAGATAACTCTATGCTTGAGGCGAATCTTGCCATTGGCAATGTCCAGAGGCTGGAACAGCTTGGAGGCCGGTCCAACGTCGAGAGCGTCTCCCATGGTGAACGAGTTATTAATGAGTGGGGGAAATGGTCGGTTGTTGACAAGGGGTCGAAGGTGGCAGGCTCAAACAGTTGAATCAAACAGTTGAAGAATTTCGGAAAAGGAAAAAGTCTTTGGGAATCAGTTCGTATTTCTTAAAACTCGGAACAGGGAGAGCTTATCGCATGCCAAGAAGCCACCCCTGATATCACATGCAGAACGCCGCAAATCTCATCTCACTACCCTTGAACAACGACGACCAACACTACCTTTAAGTAACATTTCCCATCACATGAAACCCCATCCTGCGGTCATTGTTTCGTTTCTTACTCGGCTCCACCGGACCAAAGCGTCGATCCCTTCTAGGGGTGGTATCCAAATCCGCGCTTGAAGAGACCCTCATCAAACGCTAGTCCAGGATCCCAATGTAACCCCAGCGACCATCATTTTCTCCTGATGATCCTATGGTTCCTCAAGACTGCAAGTTAATGCTTTGGGAAGTTCCAAGTTTTCGGGTCCCAGGCACGGACATTGCGTCAGGGCAGAGTCCGATGAAGCGTGCCAATGCGGATGGACCTTGGCGGGCTTCTGCGCCGTTCGGCTATTCGTACCGATAACTGGGGAGGCTACCAACAGGCTAATTCCCTGTAGCAGGAGAGTCTAACAATATAATGGAGCTTTTGATCTGCAAATCGAACCCACAGTTATGCCGAGGACTTGTGAACTACGTCTGCAACCCGAGGCTGCACGAAATTAGCCTGCGGGCTGAAGAATGGCTTCGACGGATGATCAGGAACGCGATTGAAAAGAAAACTGGGCTCCTCCCCGGCTTCAAGACCCAGCGTTTCCTGCTCTCAATTTTTCCGTGGCTCATCTTGATACCCTTCCTTCATTCTTTGAAAGTGGTCTTTTAGGGCCTGACATTGTTGACTATGAGTTTCCCAGGTGCAGGGCCTCCACCTGAGGGCGTGGTGCCGAATCTGGAGCACCCCCAGGATGTGCTCAAGTCGTGCAATTACGTCACTCAGGCATTGACCCTCGTGTTTGTGTCTGCATTTGTTGCAACTCGATTCTACGCCAAGTCCAAGGTGATGGGGGGAGGCATAACTCGTGATGACTGTGAGTGAGCTAAGTGCCATTGTTACAGTTGAGGGCTCACAGAAGATAGGGTTCACATATTCTTCCTACGTACGACACTGAAACTCCTTTTGGCTTGATTGTCTCGGACTCATCGGATGTTAGGTACTGATGGTTGGGTATTGTATCACAGCCTGTGTTGGTGAGTACATCTTGTTCCGATGCTTTGGTACAATGCTTACACTACATCAGCTGGGACATACGGCGGTGGGCTCAATCAATGGGAAGTACGAAAAGAGCATGCACAGATATTCTTTCGGGTGAGTCGGGATGCCCATTTTTTTATTTTTCTTCTGACAGTTATCATCACAGTCCGGATACGCCGCCACCATTTTTTACGCCCCCATGGCCTTGACAGTCAAACTCGCCCTCCTCTCCATCATCATCCGAGTCTTTGGATCAGTCCACAAAAAAACAATGATCGGCATCTATGTCTTCATCGGTATGCTGGTAGTATACTACGTATCGGGTGTCTTGATCAAGATATTCATCTGCTGGCCCATCAGCGCATACTGGAAAGGAGAGACGGACAAATGCCTGGACCAGAGTGCCATCATCACTGCTGATGCCATAATTAGCACCGTCAGTGACTTGGTCATTCTGCTATTGCCTACTCCTCTTACTTGGTCTTTGCATTTGTCTAAAAGAAAGAGGCTTCGAGTTATTGGCATTCTTTGTGCCGGAGGTGTGGCAACCGCATTTAGTATCTACCGTCTCGCAATGATCCTGCACGAGGGCAAGTCACCAAACCAGACCATTGTCTTTACAAAAGTCATCCTCTCTGGGTAGGTATCCCGGCCGATAACGCTTTGGTATATGACTGACAAGAAAAGTAACGCGGAGGCCGGAATTGGACTCATTTGTGCTTGCCTCCCCTCCATCAGCGCTCTCCTGGTTCGGCGTCAAGGGTATCCCTACTACGGGAACCAAAGCCACTCAAATCATGGCGAGTTCAGTCGGGGAGAAATCATGATGACCCGATCTTTTCACGTCGAGACGGGCAAGGTTGCCAAGGAACCACAGCCCGATGTGTACGACCTTGGTCACGATGAGGCGGGATTGGTCGCCGGGAGGCAGGCTAATCCGAAGAGTAACCTATCGAGCCGGAGGGGGTCCGAATCTACAAGTTAAATACTTGTTGAGTACGTTAGCTTTGGCGGTATGATGGTCATGTATGGTATGAAAACTTGGGTTTGGTACATTGGATATGGTTGAGGTTGGCTTTCACGTCCTCGTCTCTTATTAATCAGCTCTGCGCATTTGAGAGCAATATTTTACAATTATTAATAACTTGTTACTTAAATTCGTGTATTTACAATACCTCTTCGAACATAAAATTCAGATATGGATCGGCCAGATTCATCACGAACACATAGGCCTCAGTGAGATTCCACCACCAGACGTTGCCAGCAAGTGGCTTAGCGATGTGGCTGTAGAGAAATATCCAGTTTCACTTGTTCGCTGTTTTCGTTCTCTAGTCTCAGGTGTTCTTATCTCTCGTCTTCTATCTAAGGTTTCTCGTGCCGTTATCCTGCAAAGCCTCAATCTATTTTTATCACCAACTTTTTCAGCTCGTCGAACACTGCCGGGTCTCGGCACCATCATTCTTAGCCACATGACCGCTAAACCAATCCCATTGGCTGCCCGCATTTATGATAGTTCACAGGTGGGAGAGGGTGATGCTCGTGGCTGGCTCAGAAACCCAGAAGGAATAAGCGTCGTATGACAAGTGATGCATGGATTACAGGGTGCATCCTCCTGCAGGGTCAAAAAACGGTTCCATTGAAGCATCCAACGGAATGCACAATCTAGTTAGGCGCATATGGAGTGAGCAGAGGCTATAATATGAACCAACACCCACCTCTAACATCTGCGCTCCGTTGACATCTGGATCCACGATCCAGATGACCCTTACCCAAGATGGCCGGCCACCAGCAAACTCCAGGCTCAGGGCGCGGAGAATACCAAATGTTCAATTCGCAATATGCGCAGACCCTCTCTTTGGTGTCTCAAAGTAAGTCTTGCTCGTGCCTCCTCTGCCACTGCGTTGATACCTTGACCTCTTAATCGAGGGCAAGCTCCAGGCTAAGGTCTCACCACTTACCTATTCATAGAAAGCAACTTTTCTATACCTATGACGGGGCCCCTTATCTCGAATCGAGACATGGGAGAGCTTATGTCTCGCGACCATGGGTTTGAAACAGGGTTCGAACCCAAGGTTGCGTATAATCATACGCCGTCAGAGGAAAGCGAATCAATCAGGCACTTTACTGTCGCTCCACATGGTCTCGGTGTTCCTGGCTCAATCTACTCAAGTCTGTATCAAGAGGGCCAATTCCGTCTTCTTGCGATTCTTCCCGGCACCGACGATGCCCCAATCCGATGCCGCTTACGCATCTGCTCTTTGGACGACAATCACGACACCTACGAAGCGCTCTCTTACTGCTGGAGGACAGAAGCGGACTGTGATTGGGGTGTTGAGTACCCCTCGATCGAATGCAACGGGGTTGAGATGGCTATAGGCGTCAACTTGCATCTTGCTCTGCGTCGAATACGCCGCCCAGACTCCACGCGCCTGGTGTGGGCTGATGCCATCTGTATTGATCAGAGCAATCCCGTCGAGCGAAGTCAACAGGTTGCTGCGATGGGTGACATCTTTCGAAATGCGTTCAGAGTCCTCGTTTGGCTTGGTCCGAATGGAGATGACGATCCCCTACAGTCAACAGCCTCACAGGCCCTCGCCAGTATTTGCTCGATTGTTTCCACGTGGGCGATACCAACCAACCGTCCAGTAGATTTCGAAAGTGCTCGGTATCGGATCCAAGGATTAGCTCAAGAGTTTCATGGTGAGGGACCATTGCCGCAAGAGAGTCCAATCTGGTTTAAGGCCTTGGGCCTCTATAAGACACGGTGGTTCCAACGCCTCTGGGTAGTCCAAGAAATCGCATTAGCGCAACGATCTACGGTTATCTGGGGAAAATGCGAAATGTCGTGGCAATGGATCGGACTCGCTGCCGCAATTATTCGAACGAACTGGCACCGCATCGTGCCTAAGGACTTTAACAGAGGCAAAATGTCAGACCGACAGGTACCCGTCGGTGTGATGAACGCGTACTTTATGTACAGGATATCGCGTTCCCAGGACTATCTCGAGCCCCTTCGGTTTTCCTTCTGCGAGCTTCTTACATTGACTCGACAGTTTGGGTGCCAGGAGAAGCGAGACAAGATCTTTGGACTACTCGGTCTAGCTACTACGGATGGTATCAACTCGCTAATTACGCCTGACTACACGAACCCTCTTGGAGAAGTTTACCATAATGTGGCAAGTCTGATGCTCAGCTCCAAGAATCCTCTAGCCATCTTATCTCATGTTCATCACACCGAGATCTTTGACCACCCCGGACATGCGGTCTACGCCTACGATCACGGCTATTCATCCCAGGCTAGTTCAGCCAGAGTCACGCCTTACAAAGATTCATGGATCCCAAGATGGGATGTCAAGGGACCACAGGCACTGACACCTCTGGACGCACATCCGGATTTTGCAGCCGGCTTGTCTAAGCCAGCTCAGATCCGAGACGGCGTCCAAGGCGACCGACTCACAGTCCGAGGGATCATCATTGATGATGTGAAGTACAGGGTCTGGATGAGTTCTCAATGCTTCAAACAGCGACAATCACTGCCTTGTAGGCAAACACCAGGCCTTGAGGAAATCCTAGTGCGAACCGGCCACACACGACACACCTTGGAGAGGCTAGCTCTGACCCTGACGGCGGGCAAGAGCTGGTATGGCACTCCAATCACCGATCGCGCCGGCATGCTTGCAGATTTTGCAAACTGTCTTGTTACTGGATGACTCTGGTGGGCGCTAGAGCTAGATCCGTTTGGATCGAAAGATGTCAAGGAAAACAGAAGTGGGAACAACTCTAGGAACCAGGATAATACTGCAATTTTTTCTCCAGCGGGAGATTCCATCACGATGTCCGATCTAGAAGAGCTGGCTATAGAAGGGAATGGTCCCCTTTTCCTGGATGCGGTAACTACGGCTTGCGTTGGGAGATGTCTCTTCTCGACCGGGTCAGACATGCGAGGCGTCGGACCGATGGATACACGGCCTGGGGATATGATCTCCATCATATATGGTACAGCTGTGCCGTTTGTTATCCGACCATGTGAGGGTAAACAAGGGTATACGCTTGTGGGTGAATGCTATGTTCAAGACCTCATGCGTGGGGAGGTGGTTAGTGATGGGAGGTACAAGGAGACTTGGATCGAGTTGGTCTAGACTTGCCTGAGATCCCGTTAAGATTAGCATCAGCCTATTAGTAGCGGGATCTTGCATTGGTAAGGGAGTTTAAAATTGAGTTTACCATTTGTTTGTCGTCCGGTCCTCGTGGATGCGTGGGTCAGCAGTTTCGAGAGACAGGCGACCATTAAGTTCCCTTCGGGTGTTTTCCACAGTTCTCCAAAGACGAATAATACAAAATAACGCATTCTTTTTCGTCCTTCAAGTTCCAATCAAAGGGGGTTTTATCCCTAATCCTTCAGCCCTCGAATATGAGCGTTATCATTTATCCCTCCAGGGGTATGGGGCAGACGCACACTCCCAATGGGATGGCATCACATGGATGTCAGCTTGTTTGATCGCACTTGTCACAAATCATGGGGTCATCTAGGTCAAGGACAAGGATGTCTGGGAAATGGGGTCACAATGCTGGGGTAAACATGTCTCCGCCTGACAGCCGAAGTTGTCAAAGGTCCGACGCGAGAGTGCTGGATGATTCCCCCTGCGGCTTTTTACACAGGAGAGGCTTACCGAGTTAACTGCCGACCTTCCAATGCCCAGAGTTCGTGGAACAGCCACATTACCATCTCGTGAGGGGAACGGGCATTGTCGAACCAAGGAAGATGAGAGAGACAGCGAGAGACACACTCGTGACGATGGGTAACAATGAGCTTGAAGCCTTTGACTCGAATGTATACCCCCAGCCTGATAGCATAAAGATTCAAGAGTGGTTCATAAAAACGAAATTGGCCTGAGACCTGTCACATTGACAATTGTGGGAATAATCGGGAATGGTCACGCCTTCAATAAACGGCGTTTGGCCTCTGTGATGGCAATTATTCCATCAAGTTATGCAGACGGGATAAAAACATTAGCCTTGCCCTAATGACTGACCGAAATGCACGCGCGGAAATCTGGGCAATCAACAAAAGGACCGCAATTTCTACAGCATCCAAACAGAGTTTGGACACCTCACGGACCTGACCCTCCTTGGTGGATTTGTTAGACCGTGTCTTCGCTATAACGTAATACGAGGGACAAGGGCCTCGACCTGCCAGATCAACAGGAGAACGTACCGAGATCTGGGGATGCACCACTTGTCTCTTGCCATGGGCGATCTCCCTCAAGATTGCGCACTTGTTTTATCAGATCTGAGAGGTAATTCAGGGTAACGCTGTCTCCAGCTTTGACCGGTTCCTTGGGAGCGAAAAGGTGGAGAAGCAGAAATGGCGCCGTTGAGGGCCGTTGAAGACACCAAAATGGAACCCCTGCGAGGTGGCGGCGATCAAGTGGTCACCCGCACAGACGCTCATGCATGTCTTGGTTCTGGGCCGAGGCGAGGAGCTTAAGGGAGTCAGAGTTTACCTGTAAGATGGGAATGATGTGCCCGTGGAAGCATCAATGGAACTTTTCCACGTCTCAACGGTTCGAACCCTTCTGCAAGTTGCAACCGATGTGGCTGCTCCCCTTTGACCTGAACGGGCTTCCCCTTGGAAGGATCTGTTAATTAGCTCCTCTTGCAGGGATTATCCCCAGCCCCGGTACATCCGGAGCACACCCTTGGTGACACTGTCGAGGCTTGATTGGCTCCCCCGGCCTTTCGACCGAGTCATGATGCCATCTGGGGACCCACGAAAACCCTCGCCCTTCGCTTCCCCAGCTCGCCAAGACAATAGCACTCCCCCAGTCTCTCTCACCTCTTACCCGAGGGATCAGTAGTCCAGTTTTTTCCTCTTTTTCTTCCCCCGCCGCGGCATATAACGCTGGGGCCGAACCGAGCAAGGAGCAGCATCTGCCCGTCGTCATCTCGTCCACACTCAACTCCTCCTCTCACACAATGACCTTACCCCGACTCGACGAGGCATGGCATTGTCCTCCGACGTCGCCCTCGACATCACGACGGCAAGCGTGTGCGCCGCCCTCATCATCGCGCGCCTCGCCTACCGCGTGCTGTTCCGCTGCAAGCTGCACCCGACCTGCCACCGAACCTGGCGCATCGACGACTTTTACATGACCATCGCCATCCTCCCTCTGATCGGTCGATCCACCTGCATCTCGCTGTCCTTCGTCCTTAACCACAACCACACCTACGAGCCCGCCACCGAGGCAGAGGCCCTTGCTCAGGGCGTCAGCGTCGACCAGCTCAACCACGACAGAATACTGTCGCACAAACTCTTGATACCCGGTCGGATATGTTATGCGTTGTTGTATGTAGGATGATCTGCAGGAACGGAGGCTGTGCTGACTTGCAGTAGTTTGTGGTGTCTTAAGCTTGGCCTGCTTGCATTTTACACGCGCTTTGTTGGAGTCTTTCGATGGGGAAAGGCTGTTGCGAATACCCTCTGGGCGTTTATTGCCCTGACGTTTATTGCTGTGTTGATCACTACCTTGACGGAATGTCACCCACTATCATTGTAT
Source organism: Fusarium falciforme (assembly GCF_026873545.1). Lineage (NCBI taxonomy): Eukaryota > Fungi > Ascomycota > Sordariomycetes > Hypocreales > Nectriaceae > Fusarium > Fusarium falciforme. The sequence goes on from NC_070555.1 coordinate 2,070,967, forward strand.
GTCACTCTTGACTCTTGTTGCTGAGACTCAACTGACAAGCATAGAATGTGGAAACTTCACTCTGAAGATACCAGTATGACGATCGAATGACTTCAACTTCAACTTCAACTGACGTCTATCGCAGAAATAAAATGCCAACGGGCTCTCGTAAACCTCATCCTCATGGCCGTCTGCAACATCATATCCGACGTCGCATTAATCATCCTCCCCTTTCCAATCCTCCAACACCTCCGTCTCGACCTCAAAGCCAAACTCCAACTGGGCTTCCTATTCAGCGTGGGCGCCGTCGTCGTCGCCATCACCATCCTCCGCCTCCCTCTCATCCTCAACGAATCCGTATCCCAACAATCACGCTCAAAGGTTAGACTCTATCCTCCGCTATCGGACCTCTTTCTGACTGCCAACAGTGGGCTTCCATCGAGATATTATGCGCGTGTGTCGTGGCAAACACGCCATTCTTCTACGCCCTCCTAAAAGACCTCCAACGACAACACGACGACCGAACTGCGGGAACAGCGAGCGTCGCGCGCAGGGGAGATTTCTATCTACAGAGTCTACCGTCGTCTTCATTGCCACGGAATCCATCACAGTCTTCAAAGCCCTCCATGAGGATGTGGGAACAAGTCTAGGGAGAAACAAAATAGTTATATGAAAATCTAATTCAACGCGTTAATGACACCATATGCACAGCTGAGGCTGATTGTTCCACTCGCCCATCTTGCGGTCTCGAAATGTCAGGCCATTCTTGTAGCGCCACAGGGTGAACCGAGCTCGTACGACAGCGGAGAGGGTTGGATGATCGACATGCAGGATCTGGGATGGACATGATGCGGTGGAGATGATGTCCGTCCGGCCGAGAAGACATGGGCAGTTTGAAGCCCGTGATGCATCTGATAAACGACTCTACACGGGTTACATGTTATTCGCCGAGTTGCTAGCCCAAGCAGCTCCCACGGAAACCAACCCCGGATTCACAGTCAAGACCCCCAAAGCCGCCGTCCCAACACCCGCGACGACGCCAAACAATCCCATGGCCTGCTTCTGCGATTGCTTCCTCGCCCTCTGGCTCTCCATCTGAGCCTCTGCCGCTCTCTGCCTCCAAAGCGCCGCCTCTTGCTCCTCCTGCTGCTGTCGTTTCATCTCTTCTTGTTGTTCAAGAAGTGCTCGCATCTTTGCTTTGAGCTGTTTTTGTTTCTCTTCTGCTTCTTTGGCTTTCTGCTGTTCTTCCAGGACTCGTTTCTTTTCCTCCAAGATCCGAGTCTTTTCCTCTAGAATTCGTTTCTTCTCCGCTATTTCGCGCTTCTTCTCTTCTATTTCTCTGTCTTTACGTTCTTGTTCGGCTTGCTGCCTCTTCCTTTCGTCTTATTCCTTTTTCTTGCGCTCTTCTTCGCGTTGTCGCCGCTGTCTCTCCTCTTCTTCCTTTCTCTTACGTTCCTCCTCCATTCGTCGCTGTCTCTCCTCGTACTCGCGTCGCTGTCTCTCGGCTTCACGTTGCTGCCTCTCCGCCTCACGCTGTTGTTGCTCGATCTTGCGAGCCAGCTCTTTGACTTCTTCCGCGCATTGCGCCTGAGCCTCACGAAACATCTTTTCGTCCTCAGCTCTCTCCTTTTGAGCCCTCCGAATGTCGGCCTCTTTTTCCTTCAGAGCCTCTGCCATTCGTCGCTGTTCCTCTTGAGCCCGCTTGAGCATCTCTTCGTACTCGGCCGTCTTTTCTTCGAGAAGAGTCTCGAGCGATATTTTGAGTGACGCCTGGGTTTCATTGGCATCTCTGAGCTGCTTCTCAATCGCTTGTCTCTGTGTCGCAAACTCCTGGGCTAGCTTCTCGTTGGACTGTTTGATCATGTCCTCCTGCATTTCGCGCAGCTCCTTGATCTCCTCTTGTAATTGCGCCTTTGCAGCCGCGATTTCTCTCTGCACCTCCCGACCGGCTGCTGTCTCATCGAGGTCCTTATCCTCGTTGACCATCTCTTGTTGGATCTTGAGCACCGCCTCACCCGCTTTGCCGTGAACCTCGATGATCTTGCCCACTATGCTCTGAGCTGACTGTTCGTTGCCCAACCACCGGGCCACTTGACTGCCGCTCTTGTACATGGTGCCCCAAAACTCGGCTCGGCTCATGAGTTCCTGTTCCCGCTGATCGCCCACGTCTTTCGAGGCTTTATCGAGTGTGTCCCACATGAAAGTCGCCAAGATGACGTGCCCAAAGGCTTCATCGCCGCAGAGCTGCTGAAACATCTTGAGATTCTTCATCGACGACCCCCGAACTCGATTATCGGTGATGCGATGGAGATAGACGATTCCAGCAAGCTTCACATCCTTTCTGTAGATCTGCGAGAGGAAAAATGCGACATCCTTGAGCACCTCGGTATCGGTGCGAGTAGTATCATCAAAGCCGGGCGTGTCGACGAGATAGACGCAGCGATCGGGACTTTGCTGATAAGGAGAGACGCCGACAGCTGCGGTGTGCGAGACGAGGCTGTGGCCAACCTTGACGTCTTGGCCAGTGACTTTGCCGATGAATGTGCTCTTTCCAGCGCCCGTCACGCCCATTACGGCGATAACCACGTCGTTGGGGCTGAAACATTGTTAGTAAGTAACTTGGCGCTATTGTTTCTTTCTTCACGGACCTCAACGAGAATGACTCTGGCGGTGTCAACTCCATCATGTCAATAACGATCTTTGCAACAATGTCTGATGTCTGACATGCCGTCTCTTTAAGCTCTAGACCCACGGACATAAATACATTTCCCGGGCGTTCCAGGCTGTCACAAACCGTGGCTGATGCAACGTCCAAATAGTCTATCGATTGCCACTCAGATCGCGATATCTCGAACGAATCACGTCCAGCCACTAATGCAACCCCTGTATCTGTGCTCGCTACGGCGTCCCCATGATTGGAGATTCCGCTGTTGTCTCTCTTTCAGCTGGCGGTCGAGACCTTTAGTGAGTCTGCCTCGGCTGACACATAAATGCGTCCAGAACCCGGCTGTGGATTGATGGGTTGAGGAAGAGGGGACAGTTGAGACAGCGACGATGGCGAGAGAAACAAAGGACGTTTGGGTTGCTCTTATGGGCGTTACTGGCTCTGGGAAAAGCACATTTATTTCCCATTGCACTGGCCAGAAAGCCACTGTCGGAAATGGTCTCCAGTCGTGTAAGTATTGCGTGTACTCCAGCGAATGCATTCTCATGCGCAACCAGGCACACGCAATGTTGAGGTCTACAGTTTCACCTACCGACCCGGACTCACGGTTCATTTGGTCGACACTCCAGGCTTTGACGACACCAACAGGCAAGATGGTGCTGTCCTCGGAGAGATCTCAGGATGGCTCAGCAAGACCTACACCGAGCAGATCTACCTCAGCGGCATCCTTTACTTTCATCGCATCAGCGACGTCCGGATGCAGGGCACAGGAAAAATGAACATGTGGCTCCTCCGGAAGCTCTGTGGTCGCGGGGCGGTGAACAAGGTCGTTCTTACTACCACCATGTGGGAGTTGGTCGAAGAGAGCACGGCCGAGCAGAGACTGAAAGAATTGGAGGAGACCGAGGAGTTTTGGGGATACATGAAGAAAAATCGCGCTGGAGGCCACCGACACTACAACAACAAAGAGTCGGCACTGAATGTCCTTAGCCGGTTCGTGCCCCAGGAGCTCAATGTTGAGCCTGAAGTTATAAAGCTGGCTATACAGACTGAGCTGGCTGATGATCACAAAACTCTTGATCAAACCGGCGCAGGAAAGATGCTCAACGCGGAATGGGTTCAAGAGAAGGAGTCTCTCGAGAATGAGCTTGTTCAAGTCCGTGAAGCCATTAAGACGGCGACTTAGGAGTGAGACATGACCATGGCTAAGCTTCTACAAGAACAACAGGAGGAGATGAAGCAATCAGTCGAGAGGATGCGCCTCGAGCAGGAGAAACTTAGGGTCACGATGGAACAGTTGCATGCTGAGCGACTGGCCAAGATGAGGGAGATGCTGGAGCAACAGAGAGACGCTACTGAGTCTCTGAATGCAGACTTGTGGGAGAAGGAGAGGGAGCGACAACAAGAGCAGAAGCGCCACAAGGAGGAGAAGCTCCGAAATAAGAAATTGGCAGCTGAACAGCAGAAGACTATTCGTGATCTGACGGTGAAGCTGAGCCCGGTGCAATCTCCCAGTGCTGCTGAGCCACCACCATGGACTCCATCTGTATTCGAAGAACAAAAGCCAGCCGAACCAAGGTAGGGATTACTCATTCTAGGCCTGTTTCACAGTGACTAACACGATGACAGCTGGCAATGGGAACACACCCAAAGCCAGGACACGGTCTTCAGCGCTCACTGGACACTTGGCTTTACTCCTGACGGGAAGAAGCTCATCGCCGGACACAACGAGAAAAGAATATCGGTTTTCAGCCGCGACGAGCAAGGGCAATACCACATCACGCAAGAGTTTAAATGCTGGAGCACGAGCAAGTGGAAACGAAAGGGGTATAGCCGAATTACCGTCACCATGAGACCAGACGGCCGTACCTTTGCGGTATCTGCCGAGAACCGACGTATCCAAATTTACGATTTGAATGGCTCGGGCATGTTTCGTCAAACGCAAAAACTTGATCAGAAGGCCAGGATGATGGCCTCGTCGCCAGACGGCGAATACCTGGTATCGATTACGAATATGTTTGACGGCAAGGTTCAGGTTTGGAAGGGGTTTGACACTCCTTTGCTACCCATGAAGTGCGTTGAAGAGAAGATCGTGCATGACCTTGGGGGCAGCGTCGCCGGGTCCATGGCCTTTAGTTCAGATGGACGCCTAGCTTTGGTGTTGAGCGACAAAGTCATCATGTGTGCCCTAAACACGCTCACTGGAATTCTCACCAAAACACAAGTCCTACCTTCAGACTTAAGCTCGATCGAGAGTCTGACATGGGCCCCAGATGGCCGCACCCTCGCGTGCTCGGGACCCAGGAAAGAGCACGTCGAAATCTGGACAACGGGACACGACGGGCAGATGCAGCGGGTGGCAAAACTCGACACGCCCTGGGACTGGTGCAGACGTATGTCTTTCTCGCCTGATGGCAATTTCTTGGCCATTGCGTATGAGTTTCAGGGGTGATGTATGTGGAAGAGGGATGAGCGGAGCCAAGATGGATGGATCATGGTGTTGAACTGTCTAGCTGACGGGTGGGATCCGAAAGCGATGGCGTTTCACCCTGATGGAAAGTCGATCGTGCTTGCGTATATGAGGGATCAGTTTGTCTGGAGTATTGAGAGAAAGTGAGAGGGTTTATCTGGGCAGTTATACAATATCTTTCCTAAGTTGAATTCACGTGCTCACAACCACGAGCCAGGAAAGCACCAAAAAGTATATAGTACACACTTATTTGCACTTTCTTATATAGTAGCTACCTCGGCTATCAACAAAACCTAGTTACATTCAATACCTTAAGCATATTAGCAGATATAACTTACACCCCGTCTAAGATAGTGCCAGCATCCCCTCTACCCAACATAAACCCAGCACGACCGGTTTATCCCTTGGGAACCCCACGATCGTCATACTTCTCTAATAACGCATCAAAAACTTGCCATTTCCGGCCTAGCTTCATCAAACCTTAAAACCGTATAAAATATCCTACGGTCTAATCTTCCATGAAACGCTACTCTATACCTTTGTATAGTAAGCTTAACCCACAATTATTAGGCAACGTTGCCAACATCGGGAAATTCCTACTAGCACTAGGGCAACTAGCTCGCTATGCAGCTGTTAGTCATTGTTACGCGGTAGCTAGGCAGTGGCTGCAGGGTAGCAAGGCCAGTTGGCCACTCGACCAAAAGGTTACCTATGACCTCGATCCATCGAGGAGGTCATGACTGCCTAACGCGGTATATCACGGCTACCCTGCAGGGCACCTTCGGCGCCCTAAGACGGCACAACCGTAACAGTCATCGTAGGCTTTCTTAAATAGGTACGCTTACCACACTTTCAATATCTTAGTATTAGAAGGTGTTTATAACCAGCAACGGGTAAAAATATTTAAGGAGGGAATTGTTCCATCCCAAAGGCATTTAAATAGGCATGGATTCTTCAGTTTTTACCATAGATGAAGCAGGGCAGACCGACGTCATAATCATTGGTGCTAGGCTTTTAGGTAAATGATACCTTTTTTTTTTTTTTTACACACTCTATTAACACCCTACTCTCACAGGTGTTTGTGCTTTGGTGAAGCTGCGAGAGAAATTTCAAGCTATCAAGATTAAATTGTATGACAAGAATGGCAACGTAGGAGGTATATGGGCGAAGAACACCTATCCTGGTCTGCCTTGCGACATACCTTCTCAGGTAATATCCACTGACATCCTCTACTAAAGGGAAATGTACTAAAATCTCAGTTATACTCCTATTCCTTTGCCCCGAACCCAGACTGGTTAGCCACATACGCCTCTCAGCCGGAGATCTTGTCTTATATCCAGCAAGTAGTCCACTCGTTCGACTGTTCTAACTACATCCATCTCAAGCAAGAATGCGTCACGACAGAATGGCTTGACGAGGAATTACACTGGCGTGTGAGATTGGTCGACCTTGACTCCGGTCAAATGTATCTCAGGTACACAAGGTTCCTGATCACCGCCGTTGGATTCTGTGATGTTCCTAAAGGCACGGATAAGATTGATGGAATCGAAAACTTCACCGGAAGAGTCTTCCACAGTGCTAGGTGGGATCATTCCTTCGATTTTAGCAACAAAGCCGTGGACGTGGTCGGCAATGGCTGCTCTGCGAACCAGTTCATCCCGTCTCTGCTCGATCAGACCTCGGTCAGAAGTCTTTTTCAGTTTATGAGAGGCCCGCATTGGACCGCTCCCAAATACAACAGCCACGTTTATAGCTGGCAACGATGGTAAACTTTCAGATAAGTCAGAGAGGTTGATGGCAACGGCACTAATTATAGCTGATAGGGCCTTTCGCCGTGTACCATTCGCAAACCGATTTTGGCGATATTGGCTGGCTATTAAACTCGACCTGGCCTTCCCTGCCTTCAAACAGAACGGGCTGGGTAAACTTCTCCGGCAACAGGTCCAGACATCCCTGACCAACTATATCCGACGATCAGCGCCCCAAAAGTATCATCACATGCTGATACCATGCTTCGACTTCGGAGCGAAGCGGCCAGTCTTAGATGACAGATACCTACAATCGCTGCATGATCCGAGAGTAACGCTGGTCAGTACGCGGTCTCTGTCCGTCGTTGGCCCCCGTGAGCTGCAAAGCAATAAAGGTGATATCTTTCCTGCGGACGTACTTATACTTGCCAACTTCATTAGTTCATCAGAGGCTTGGTCTAGCTGATTGGATGTACTGAATGAGCCTATCCGCAAGTCGCCTCATTAGGCTGAGGGAAGCGTGTAACTAGGAGAAAACCTTTGTGTGTCGGATGTGACGCATGGAAGTCGAAAATCCTCCATTGTGGAGGATGAATTCGTAGATATTATTCGAATTCGAATTCAAGCAGAGACGGAAAACCACTAGCGGGAGAATAACAACACCGAGAATCATCGATTAGAAAGTGCTTGGTTCCATTGATCGACTTATCTATTACTTGACAGGACCCTATGCAGATTGAGAGAACTATCACGACATAGTAGAACGAGTTTAACATTAGCCGCGATGGAGATATCTTAGCAAGCTGGCGGTGAATGCCAGAATTTGCCCAGAGCCGTGATTGCCTCAATATCTGAGAGCGTCACGACGGTATTCAAGAGCGAGGACGTTGTCGAGCTGGAGGAAGAACAGGGCCAAAATGTAACGACAAGCTGCACGCAACCTACGCATTAGTTTCTAAGACGCGGCATCAAAGTCGAGGGTTGCTATTGCATGAACTAAAAGCGGAAACAGGTCCTTGCGGGCGAAATGCATCGACGGTTTAACGCGCGATACCTTTTCGCTTAGCTCATCGAAATGCCTGACAGTGTCAGTCAAGTTTCCAACATGTTGTCTCAGCCCTGTATCTACTATTCTCCTTGAAACCTCAGAAGTCCACAAGCAGCCATGCAGTGCACAAAGTTATGTCTTGTTGAAAAATCTGATGTAGAGCTATCACATTTGGCAGGACGTAGGGTCAGGTATCGCTGATGAATGCCAGAAGGCTGAATAGCATATCCGTATTAACGCGGCATCCCCCACCCGGTTGAAGTGAGCGGCGAAAGCCGTTCCATAGCCATGTAGCCACGTCTCCCTGGCTCATACCCTTGAAGTTGTGTTGCGCGATAAGAATATATGCCTCGGAGCAAAGCATTGTGGACTCGCTGTAAGCTTTTTCTTGGTAGTAGGCTTCCATCGCTGGTTCGAGCATGTATGCAGGCATTAGGAGCGGGGTCTCCTGACTCGGAACGAGAGCCATTCGATTTATTGTGTCGGCAGTTAGTTGTGCACCCGATGAGGGATCACTGGAGCAGCAGGGTGTTGTTGGGGCCAATATCTGGTCTGGCATTACTGTTTCAGATAGCAGACTTCCGGCTTCAGCGACAGCCTGGTAGCTTGCAGCTGTGAAAGTAAGCTCAGGTGCAGAGCGTGGGCTTGATGTTGAGGCAGATCCTATAGCCAGCAGAGGTCCGGTGACAGGTTCAGATGACTGAGCTATAGAGATAAGCGCCTGAAGATTTTCAGCTGGTGGAAAGATGAGGGCGTTGACTTCCGATCCAGGTTGGCCATCGGAGACCAGTGGATCTGTGGAAGCTGGGGCGGACAGTTTCCCAGCTCCGAGGTCATCTGTATCAGAGACAACATTGCATGGCTGATAGGCTTCGCCATGAGTGCCGGCAAGAGGTGGCGATGATGTGCCACCCTGACTTTGAGGTTGTTGCAGCAGCGGCGTGCGACAATCTGCCCTATTTTGATAATTCTGATAGCGGCGGTATCGCGTCAATTCCGCCTGAAGGGCCTCGATCTGATCTCTGAGGCTCGAAATAGTTTGTTCTGCTTCGCCGAGTTTTTCTTCTAGCGTTACGATATAGTCTTTCCGACGAGCACGATGCCGACGCTGATTGTTGCGGACCCGCTCCCGTGTGTGCTGAGCTGAAACCCGTTTGGTCCTGGGTCGTGGTGTCGAAGGTGGTCCCGGAGGCATGATGAGTCGCTACCTATCGTCGATATGTCACCGATGGGATCCCATTTTTAAGCCCGTCTCAAAATGGTGACATATCGATTTCGCGTATTAGTCAGCATTTACAGGTCTCTCCCTGCGAACTGTCTCAAACACCCCGTGATTGGACGCCACGGGTCAAGGCCTACTTGGGCGGAGTCCATGATTTCCATCAGACCATCATGTGCGTCAGACTGGTGCCTAGGCGCAAAGGTGGACGGATATGTTTGATTTATCAGCATACGAGATATTCCCAACGGTGACATATCGATGCGCTCCTATCGATGCGCTCCCAAGAACTATATAATATCTGGATAGATTTGCGAACGACATAGGCCCATCACCCCACCCCAACGCATTCATCCAACACCATTCTTACCTAACCTAACCAATTTACTACTAGCAATGGAGTCTAACGAAATATATGACCAAGTTAATAGGCGATACGGTCCAATCACGAAGAGCAGTACCGGTCAGTATGAGCAAACCGTTGCGAAAGCGTTTGGGTACACAGAAGAAGAGCTCGCTGGTATCCCTGCAGGTGCGAACCTGGGCTTGAGCTGTGGCAACCCAATTGCACTCGCGAGGCTGAGAGAGGCGCGTCTATCCATGCCCCGCATCGTTTCGTTTTATTGACTGTCAAAGGGCGAAACCGTTATTGATCTTGGGTCTGGTGCTGGCTTTGATGTCTTCACGGCTGCAAAGAGAGTCGGTCCTACAGGCAAGGCCATCGGAGTGGATATGAACAAGGTGAGAAAGTCCTTGCCATCTAGATCGGGTCTAGCATCCATTTAATAATGCATAATAGAATATGGTAGACAAGGCCAATGCCAATAAAGCTCACGCCAATGCCTCAAACGTTCAATTCATCGAAAGCGCCATCACCTCTATCCCGCTACCCGACAACACTGCTGACTGTATCATCAGCAATTGTGTCATCAATCTTGTCCCTGCAGCGGAGAAACAGCTTGCATTCAACGAGATGTTCCGACTGCTCAATCCCGGCGGGCGGGTTGCCATCAGCGACATACTGGCGCGCAAGGAGTTTACCGAGGAGATGAAGAAGAGCATTGCTCTATACGTCGGGTGCATCGCTGGAGCTAGCCAGGTCAGCGATTATGAGGCCTTTCTCAAGAATGCAGGTTTTGACGGTAAGCCGAATCGTCCCATTAGAGTATGATGGAGCCTAATTGGTCTTTGTCAGATGTTCTCATCGTGGACAGCAAGAATGACTTGAATGTGTACTGTACCGCCGCCGAGACCAAGACATCGTGTTGTGGGATAAACACTGTCGAAGAGGAAGAGGAGGCACCATCTTGCTGCAGTTCAAAGACGAAAGAGAATTGCTGCAAGCCGGAGGAAAAGGAGTCATGCTGCGGAGCTGACTCGTCCACGTGTGCTTGCCAGAACCAGTCGAGTTCGATGGCAAGTGAAGCCGAGACACTGGCTGCTCGACTAGGGATCACAGACTTTAACGAATGGGCAGGTAAGTACACCGGACGCTTGGTCTGATTGAGCCGCCAACTAAACCTTCCCAGGCTCCTTCCAGGTGTATGCTGTCAAACCCGCGGCGAACTGAGAGTGATCGGCCTGTAAAATGAGAGTTTAAAGAGCCTGCTCAATCAAACGCAATCTGGCTGTAGCATATGCAAAGTCAGCTGCTGGATTATATTGTGAGGAAGCAGCTTGCCACGGCTGCCGGCGGGACTTAGTACTATCTTTTCAACTGTATCCTGATCCATTACTGTACCAAGGGCAGGTCGTAATTTAATAAACTCCATTAAAATAGACCCGTGCACACCGGATCGATTGGCTCGAGCAATATGCAACTGGTCTGTAGAAATTTCTATATCATGCAGCCTACTTTCCCACTTCCCCTTGTGTCTCCTTAGCTCTGCGCTCCTCGCGCTCACTGAATCGATCCCCAAACAAGTCAAAGTGGGGTCTCATGACGATGGTATACTTCACAAGCTCTTCCATGCAATCAACAAGGCGGTCGCGGTTTGAGCTGGCAAGCATACGGCTGCCCTCAGGCTCAGATGTGAACTGCGTGTATGCCTTTGGCACCGAGCTCTGGTTGGGAATGGCAAACATGCGCATCCACCGTCCTAGTATCCGAAGCGAGTTGACAGCGTTGAAAGACTGTGATCCTCCGCTCACTTGGGCAATGGCCAGGGTTCTTCCTTGAGTAGGACGCACTGAGCCGGAGGATAATGGAATCCAGTCAATCTGCTGCTTGAAGATGCCCGTCTGTGATGTGGTTTAGGTTCATGTTTCTGTACACATTTAATCACAGTTGAGGGGGCTTACCAAGTTGCCATGCTGCTCAGGGCTGATCCATACATGCCCGTCGCTCCACTTGCTCAATTCCCGCAGTTCTTGTACTTTAGGATGGCAGTGTTGGACGTCGTCCTTCTGGGGCAGACCAGCAGGGTCGAAGACTCGGACGTCACAGCCGAGGCGGAAAAGAATGCGCGCGGCTTCGTAGGCCAGCAGACGGGAATATGATCTGGGGATGGTGAGTGAGACTGGTAATATCCGAGCTAAAATGGATGGCAAAAGATCAAATGATGACATCCGCCTTTGTCCAAAGCACTCACCGACTTCTGAGACTACCGTACAGAACCAGAATGCGGAGGCGATCGAGCCCTCTGTCTAAGATCTCGGACTGCACCATCTTGATCGCTGTGCTTAGCTCCAATTCCGAGATCCAGTCATCGGTGGAAGGATTGCCGTTAAAAAGAAAAGGGCGATATTGCTCTCGGATTCCGACGTCATCTTCGTCGGAGCCAATGGCGAGGGACTGCTGGCTGTAGGCGGGATCGGGGGCAAGCCTAATCGCTGCCCTCCCAGCGTGGGAGTTGTTCAAATCTCCGTGCCCGTTCATCGCGAGGCTGAGGTTCTGGGTCTGCTTTGCTGAGATGCTACCAGAGAAATATCGATAAACAAGAAGCCCGTGGAAAGGTGCGCCTGCGTGGAGGTTGCCTGTGAAAGTGCGAACTCGGAGGGTGTGGCAGAGAAGACTCATTTTTGATGCCGACTTTCCAGGCCAGACACACAGTGGGAGCCCACATAACAAATAGCGCTCTTTATGTACTGTCACCTCCGCGAAGGGGAGCACTTTGGGCAGTGCAGACAAAGATTTTTAGGCCTTATAAACTAAGCCAAGCGTGGCTAGGAGCCATGCCTGGACGCACCCACCGCCGGCCATGGCGAGTGAATCCTTGCAGGGTCTGATATTCCCACGCGAGAGAGCCGCCAGGGTGGGCCTCATTTCAATGAAGATTGCGTCTCCATGGCTTCTTGCGGCATCTCTCCTTTCATTTCTCCAGCGTGAAATCATGGGATCTAGGTGCGGTGACTGTGTTTTGGGAGCTATTCTTGTTAGATTTAGTGGACTACAAAGTCTTTGGCATGGATGTTCATGCCGCCTGTCTAGCAAGTCGCAATGTCGCCAAGAGTTCAAGCTACCGTGATTCATTGCTCTTTGGCCACCAAGGCTTGTTCATCCCAGATAATAACTACTTGCTATCCCAAACAGTCGCGTCGTACTCATCCATCCACTCCACAAACTCGCCACCGGCTTTGGCCCAGCCGGCAATGCCTTCGAATAGGATCACGCTCTCCATATCGCTGTCGCCTTGCTCGTCGAGATGGTCTTTGAACCATCCAGCTGCTCGAGAGCCCCGGCCCCGAGAGGATGCTGGAAGGAGTCAGTATGCATGTCCTTTCATTGTATGCGGCTAGTTTTGGAGGCAGTAATTCAAGACCTACAGCAGTACCAGATGATCTTTTGGACTCCCGCCGATTTAAACAGGCTGTACAGCGTCGGTATGGTCGGGTAGAGGCTCTGTGCCGGCAGATTGATGGACCCGCGAATGGTGCCGCCCTGGATGACAGAATGGGTGAGTTGATGCTCGATTAATTGTTGTCTCGGAAAACACGGAAGGTAGGTAAAACCTCGTGGTCTGTCCGGCGGAGATCGATGAGGACATAATTCTTGCCAGCGATATTCTTGCTGTCCATTATCATCTCCAATGCTGCCTGACGTGTCATGGCCGCAGGGGCCTTGTTGAGGGGAGGAGGGTAGGCAGCATGCCAGGGCGTGGCGGCATCAGTAGAGGCCATCTTGGATGAGCAGATGCAGTTGACCAGTTGGAATGCGAGATTTAGGCGAGGACGGGCGCCCAACCTTAGGAGAGATTTTGTGATGTTCATCACATCTGGGAGGGGGGATGGAGGGTATTTCTGAATATGAAGCCCTCTGAGGGCTGAAGGCAATGGGCAACCTCACTCAGACATGGTAGGGACTGTGTCATACCCAGACTATGATTGGCCACGGCGAAAATTACATACGTTCTTGGGAACCTGTCATGCCCGAGATGTGATTGGTTGTTCAGCTTTTGCCAGCTGTGACTGTGCAACCCCACCAAGCAAATTCCATCACCGGGGCTGTGTCAGGCCGAGGCTGCGATTGGCTCGACGGGATTTTCGACCAGCAGCGTCCATTGCGATTCCTAGATTGCTGCAAGTTTTGGGGCGCAAGAGGGACCGCGGTGATTCACGTATAAGATCGTGTTCGTCTCGACGGTAGCGATTCATACAGGCACAGATTTCATCTGCGTCGCTGGACTCCGAGCCACCCACAACCACCCTGCACCACGCACCACGCACCGCATCGCTTCAAACCTACCACGCAAGACGACCGCCCGCCTTCAACATGACACTGGAGAAGAAGAAAGGGATGGGCAGCCGAAGCAACAGCTGTCTGCCTTCAAAGGACTCGGTCTTCTGGATCGCTACCTAGCCCTGTGGATTTTCCTGGCAATGGCTATTGGCATCATTTTAGGCAACTTTGTTCCCGAGACGGGGCCAGCCTTGCAGAAGGGCAAATTTGTGGGTGTTTCAGTGCCGATTGGTATGTTCTCCTCAGAGACTTGAACTTCCGGTACCTGAAGTTGATAAATTCATAAGTTGTTGGCTTGCTCGTTATGATGTATCCTATCCTTTGCAAAGTATGATATGAATCGCTGCAAGTTATCTATCACTTGAGTTTTATTTTATAATACCACTAGAGTTTTAGTGATGGGCTAGGCATTGCGACCCTGATTCTTTAGAATTCAACTGGGAGTAGGACTAGAAAAGGGGAGGTGGCTTTGACTGCGCCAAACGCAAGGTTTTCTCCTTTTTCTCACTTTACACGCTTATACCTATTCCAGTGAAGAACCGATTGCATATGAGCTACTCCAATGGTCAAGTGTTCAATATACAGGGGCAGCAAAGCGCAGTCACTGATGGTTTATATTCTGTACGTCATGGGCCCCTTGGCTTCGAATATTATACGTAAGTATTTAAAAAGAAGAAAAACCAACCTTGGTGACCAGGAAACAGTTAACAATAATACTGGCGTATAGTTGGAGTTTCATTTTCAACTGGGAGATGAAATTCACTCTCAGAGCTGTTAATGACGGAGGGCTCGAGATCGTCCCAGAAATTAAAGTCAACACACAACAAACGGACTATAATCGGGCAATACTATCTCAAAGATGGCAGCAGTGCATTGACGGCATGACTGAACATGTTAAACGTGTGCTTGAAAACCTGAAAAGGGCCATTTTCAACGATCTCGATGAAGGCCTCAAAAATCAGCAAACGATGCATCTCCCTGGCGAGGGCTTATTCCTCCTGAGCGATCCCATCTTCAATCAAAGAGGGAATCTGCTAGCAAAGTTAACGTAGAATGGGTAGGTTCAGCATGTCTCTCCTCATGTCCTTGACGCTGACAAGCAAAGTGAGGGAAGAACCAAAGGACGGCACAAGTCTGGCCAGCCTGTCTGACGAAGAAGACATTTGGGAACCTGACCTCAGTGTTGTGGCACATCTGCCCGCACGTCGGCAGCCATATGTCCTTGGCGATTCGGTGCCTGCCGTCTTCCATACTTCTGCGTTTGAGGATCTACACCCAACCCCCCCAGAGGTTGATGAATGTGGCTGAAACGCAACGCAAGGGGGGCCAAGAGACGCTTCAAGTTGGGGAGGTCACCAAAGCCAATTAGAAGGTGGCGTCGCAGAGTCCGGCTCAGGAGGGCCCCTAGTTAGAGGTCTGGTGAGTCCTGTGCACTAGTTCAAATACGCGAGAATTGATCGGACGATAAAGGATGGGCTTGAACATTTCGATACTGGCTTTCTGTCTCATGTCTTTCAACTCCGTAGTCGGATACTCAATACACGCTGCATCATGTGAACCTTTTCCTGGAAGCAAGAAGACACTGGTCACCAGCACGCGATCAACCCTATAATAGGCATGCGAAATGCGCTTGGGCACGATCCAAACCGGCCAACCTAAGTAAGAGATCTTTCTCAGCTTTCGGGGCAAGCTGTTTTGTTACCCTTCCCAAGCACATGTCCGAGTTGCTCGCTGGCCTCCGTCATCGTGGTTTAAGTGCAGGTTCATATATGTATCGCCTAAGTACAATTTTTGGGATGGTTAAAAAAAGAGAGGTTTCAAGGGATAAAGAGAAACATATACTCAAAATAAACAAGCCTCTCTGCCATACATTATTTTTTTTCCACTGTGAGCGTGCGTTTCTTGAGTCCTGTAGAGTCACTACGTGCCGGGATATGGGCGTGGCGGTGCACTGTGGCGTGTCAGGGATCACCAAACGTGGCGGTGCGTTGCTGCATCAACCACCCCCAAGCCCATCTCTAATCCTAACTCTAACTCCATTACCATGCGAAATTCGCGATACCAAACGCCCTGCATGACTACCACTACTCATAATTTAGGGCAGCCGTCCTATTGAAACTCCTCCAAAGTCATGTTCGACATCCAGCGCCTGATTTCCTGGCTCGACACCATCCCCGACCTATGCGACTCTCCGCGAAAGCTTGACCCTCCCACCAACAAACGAAAAGCTGGGCAACAGGAGCCCAGCCCTCCAGCCTCCAACAAGACTTCAGACACAATGGAACGTCAGACGCCAAAGAGACGCAAACTCGCTGACCCGAACCGTACACCGCGAGCCGCCGACTTTCCCGCCCCTGCCTCAAGCGCGAGCTCCGTGTCGTGGTCCGAATCTAGTGAAGGCGCCTCGCGGTCTAGCTCTCCCAAGAAGCAGATGCTGGGTCTACGACTCGAAGAGAAAGGACTCGAGTGTCGCCAGCTCAACATCGACACTGCGCCTCCCGCTGCGGCAGACCTACTCAACGCGATCCGAGAGATTGGAAGCGGCATCGAGATACTTCCCGAGGCACAGAAGGAGACTATTCTCAGCAGTCCCCATGTGCAGGGCCAAAATACACGACTATGGAGGTTCGCTTTTAAAGAGGCTGGTGAACAGGATGTTCTCCCAGGGCGTATTCCTCCTCCAGACGAGATCTCTCTCATTTGCGATCACGCTCGACAATGCCACGACAAGAGTCATGAGGAGTTCTCTTGGAACGTGGAGGTACACCACCGCCTTTTACAGGCCATTCTAAGGGAGCCGGGGACTTGTAAGGGAAAGCCGTTCAACTATTCAACCTGGTATGCCTGCATTGTGTCCATTGTCACTGTGACTCGATTAATGACTATCTCTAGCACCACTGCTCGACCCCATCGCAAATACGTTCCCTACTCCTCAACAGCCAAAATGGTCGACTTTTGCCTCTACCTCGACGACGAAGCCGACACTGCAGCACTCCAAGCCCTCGGTCGCCGAACCCCAACATTGACTGTCAACCACACTGACTTTGCGCCCGTGCAACTAACGCCCATCGTCCTGAGTATTGAGACTAAGCGCCCGGGAAAGGAACTCGACGCGGCTCAGTTGCAAATGGGCGTTTGGCATACAGCCCAATGGGCATTTCTTGAATCTGTAATTGGCTTGACCACACGTCCTCTATCGGTTGAAGAGGAAATACTACGAAGACAAAAGGCAGACACGGCACTCTCCGAGCTGGGGCTCATTCCAGGAATCATCATCCAGGGACACCGCTGGCACTTTGTCTTTTCGACGCGCGAGGGTAACAAGACGGTCCTATGGACAGAGCGACAGTTTGGAACCACGCAGAGCATCCTGGACACATACTCTGTCGTTGCTGGCATTCGAGAGCTTTCACGATGGGCTAGGGATGTCTACGTGCCCTGGTTTCGGAAGAATGTTCTATCTGGATTTCGAGTTGAAGACGGATGAAAGGCGCCTGATGAATATTCGAAAAATTCTACTACGACATTACATACATCGAAACCACGAAAGCTCTCCCCTTGAGGAATGAGCTATCACCTCAGAACAGCCCAAGCACTCGCACCAACAACACCAAAGATTCCCAGCCACCGCATCAACCCTCTGTTCACGTGCCACTTTGCGAACGATTCTATCGCTTGGCCATCGTTGATCCTCGGAAAAGGAACATCTTTGGGGACAGGAAGGTCCAATGCTCTGCACAACGGCTCCCAGTCATCTTTGACGTCCACAAAGAAAAGACGGTCTTGTGGCACATTCTCCTTGAGCCAGGCAATCTGTTGGTGGTAGACCTTGCTCGTCACCGGCTCCCTTTCGCCATACATGATCAGCCACTGCCGACGCAGCGCATCGATGTAGTCGACGAAGAAGCGCATCGTTGGCAGTGGGAACAGGACGAAGCGAAGGAACCATTGCGTCGCTGCGTTACCAACGGCCTCCATGCTGCGCTGCCACGCGTCTGCATCGCGGACGGTGCAGATTACCTTGGCATTGGGATAGAGAGTCATGAGTTCTGACACGAGGCCACACCCTGGTGAGTCGGTGATGGCGACGAATCCATCGGTGCGACTCTTGATGAGGTCCAGGTTGGCGCGTCTTGTGGCTTCATCTTTTGGCGGCCACTGGTTCAAAACCTTGATCCAAGTCTTGATCTCGGCTTCTGGACCAAGGGTGGATTGTGTGCCGCCGTGATACACCGGGCCGTCGAGCAAGATTTTGAGTGCTTTGCTGAATGAGGCTGTTCCGGTGCGAGACAGGCCGGCGCCAATGACTTGCAGTTTAGCGCCTGGCTTTGGATGGGAATATTCCTGGCCCATTATGAATACGAGAAAACAGAGAGATGAAAGAAGCCGTGGATCATTGAGATGATTGAGTAGCCTTGATTGAGTTATATGCATTTATGTCGTTCAAGCCTTTGTGTAAGCCTAACCTGCTGGAGTCTTACGCAGCGCGACCAATGCGTCATGCGTCAACATCCCTGTAGCTGTTAAGAAATACCCTAACTAGGGTGTAGATGTCACATCGTCGTGTCAAGTACTTTTCAGCAGGGTTGCCTGCCGATCAAGCTTGGTGGAGAGAGTCTGAGGAAGAAGTCCGAGGCTAAGCTGACGGCATCACAACCTCAATTCACATTCATGTCGGTTACATGCTCCCCCATCATCTTGACTGAGAGACATCTTGCACGCGAGTAATTCTCTTGTTCAACTCACTAATGGCCAACAGCGCATGTCTCTACACACATCCATCCACGTAGAACAATCACCACTACCCTCGGCTTCATCCCTCCTCCTCCAAACCTCGACCAGAACATCTTTTGTCACTCGATAGCTCTCAAATCCAGATTTTGAGAAGCCCTTGTCTAGCCAGGCTGAGATGTGGTGTCGCTGTCGAATAGACATGGCCTCTGCCCCAGCGATGAATGCAGGCCACGCTGTTCCGGGTCCAAGAAGACCGTGCTGTTCGAGAGCGTCGTCGAAGGAGTGGAGAAATTCTATGACGTCGTTGACACTATCTTGGAGGACCAGAGGGTTGACGTTTCGTATCCGTCGGTAGAAGAAAATGACGAGAGCAGAACCCAAGGCGCGCACCATGTGCATGTGTGGTGTACCGCCAGGAACAGGACTCAAGCTCGCAGTTGAATCCGTCTCTGCCTCGTGACGAGACTTGAACAGGCATACAGCGTTTTCTAAATACGATGCTCTGGGTTGTAGCGAGACTAGGATTTCGGCGTCCGACTTTTTCCTGGTCGAGAGACGGTCCATGACGTTTGCGAGGCGTGTTATTTGTGACACAAGGCTTAGCCATGTTTCCGGAACGCCGTATATCTGCATGTACATGTTTTCATGGTCTTGCGACGTATCCGCTAGATGAATAGCTTTGATATCGCGTCTTGACTCCTTCTGTCCGTGACTGGAATGTAGCTTTCGCGGCTCAAGATGAAGAAAGTTGTCAGGGGTAATGTCGGGGTTGATGGATTGCACAGGCACGTTGTTTGTCTGCTGTCGTTTTGCCATGTTTGAGCGTGAGAATGGGGCTTCTATGGTGTGGTTCTCGTCGCGGAAGACGTATGTGCTTTCTGAGACGATGCGCATCCAGGCGTAGATGTTGTGTAGAATGCGGGCGCGGCGGGATATGGAAGGTTTTGTGAGTCCTCGCCAGCTTATTAGGCGCTCCATTTCTGTGAGACACCATCTTGTATCGTCTTGATTGCCGGAGAGCAGCTAAGAGAAAATAGTTAGCCATGAAACTGATGGAAGAGAATATGTACTCACAGAGGTTGCCAAGACAGCGCTGATTCCCATGAGCTGCTCCTTGTACTTGGCCTTGTTTGGCGGCTGACACTCCTTCTCGAGACTAAGTCTCAGATGATGCTTCGCAGCCTCATATGTCCGATTTGAAAGAGACTTCCAATGATCGCCAGGTCTTGCGAGGGCCGGAAACGTTGCAGAGTTCAACGAGAGGTGAAACGATGAAACGGCGATCAGCGCGTAAAAGATGGCCAGGTTGGCGTGCTTTATTTGGTCCTTGTCTGCGTCCAGCACTGTAAGCTGGCTCAGTGTCATAATTGCGGCGGGATAGTGGAGGGTTCTCCAGGCGGATTTTTCGTTGATGGGGAGGGATCCCATTTGGCTGATGACGTCGTCGTTGAAGTGTCGCAGTAGGAGTGCTGCATCTCCGACGAGATCAATCTGGGGCCATGCTACATCATCGGGAGTCGTGTCAACAGAAAGCATTGGATCAAGCGTTTCTGAAAAGTTGACAGTAGGTTCGGTTGGCCAGTTGAGATTCATAGGCAGAGCACCCAGACCATCCTGCGGGTTCATCGGAAGAGGGGGATTGTCGAGAATGCTCACGTCCCAAGTGAACAAATCTCCCCACTGCAAAAAGTCAAGCGAGCTCGAAGAAAAATCTGTCGAGGTTTCCGGTCTCGTGGGATCAAAAATGACAGATTCCGAGTATCCTTCACTGAGGTCATCGATGTCCATGCCGCCGAATGAGACGGGGTCGGAAATGGCGGTTCCGACAGAGTGGCAGGGCTCTGATTCGAATTTGAAGACCCGGAAGGGACCGACTTCGTAGGTACTTAATGCATGGTCTTCAATCTCGAGAGATTTCGACTCTTCGTCGATTTCACTGAGGGCTGCTGCTATGGTGGAGGGAACATTGTTGACCAAAGCACTGCTCATGGATTCTCTACCCTTCTCTGGAGCATAATTAGATTCAGATTCACGTCAAGGATAAATGTGTGCTTACCAGTGTATAAATGTCGCCTGGAAAACTGCTCTCCCCCAGCTTCCGCCAGTTGAGGAGGCTGTCTATCATACACCTCCTTTCCGGTAGATATCAACCACCTCAACGCAGGTGTAAAGCCCTCGCAGGCAAGTCCAGCAAGCCGACATCGGTTGCATTTCGGCACAGACTGGTCGCACTTGAGATGACGTTTCCGACAAGTCTTGCACCCACCAAAAGAATGAGTCCGCCTAGATCTTGAGTTGCTCATGTTGAAGAGAAATTGGGGTGTTTGCTTGGACTTATCACGGGAAGATAGAGTCGTTAGTTAATGGATTTTGAAAAGGGAAGGGGCTCGGGATCTCCTTCCAGATTCGACAGGGGCTTATCTTGTGCCGAAGGAGGCCGCTTGACGTGTTGGCGATGAGTGGCCAATTGGAGCTGGACGTCAGCTTCTCATTGGTTCTTGGAGATTGAACTAGTTTGGCCCAGGCTCAGACGCAAGGTTCCCCACGTTTTGGCACATGAACTTGTCAAACGGTCAGAGTGAAGTTTTCTTAATGAGAGTGATTGAAGCAGGGAATGTAGAGGACGAAATGGACTCTTACCCATGACTAAGGTCATGTCCCCTTGAAATTTCTGCGTCACGCATGTTTTGGCTGTTGTGGTGCTTTCAATGGCGCGACCGACGACGCCCTTTGCCGTGTCATTGATAACAAGTCTCCACTTGGGCGAAGCCGGAGAAGTGGAGCCCCCGGCATCTCGGGGAACCACCGGGTCTACCGCTCTTTGCACAGATTGGCTTGATCATGCGGATTGTGATCTTGCCGGTTGGCTGATTCGAATTTGATCATGCTGCTTTCTGATCTGGTTGATCATGCGCCTGTTCAAGTCCCTATCTCGATCCTCTATGACCACTGTATCAATGGTAAAGGTATAGGGTATTCTGCACACAAGAACCGAGGCAAGGTCATTTGTCCTGTTGAACAGCACCTTTACATCGTTAAACACGTGTTCATCCTGTTCAGATTCCCCTCTGTATTCGAGACGTGAAGAGCAGTGCTGTTTTAGTGTAGAAACCTATTGTATTCATTTGTGAAGGCAATTTCCTTTCACACGTGGAAGACGGAGTCAGTCACCAAAAAAAGAACACAGTTGTCAACGCCCAGTCCCATCCCACGGCGGTGGATGAACAACCCCGGGGCCACGCAGAATATCACAGGAACAATCCAGTAAATTACTTTTAAACAATCTTGTTCCCTAAAATGCAGTCTTCGCTAACTATAGCATACATGAGGATCTCAATCCATATCATCCACTCATTCCTCCCAAGTTTTGTGACCGGGGGCCCATTTTTCATCCATCAGTTATACAATCACTTAAGCAGTAGCAGTAAACAGCGCCTCAATTCGGCGGTTGTTCCACTCCCAAGCAGTGACGTCCTCATACTTGCAAGGCGTAGCATCAGTGATGAACTCCTTCAGGGGCAGCAGGGAAGCGTTGCGGTTGGGCTTGGCAAAGTAGGCGATCGAGTATCGCTCGGGGATCACCCGCTCGTCGCCCGCCTTGATCGTGGGAGGGTATGTGACGCGGTGGCAGGCGGCCTTGAAGGTGTCGTTGGTTAGGCGCTGGAGAGAGTCGCCGATGTTGAGGATGATGTCGGTGGGCGCTGAGGACTCGACGTTTCGGAAGTTTCCAAGGTTCTCTTGGTCTTCGACCTGGAGACCGCCTGTGGAATCCTGGAAAAGCATGGTGATGGTGCCAAAATCGGTGTGCTCGGCGATGCGGGTCGCGGTACCGTCAGCGAGCTCGGAGGCAGGAATGGCTGGGTAGTGAAGAAGACGGAACTCGTTCTCAGCGCGGTTGTGGAGGGACTTGAGGTGATCCTCAGAAACACCGAGGGCAATGGCAAGAGCGGTGAGGATCTGGAGTTCGGTCTTGAAGGCCTTCTCGTAAAAGTTCTCCATGAACTTGCGGAAGCCAGGGAGGCTCTCCTCAGGAACCCAGATGTTGTCAACGAGGTCATCAGTGGCGGAGCCCATGTCGAGAGTCTCTTTGATGTCACGGGTCTTGAGAGGGCCAAGACCCTTCTCGTAGCCGCTGATGTTGGCAACGTTCTCCTGGCCGACGTAGCTGTATCCTCGGTTGGGGTTCGCCTGGGGAGGGTGCTTGGCGATCATCTTTGTCTCGTGGGAAAGGTTGAAGAACTTTTTGGTCTACGGGAGTTAGATAAGCTACGCAGGCATTTGGTGAAGTGTCTTACCTGTTCAAACAACTGCTTAATGTCCTCGGCGGGGATGCCGTGGTTCTGAAGCTTGACACATCCTCGCTTCTTGAGGAGGGCGAGGAGGCTCTCGCAGAACTCCTTCTTCTGGACCTCGGTTCCGAAGAACAGGGACATATCGAGGGTATCAGCGTTGACGGCGGCCATTTTTGCGGTTGTGTGAGTGCAGATTGGCTGTGAAGAAGAGTAGAGTAGAGTAGAGTAGAAGTAGAGAGTAGTGTTGATTGATCTGAGTTTGATGAATTGTTTGACCAAGAAGCCGTTTAATCTATTCTTAAATACTCGACGACCTCGGAATCAGTTGCTCGTTCCCAATCTCACAGCCTTCCATTTTGGTTTCCATCGTGATCTAGACAAGACATCTCAATCAGGAACAACACCGCGTTGCCAATTAGTGCGATCCCTATCTACCGGAGCCGTCAAGAGCCGCTCCTTCCAGCCTAGAACTGCACCAGAACAAACCCCCGGGCTTGCCGAACCGCGTGGCAATCAGACCAACCTAGACAGAGATCCCGAGATAGGTATTTGATCGGTTATCCTCGCTGGATGGCGAGATAAGGGGAAGATTCTACCCCGCAAAAAGCGATGAAGAGGATTGAGCGCTACTGATAGTTGGCGTGGGGTAGGGGCGCGAAAGAGGTAGGAGATCCCGATGTCTGGCCTAATCCGTCTTGGGCCTTGGAATGTTCGGACGAAGGGTCCTACAAAGTGTGTTCCTTTCAACTTCTATCATCAAGAGCAATTAAATTGGTGATTTCAAATGCCGGCTTAAACCGTGGGCCGTTTGTGCCGAGTGTAGGTGTTGCACTTGCGGATTCGCGGGGAGCTATCGTGGATTGGCTCCCTTTGCCGTCGTGTTAGCCATACCGACGTGCACAGAGATGAACACCGGACATACAAGGATACAATCCTTATGTTGATAACCACAGTGAGTAATTTAGTATCAAAATGTTAGACCAGATGTGCCTCCATCTGCGTAGATCCTAGGCGGTCATACAGGTTCAGCCCCTCGACGAGATCCTTTGCCGCCGTCTCATTGACCCCTGCAAGTTCTGCGAGCGATAGAAGAGGAAGAACATAGCCCGCCACACGCTCAAATGCCCCGGATTCTTGCCTGCGGAGAACCAGCCCCCAAATCTCGCAGTTGAAATGGTGACCCTGAAAGAGCTGGGAGACTTCCATCAACCAGAGGTCTACTACTTTGCCGTCTTCGTAGGAGGAATCTATCGTATCAGGGTAGTAGGCACTATGCGCCCCGGTCAATCGGCAAACTGGACTCTTCGTCTGGCGGGGCCGAAACGGAGCTTTTGGAGTTTCATCCACGCCCTTGGCCGGAGAGTGGCAGACTGGATCTCGCCGCTGCTGACCCCTGGTATCTTCCATTTGACATCGAAGGATACCACCTCGATTGTGTCCTTTGTGTCCATCTCTCGTTCTACCTTGTTGGCTGCGCCTGAAATTGAAGTCCAAGACCAGCTTGGCCCTTCACGGCGGGACGGGCAAGGTTGAGGCTGTTCTGCCATCCAACCAAGGTCGATGGCCCAGAGATCCATCTCATCGCCATACCTCCTCGACTCCAGAGCCTGTGGGAATCGCATGCCGCCGTCCGACTTTCTTTCAGACCGGCAGAGCGAGCAAGGTTGTAGTGAAGTGTGGTACAGAATCCGCGGCGAGAGAACGTGCTCCTGAAGAGTCCATGCGCGGTGGTTAATAGGATCTAGATTCCCTTCTCGGCCGGCGCGTGGGACGAGATACACTTCTGCTCTCGTTGCAGTTTCTGATATGAAGGCTGCCTTGGAAATAGGTTTTGCTTTCTCGGGGCATTCCCGGGACTTGAGGAATCCTTCATAGCAACTCCTAGCGCTGGCAGCAGATATTATGACTGTGGCACCGCGATAGATGTCGCCCATCTTGACTAGCTGGCTTCCTTTGGCATCGTCGTCATCTTGGATGATACAAAGAGAGTCAATCCAGATATATGATATTCCGTCTAGACTTTGGGCAACTTGAGTGGCGGCTTGGACTGACTTGGGTAGGTTTACAACTGTGATAGATGCCTGATACGCAGCCAGCCTCGCCTGGGTGAGTTTGCACTCTCGATCGCCTCCCCAACAGTAACTCGGGGCCGCATATCTATAATGCTGATGATTGGGAACGAGGCACATGGTGGACTCGTCTTGGACTAGTTTCAGGAGCCTAGCTGGAGAATCGCAAGTGCCCTTTGAAGAACACTTGGGGTGGTTTGTTAGACAGTTAGAGAGCTAGGAACTAGCTTTAGATAAACTCGCAGCAGATCCAGGCTCCAAGTTCGGTAGGACGCGCTTCATAGCATTATGGACGGGATTCCTTATACTGGATGAGCTAATTCAAAGGGATAAAGGTTTAGTAAGAGCTACCCTCTTCTGTGAACGCGAAAAATGGCCTCACTATCCTCTTGAACCACACATCGAGCGTATCTCCTGGGCCGTAGCACAACGAGACCTCGATGGGCTCCGAGTGGTCAAAGGGCTCCGAGTATCGCTCCATGGAGCCCTTAAGGGTTGCGTAGAATGTGCAGCCGTTTTCTGCACCGTGTACGATGTCGTCGAACGTGATGTTGAGGGAGATGGATTGGTCGCCATCTAGTTCGAAATTTTTGGGTGCTTGGATCTGCATCTATTGGCACAATTCGCAGGAATACACCCATGGCCAATTCATGCTGAGACGTATATAGTGTTAGAACATGTAAAATACCAGGGAAGTTGTTCTCAGCCAGTGGAATGTAAAGAATCATCGAGAACAGAGCCCAAACCTAGCAAGACGCCCAATATGCACCTAAGACCACCTGATCACGTGTTTCATGTAAGAATATCATCCAGATGTAACTACTCGTCAAGAACAATCTAAAGGTTCCGTTGAATTATTAGGTCTATTTTATGTTGATAGTAATAAGTATTCTATGTTGCATCCAGGCTTGACTCGTTATTTCTCAGATGACGGCTCATAATAGGCGCCCAATCTGTCCCATGTTAGCAACTTGCTGTCTATAATGAAGAACAGACTTACCCAATAATCACATAACAGGCATACATCAGGGCTCCTTTCAGCCCAACGGCCCTCACGCTCGTACTAGTACGGCTCAAGATGAGCAGGTTGATCAACAACCCCGTGCCCACCAACGTCGTCGTCTCAAACACGTTGAAGGCCATCTCGAGGTCCCGGTGCAGCATCCAGGCTATCAGGACCGTCAGGGGCGCCACGCACAGGGCGATCTGGATTGCGGAGCCCACCGCGACTGAGATGGCTAGGTCCAGCTTGTTCTTGGTCGCCACCGTCACGACCGTTACGTACTCGGCAATGTTTCCAACTACCGGGAGGATGATGAGGCCGATCATTCCTTCTGAGAGGCCGCCTTCGTGGGTCACGTCGTCGATCTCTTTGACGAGGAATTCGGCGTTCATCGACATGAGAGCTGATGTGAGGACCAGCACCGTTACGGATGCGAATGTTCCACTTGAGTTTGTTGGCCGAGATGGTTGAAGAGCAGAAACCTCGTGGGCGTGTTCCGGCAAGAACTGACTTGCGATGGTCCCGTCGTTTAATGAAGAGTCTCGGCTGTGAAATCCCTGGCTAGCGCTTAGTGAGCGTGAACGGGAATGTCCCCTTGCCCGGAAACCCTGCTGGTATGAAGAGCCAAGTCGAGAATCGGGTCGTGCGGGATCTCTATTCACAGGTTCCTCCTCGACAATCTCCGGATTCACTCTCGACTGACCCCTATCCAGGGTGGTGCTCCTCGCACGGCTTTGAGCGTTCTGATCTGCGAAGCGGATACTTCGAGATCCAGCGTTGGTCTGAGATAGTGACGCTTGCCCGCGGCGATGTCGGGTGTTGCCTGGTTGAAGATTCTGCAGTGGAATAGGCAGTGCTTCTACTGTTTTGGGTCTCATCTCATATGCAAAGTATATGACGTAAATAACGAGCACGACCAGGGAAGAAGCGCGGCTCATGCTGAGAGCGGCCTCACTCCTCTTGCCCTTCATATGAAACGTGTAGTCAAAAGCCGTCTTTCAAAGTCAGCATATACACTGCAAAAATAAGTGAAAAACTCACAGGTACCAAAATGACAAAAACCGAAATGAAGAGCAGGCACGCCAGGAGCTCTGATTCTTCCACGCTGCAGTGAGGGTCATGGCTGGACATGCTACTGGCCAGAAGAGCAGAGCCGAGAATCAAGAGGAGATTCACGAGCACACTGCCTAGAATGGATGCTTGAACGATGCGAATATGGTCATTCACCAGCGCAACCCTGCAGAAGAGTCAATACTCGGCTTCAAAGCGGTTCTTGACATTCCTTACACTCTGGTACGAGTCAGCAAAAGCATTCCAATGAAAAACGCGTCAGAAAAAACTCACAAAATAATCAACTCGACGAGATTGCCGAGGGTAATGTTCAAAAGCGCTCCGATGGTGTCTCCCGCCTCGGTCGCTATCCGCTCAGTAGCGTCCGTCAACATGACAGATAGCGGAATAATGGCGATGGCGTTGGTGATGAAGGTGACCAGCGGTGAGACTTCGTACGAATGAGCCGCCAAACCGATGGGCACGAAAATGAGAAGCCAGTTGAGCTTTGATGCGACCAGAGTCGCTCGAATCTGACTGAAAAAGCCGAGATTGGCGTCGTTGCTGCTACCGTGGTCGAATCCATTCCATTCCAAGGGCTGAGTCTCCAAGTCGGTGAGATTCGAGCTCGCCAGCTGCTGATAGCGAAATCCATCTCCAAATCGCGATGATGCACGCAGTGCTCGCTTTATCGTGTCTTTTCACCAGCTGCTTCATCAGTACACGCGATCTCTTTCACTTCAAACATCCGGCAAACCCGGGGAGGGGCCTCTCGCACCTCGCAGGCTAAAGCCTACCCCTGAGACTTGGTGGTGACCGCCGGAGGCCTCCTGGTCGAGGAGGCGCGGCGAGCGTTCGTCGGGCGAGTCGTCTTCATCTTGGCTCGCACTCAGAGGAGAGCAGTCGTTATACCTGGGGGCCTCGGCGACGAGAGAACCCATTAGGAGAGAAATGTCGGTAGGAGAATGAACAGTTTTTTTTTTTCTCGCAGGGGAAGCTGGCAAAAACAGGAGGGGCAATTTAAAAGGACATCTCACGATGGAGGCGGCCGCTAAATTATTACCCCTGAATCCAACCTGGGGCCCTTAATTGGAAACATTGGGTCCTTAGTGGATGTGTGAGGGATTTAGCCTTGTTCTCCCTCCGCAGAAGCCGTGCCGCCCAGATCCTTTGGCTGGCATTGATTCAGCAGACGCCGCCTGTTTGTCCCATTCCCCCTATCATTTATCTCTTTATCTAGCTAATAAAGTTCCTCCACGTATCGTTCGCTTCTTTCCCCCACGGTTCAAGGCCTGCCTCGCTCACCCTCATCTCCTTGACGTGTGACGCCCCACAACCGTGCCCTTGCAAAGACGAACCATGCATAAAAGCAAATCGCAATTAAAGACGTTGTTAACCGACGGGGGACGTTTCATCCGCTCGCTTGCTTGGTTTCAATCTGAGGCTGACTTTGTATGGACCTTGACGATTCTGTTATGCTCACCGACTTGGAGGGACAGGAATGAGAACTGGGGCTTATTATTAAGCCCCAGGAATTTGGTCTTTGTTTCCGGGTCAATAACCGCGTAATTGTTGCCACTATCGATGAAAACCGAGAAACGCATTTCACGCGTATCGACGTCGGCGAGACCCACGTATGATGAAAGACAAAACAGACGACAAGAGAGTGGATCTCTGGCATGCCTACCCCGTTTACTCCATCCAAAAACTCGTCATCCTTAGCAGATCCTCATTACTATCTCTTTACAATTTTATTAAATAAGAGTCCAAGAATGTAGAAAAGAGGTCTAAGGCTAGAGGAATTTCTTGTTTCTTTTCTCGGAACGATTTGTCAATCTTGATGCTTTTAAGCACCTATCTGGCAGATGAAGCTACAACCACTTGACAGGGCAAATCCAAATGGTAGATGGCATCAACCATGTGACCCTATCTATGACGCCACAAACCCGCCACTTATTAATCAGCAGTCACACATCGGAGAGTGCTATTGCGGTTGCGTGGGGAAGGAACATTGCAAGATACACTACTTGTAGGATCTCTCTGAGCATTCGGATAAAAGGGTTGGTGTCTGCCATGTCTTTGGCCCTACGAAGAAGTTATCGACGTGCATCTTTCGCTGTGAAGAGGGAAATCGACATCTTGCAGGCAGGTAAGCATTAGCTTTCTAGCTTTGCAGACTCTTTGGCTGCCGCCGTAAGAACTCATGGATAAAGTCACGGCATTATGCAGCATTAGGTTCAAACGCCGTTATTGTGTTGAAAACTGTCCTTTGCGGCTGTGCCAAACATCTTCCCCCCTCTATATAAAGGGAAGTAAAATCATCAATGAAAAATACAGATTTGCCAATGCCTATATATGTTATTTTCCTTTCAACTCTTACGATCCGTTCCGTCTTTCGCCATGATGAACAGGAACCACATGGCCAGATGCCATGAAATGACGCTACGCGCCTCAACAAGACGACAAACCCCCAAGTGGATGTCCCTGCCGGCAGAGATTCGCCTCATGATCTTGGACGTGATTATACAGCAGAAGCATTCCGGCTGGGCTTCGTTTGCGTGTGTATCCAAAGAATGGCAGGGCTTGATAGAGAAACGAAATTTTGGTCAGCTCAAGTTACAAGTCTCTTGCCTCGATGATTTCGAACATCTCGTCATTCGGCAAAGGGAGCTCGTTCAGCACATTTGGCTCGACATCGAGCTACCAAGGTACTCGTGCCGATGCTGCAAAATGGAAGAGTCATTTTCCGGGATGGAACGTAACAGCTCCGTTATAAGCAGCGGGATATGGAAGCTGTTCTGTGTCCTCAGCAACTGGAAGACGGCAAACGGCCTGACGTTGGAGCTCAGCGCGCATTCTCCCAGCGACTCGGAGCACTGGTTCAAGCATCATTCTGTCTCCGCTAATGGCGACACTGCCGGGGTCCAAGAAGCCGATTGCAGCTGGCATGATCCGCAGCACGGCTGGGTCGACGGCCGGCTCATCAAGTCTGCTCCTGAAGGAGCCATACTGCGGCTCTTCGCAACGACCCATCTATCTTTCAAACAGGAGCTTCCTCGACTTGGCGGGGTCACATGTTTCATCATCCGCCGACAACTACGTCGCCAGCTTTCCCAGTCATCACTTGGGCTTATACTTGGCAAGCTACGTCGTTTGGAGCATCTCATTTACGAATCATGGCGGACATTGGAAGGCATTCACAGGAAAAGTAAGGATCCACGAACCTAGATTCCGCGCATTTGACTGATAAGGTTCGGGTAGAAGACTTTGAACAAGTGATACAGAAACACTTTCCGCAAACCCTGAGGAGAGTATCGATTTTTGAAGACTTCAACGACAGCCTTTCCACAGTAATAAACGATACCCTCCTAGCCTTGCAGCTACCGGCAAACACCTCCCGAATCGGAGGTTCCAAGGTTGCTGCGGCCCTTGCTTCCAAAAGCCTCAACCTTGAGCACCTCTCTGTTTCTTACATGGCCAGTGCAGACGATTTCTTCAAAGCTTGCCTGCCAACTTGGACTTGGCACCGATTACAGTCTCTGGCGCTAACGTCGGGACTCCTACGACGTACTGAAAGCCGACGAGACATTGACTACTTACTATACAAAGCGGGCAGTGTCGCGCTGCAGATGCCGAGGCTGCACACCATGGTGATCTGGGATGGCATCAAAGGAAATGCCTGCGCATTCATATATCATGTGAACGGAGAGGGTGCGCATATCACCTGGCGCAGTACATGGGAGATGGAGTTGACCCCTCGTGTGGTGAAAGCCTGGGAGCGCGTAGCCCTGGAGATTCATTCGTATGCACTCCAAGTCGACAAGCAGCAGGTTCATGGTGTCATAGGGTCCCATGGCAATGCCATTTACCACATGAATTTGCCATGTCGAGTGGTTACTCCCACATCCCTCTGGCAAATGCGGAAGGAACGACCGTGACGAACAAGATGTAGCTGGCTCTTTCCATCAATCAGAGCCCATCTTCCTTGATAGAAGTCAATTGAAGCAAGTGCGGCCTCGATGAGGTGACCGTCTTTCCTCTCTATCGTCTCTTTGTCCTCGTCTCCGTCCTCTTTTCCCACCTTCACCATCACCATCACCACCAGCAACAGCACCAGCACCAGCACCAGCACCAGCACCAGCACCACCATCAATGTGAGTTCTTGCCCATCACTTCGCCCCTTTGCTGCCCTCTCTTGTCCTTTTACAGCGCATGTCTTGACTCGCTTGGTCCATACTTTGTCTACGCACCAGCATCGATGGAAACTGCATGTCCAAAGCTCTAACTTGTGTTTTTCCCAGGCCAGTTCTTCGATCCGGTCGCATTGTCTCCGTCGACGACGCCCTCACCAGGGCCGACGCCGCCTTCAACGCCGCCTGGCACGCCGTCCACCTCGAGGAAGAGGGGAGCAGCCGTCTTCCCCGGCTCAGACTTGCGCTCCGGCGAGCCCGACGGGCCCAGAAGCAGGCCGAGGCCGCCTGGGCACGAGCCCAGTAAACGTGAGTCGTTTTTTCTCATCTCGTCATCTTTTTGCCAACTCATGTACCATTGGAAGCAGCCAGTGAGGCCTTGGACAAGTGTCTTTGGTGGAGGCATCAGCCAGGAAGTTCTGGTTGATCCAGGATGATTGGCTGGCACCTTCTCGTGGTGTCCTGGGTTAGTAGCCGCGGGTCTTGTACGAGAACTCCGGTGACGCGAAGACCAGCCAGATGGACGTTGGCAAGGCTAGAATGCTGGGTGGCTGTGTTCATTGTGGTCTGTGTGATTGTCGCATGTACGATTCCGTTGGACGAAGCGAGCCCCAGTTGGTCTCGCGTTGCCTGGGGTAGATAGCATTATTGGTAGATCCATTGGCATGGCCGAATACACTTCTTTCATTCCACTCTGTCCTTCTGGCTCAACACGCCCGAGTAGTGACCATGCCCTGCACTAACGACTTATTGAACGTTGCATTCTGCGCGTTCCCTTTGTTTTGTTTGGCCTTGCGTCCTCCGCCAGTCTCGCTTGACATCATTCTGTATAGATAGTAAGAGCCATTGCCACGGACATTGGCAGAAACAAGACCAAATTTCTAGTCCTGAATAACATATCAATCCTGGTTAGGACAGAAATGTTAAAAAACACGCTAGCCAAAATCTATCTCACCTGACTTTCTTCTCAGTGTGCCATCTGAAGCACTAACAAGACTGCATAGACCTTGCAGCCAACTCGCATCACACGACGTCACCGCTCCGCATAGCTACGCACTGGACTTTGCGGACTTTACGGATATAACGGATTTTCAATAGCGAGGTCAACAAAGCCGACTACACTGAAACTGGACAAGGTATGTATGTAGCAAGGTGCCTATCGTATATATATGTTGCAGATTTCTTCTTACAGTCAGCAAAAGCACTGCCAAGACTTCGCCATCTATCTCAACATCAGCAATCATGTCTCCACGAGTCATCATCTTTGGCGCATCTGGCGCTGTCGCCCGAGCTGCCGCATTCGAGGCCCATCAGCGAGGGGCCACCGTCTATCTCGCCATGCGAGACACCAACAAGGCCATCCCCGGGCTCACGCCCGAGATCGAACAAGAGCGCGGCTTCAAGCGAGTCAAGGCAGACTTGTCCGATCCAAAGTCTGTCCAAGACGCCATTTCTCAGTCAGGTGCAACCGCTGCGTTTACGTATATCGTCCATGGGGTGCAAGATGGCCTGCGTGCGACTCTTGACGCTATGAAGAAGGCTGGCATATCCCATGTCGTTCTGCTATCTTCATACACGTTGTACCGACACCCGAATGCAAAGGCTGCCATGAACAGCTCCGATTTCATTCCCGCGGCCCACGGCAAGGTTGAAGTTGCTCTGGTTGAAAGTGGACTAGCGCACACCATTATTCGACCGATGTATTTCAGCAGCAACTTGAAGGGGGAGGCCGAGGGTGTCAAGAAAGGAGAAGTCAAACTGCTGCGCCTAGAGTCAGTTAGTGACTATATCGCACCAGAGGACATTGGGTCTGTTTGTGGTGTGAAACTGGTTGAGCATGAGGCAGAGTCTGAGATTGTACCTTTGTGTGGTCCAGACCTACTCACCCAGAAAGAAGCTTGGGAGATTGTTGCAGAGGCAATTGGTCGAGACTTGACCATCACAGAGATAAGCGAGGAGGAGTTCATCGCCAAGAAGGAGGAGACACTTCCAAGTTTCATTGCTCATGCTCTCGCTGAGTACTTCCTTGGAGACGACAAGGCGAGATATCCGGCAGACCGGTACAAGGAAGCTTCGGCAAACATCAAAAAGTACACGGGGAGAGATCCGATCAAGCTTTCTACGTGGATCAAGGCGCATAAGAAGGAAGTGTTTAATATCTAGTGAACCTATATCTACCGCCAAGGAAGAATTTAGATAATGTACGTATAGTAACGGAGGGATGTCGCAAACGTCAGATACATTATTCGCTCCTGGATCACAAACCACTTCACCCTATCGACTGTGTTCCAAGCCCTGATCAACAAGGATAAGAGAGGCGGATGAGGAAAAACCATCGGACAGTGGGCTAATAGGATAACACTTACCGTGCGCGACAACCCGGACGAATTCTACACCATACTGGGCAGTCCCAACGGGTCAGGGTCGGCCTACTTTCTCATCAACCACAAGCAGAGAATGGGGGTCAAAATCATCAACAAGGTTGACATATTTGTTCCGCTTATTCCTCTCAAAGTGACTGGAACTAGCGTGAATAGGTTCCATGAAGAACGAAAGGTCATGCTATTGTTCTATGTTACCGATGTCTGATCGACTTGTCCTTGGCGTAGGTATCCTGTCTTGTTTTGCAATGTGTGAGCATGGGAAGAATCAAGACTTTATTATGCCAATAGCTATAAATTCCAAATCATTTCATCTCCCAGGATCAAGTGCCGCTTTAGTACCCTATTACCTATCCCTCATGCTGTTGCCGCACGCCAACTACAGGGCGTCATAATGACCGATACTCAACGAATGAGCCGCGGCAACCGAGAGTAGAGCAAAATCTAGATAAATCTTTAGGTGCAACGATGCCAAACTAAGAATCAAGAATAGAAGGTGCGCCCTCGCTTCCGGAGCTCGGCCTCGAGATTGGCAACCTCGTCAGGCGGCAAAATACTTTCCCACGCGAAGAAGTAAAACTCGGTTGAGTAAACTGGCTCTTGTATCCCAGAGGTCAGACCTAATAGGTGCATTCTCCGCGTATCCCAGAAGGCAAAGCCCAGTCGGCGGAAAGAGTCGAATTTGACACCAGGGATGGGCGAGCTATTGCAAGCGCCAATTGTAAGGAATCTAAACTTAGACATGCCAGATGACTCTCTGTTTAACGATTCCTCGGTCTGCCCCCATCAAATCCCTCGTTGACAAGTGGACGCTTGACTGGTGTGCTGTCCTCTGGTACGGGAGAACCCTCCTTCAATCGGTGAGTTTGCCCGTTTCGACGATACCCCCAAAGAGTCCAGACCAACTCTTTTCGCTTTGGAAATGCCGTAATCCATCTAGGACTCTCTGAGAACGGAGGTGGCCGTGGTAATCGATAGTGGCTATCTTTCATGGCATGTCCAAGCATTGTCAAGTAGTGCATCGCAGACCTGATCTCTTCAGCCTTGCTGATGCGACTGTCGGGCCTCTCGACCAAGCCTGCCGCGTTCATCTGGCTCAACATGTCGATATCTTCCTTGGACCAGCTTCTGTCCATCTTTTCTTCAACCAGACCTTTTACTTCGCCCACAAGTTGTATGATCCACACGGCGCGTAAAACCCTCATTTCCTCGACCCAGCTCGGCTGTCCTGCATCGACTACCTTGGCAGGTATACCGACAAATTCACGATCCCATGCTGCGACCCAGTCGTCGTTGGGGCCATAGCCATGGGTGTAATAAGGCATTGGGTTAAAAGCATGTAACGGCCTGAGGTCTCTCAATCGTGCTAGATACGATGCTAAACACGCCTGCGACAGGGCAGAGATTTGGTATGCTGTTGCGACAACAGACCTGAGTATCGCCACGGGCACGATCGAGGCAGATACGAATTCAGGACCAAGAGTAATGAATTTCGCGTCCTTTGGTTCACCAAAAGGAACCACGCCGCGTAAGAACTGGGTCTGGAACTCGTTCAGATTCCGAAAAGGAAGGGCCTTGGAGCGCGCGAGTATAACTCCACGGATGAGTTCTCGGATCTTGGGTGGTAATATTGAGTTCTGGCCAGAAAGTATGCCTTCGGTAATAGTAAGGGCGTGACTATTGAAGAGGCGCCAGATATGTGGCGAGGCCCTCAGTAGGTTCTAAAGCGTGTCGAGGCCTGAAATGCTCGTGACGATTGGCAACAAGATCTCGGGGGGCAGCAGCTCCAAATATGCTGCTGTATTCTGGGCTTTCCACCTCATCTCGATAAGAGCTATCATCGCCTTTGTTAAGTGAGGGAGGTTTAACCAAAGAGCGGGGATGTGTGTGTGTGCCTTGAGGAACGAAAGGCTCTGAGAGGGCGGGCGAACGTGACGCCGTGCCAAACCCCCACCGCCACAACATTTCTGGCGACCCATACCTGCACCGGCACTGAGGATCGTGGGCGCCCTTCGCTGTCACCATTCATAATATATGTACAGTCGATGGCAAAACTGGCCTCCCGTTTATCACACGACTCGACGTTTGCTTGGCCATAGACTCTGGCTCCATATCTATCAAGTCTCTCAAGAATCACGACCATTCCGTGTTCCATGGCACAGCATCGAAATGACAGCCCCGCAATCACACCCTCCTCTCGATCATTCGAAACGGCAAATAAGGCTGCTCTCCATCTACGAAGATGTAGACGCAAAGATAGCGTGCAATTTATCCGTCTTTGATCTTTCAAGTTGCCCGCAATTCATTGCACTCTCGTATGTGTGGGGATCGCCGTACGTTCAGCACGAGATCACCTTGAACGGACACGCATTCTCCATACGTCACAACCTTTACTCAGCACTGAAGAGCATTTGCAACTACATCGAAACCGCAGTTGAGGAGCAGGGTATTGCGGATAACTCGATAAAAGCCGCACCCTCTGAGTTCAACGCTGATGAACTCAAACGTTTCAATCAGTCACCTGGATGTTGGAAGTACTTCTGGATTGATGCCATCTGCATCAACCAGAAAGAAGTCTCCGAACGCAACCACCAAGTCCGCATGATGAGTGACATATATAAAAGCGCCGTATTCGTACTTGTTTGGTTCGGCCCGAGTTGTGAGAAAGCTCTTCATCTCCTCGCTACCGCAGACCTAGCCAAGTTACGGGCAGTATACAGGCCATACACCGATCGCTTTCAAAAGTCGGAATTTTCAGAGCCATTTATTCCCCTGCTAGAATCCGAATATTGGTCCAGAATGTGGATCGTTCAGGAGTTCGTGCTGGCTCAAGATCTCGTCTTTGCCTCTGGTTCTGTTCTCGTCCATTGGGACCGTGCAAATCATCTTTTCCCAGAGGTGTACGCACATGGCGGCCCAGGCGAGATTGGTTCCGCAGTCACGCTCGTCAATGAGAGGCGCCAACACAGATTTCGTCAGAAACAAGGCATGCGTCCAGATTTACACGAACTGTTCCGGCGCTTTAGGCTTATGAATTGTTCGGACCCGCGAGACAGAGTCTTTGCCTTATCTGGCCTTCTTGGGGAGAGCTCAGATCCGGCTGATAACGTTCTTGTGGTAGATTATTCGCTTACGCCAGCACAACTGTCTATCAAGATTTTAAGACTTGCCTCGAATTCCCTCAAACGTGGAGCTCTTGAGGAGCTTCAAAGTTTGCTCAATGCTGCGCTTGAAGTCAATCGAGATAAATTTGATACTGCGGCGGATGCAGAGCTCGAGTGGATCTTGAAAGGGATACCTGACGGAGACGAAAAGTCCGATATGGATGGTATGGTATCAACTCTGTATTCGAATGGTTTGCTTGCATGCTGACTACGATTAGATGCATCGGTCACACAATCTGCGTTGGAGGAGGCTCTTGCAAGCCATATGATGAATAGCGGAGCGACGAGTCGATTTAGCATTAGCCAGGCGTTCCGAAGCCGGTACACGCCAAGCTCAAACCAGGGATCATATTAGATTGGATAGACCTTCCTCCCTAGTTGAGAAACACTCCTCAAAATCCAATTAATTAACTAACAGTGTTTTCTGTATACCTATTGCACGAGTTGTCAGAGTTCTTAGAGATGCGCTTACATAATATTCTGATTGGCTGGACCAACGACTGAGCGCGCTTTAAGTCACAGCCTCAATCGGGCTGCCTCTCATTTTCAGCTCTTCCTCCTCAAAACACGTCTCCCTTCATGGCCGATCCTCT
This sequence comes from Fusarium falciforme, assembly GCF_026873545.1. Taxonomy (NCBI): domain Eukaryota; kingdom Fungi; phylum Ascomycota; class Sordariomycetes; order Hypocreales; family Nectriaceae; genus Fusarium; species Fusarium falciforme. The sequence goes on from NC_070555.1 coordinate 2,108,250, forward strand.
TAGTATCGCGGCCTCAATAGCCGGGCTGCTGTCTACCACGGGCCAGATCGCCAAGTTTCTGGGCCCATATGTCTCTGCCGCCAAGGAGACGCCCCAGATCACGGCCCATGTATATTCAGAGGTTCAGAGCACTCAGGTCATTCTAGCTGGGCTCCAGAACCTGACGCAGAACCTCGGCGCTGTCCAGGCGCGTCACGCTTCTTTAATCGCAGTACACCAAGTCGTCACCATTCTCACTGATGGAGTCCTTCTGTTTTCAGAGCTCGAGGCCGTTGTTCGGTCGCTGCCACCTCGCGAGGGAAGTGATCAGCGTTTGCCGCTCCGTGCTCGGCTACTATGGGCGCGCAAAGAGAGCACATTCACTCCGCTTCTCACGAGAGTTCAAAGTTTCAAAAGTTCCATGTCATTGATACTCATGATCTTACAGAGGTACCCAGTTCTGGACTTTAAGTATAAGCTGTACTGACTTGCTTGTAGTGATTCCGATCGGATGGCGACTCAGCATCAAGAACAGCTCTCCGTTAACATCAATGCTCTCCTCGAAAGCAACCATTCACTTTCCCGACGACTCATGAACCTGGAAGATGCTTTGGACGTGCAGACAATTGTCTCAAAACGGATGAGCCTCATGTCTGTCTCAGGAACTGGACCACAGTCTAGCAGCTCTGTGGAAATACAGAGTAATCTCACCGACACATCAACACAACCCACTAGTCAAGGATCTGATCTGGACTTGTCCAAGTTTGACTTTGAGGATGACCTCGAGTCATCGCGCGTCTATCGCCGAGCGCAACGAGACACCATGGACTTTTCGTTTCGCAGTTCAATCGCACCATCCAACATCTGGTCTGTCTTCTCTGGTCTCAGCCTGGGCGATATCTCCATCATATCCGTCATTGCACTCCCAGTATATCAGGAAGATATCACCAACGCCGAGAACTACGACTTTGGCGCCGGTGTCCAGGTTCCAACTGTCATGCCGCAAGCCAAGAAGGCAGAGCGAGGCCTCCTACACGAATGCATCGAGATCAAGTTGAAAATGCTCCAGCTTCCCGAAATGAACGAGTATTTTGAGCAAGATCCCAGTTCTAATATCGCATTCTATGAGCTCTGGGGCGTCTTTTCCAAAGGAATGCCCCTCTTAAAGCTCGTGCAAGCCTTGGATCCGCAGATCGACATTGTCGTGGATCCGAGAATGCGTTCCCCTGGAGGACGAGGTGCCGCCCAAGACGCCATTTTCCAATTTCTTGAATACTGCCGTAATGATTTGAAACTCAGTGTTGAAAATCTGTTTACAATCTCTGACTTGATGGGGGCCGATGCTTACGGGTTTTCAAAGGTAATACATTCGCTTCTGCTTCTCTTGGCTTTGCTCTCTCTTACTAACTGAGAAAAGGTCATCACCGTGGTTTCGTTCATTATTGAGAGACTCACAGTCGACGGTGTTTTGAGTGCTGTTGATGCCCAGTTGGAGGAGCTTGTCCTGACCAGACTCAATGGTCATCCAGCCTTGGAGCAGTTGCGCCTCTTGCTTGAGGAATTCTTAACCGACCAGTATGTTTTAGTGCGTCAGCTTCAAGAACTTGTCGAGATACAAACCTCTATAGAGGTTGAAGGCACCCTCTTTCGGAACGACATGATCGAAATCTTTGGAAACGCCCGACAATTAACCAGCATGCATATAGGCTTGCTGGTCAGGATGGAGCAGAATTTGTTTCTACCGTTTTCCGAGCAGAGGTGGACAGAGGTGTTCCAATTCTATCTCGACTATATATCCGAGGAGAGCGAATTTGTTGCGAATGAACAGAAGGCCAGGGCCAAGATCAGATCATACATTGGCCAAGAGAACCATTCTGCCGGGAATGCACTGAGCATCCCGCTAACAAGATGTTTGAGGATATTACCACTTCCAGCTCAACGTCTCCCTAAATATAGTGCATTTCTCAAGGTGAGCGAACAGTCGAATCCATTCATAGGCAAGATCGCTACTTACCATGCGTAGGACTTGAGCAGGATAGGGAGCATGTCGATCTCCCAGGGGCCAGATCTAAAATTGGCAAGAGCAAACCTTAGACAAGCGATGAGCATCGTCAATGATAGGGTCAGATCTGAAGAAACTAGCGAGGCGTTTACAGAACTGAAGCATCGTGTTGAGGACTGGAGAGGTCACAACCCTACGCAATTTGGCACGTTGCTGTTGTATGACTCCGTAATCATTACGAAGGACAAAGTCAGAAGACCTGTAAGCTCTCCCCCGACACACGGCCACCTTCGAGTGCTGACTGTAGTAGTACCGTGCATACCTCTTCAGGAACATACTCCTGATATGCAAGGAGCTAGAGCTCCAGCGAAAACAGAGGAGCTTTCAATTCTGGAAAAGCAGACGACTGCAGGGCGACAAGCAGACAAAACTACAACTCAAAGGGCGTATATTTCTCAACAACATTGACTCTGTCATCATCCGCCCAGGCTCCGGTATGCCTGATTCCCGTCGCCCAGTCGAGCTTTCTCCTGACGTGTCTAGGGTCTTACACATGTGACGTCATGTGGTTTGCAGCAAACGAGGAAGAAAGGCAGTGCTTTTCGTTCGAGTTTGCTGCCGAGGCTCAGATGAATCTCTGGGTATCAAAGCTCAACGAAGCCAGAGCCAGGTTTGATGCTGCGTACGGAACGGAAAGGGACACAAACTCACATCTTCTCATTGAGGGGTTAGGGCCACCGATCAGTGATGATGAGGCTGATGAGGCCGATAAGTATTATTTTCCTGGTCCCAGTTAAGGGTGTTGGACGGGGATGGGCGTTATAATGATGGACGAGGCACTCGGAGTAGTGTATGCAGCATGGGGATAGGGTTACTGGCGACTGGTTTCTTGGTTTACTCTCAGCTTACATGGGCTGTACCATACTTCCACGGAGGACACCAAGACCCTATCACCTAATTGGTCAGCCGGCTAGGTTACCGGCTGAGTTGGAATGCGTTGAAACCTGTTGGAATGCGGTGGCGCTACACAGCCTCAAGGGAATATCAAGTCTTACTCCAAACGCATCATGATACCTCAAGCATCATCCACCAGTCACCCCATGACGATGGAAGCGGCCGGCCTGGCTCTCGGTGTCGTGGCTCTTGGGCTGCAGTTGGCGACGACATTGCAGACCTACGTTGAGGGCGTTGTGGGCGCTGAATACCGCCTGCGGGAGCTATCGTTCGATGTCGCTTCCACAGCCTCGACCCTCAAACAGCTCGAGGACATCCTCGATGCAGACGAAGCCGTAACTGAAAACACACTCTCTGATTCAACTGCCACTCGCACCGCGATCTTTACAGACCAGGGCCGTCGCGACATCCACTCGCTATCGCGTCGTTGCGAAAAGGTTTATCAGGGAATCGTTAGCGTTATTGTTAGTGCCTCGGTGTCCCCATCGGCAAAGAGCAAGGCGATCGCCGCAAATGTCGGACTTAGCGGCTTGACAGTCACCCGGTTGATGCAGTTTAGCCGGGATCTCAAGTGGCCATGGGTCGATCGGAAAGTCAAGGCCTGTCAGGATGAGCTACGATGGTTAAAGATGGATCTACTGCTGCATCTGCAGGTTGCCACTGTCGCCAAGGTTCATCTAACGTGAGCTGTTCCCGTATAGGACAAGAGCATGTGCTAACCATATTGTCCTAGAGGATCTTCAAAATTGGTCGCAAACGCGGATGACGACGAGTCAACTCTTGAAGCCGTAGCCGAACGTCTGATTGCCCGCAGGGCCATGTACCGAAAGACTGTCCTAGAAGGGCGTAGACAGAGGAAAAGCCCAGCTTATGTGGCAAGCGATGAAACGACAAGAGCGGTCGCTTTACCAGGGCAGGCGGGAGTGTCATCGAAGCTGGCCAGCTTGTAAGATTAGCTGCTCTTCCTTTAGGATCAATATCTAACGCAATTGTAGCCTGAGTAGTCTTGCTGGCTTTGGAAGTTCATCCCGACCCGAAGAGGATTCAGGTAAGGGATCATCTCGTCAATCTATGAGTCGCACAAGAGAAGCAACTCGAGACAATGTCTTGATTAGACCAACCCAGCCTCTACATCTGGAAGATGAAATGGATGCTGACAAAGACTTGAATCACGGCACTTTTACATCTGACATGCTTTTTCAATATCCCGAAGAGATGGCCGAAAAGCCGCTCGACGGCGAAAAAACCACCGATCACTTTTTCGATATCGAAGCATGGACTTTGCCTTCACCTGGGGCCAAGTCCCAACGACTTCCGTTCCGACGAGGGGCGATATTGCAGCGCATACAAAAAGCCACCGAGAATACCAACGCTTCCCCTTGGGACCAGTTTTTTGCTTTAACACCTCAACAAAGATATCACGCTCAAGATGTCATTGTTCAGTCGGGCGAAGCTGATGCTCGGGCACGGAGCTACTTGGCTGTCGAGGTTCGAGAGGATGGCGAGATTATAATCTTTGTTGCTGTCAGCCAGCATGAAGAGGTAGTGTATCTCACTGATCCCACCGGGAAGAATTGGTGTTTTCCGTATAAAAGCTTCAGTGTTTCTATGGTGAGGAGTTTCTGCCACCCTCCGTTGCATGTGGGTGCTCTAATGCAAGTGTAGGCTGCAAGAAGTCAGGCTTCTCACTTGGCAACCAAGGATTCATCTCTTCAGAACAGGATCTGGGCCGGTCAATTTGATATCTGCGCAGAAAACGGTGTCTCCTTTCCGCTCGCCCTATGGCAGCAGTTTGTCAAACCGGGGAAAAGGCTCGAGATGGTCATGTGGAGTGAGGATCCTCCATCAGTCGCTAATCCTTCCGCTTCCCTTGGCAAGTTGGTACTACAAAGGCTCTTCACTTTGAGACGAAGACGACGCAGAACCGCAGAGAGAATAGGAGGAATAATGGCCCCCCCAGTGCAAACCATGGGCCCAATAGAGAGCAACAGGATCTCCGGAGAAGTTCCCAACTTAGGAGACGACGAGAGGAGTGTAGAATGTCCGACATGCATTATTGATAATGGTTATCCGACAACCGGTCAAGATCAACAGAGCTCTTATAGAAGCTGCCGAAGCGACAGGTCGCACGAGGTGGAGAGTCAAGAGATGGAATTCGATGATGAAGACCTGTTTGGTTTTGACGATGGCGAGGAGGATTATCTGGATACTGTCGAGAATTTTGGCGATCTTTTGGCTCGGTGGACCAATGCCGACAAGAAATAGGCAGCCTCATTGTGGCTTGAAGGATACCACCTTTGCTTTCCAAAGGACGATGAGATCTCAAGACATTCTTCCTGCGTGGACTGGTAATGAGAGAAGGCAAATAACGTTCAGAAACCTACAAAACACGGTTAACAAACATCAAAGGAACTTTCACTTGCTACCGTCTCCGCTTCTCCAACACCATTGACAGTGATCTTCTCCCAGCCGCGAGATAATATGCATAATCCGTACCCATCCATCTCCCCTTCGCATACCGCATCAACAGGCTTAAGATCTTAATATTTCCCAGCTGCCCCGTAGCTCGTTTCCTCCCAAGTGTGACGGCAATCATCTCCTTCTCGTTCTTTTTGTACGGTGTCATCTTGCCCCCGTTGAGATATATCGGAAGATTCTTTATGAGGTGTAGGCACTGAGAGTCGGCGTGCATTGCCCTGTTGCTCTCCAGATTTCCGGCGTCCCCGAGCACAAAAATATCCGAGTGATCCTCCACTTGAAGATAATTTGTCTGCTTGATGAAACCGCGATTGTCCAAAATATCCTTTGGTGCAAAAGCTGTGTTTGGCTTTGTCCCGGTAGCCGGGACGTAGGCCTGAGTTCTCAGAGTCTGAAAGCTGCCGTCGGCTCGGTGGAGTTGGAGGATGGTGTCTTTGCCGTCCTTAGTGATTTCTGTGACGCGGGTCCTGGGCAAGAGGTTGACTTTGAGCTTTGACAGTTCCTTGACGACTTGTTTCCTCACGCTGTCCAGAGTTGACGGCCCAAGCGGAAGGTCATCATCGTAGACAAAGTACACCTCCTTTTCCCCGTTGTACTCGTACGCAATCTCTCCGGCTGTCTCCGTACCGGTTGGGCCGCCTCCCGCGATAACAATTGTCTCGGCTCTTCTGATGTCATTCCACAGAGTATGTAACTTGTCCTTGGTCTCTTCAGTTGTACCTAAAACAGTCCACGGTACATGATCCTGGGCCGATGAGCCGGTCGCAATGACAAGTGTGTCGTAGTGGACCGTGTAGACCCCGCCTCGATTCAGAGCAACCGTGATGTGCTTTCCCTCCAGATCCATACTACTAGCGGCTCCAAGGACAAACTCAAACCTCTCAGGGGGGTAGTCCTTGAAGAAAGGGTAGAGTTCAAACATGGCCTTGTGCTCAGACCAGTGGTCAGGGAGAATGACTCGGGGCATGGCAATTGGCCAGTGGAAATGTGTGTTTGGCGCGACAACGGTCAGTCTGAGGTTATCCTGCTGCAAGACTGACTTGAGCATGATTTGGCGGATCAGGGGTGCGGCTGCCAGGCCGGCGCCGAGTATCACGATGTCCTTCATAGCGTTTGTGTGGTTGTGTGTGGTTATAAAATAGATTCGGTAGAAGAGAAGATAATATTATTGTCAATAGAGCGTCACAAGTCTGAGGAAACGGCCTTCGTGGGAAGCAACATGTTATTTATCCAGGACACAGACAAGACTTGGCCCGCCTGTACATATCAGATGGTGTAACCCTGTTCACCTTGGCAAACAAGCATTGTTAGCGTTGGGGCTTACCATCAGCCTGTGCCTCGCTCCATAGCCTCGACGCAGTCAAGTTAGCACAGGGGAAGCTCACAGGTGGCTTGGGGCTGCATCCTCAATCGTAGTAGCCATTCTTGAAGCTCAACACGGGGCTACCTATATGGAGCTTGGCACCTACAGATACGCGGCCTCCTACCCAAGGAAAAAAAGGCTTCACTGCCATTTTACCAGATTTTCTACCGAATTTTCTTGACAGAAAGCCAACAAGCAACTTCTGGGTAGTTGGCGGAGTTATCCCTGTAAACTGTAGAATCGAGCTTAAACTCCACTCCACCAGACCGTCAATCAAGACCAACGCAAATCCACTCACAGCCTTGTCTCTGGAGCACTGCTCACTTGAAATGGCATCATACTCGACTGAAAAGGGTCTTTGGGCGGCAAATTCTTCAAATAAGGATGGGTTTGGGTCGTTGGATGAACCCAGTTGGTGATCTCATGCCCCCACGTCATTCAAGCTGGTGCTACGTTAGCTTCCTTTGGGAAGAGTCTTCATTGGTCAGTGAATACGATTCATGTGATTGCTTCACTTCTGTTGGCCTTCTGGAAATGAGTGGCATTTGGACAAGCACTTGGCACCGTTTGACAGTATGACACAGAGACAAAATTAGCATCTTGGGCCCAGTAATCTCACCGCTAGAATTGCCAAGTCAGGCCTGCCATGTGTGCTCCATGAGTCTACTCAGCCGCAATCAAGCAGGGCTCAAGCCTTCGGAGTCAATGCGTTTCTCCTCACCTCGAGCTTGCTGAGATGGTAGGCGGCCAGATTTGAACCTAATAGGCGCAAAAACGCAATGCTCAAGAACGCGGCGGTATCGGAGGAATTTCAGGACTAAGGAATGATTGAAATAGCATCACAGAAATAACACATGTAAAGAGCGGCAGTGGTCTTTGAGGGTACTATTGTGGCTAGACTCTAGTCCAGTTTGACTTCTTCGACAACTGTGAAGAAAGCAATCTTCTTCAAAACATCTCATATTGATTCCACACAATCTTAAATGAATAGAGGACGGCTTCAGACCTCTTGGATAAAAGTGGGCTTCAATCAGGTACCCCCACCTCAAAAAGTAGCCAACGGAGAGTTGGCGGAGAAGACTCGGCATTTTGACTACCTCGCCGTTCCGCACAACTTCCTTCTCTCTCTTCTTCTTATCCTTGGATGAAGTGTAGTTGGTCTTTCAATGGCCTTGGTCTGCAGATAATGGGGTAAATGCAAGCCAAGATGCTGAGGGGCAGGCGACAGCGAACCGATCTCTCGTCTTGGTGTTTTCGCTGTGGCCTTCCCTTTCAGCCCACTACTCCGCTTTCGCTCATGATTACCCATCACAAACGACAACTTTCGAATGGATGTTTCTGTGAATCTGACATCTATAAAGCATCAAAGTGTCTTCCCTCAAAGCCTTTGACAAGACATCTAAAACAGAGTGCAGACCCGTCATTCTCTAAATAGCCAACACATACCTCTTTACAATGGCCTCAAGAACCGCCGTCATCACCCCCAACGCTCCGCCCGCGGCCCCTTTCATGTCCCAAGCCATCATCTCCAACGGCCTTGTCTTTTGTTCTGGCTCCCTAGGCCTTGACCCCGCAACTGGAAAGTTTGTAGAGGGCGACGTATCTGACCGGGCGGTGGGTGCTCTAAAAGTGTCCGCACTCACCAGATCTATAGAACTAACCTCTTAACATTATAGACCCAGGCTCTCAAGAACCTCGATGTCATTCTAGAAGCTGCGGGTACTCGCTTGGCAAAGGCCGTCAAGATCAACATCTTCTTGTCTAGCATGGATCACCTCGCCAAGGTCAACGAGGCCTATACCAAGTTCTTTACCTCTGATCCTAAGCCGGTGAGATTTCTCATCCCTCTGTGTATTACAATTAATAACAGTGAAGATAGGCACGAACATGCGTGGCGGCTGCAGCACTGCCACTGGGTGCAGAGTTGGAGATTGAGTGCGTGGCAGCTCTCAACTAAACAGATACGTCAATAATACACAAGTTATGCCGCATGTTATCTTTTCGTTCTTTGCATCATTTCCATGCTCCCGGAAATCAAACGCCCGTCAAGCAACCAGGAACAAGTCCACCCAAGTTATCTCATGTATCACCAACTTCGTGACAACAACCGATCTCGGAAAACCATCCCACAAAAATCCAAGACTTCCTGATACATTTACCACCTCAAGTCTCAGCCATCTCCGTCACATCTTCGGCTACGCCACCAATAAGTTTCCCAAGATCTCGGGGTCAGACACCTTTGTGCGTAGTGACATCATGCATCTTCTTGTCTCGAAGGTCTCCTTGCAGACCGCCACCGCTTCTCCGCAAAAAAAAGGGGAGGAAACGCCTCGTGGTGTCTCGGGCCGAGCTGCAAGCCATTCCCGAAGAAATCTGAATACGAACCAACACGATGACGATCGACGTTCGGCAGTGAGTGCCGCGCTTTGACGTCGGTGGAATAGCAAAAGAAACCATGTAAAGCTACCTCGGCAGTCATCTAGCATCCTACATCTCGCAGGTAAAAACAAATAATCGATTCAAATGCTTTGTTTGAGTCACCAGAAAAATCACATCTTGTTGGTTTCAACTGTCACGCACGCTCCATTACTCCCGCACAAGACACATCGCTCAGCAAACAAACATATGCTCAAAAAGTCCAAATATGCATCTTCAAAAACAATAACAAAAGACATCTTCACTCGCTGTACACTGCGGGGGGTTTGTTAAAAAAAAAAAAGGCCCAAAAATTTCATGACGTAGCGATATCCCTTTCAAAACTCCTATGAATCAAGGTAGCGAAGGGACGAAAAATGACGAAGCCCCCAAAATTTCCCATCTAATCTTCACATCCAACCTGCCTCGCCTTTGGCTTTTTCCATACACAAATAAAAAAAAGTAATAATGAGATTATTAACGTTGCCAAGCAGAGGAGGTTTTGTGCCATCCATCCTGGGATGTTTACCACTCTGCTTGCTATGTCGTGGGTAGAATTAACAGATCGCCCCGAGACGCCTGGTATATAATGCAAGGGAAAAAGTTTCGAGGCTCTTAAGCCAGTGAGTGATGCCGCCAGAGTCGTTGCCGCTCATATGCCCACCATTGGGCTATCGGTACCGCCTCGGCCACCCACGCGCTGGCCTCCTCGCCAAAGGCCACTTTGGCGTCCTCGACGAGTTGCTCGCTCGACCACGCTGATACAGGGCTGAGCTCTAGCGGATCTGTGATGGCGTTGGTGATGCGGTACTCAAACACCTTCGTCCAGGGAATGGTCAACCGCCACGGTACGTCGGCCGATGTGATGCCGATCATGCCGGCGCCCGAGTTGACGACGGAAAAGGTCCATGCGCGTCGGTCATTCTGCTTCTTGATATAGGGCCGAATGAGAGACTGGCCCTCATAATCCTGGACGAGATCAGAGGCGATGCGGGTGTCCTTCTTGTTGAGGGAGCCGCTGTTGATGAGGAGGTCGAGGATGGTGGGCAAGATGGAGATGGTGGTGGTGTTAGCCTCGTACTGCACCCGAGGGAGGTTGGGATGGCGGAAAGTGATGGGGACGCGGAAATTGCTGACGTGGGCGCTCTCATAAGTGCCCTCCTTGTTAAAGTCCTCGTGGAAGCCATGGCCGTGATCGCCGGCAAAGACGACAAGAGTCTCATTGGCAATGCCTGTCTCCTCGAGGAGGTTCATAAGCTGAGCCATCCAACCGTCGTGATACCGAATGGTGTTGATGTACTTGTTAAAGTTGCCATGCCACTTGTTGTCCATGTTTCCATGGGGCAGGTAGTCCAGGTGAGGGAAATCCTTGGGCGTATCCCAGGCATGATGGGTGGTGCTCGTAAAGTGAGACATCCACATGCGCTGGTTGTTGGCGGTGGTGTTGGCGATGAACTCGCGGAGGTACGGCATAAGGACAGGCTCGGGGTAGGCAAAGTAGTTGACCTTCTGGTAGAGAATGTCCGACTTGTTGAAGCGCCAGTCCTCCTCAAGCTGTCTCCTGGTGATGATGTGTTGGAAACCCAGCTTGGCATCAAACTTTTCCTGTCGGTCATACTCCTCAACCTCCGCCTCGAAGAGGGCGGTCCTCCACTGCAGATCTCTGAAATCGTCATCGTCCGAGGATACGTTCTCCTTGGCGCGGTTGAGGAGCTCGAGGATCTGGGGGATACAAGGCTGGTAGGCGTCGGTGTCGGCTTCGTCAAACTTCTCGACGGGCATGGGATAGGAACCACAGTGGTTGGCGCAGTAACTCTTGGTGGACATTGTGGCTGCGGTGTAGCCGCCGATGACGTTGACGCCACCATATCCTTCCTTTGCCGTGTCATGCCACTTGAACTCGGGGGTCTTGTAGGCCTTGCCATTGGCGTCGGTGAAGCCCATGGGTCGTCCTGTGAGCCTCTCGATGTGCGGCGACAGCTGCGACAGGCGCTCGTTGACAGTCTCTCGGTCCTTCTCGTCGCTGGCGTCCAGAATCAGGTTGTGGATGTGGGAGCCCTGCTGGAGGGGCCAGAATTCCTGTCGCAAACTCTCCATGAGGATAAACATGACGTGCTTGATCTTGACGGACCCATCGCCGAGAGCCTCCTGCAGAGTGGGGAGAATTTCGGTATCAAGGTTGGTGATCTTCAACGGATCGTTGACAGGGTTGTAATAAGGGCTGTGCTCCCTGATGTGAGGGCACTTGTTGGAGAGAGCATCCTTCTTATCACCCAGAGATCCATAGTAGCCATTCTTGGTCCTCAAGGGATCCCACCTAAAGAAACCACGGGGCAGAGTCTCGGGAAGCCAGTCAACAGTTCGGTTCTCGTAGGCCAGAGAAGCATCGCTGCGCCAGCGCGGGTCCCAGCTCGGCGACCAGCCCTTGTCGAATTCGCCGTCGGCATCTCTCCAAGTAGAGTTCGTAATGAGCTCGGGGAAGGGGAAAGGGTTGTCGACAAGCTTGCGCTGCTCGGTGCAGAAATCGGGTTCCGACTTGAAGACGTCGAGCAGCGACACGGGGAGGGTGATGGACATGTAATCGTAGGGCTTGGCGGGTCGCAGAATGAGGACGACGGCGATAAATACGGACACGATCATCTTGTAGACCCAGGATGGAATGAAGGACATGAGCCTCATGAACTTGCCTCGTGGCGTCAAAGGCTTCTCTGGGGCGGGGGCGTGGGGGTCGCCGTGACGACCGTCGAGGTGATCGTGGCTGGAACGCCCGTCGAGGGAGAATGTCTCGGTCGATTCGAGGTCGGTGTCGGCGTTTTTAAGAGCGGAGTATCGACCGCGGCGCAAGAATCGCAGTCGCTTGAAGTAACCGTAGACTAGACCAGGGGAAATGGCAATGTCAGCACGCGATCGCTAGCTTCACAAGGGGGTTAATTGGTACTGACCAGATGCAATGTCGTCGCCGATTGAGCCCATCAAAGATCCAATCGCTCGGTAAAAGATGCCGTGGGCGAAGCAGGCGATGATGATGAGCACGAGTCCCGAAGCCAAAACAGCCCAGCTGCCCGTCATCAAAACCTTGAGTCCCTCCTTGCTAGTAGCATACGCCGTCGCGTCACGCCACTCAAGCTCTCCTCCAGTCTTTGCGTAGAATCCAAGTTGCGACGAGGAACCGCCGATGGCTAGAAGGCTGTAAGAGTAAGATGCCAAGTCAGCTGTCGTCGCTCTTCTGCTGCCAAGGAAAGGATGCGCGCGCATACGTCGCAAGGCTACCGAGGATGCAGCCGCCCCAAGCCAGAGGACTCCTCCCCTGGCACAAAAGAAGTCTCGCAATGCATATCGCTATCAGGTCGAAGAGGAAGAATGTCGGCAGATACAGGATAAATGCCGAGGTAGGGACCGTGGAGAAGTGCGTCCATAGGTGAAGGAGCTTGCTGGAAATGACCGACACGAAGAAAACGCCAAAGACGAACGAGACGGAGAAGAAGAAGCACATTTTTGTTTGCGCCTGCGAGGTTGAATGGGCAGACACAGAGAAGGAGGGTTGAAGGGGAGGGGGGAGGGGAGGTATTCCCAATGACAAACTCGAGGGCAGCAAAAAGAGAGAAAAGAGGGAAGAAAGGAACGGAAGAAGAAGGGGTCAAGAGAGGCTGAAAAAGGAACAAGCAAAAGATCTGGATTCTCTCTACAATGTGGGGTAAACGGGCCAAACGAGAAAGGGGTCGCGTGTCCAGGGGTCTGGGTCTAGGTCTAGTGGTAGTGATACGGTAACAATAAATGCTAGCAATGGGCCGGGCCACTGTCTCCTTGAGTCACCTCCCTCATTCACTGCCGTATGCACCGTACGGGCTACCAGCCTTTGACTAATTTCCCTGCGCTGGGTCGGCTGATCGGCAGCCCAGAGAAGGGTTCGGCGCGCTCTGTCGAACAATGAGTTCCAATGCTGCATCCTCTCTTGGGAGGGTCAGCCCGCAGAACGCCACTGCTAACGCCCAGGCTAGAGGCGGAATACGAGCAAATCATGACCCCATCGCCCATGCCATGCCCATGCTGGACGGGGGCTGGCAAAACGTTTGTCCTCCAGCTGCCGTCCTTTACTCTTGGCTTCCTTGTCAGGTGTAGGGCGGGCCGGGGAACTTGGGTGCTCGGGGGTATTGACTCGTTGCAGAAGGGGCCGAATGACACCACTGTATCTAAAACCTGCCCTGCACTGCGGACCGCGGTAGGGCTCTAGAGTGTCAGTGCATCGCCGCGGAGCTATGCTGTAAAGTGCATCGAGTGCTGTGCATCGCCACACAGACGCAGACAAAGGATGGACGAGCTTTTACATCCATTGGATCCCCCGTAAAAGGCTTGTTCTTGCAGCGCTGCAGCTGGGCTGGTGTTGGTGGGGCTGTGTGAGGTGTTTTGGTTTTGGGTTCCGCTGATGATCAGTGATGGGCGGACCGCGATGGATGCAAATGGGTCCCGCCCTGGGATTTCGGCAGTGACCCAGAAGCAATCACCCAAAGAGCGAGCTGCAGTGCATCTCCATCTCGATGACCGGGATCCATCCTTGGTGTTCTTTTCCTTCTTCTTTCCCAGTCTTGGCTCAGGTTCCATCGCGGGCTGTCCCGCATTGGCGCTGATACATGGCTGTGGTACCTCGCATCAGGTGTCTCTTTCTGCTGCAGCAGACGTGTTGGTTCTTCGGTGTTTCTCATTCTGCGTCAGGGTCTCGGCGCCAAAAAATGACATCTAACGCCTTTGAACTGCCCTCCCTTTTTTCTCACCGACGAACGAGATTGTCTCAAATCTGGCATGGGTGAGGAGGGGAAGCGAAGGGATGAAGAGAATGCACAATTTTATGCCAAGGCGGGCCCTTTTCCGACTATGCCCCACAGGCACCGAAATTCTAGCGTTGTTCCCTCCCTAAAAATAAGCTTTGTCAGCATTCCTTAGCGAGTCTGGTCGCCGAACGCTCGGTGCTGTCCGGTGCTCGGATTTCAAACGACCCTCTATTTTTGCCCTCGTGATCTCCATCCAAACCTGGTCTGGCTCTCGGTAGACGGCACCTACATGAATCAAGGCCCTCTCTTCATTTTAAATACGAGAAGCAAAAAAAATACCAACTGCCGCCCTTCTATTCCCGATCGACTCTGCTTTGCCTCTTTCCCCTGGAATGACAGCGATTCGCGACATGCCAAGTGATGACACTGTGGGCCAGGCCGTTGGCCAAGCTCCTTGAAACGAGCACGCGACATGATAGGATCTCTGTGCACCAACACGTCGGGTCGGCCGAGGTCCCTTTTTTTCCTCAATGTTTTGGGTCACGGCTGATTGGCGCAGGGGGCTCGGATCCATGCTTCCATCCTTGATTTCCGCATTGCATTTTGCGAGAATGAATGTAGGGTAAGACGATCAGCTTCATCCTTGCTTCTAGAAACTTGGCATTTTTTTGCGAGATAACCGTTCTCGCTATGGATCCTCTCATCATAGATCGTGATGCATTTTGCGCTCGGTTTTCTTGGGTTCTTTTGTTGCATCATTGATGTTGTGTTCCGTCACTGTGCGGGCGTGGCACCATCCGAGCACGTTTGTTCGTGATACCGCCACACAAACAATTGTCACGTCGATCAAAGGCCTCGACCGTGAAAGAATCGCACAGTACCTAAAATGTTACGTGTTAAACCTACACAGACACAAACAACAGGTAACAATTAACTTTGTTACCCTCAATCATCTCGATGGGATGAACATCCGTCTGCTTGGGTCAGGTAACTTCCATTTCGATGATGCCTCAAAAATCAGGCATCACATCACCTCGCTTCCCTGTCGAGCCAGGCACCCGCAGTCACCTTCCAAGGCAGCAACAGCACCGTGAACGCTTGCACTCCATCAATTGAACTTGGCGATAGCATCAAACATGGGTCGTTTACCAATTCGTCGCTGGTGCCTGGAATTTCCACCGAATCTGGCATCTGCTGCCTGCTTCACCATGCCGCGTTGTCATGTGACTTGGCGAATCGTTCCGTCGCGTTATCGTCTTACAGCGTGTTGGTTCTGACCCCTGCCGAAGCGTACTTGATCCAATCGACACCGCTTATATGCGAAGGTCTGTTGCGAATTTTTCATCTGTGATTTCTCCCTCTTCAAGAAGCATCGAATTGAGCAGACATCGCCTTAATCCGTCTTTGCCTTCCATTGCAGCCAGTCACGATGCCCAAGTATCAATACCCAGGCCTCGGCCTTGACCTCCGGTTCCATGACCAGAATGAAGGAAGGGAAGAGTGGTATCCCGTGGGAATCCACACCAATTGCTGGGGCTCCGAATCCGAAATGCTCCTCGTCCGAGAAGTGGCCATGATGATCGTCATGGACCGATTGACCGACAAGCCAGACTGGCATATCAAGGTCTTTGACGACACCATCACTGAGAAGTGGATCGAGGAAGGCCTCGCAATACCGGTTCGGCCACTGTACAACGAAATCGCTAGAGACGGGAAACCTATCGAAGAGTCGGATGATCCCGCTGGGTCCCCTACCATTGCTTCCAGGGATCGTTTCTTTGCCGTGGTGCTTGACACTATTCTTGATAAGGGATGTCTTGAATATGTGAGCTTCGTCATCGTTGTCCCCTCTCTACTTCGTCGCTCACAACGCCATTAGTGCATTAAAGAGCTGCGCGCCAAGGCAGAATTCTTCCGGAAGTCGGGCCTGATTCCTACGCTGGATGCTTCGTCTACCGTTGTCAAGTCTGATAGCCTCATCGACAGCTCGCTGCACGACTCCCTTCACGCCGCATTTGTCAAGCTCATAGAGGAGCAAAAAGATAACCCCGACTGGCATCCCCTCACGAAGGGGAAGGTGCTGGATCTTGTTCACCCTTCTCTCTACCCTCTCGTCTACGGCAGAACACGGGTCTTTGAAGATGAGGTTGTTGGTGTCGAGGATGCTATTGATAAGTGGGCAGGCAAGGGAGAAGTTATCCCTGAACAGGGATCTGATGGGCAGTCACCTCAAAACTGGCGGGATTGGTGGGAAACAGACGGAACAGGCAACACCAGTGTCGGTGGCAGCCATGTCAATAGCTACTTCTGGTCAGCCAAGTACCAGTGGCTGCCTTCCAACGTTGAGCTTCGAGAAGATGGGAGTGTCAGGTTCACGAGCTACATCAACAACCTGCACCCCGTCAAGCATCGCGACGTATACAGAACTATTGAGAAGGTTATTGAAAGGGCCCTTCCAGCATGGGACTTTTGCCTCAAGCTTCATCTTCGTCGTCACCGCCCATCATTCAAAGGGGCTGGTAGAACTGAGCCTCGCTTCCCGCTCCCAGAGGATCCCGAGTAAGTTTCAGGGTGCTCTTAAAAGGAAAATGGCTGATGCAGAATTTTAGCGACGATAATGAGGATAACTGGTCGCCTCCTCTCAGGGACATCCCGACTCCTCCACCGCGTCCCAAGCCTGAAGAAGCTGAAGTCGAGGAGTCAGCCTCGAACCCTGCGTCATCCGACGAGTCAGATTCAGACGATCCAGATGAATACATCACAGAAAGGGACGAGAAGGGCATATGCTGGTACGGAACACGCAGACATATCGCATGGCAGAAGGTCCGGAAGCCCGCTCAGCCAGAAGCTCCTGAATTCAAGGCGTGGAAGTACGGGATCGAGCCTGGTAATTCCTTACGTGAGCGATTCAATGATCTGCAGATCATTGTTAAGATGGCCTCTATCGAGCTCACTCCCGAGAAGCCCGATTTCCCCCCCGGCGGCTGGCACGTTGAGGGCCTGATGAACGAGCATATTGTCGCTACAGCCCTGTACTATCTGGACTCGGAGAACGTCACGCCCAGCTTCCTTCAGTTCCGCATGCAAACTTCCGCCTATACGGACGAGAACTTTGAAGTTAGCCAAGGCAATTTTAGGTGGATGGAACAAGTCTACGGCACCAGGCTCGGGGGCGGCGGCGGCAGCGTGTGCCTCCAGAATTATGGCAGTGTCGAGACCAAGCAGGGCAGACTGCTCGCCTTTCCCAACGTCTTCCACCACCGAGTCTCGCCCTTTGAACTCAAAGACAAGACAAAGCCTGGCCACCGCCGATTCATTGCTCTGTGGCTTGTGGATCCTCTCACGCGCGTCATCAACACCGGAAACGTGCCCCCCCAGCAGCAGAGTTGGTGGATGGAGAGCGCATTCGGCAATCTGGGCAGTGACAACGCTGAAAACGTACCACAGGCGCTTGCGGAGCTCGTCCTCGAAAAGACGCCCAGCCACCCGGGACTGGAGGAGGCCGCCAAGAGGGGGGAGCCGCTTCCGGCGGAGCTGATGGAAATGGTTCGGGATATGTTTGGAGATTCGGTGCCTATGTCCCTGGAGGAGGCCAAGGAACATCGGTTGAAGCTGATGGAGGCTCGGAGTGCCTTCCAGAAAGTGGCGCGCAGCGAGTGGCAAAATGTTGGATATAGTTTCTGCGAGCATTGATGCATGGGTGCAGCCAACAGAGACCCAGACAGGGAGGATGCTGGGAAACGACAGTTTGACTTTCTTCAGATCAAATCTTCTGATGGAAAGGGGAGAGGAGACCTGCCTGTAGAGCGACGAAGGTCTTTTGCCAAGCCCAGCTCATCTCCCAAGCCTGTAGACATGAAACAACTCCTCAACAGATACAGCCCTCAATCTATCCATTTGTTCATGTCGTCTTCCTTCATTTCAGGTTGCATTTAACTCTTACAAAGTAATCTCCCAATTAAAGCATCTGCCTTAAAGCGCGTTGTTGGTCCTAGATTCAGAGAACTCTGATTGGCCATCACCCAACATCGCCCATCCATGCAGTCAACATGGGGAGGCCAAAGCCTGTTGGTTGACATGACTATATCTCTGGGGCTTGGCATCTTCAAGCCAACAGATTCAAGGGGGTTTTCATTTTGACCAACAGTCTGTTGGTAGCTCAACAGTTTCTCAACCTCGTTTCATTTCAGCTTCTTGATGCACGTACCTCACGATTGACGGTGTTGCGGGATTTAACAAATTATCGAGCTGGGTGTCGCTTTATTTACCTTCCATGGAGAGAAAAGACGATGAAGATCCATCGTCAACCCCAAGAGCTACCGCCTAAACGATGAAAAACTCCCGAGACTCCCCTCTCCTAAAGTAAGAACACGGGCCTTCACCCGCACACCTGGACCACCCTAGTCTCTGGAACCGATCAACAGGCTCTCCTTTGGCACGACCTAGGATTAAGCCACATGTTCCCGGCTCTCTATCACTACTGAACTCGAACACTGGGAAGTAGAAGAGATCGCCCTCCCAGTGCTCCGCAATCTTGGTGACCCGCTTTGCCGAGATCAGCGAGGCATCTTCCAGGAGGTCGATACCGGAAGTATCGAGATGAGAGATCAGCGTCTTTCCGGAAATTGCTTCGTCCCACCGAGCGTACATGGCTCTGCGTGGACTTGGTGTGTGGTCTGGGAACCTGAGAAATTGGAAATTACTGGTGAAATTTCCCTCGCTCGTTACCGGGAAGAGTCGGCCACGTAGAAGCATGTAGCCTCCTTTGAGATCTCCATATGGGTTTGTACCAGCCTGTACGAGATGAATACTGAGTATTTGGCAAGTAGCCGTGTCAGAATGGTTGGGGCTGCGGTCCAGATGGAACTTGGCCCCTTCGAGAGAAGCCCAGGACCACGAGGGCGCTCTGTACTGAGATGGTCGGAATCCCTCTATAGGCCTGACCAACCCCCCCCAGCATAGAATATGGGGTAACTGAGATTGCCAGAATCCCGCGACGTACTCGTCGGTCCCGATGCTAGGTTGTAGGTGGCTTGCCAGTCCAGCCATGGCGATCAACTTGTCGGAAAAGTTGGTCAGTCTACAGCGTGTGTACTCTTGAACTAGACTGAGCCAGGCAGAATGGGATGATTGGATGCCGTTCCTGGCCTTTTCCCTGTCTAGATGGTACGCCATTACATCCATCACCTCTGGAATCCCTGTTGGCCAAGATTCGCAGCAGAGTACCTCGCGGCACTCCCACCAGAGCTGAGTATCAGCGAGGAACAGAATGCGGTTGGAAATATAAGATTCCTGAAGGACCCAGGCTCGACGACGCAGCGGGGAGTTTCTGATCTCATTGAAGAACTCCCCTGGCGCCAAGATGTATGGAACGTCCGGCATCTCTCCTGGTCCTTCCTGGGGAACCATGATCGTAGTAGGTTGAATGTTGAGAGGGTCTCTATGAGTTAGGCTTGACTCGGAGCTTTCTGCTGCCGCCGCCGCTGCTATTGTGAGAAGGGCGTTGCCGTAGACGTGCATCATCATCGCTGATTCAGCTCTCCAGTCGTCGGTTGAGTCTTGGATGATGCAGAGTGAATCAATCCAGATGAACTTCAAATTCAAGCGTATGCAAGTCTCGATTGCCTCTTTGTAGCTCCGAGGTAGTTCTGAAATACTGATGCCCGTTTCAATACGGGATTTGTTGTCTTTCAGTAGCCTGAGGGTTTCGACTTTGCCCCAACAATGCGAGAATGCGACGTAACGCTGTAAAGTCTTGTTGCTTTTGCATTCAATTACTCGAACAGTTGCGTTGTCTACGATCTCAACGAGTCTCGTAGGGGAAAAGTCTGGACTTTGCGGTGCTGAACACTTCTTGTGACCCTGACAGCATTCATCCAGCCAGCTCCTGGCCAGGGACCACATGTTATTTGCGTACCCAGTCCCAACGAGAGACCCATGCTGTATGTATTGGGATGGAATATCTTGACATGCTCATTAGAACAGATGACTGGGGCCCTTTGAGATGTGCTCACCTGTTTTCGGGATGAATAGGAATGTCCATCCTAGGAGGCCACTCCCTGGTCCATTATCGGGTTCAAATTCAAAGTCTCTTCCAGACTGAGGGATCAACACCTCGTCATCTTGGGTCGAAATTCGGTCCCCGTCCGCCTCGCTGACGTGTTGGTAGGCTTCAGAATCACTGGAAGGGTGTAACCAGATCTCCAACTTGACCGAACTCGTAGGGGGGGAACTCCGGCAAGGCTTTCCCCAAATATTGCCTGTTGTTATGAAGGAGATGCTAGGATCCAGTTTCGCAAACTCGCGGCTCTTGACGATTCGCGAACAAAGCCTGCATCCGTTGCCAACCGCTGCCAGGATACTCTCCCTGGATTGATGGTGGGGTATATAGACTTGGACAAGTGTATCGTCGGCAAATATCTCCTGGCACTTTGGGCATAATTGGGATTTCATGATGTTGAAAGATGGCGGAAAGAGAGGAGTTTGGGTTGTCATGTCAAACTAGGCACCCTTTTGTAGGTACCTAACAACAAAGGCCCCGCTTGTACCACCCATGCTGACATGTTTGGACCAATGAGACGGGCGTTTGCAGGGGAATGGAATGAACAAAGAGAAGGCGGGAACAATAGATTATTGTGGCTGATGGCTTCTTTTGGAAGCGTCATCAAGTTCACAGTCGGCGGCATAGGTGGGTAGTCACGCTTGACCCAAAGAGGGACTTGTCCTTTCACAGGAACATAGGTCCGTAATGTCATCTTTAGTATAATATTGGAAGTCTGACCTTACTATATTGAAACTCACGGATCGTAGCCATTCAGTGCTCGCAGAAGCTATAGTACCACTTCTCCCAGCTTTCGGCTTCACTTTTCCTTGTCCGCTGGTCCATTAATTTGAGTCGATGCTCTCTTGCCTCTTGCACACCCATCGATCTCTCAGGAATACTTTTTTGGGACCCCTCAGACCCAGACTTGTCAGTCCACCAGTCTTGTTGTTGCGGGGGCACATTGGCGGTGGATACGATGCGCCGGTGAGGGTCGATGAGCCAGAGCGCGATGAAACGTCTGTGGCCAGGCTTGGTGGTGTCTTTGAGTCGGAACGAAGATACGCGGTGTTGACTAAGAGGAGCTCAAAGTCAGTACCTACATGAAGATGAAGAGTGTGCCGAGTAGACCTACAAAACGTTGGGAAAGGCTAGAAGGCGTCCCTGCTTCGTCTGGATATCTCCAAAGTTCTGCACACAGGTTGAGAATCCATGCCCGCGCAAGGCAGTACCATAGACTCTCTCAAGCCAGTTGTACTCATCTTGTTTGGCGTATATCCGATCATTGAGATACGAGTCGGTCTGCGTGCGGAGCGATAGATGACTGGGAGTGACGTTGTCACTGTCGAGGTAGTAGAGCGCTGTTGCGCAGATCTTTTCGTTCATCTGGCCCTCAAGCTGCGGATCCAGTTAGCGCATGCTGGAGGCTTGACAAAAGTTCAATACTTACGTGCCATCCTCCGGCCGGAAACTCGGGCTTTTCGGGCGTTAGTTCGATACTTGCCATCTTGACAATAACCTGCAGCCCATTCTCTTTGAACTTTTCACGGAGGCTTTTCTCGGGTGCGTAGTCGATCTCTTCAAACTGTCGTGGTTCAGGGAGCTTGGCTTCCCTGACCTTTTCCCATTTGGCCCTCGCGATGTGACGGTCTTCGACGTTTGGGGTTAGGGGAGGCAGACCTTGGCGCATCCTCTCGTGCTGCGCTTTCCAGACTATCTGGGTGTTGCCTTTTTCAAAACATGCCATATCCTCGAGTTGGGCTAATTCTTCATGCGTGAGGTTGACATCGATGTCTTTGAACTTTGCGACATCAAGCTCTGGAGCCCAGAGGTTGTCATCCGAGTCCCTAAGCCAGAGTAAGCGGCTGCCTTCCTGCGATTCATATCTGGTTCAGAGCTGGCACTTACGAGGCTTCAGTAATCTTGTGGAAGCGTGAATCTACTCTTCCGGCAACAGGGCCCTCTTTCCAATTGGTATATTCATGAAGACACTGATCCCAAGCGGGAATTGCCTTGTCAATAGCACGCTCGAGAGTTTCGTAGATCTCGGGGAATTTCTCTGGGTTCAAGTTGTTGACATAGCTCGTGAACTTGACGGTGCCATCGTCACCGAAAGAGATGTTAGAAGGGAGCCATTGATATGTGGTGGACCAAAAGACGCGGTCACTTCCGGCCTGTTCGTCTTTAGGGACAGTTGCGCCTTTCCCAACATGACCCAAGGCGTCATGCACGCCGACAACTTCCTCTTGAATGAACTTGGAGCGACCTGGCGAGGATTAGTGTTGGTTGCAAATTCTGGCTTCCATTTCATACCATAAACAAAGGGATACATTGATGGATGAACCAGGTCTTGTACCATGTCGTTGCTGCTTGGGTGCCAATTCACATTGTCCCCCTGATCGGCACGAAGAGCATCAAAAGCCTGTATCAACTTGTCGTGAAGAGACTTTTCGATGTACGAGTCCGACTTGACGATAGAATTGCCAGCTGAGTTAAATGTAGGGATGAGGCCTGAAGTTGCAAAGTACTTGGCCTTGTTGCGCAACTCGGCGATGCACTATTGGACGTTGTTAGCATGTAGATACTTAGCATTGTAGCATGGTCGTACAAAGTCAAACGTCTGCTCAGAAATTATTTTGGAAATTGGCTTCGGGATAAATCTGGATTCTTTATCCTGCATGATCCTTGCAAAAAGGCCATCCTCGGGTTGCTGACGAGCCTCGTCCCGCCACTTCTGAACAATGTCCTCATCGAAGACTTTCTCATGCCAGTTTGGCTTGTCCGTCAGACTATCCATGAGAATCATCATGGCGACTTCTCTGATTGGGAGGATGTCGGCCCATCCCTCTTTGCTGTACTCTGGGAAGCCGACTGGATAGTTTGGGTTCGAACCACGTCTCCAGCCTCGATGGAAGCCATGCCTCAGAGGGACATTAACACCAGGGTATTTAAAGTCTGGCATTTTTGTGCGTGGTAGCCTGGCCGAGAAAATCTGGATATAAGGAGGAAAGCTCTGAGTTGAGACCCAGGTTGGAGAATCGTCACAATTTGGGTTTGATGTTTTTTCTTCACCACATCCTAGAAATTGGTATAGGAGAAAAACTAGACTTAGGCAACAGCGGGGGGGTAATTAATCCGGGGCAGCCAAGCTGATCCTTTGCGTTGGAACCAACAGCATAAACTCGATTATCGGGATTTCCCGGTGGCCTATTCTTTGTGTTCACGTGGCTGAAAAGAGAATCCTTTTGGCTGTTCACTTGGCGGTGAGCAAACGCGGTTATTGGTAATAATGCTCAGAGACCTGTATGCTTTATAGAGATCATGGTTCCAAATTCAGATCACACTTTTGTTTTGTGAATGCTCTAATCTAGCATTGTTGAGTCACGACTCCTATTGAGAGGGTATCGGTCATCACAGCAAAGAACACACGCATTAACATGAGGGCAGTAGAAACCAAGGTTATAATGCTCTAGTATGTTAGCTCTCGTGGCATGGAATAAAAGGGTATTGCGTTGCGGCACTGATTGCCACAAATGAACTACAGGTTGGCTCTTATGTCAGCGGCCTTTCCTGTTTAATTGAGGAGACGCAATTGGTGGAATAGCTTTAGAGAAGATCGCATGTGTGTGTAGTCCGCTGCAGGGGCGCCTGGTGGGATTTACCTGGCTGGCTCAGAGTGGACTTCCCGGTCCAAAGTTGGACGAATGCCCGATATATTATCAATGGATTTTATACGAGTCCGAACTCTGAGAATGAATACCTTTGAGACACCGAAAAAATACGCCAACATCACTCCCTCCCAATATAGTGGTCTAGTCAAGGTTAGGCGCTTTACTACTGCACTCTTAACTTAAGGTTGTGCGCCATGGCTGATGGCCAGGCTCTTAGCTGGTAGCAAAATCATAAGCTTATTTCCTACCCTGTGTTCAATAATCTGATTTCTATCGGCATTTAAGTATTCGGATTTTATTGCTAGTGGCTTTGATCCTTCTTATCTTGATGTACGGGTGCAAGCGCAAACTTTAAGCTCTTAGGCTCAGCTTAAATGAGCAGATCATCAGCGCAAACAAGTTATTCCTACTCTTCGTTGCTCTAGGCATTCGTGCCTTCAATATGCCGTGCCTCTTCACATCTGTGAAAATTCTCTTGGATCCTTCTTTTTGTCTACCAGAAACCCACGTCTTGGCACTTCGCCAAGCTGCTCTTTGTCAAAGGCTAAATAAATGAAGTCAGAATTCAGGAGTTCAGACTGACAGCTCAAATAAGGTCTAGACTCTCTCGCAAGTGGAACAGGCCCAATAAACATCAGCTGTTTTAGATAATCAAAGCTCCACCGATATCGATAACGTCCTTCGATGTGCCGACTAGCCGGCTCGCGCGGACCTGAAACAATCCACCTATTAAACAGGGGCCTCTCGGCATCTCGTGCCGACCGCACGGGGGTCAACCACGGCGCCGGCTTGATTAGAAAGAGGCTGAGCAGCCTGGCTATGACCGGTTCGTAAAAGAAGGGTCCCTGAAACCACCCCCGTCTTCATTTAACTCGGGCCGTTCTAGAAGGTTTGCGGAACTCGCATTGGAGGAGAAACCAGGTCCCGCGGGCTTGGGACGGGAACGATTTGTTTGACAGATGGGGTAGAGTTCGGATCTAGCGGTGTTGGCATTGGTACGCGTAACTTTGAGAGGTTTGGAGTGTATATAAGACTATGGTGCAGCCGTTCTTTGGAGAGAAGAAGACCCATACACAACATCGTCTTGCCGGACAAGGAACACCTCATTCCCTTACTCTCGTTTTTATCTGTTTTTACAAGTACATACACTCTTTTACCACAAGACAACATGACTAAGATCAACTTCCTCCTCGCTGCCCTGGCTGGCAGCGCCATTGCCGCTCCCTCCGTTCCTCTCATTGATGCGCCTGAGCACTTCAAGCGTGCTGATAGCTGCACCTTTTCCGGCTCCAGCGGTGCTGCCGCTGCCATGAAGGCTCAGTCTTCTTGCACCACTCTCACTCTCAACAACGTCGCTGTTCCCGCCGGCACGACTCTTGACCTTAGCAAGCTCAAGGATGGCGCTCATGTTGGTAGCCCGAGTTTCTCGCCATGTGCATCTGGCTGACAATTTTATAGGTCGTCTTCAAGGGCACCACCACCTGGGGCTACAAGGAGTGGACCGGCCCTCTGCTGAAGATCTCTGGAAAGAAGATCACTGTCGATGGTGCCGGTGCCGTCCTTAACGCTGACGGTGCCCGCTGGTGGGACGGCAAGGGCGGAAACGGTGGCAAGAAGAAGCCCAAGTTCTTCGCCGCCCACAGCCTGACTGACTCGGTCTTCAACGACCTGTACATCAAGAACACCCCTGTCCAGGCTGTCAGCATCAACACCGTCAACGGTCTGACCATCAACAAGATGACCATTGACGATGCTGAGGGTGACTCCAAGGGCGGACACAACACCGATGGCTTTGATATCGGTGAGAGCACTGGTGTTACCATTAACGGTGCCAAGGTTTACAACCAGGACGACTGTGTTGCTATCAACTCTGGCAAGGTGAGTTAATGATAAGATGCGATAGTGATGGAAGATGTTAACACGATACAGGACATCACCTTCAGCGGTGGTCTCTGCTCTGGTGGCCACGGTCTGTCCATCGGCAGCGTTGGCGGCCGAGACAACAATGTCGTCGACACGGTCAAGTTCCTGAACAGCCAGGTTACCAAGTCCACCAATGGTAAGTTTTACTGAGATGCGAGGAAAATACAGCAACTAAGCAATTCGCAGGTCTCCGTGTCAAGACCATGAAGAACACCAGTGGCCAGGTCAAGGGCGTCACCTACTCTGACATCACCCTGTCCAAGATCTCCAAGTAAGTCAACCACCAACCCCCCCAAAAGAGATGAATAACTAATACATGTTAGGTACGGTGTCCTGATTGAGCAGAACTACGATGGCGGTGACCTCCACGGTGACCCCACCAGCGGTCTCCCCATCACTGGCCTCACCCTCAAGAACATCTCCGGCGCCGGTGCTGTCGACGCCAAGGGCACCAACATTGCCATTGTCTGCGGCAAGACCGGCTGCTCCAACTGGACCTGGTCCAACGTCAAGGTCAACGGTGGCAAGAACTATGGCAGCTGCCAGAACGTTCCCAGCGTTGCTACCTGCAAGGCCTAGACGACATGCTTTGAGAGGCGTGTTGGTATCTTTCTACACTAAGGTATTTCCTTAGCTATTGTATATAGTTTTAATCGTACAAAAGTCATAGAGTATTAGGCCTCCTGTGCAACGTGACGTAGCCACTTCTCGAGATCGGCAATAAGCTGGTCAGCGATGCCAGCGTCAACAATTCCATTTTGCCAGGTCAGGTCGACAAATAGATCTTTCCCCTTGACGCTGACTACGCCAATGTTGAACATGCATCCCACAACACAGGCTGAGAGAGAGAATTTGCTTCTCTCAATGGTCCAGTGTGAAGCAGCATCCCCATCGTTCCGCCCGTCGATGACACCCACGTTGCTGACCAGCCAAGATGCTGTCCTGGGTTTTTTCAACTCATCCTTGTGGAACTTGTCCCAGTCTCCTACCACACCCATCAAGCCTACCACGTCATTCTTTAATCCGAGGTCAAGTTTGTCCTTGATTTCTCCCCGGATAAAAACGGCCGCAGACCACATCTCTTCCTCAAGGGCAGCAAATCGTTCCTCGTCACCTACGCCTCTCGACTGTTGGCGAAACTTTTGGACAAGACTCTTTTTGAAAACATGGTCCATCATGGTCACGTAATTTGCGATTAGCTGCTTGGGCTCAAGTCCAGAATAGGCTTTGGGGTTGGGCTTGATGAAGCGCCTCAGATTGAGAGGAGTTTGTGAAATGATGGAAGCCAATTTTTCCTCTGGTAGTTGATGCACAAGAGACATGAATGCGGCGGCGTGCAAGAGACCCGTGAGAGTTGTATTGTGCGATCGACAGGCTGAGAGGATCTTCTGGGTGGATTCGTTGTCGATGTTGAAGCTTCTGATTTGTGTCTTGCGAGGAGTCCTCGTGATATCGGCCCATGAAACATATGCGGTCTTAGACTCGAGCATGGGAGGCTTCAGCTCTTCCCAGATGTTGGCGGCAGCAAACTTGGGCGTAATTTTGTACTTGGCAATGACATTTTGCGGCGGGAGCATATTCTCAGCTGTTGTCGTGGTCTTGAAGACGTGATTTTCGAGCGGTGGGAGATTGGGCGTGTTCAAGGATTCCAGCAACGACTCGTGAAAGATCTTGCCTCCATTCCCATCCGTGCACATGTGGTTCCAGATAAACATGACTTCAAGCAAGTTCTGACCCTCAAGCTCCAGGACAAGCAACCGCCAGCCTGGTCGTGTTGCGAAATTTCCAAACGTGGTGTCGAGTTCTTGAGGAGTGATTTCATTGAGCTTGGCATCGTATTCGTCGTTGGGATCAACGGTTTTCCAGACAATGTGGTTCTTGAGATTCACCTCGTCGAGTTGAATCCAGGAGGGTCGCTTCGTCTTTTCGCCAATTACTCCGACTTGCAGGAGAGGATGTTTGCGGATTGTGTCTGCGACAGCGACCTCGAGTGCGTCGACTTGCTTGTCGTGCGAATCTTGGAGATGCTCGGGGATGCGATAGAGACTTGTGACGATTGGGCCACATGCTAATTCCATTGTCAACAATGACGTTTGGAAGCGCTCGCTAAGAGGTAATTAGACTTGAGATTGAGGGGAGGTTTCGGAGACTTACAAATGGCCCAGCTTACGAAGGACGCGCGGCTTCACGCTTGAAGCTGTTGATTTCGACATGATGGCCTTTTTGATTCAAACGGACTGATTATTATTACCAATAGTATGTATCACTGCAAGAAGAAACAAACAAGAAGGAGAAAGAGAGACACGAAATGAGGTCGACGTCGGAGCGTTTATTATCAACGGATGAATGCTTATGTGCAATTAGCTTTTAATACAACACGCCATGGGCTGACGCGAGATCGCCCCTAACCTGCTCTGGGTTTAATTGCGGTGGGCAATCAGGAAAAACAATGCGCGAGGCAGCCGGATGATGGAGAGAAACGAGACGCCAGCAACACGCTAATTTCTCACTCTTTAAGCCACGGGGGGACTCATTCACATAGCCGAGACGTAGCACGCAATTCATTGGTGAGGAAACGAACATGTGAGACTGATCGTTTCCGAGGGAGCCAGTAGGAGCGAGGTAGGGATACCGGGGTGGGACCCGCGGGTGCTGGGACATGGACACGGGGACGGAGCGGGATTTGAGGCGGGGCGGGGCGGAATACGGTGGGAACTTCGGCCGAGTTGTGGACACTTCTTAACTTCGGCTCCGATTTTGGAGGCCATCACCGCCGGAATCCGGGGAATTGAAATGCCGGCGAGGTGCGGAGAAAGTGTCACTTTCAGGGTCTTTTGAACCGCACCAACAGCCGACAAGGAGGGCGGCATTTCCCCTCCAGTGGCCTTTGGCCTTGCACTAGTCTCACCCAGGGAATATGTTCGTCCTCTAGCCTATCTCTTGTCAGTGATAGGTCACGGTGACAGTTCCAGGGCCTCGGTATTCGTGAGGGGTTCAGTCACAAGACGATTACACCGCCCCCTTGATGAGAGATAACAAAGACCCAGCTGATGGGGTCATGCGCGTTTAAATAGAGGGCGGATATTATGATCAACAAAGAGCGCAAAATGCTAACACTCAAGAAACGAAATAAAATGGTTCTGAGCTGCTCTGGGGTTGGTGTTCTCTGATAACTCTTGCATCTCCCGTTGAGTGCATTATCGAAACGGAACTGCCCTTGCTCCACCACCAATCCCGTTTCGTCCACCTACGTCATAAGATGGGTAAAATTTTCTACCCTCCAGACGCTGCTGAGCCATTTTTCCATCATGATCCCCCTCAGACCGTCTTGGCCTTGCCTTCACCCGACATGACGCACAATATCTGGGCGATTCCGCTCCAACTGACAAACTTCAACCTCGTCGTTGCCGTCCTCGGCGGCTTTATATCTCTGTTTGGGTTGGTGTCGTATCTGCTAAAGGAGAATTACTACCTCTCAGAGGCCCGTACGTCTTCTTGGCAGACGCTTGGCGGCGAAAAGCATCCACTGACAGCTGGGTATTCTAGTCATTGCGCTCTTGGCAGGCGTCGCTTTTGGACCCAATGGTGCCAATTTTATTCGTCCGAACGATTATGCGCAGTGTGAGCACCATGGTGTGACAGAGAGCGATTGTTCCGATAACCTCCATTCCATCACGCTCAACTTTTCTCGACTTGTTCTAGGCGTGCAGCTGGTCCTCGCGGGCGTGCAACTTCCGAGTAAATATCTCTGGAAAGAATGGAAGGCCGTCTTTTTGCTTGTTGGCCCTGGAATGACGGCAATGTGGCTGGCCACGAGCGTGCTTGTCTGGGGCTTCACTGGGCGACCTAGCTTTTTGCATGCACTCGCTGTGGGAGCTTGTGTGACGCCTACGGATCCTGTCCTTTCCGCTGTCATTGTCAAGGGAAAATTTGCCGATCACAACATTCCCAAAGACCTGCAGAATCTCATTGTCGCCGAGTCGGGAACGAACGACGGCCTCGGTTATCCGTTCCTCTTCTTCGCCCTGTACCTCATCAAGTACGTGGGCTCGGGAGCTACATCCGGAGGTGCTGGAGATGCCATGGGTCTTTGGTTCGCTT
The DNA here is from genome assembly GCF_026873545.1 of Fusarium falciforme. Taxonomy (NCBI): domain Eukaryota; kingdom Fungi; phylum Ascomycota; class Sordariomycetes; order Hypocreales; family Nectriaceae; genus Fusarium; species Fusarium falciforme. The sequence continues at coordinate 2,137,942 of NC_070555.1, forward strand.
TTACCTGGGGATACACCATCATTCTGAGCATCATTTATGGTGCCGTTGTTGGATGGGTTGCCAAAGAGATGCTTCACTGGGCCGAGGAGCGCAATTACGTCGATCGCGAGAGCTTCCTCGTTTTTGCCATCTCGCTCGCCTTGTTTGTACTGGGAACTTGCGGATTGATCGGAACCGACGACGTTCTTGCTTGCTTCATCGCCGGCAACACGTTTACCTGGGATGATTGGTTCCGCCTCGAAACGAAAGATGATTCCCTGCAGCCAACTATCGACATGCTTCTCAACGTCACCATCTTCTTGTGGTACGGCGCAGCCATCCCCTGGGAGCTTTTCAACAAGAACTCAGTCATGCCAATCTGGAAGCTTGTGGTTCTCGGCATCCTCGTCCTCATCTTGCGAAGGCTGCCGTGGGTGTTTGCCATGCACAAGTGGATTCCCCAGATCGAAGAGGCCAAGCAGGCTGTTTTTGTTGGATTCTTTGGCCCCATTGGTGTTTCGGCTATCTTTTACTTGTTCATCAGCTTGGAGTTTATTCAGGAGCACCTAAGCGATGGGGAAGACAAGCCTCGTGAGGATGTTCAGAAGTTGGGAGAGACGATTCGGATTGTTGTCTGGTTCCTTACTGTTTGCAGTGTTGTAAGTGCCACATGCAGCATCCTTCCACAAGATGTTATTTACTGACTAGATTAGGTCGTTCATGGACTTAGTATCCCGCTAGGAAAACTGGGATATCTCGCACCAAGGACCCTTAGCCGCGTCGTCAGTGAGAACATGAGCGACGACGCACGCGTGGTGGAGCGACGTCGAAAGGTTCCCCTGATTGGATCATGGCTCGCTGGGCTCAGTAAGGGTGAGCCTGAGCCGAGACCTATCAGAGGTCCCATCGTCATTGCCAGTGCTCGTCCGATCCGGGCGACGCCGGCAAACCGCATCGATGTGTCGGGGACGAGCACTCCGAGACGAGACCGAGAGATTCGATTTCCCGATGAGATCCCCTAAGCAGCATCGGGAGTTGGAAAATCAAGGAATGCAGGTGTTTTTGGATATGTATAGATATACCTGGTTGAAGCCATTGCAGGCAACGAGAACTCTCCCATATGCGGATGCGTAAGGGCTGAATAAGGGAGTTCAGGTTATCAACAGTCCAGAAAAGTGAATTAAGGAATCTTCTTTCACATATAAATGCTGCACTCATTTAAAAACCCAACTTTGAAGTCTACTAGGTTGCTATCCTTGAAGGGTCTTGGATTAATAGCAGAGTTCCGTCGCCTAATATGTCCACCACGACGCCTCAACCAATCTCTATGGAAATACTAGGTAAGGAGAAGATAAACAAAGAAAAAGAAAGATCCGAAAGGCTAGCTGAGGCATGAATCCACTGTAAAAAGCACCCAGAGTCACTGGGTAGTTGGTCCGGCACGTAGTGAAGTTGTTGGAAAGAATGTCCCAGGAGTTGTCCTCCATACCGGTCTCATAGCTATCTCGCCCAGCACCGTTAACCATATGACAATATCAAGGGCAGCACTATTACCAAGTGGACAGGGAGATTATTACGCTGTATATAGTGGTAAAACATGTTTAAAGTTATAATACATACACGTAGAAAGTCAGATGACAAAAGAAAATCCTTCACTGCGCTCGGCCTCAAACGTCCCAATCAGGAGCCGGGGAGTCCCAGTCAATAACCTCGTTGCACGGAAAGTAGTACTTTCTGTTATTCTTGCTGGTTTCGCCGTCGCCCTCGCGCTTGTAGTTAAGGAAGGCATCGATGGTATTGCAGACGGGAAGGTCGAAGAAGTACGGGGCTCTGATGTCGTTGTCGACCAAATCATCGAGTGTTTGCTCCCACTGGCCAAGGCTGTTCCATTCCCCACGTGGCTTTGACTCGGGGGCGTTTTTATAACCGTTGGCCTTGAAGGTTGCGAGGGATCTAGGCGACGGGGTTAGCAGGAAACCCAGAGACGACGAGTCAAAGACTAGAAACTCACCCAAACACAATGTCCTCGGCCGACAAAAGTCCCCAATCCTTGCTGGAACTATCCGCGTCCTCATCACTCTGACCGACACGAGTTCCCAGCTCACCAAAACCAGGGAGGTCTTCAAAGTCCTTGCACTCAGCGGTTTCTTCATCCGACCCAGCTTTTGGGCAGTTCTTGGCGGGATCCACGGCGCCGACGAGATAATACGCCCTGTTTTTGCCCTTGTCGCAGATAATCCTGTCCTTGCGAGTGTCTTCGCCGAGTACCTTCTTGATATACTCGTCATTGGGCGCGTCCTGGCAACTCCGCCCGCTGTCTAGGATGCTGTGTTGAGAAAGAGTCAGCTTGCTCCCGAGGTAGGTAGTTTCAGGGGTAGCACGTACAATGGATTCAAGTCTCGGCCGGCCACCCTCCATGCCAGGGGAACCAGAATGCCGTAGAGCGTCTTCTTGAGCTCAAGGTTGATGGCACAGACGTTGTCCAGCTGCGACAGTGGATCGAGCAATTTGCCACTGGCCATGAGCTTGGACATCCTTTTTATGCTCGGGTCGGATCCGTTGAATAGGGTCTTGGCGTAGGACTGCATTCCTCCCCTCCATGCTCTTGTGATGCCACTGACCTGGTCTGCCAGCAGAGCCTCCGGGTCTATGTCTTTGGACTCTTGGGTGATGAGATCCTTGGCCAGCGTGATGCCCTAGTATGACATGTCGTTGACGAGATCCTTGACTGTGTCAAAGTCATCCGAGTTGCGCTTCGACCAGTCCAGGTTCCGGGCCCAGCGGTTCCAAAAAGGCGCCATGATACCGGCATAGCCCATGGCAACGATGTCAAGGATGACATACAGGCCTACGCCATCCTTCCTCTCAGGCGGGGCGAAGGTCTTGGCGAAGACCCCAATGCTGGCCTTGACATCAGTAGCTGCATCCCCGAACAGGTTGATGATGTTCCAGAAGGTCTTTTTCGAGATGTTCCATAATTAGCCCACTGCTGCGGCAGGGAGACAAGGGAGAGAAGCACATACCTGAGACAAGACGATGAGGGAGTTCAGCACCAAGAAGGGCGCCGCGCCGCCATATTTTTCGTCACACCTTACGGTCTCATAGCAGTTGTTTCTTCCATCATATTACCACAGTTCTTGAGATCGTTCGCATGGAAGTAGTCGCTGATGATGATACTAAAGTTGTAGTTGGTGTTTCCCCTGCGTGCCCTCCAATGGTCCAGGGCGTCTTCCCAGGCCTCGGAGCAACGGAGTGTGTTCCAGCGGAAGGAAGGTTCAAAAGTTGCATTGTTAGCACCAGGACTTGTGCAGTCAATGTCTCTCCAGGTAACTTGGTCAGATCCCCCGGAGGATCCGTCGCCGGAAGATTCAAGCGGCCAGCAGCGATTGTGCCAAAGGTTGAGTCGCCCGTTGTTTGGGTCCACGGACACGTAGTCGGCACGTCCATCTCCCGTCATCTGCATAGCACATGGATGATTAGAGGACGCTCTGGGTCAAGATAGGGCAGGTCGGTCAAACTTACGTCGGCAATCCTGATGGCAGATCCAGTAGAGCCGGTTCTCTCGGCGAAGCTCAGCGGCGTGTTCCATCGAATCGAGCCATCATCGCGCCAGCCCAGGTGATGCCAGGTCCGCGTTTGCCCGTTCACTCGGCCGACGGCAACGTAGTCCAGTTTGCCGTCACCATTAGTATCGGCGAAGTGAACATCTTGAGGAATAACCCCTGCTGGTCCGTCAGCAACCAACGTGGCAGGCCCCCAGGTAATCGGCAGAGTGCCCAGGTTCTTCCACCACACGGTAGCTCCATAGTTGTTCATGTAGATATAGTCATCAAGGCCGTCTCCGTCCAAGCTGTATCGCGGTTGTCCATTAGAAGGCGAAGGAACTTGGTCAAGGGGGGGTCAACCTACTCAGCAAAGCGCACATTTCGTGGATAGAACTCTTCCCATCCAAATTTCTTCTTGAGGGTTTCCTTGGGGCCTGCGGCACACTCTGACTGACCGCCCCAAGACCAGCCGGCCTTTGGACCCAGATTCTGCCAGAACCAGGCCTGTCCTTTGTCCTTATCGACGACAATGTAGTCTGCGCGGCCGCTCTTTGTCAAGACTCCCATCCGGATCGACTCTCTGTCATGAGGGTTGTTCTTCATGATCTGGCCCAAGTCGTCCCAGACGTTGGATCCTTTCCCCTTGTTCAGGTAGCCCCAGCCTGAGCCTTCGTGATCGACCCAGAAATAATCTTTTGCACCATCACCATCCACTGCATGATGCGCGTTAGCATATGGAAGCAAAACAAGCTGATAGATACCAGGCGAGACTTACGGTCGCAGAGAAAGACTCCTTCTCCAGGCTGATACTTGCCGCCTATGCTCATATTCTCCCACAGCGCAACTTTTCCGCTCTTCTTCTCAATACGCAGGTAGTCGGCTTTACCGTCGCCAGTGATGTCAACCAGTCGAACCTCGTCTCGCTCAGTATCGGCCGGTCCATCGGCGACCACCATAGGCCCCAACCACCTCGGCAGTATCGTCTCCTCTCGTAGACGGTTGATGAACCCAGCCACCTTGCCATCGGCGCCAACCATCATGTAGTCGGCCCTGCCTTCGCCGGTGAAGTCGGCAAGGATGACGGAATCGGCTGGGGCCTTGGAGGCTCCCGTCACGATGGTGTCAAGCCTATACCAGTCAGGCGTGATGCTGGCCCCGTTGTTGATCCAGGCCTTCACTTCGCCGCTGTCTTGGTTGACGAGGCAGAGATCGGCTCGGTGATCACCTACAAGATGGTGTCGTTAGTGAATGTCGACGAGGGAGTAGTTGTCGAGGGCTGTACTCACCATTGAGGTCCACAAACTGGAGATTCTTGTTTGTTGCCCCGATTCCATCAGCAATCATGCCGAGAGACTGCCACTGCCATGGCACACCACCGCTACCTTCACCTCTGTTGATCCATGCGGTAATATCACCCGTGACTGGGTGGACGTAGATGTAGTCATCTCTGCCATCTCCGTTGAGACTATGCAACAGTCAGCCAAAGGTCGTATCATAACAAACAAAGAAAAAGCAGAACGGCAAATGTACTCACTCGGCAAACCTGACCCCTGAGCCGAGACGGCCCTTGTTCCCCGAGGCAATAGTCTTTGCTTCTCCCCAGCCACCCGACCAGTTGCCATTGCTGCCTGCGATATTAAGCATGACCTTTGTCTTTCCAGTGTCTGCGTCAACGCAGGCATAGTCCTTTAAGCCATCGCCATCAAGATCCATAAAGTGAAGACGATCACGAGGGCAGTCACCGTCATGTACAACACCCCTGGAGGCCCATCCTTGCCTGAACGAGGGATCAGCATAAGCCCTATAGAGTGTCAGCATCGGTCCTGCACAAAAGCCAAACTGAGATGGCGTCCATACACCTTGGCGCCAGCCGCGATGGTGCCAACATTGGTCCACGATGGGGTTGGTTGGCACCGGGTCGCCGGGGTTGATCCCGTTGGGGTTACTGGAGTGCCCGGCTCGGATATCCAACCCATGCGAGAAGCCTGTTGAACGGCATCATAGAATTCGTTCGCCATTTTCTGATAGCCCCTGTCGTTGGGGTGTAGGTCATCGGCAATGTCGGAAAGCTGGACGGCCTCGTTCATGGAAACCACAAGCGCCTTCTTCCCCTCCGACCTGAGATCACTCACAAGGCCGGGGATAGCAGCATTGAAAACTTCGATGCGTGGTTGCGTTGTCTGGGCTTTGGTTGACGGAACTAGCTGACACACCAAAATGACGGCTTTGGGGGACACCTTCAAGATCTTGTCGATCAGCTTCTTGAGGCGTGCAGGGGCATTTCCAGTGTCAAGGCCCTTGTTCATGTCATTGGTTCCAGCATGGAGGAGAACGATATTGGGGGCTGCGCTTATCCCAATACTAGCCAGTTCTGAGATCTCGTCGATGACCTTGCCTCGGTGTCCTTCGTGGTCTGGGTCAGACATACCGACGTTATCAGCTCTTCTCCCAACAAAGTCGAGTTTATTCTCTAGCTGGGCTAGCCTGTCCCAGAGATACTTGCGGTAGCCATTGCTATCTGAGCTCTGGGCGCCCCAAGTGATGGAACTAGTGTGCTGTTAGAATTCTTGATGACGATAAATCAAGGTCCGATACTTACTCTCCTATGGGAAGCACCCTTAAATCAAAACCATTGGCAATTGCTTCTCGGCGATGCAGATGTCGTGGGGATCGTATCGAGGCATTGGAAACTGGGACCCAGGAACTCAAGGCCACCAGCACAAGCATCAACGCTGTCCAGGCATTCCACCGTTGACCGGCGGAACACCGCTGGTGCTGCGCAGACAATGCCATTTTTCTCTGCTCGAACTGGGCAGAAGAACTGACTGAACAACTAAAGACAAGAAGAAAGGAAGGTTAAGAGGTCATCTTTCTATCATTATTTCTCTTGGCAGATCCTCGCTATCTCCGAAGCCCCCGTCACTCTGGGCAAAGATATATCCCGCGGCTAATGCAAGGGGCAGGGTGAAACAGGAAGGTGATATCTCTGATATTAAACTTAACTGGCAAGGGCTAGTTCCCGCAACGTATTTTGAGTGTCATGATTGGAAAGATACACAGCTATCTCCGCCACGGCCGACGTTGTTGCCGTGATTTAAGAGCCGAGATCGGTCGAGATGGGATCATGGGAATTTGAAAGTCAATGTGCTAATTCACAATGCAATTTCAGGTCATGGCTAAGGGTTATAGCCCTCCACCATGGATCCTACCCATCACATGAAATCTGGCCCCTCCGCATGTTGGATCTTGTCAGTCGAATTTCGCACAGGTTGCTCAATTAGGTATTTAGCTCAATGGTTTGGCTTGGCAAAACCCACCTTGTCCTGGATAAATATCAGTGATCCGGGCGGGCTACCAGCCCAACTTGGCGATTAGGATCAGCCAATTGGCCCAGATGGAATCGTTCGTTGGCGAGGAAGCGGATAACGCGCGTAACTTTCATCATATCAACAGGCGAGAGTGTGAGAGAGACAATGGGCGGGGCATGTAAACTGCCGGGCAACTTCCCATCAATGAACATTGGCACACTGGACAAGGGGTTCAGCGCTTTCAACCAACAGAGTTTCAGATTCGGGCTATGGTGTATTGCAGCTGGGACTCTGATATCACTAGGCGCTCGGTTTCCCAATGCTTTTACGTTTGCATTCTCACCCCGATGCCATGTCTTAGCTTTTGCATCGTTCGTCGATGCCAACTGCACGGTTCGACTTTGGAGTGTGGCCGAAAGGAAAGAGGCTCATGTTCTGGACTTACATTGTGACGAGGTCATATCAATAAGCTTTTCGTCAGACGGTGATACTTTGGCTTTATTTTCAGAGGATTGCGTGCGCCTGTTGGATCCTATGACTGGCACCTCCCGACAAGTATTGAAATCACCTACTGGCGACAGCCTGTCCCTCAATAGCTGTGATTACACCTTAACGCCTTCCCAGTTCGCCTTTTGCCCCAATACAGAATCGATCGCTTTTCTAACAGGTAAACGTGGAGAACAGGCAATCGAGATTTGGGATTCTGCGTCGGCTAGCGGATCCTATGTGTACTGAGAGGGCACATTTATACGACTTCTTTCTCTCCTGACGGAACAAAAATCGCTTTGTTTTACAGTGGGACACGGCAACAGGGTGGCTTTATGCCAAGATCGAGATACCTTGTGGAGTGATAGGAGCCATGAGTTTCTCGCCTGACAACAACCTGCTGCTGTTGTCAGTATGGGATGACCCAAATTCTGAATCTAGACGCCGGCAGTCCAATGACGACATTTCAGATCACTGAATCTTTCACAACGCTTGCTCTGTCAGACTATGGCAACTACTTGACTACGAATCGGGGGGTGATAGACATTGGTCACGACGGTCCCCGGCGTGGATTCTATGTCGATGGACTGGATTGTGAGAGGCCAGGAAAGGATCTTGTGGCTTGCACCTGTCATGAGGGTGTTCAATGCTATTTTGGTGAATGACTTGCTGATTCTAGGTTGCATCTCTAGGAGGATTGAATTGTTACAATTCTGTGAGCTATAGGAGGGGGGGAAATGTAGCTGACGTACTCGGTGTGATTCATTGTTGCCGATCTGGCACTCCTTGACCTGTTTGTCACTGAACTGCCTACTCTTTAGTATCAGATTAAGTAGTAAAATTGTCTCTCTAGTCCATAAACTGTCGATATGCAGTACTTGGCATCCAATAAAGGGTGTTTGTGGAACTTGCCCGAAGGGTGCCCATTTCAGTAGGGTCATGTTGATGAGAAAGTAGGCAAAGCAACCTCTGGGATTGGATATTTACGTTAAGTGTTTAGGCTGCAAGGAGAAGACGGTAATCCGCATTTTTCCTTACTCTCTATGGGTTGTCGTATTGTTTTCGGCCGGTTTCCATGCAGGTGTACAGAGCATTTCCCACCATGATCTGCTGCCTAATGAATGGAGGGACGCGTCACTTAATCGTCGTTTAGATCTAGGGGACTAAGGAAATGTTGGCAACAGGTTAGGTTGCAGGTGCCTAGTTTCAGGATCAGCGCAGATTCGTCATCCCACAACCCATACTCGGCATGCCAAGATCAGCGAGCAACATTGGAGCCTAGATTTCGGCTATATATGGTGCGCCTGCTCCAACCCGAGGATTCATTTTACACAAAAGCAAAACCAAGACAACATGGCCATCTCCATTCTCCCCGTCGCCGGCTCTGATCTGCCTATGCTCGCAGAGTTTGTGCATTCCTCCAAACTCTCCCTCACCATCAACCGACTGTTGTATCTAGACTGGCCTAATGACGCTGCGCAGAAGCCCCAGTACAGACGTGCAGTTGAATCGTCATTCAACAACGACATGGTTCAGTGTCTCAAAGCCGTGGATGAAGAGTCGAATGAGCTTGTCGGTTATCTCGTGTTGACGCCAAAGACTCCCGTTGAAGCGAGAAAAGACACTGAGACCGGCAGCGATGTCGAGGAACAAGGCGTGCCAGATGGAATGCATGCGGGTGTCTGGTCGGCAGTGACAAACGCCGCGGCTGAGATAAATCGAGAGACGGCTAGCCTTGATCACTTGGGTATGCAGACCCTTAGCAGCAGATGAGAACCCAGGGGACTAACGAGAGGCATAGAGTTGACTTATATCTACGTCAAGCCATCGCATCGCCAGAAAGGGATCGGCTCATTGTTGCTACAAGAGGCCTTCCGCAGGGCGCATGCTGGTCGTGTTCCCCTTGCGCTTTGCTCTGAGCCTGCAGCGTATAGCTTCTATAAGAATCGTGGTTTCCAGGAAACCAAACACGTTGATATCGATCTTCGTTTGTGGGCTCCTCCTTACACAGGCTTTGGGATATTCAGGCTGAGTGGCATGATTAGGAGAGTGGAAGGCGAAGTGTCGGGGGCGGCCCTCCAGTCATAAACGCGATGCATCGCAGACATACTACCGAATTTATTTTTCTAGTTATGAACTCGATGCGTTTATAACTTTATATGTATTACGTAAGGATATGCCAACTTGTTTATATCCGAGAAGTACTTGCATGGAGCTATTTGCATCACTCTGTTCTTTCATTTTCATCACCCACTCAAAGTGACCTGTTATAGATGACTGCCGTAGTATCTGTAGACGACATTTACATATTTTTATACAAATTTTGTGTTTTTGATATCCTCAATAGGAGTCTATAGAGAGTTCTTTGTCAGTAGAGCATCAACCGACGCCTGCGCTGAGAGGCTTTATCCCTGCAGGCAGCATGCCCAAGCAGAGCTTGAGAACTCGCACTTGGCATGAAAATAGGACTATATGAACATAAATGGCATATAGCAAGCAGTAACCTGATCAATAATTAGACCGATAAGATTCCAGAGCATCTCTTAGATCGCAGACGTCGTGCCTCGTTCACATCTTGATAGCAACCTCAGGCCATTCCATCATGCACGCTCTCAAGATCGACAGGGTCAACCCTTCTTATTTCCGGTCGGGCACCAACTGCTATTTTTAACCCTTGCCAGTCATGATCTGTGCGACAATACCTTATACTCACTAACATCCAAGCGTGTTGCGTGTGTTTCAGAAGGGCAGCAAACTGTTACCGAGGTTGTTGGAAGGCTACGGCTTCAGCCTGAACGGCTGCGAATCCCTGCATGCGAACGCCAAATGACGGGGATAGGCCGGCTTTGTTTTACTCGCGAACGGTTATCTCGAGCTGAACGATGTTACGCTTGGTTGTGTAGGGTAGAAGTGGTAACGGCTTCATGTCCGTCGCATCCTCATTTATGCGCATTATTTAGACCCTGGAAATTGATTTGAACTTCAAATCTGAATTTTGATGTCAAAGTTATGAGGCTAGTATGTAGAAAGTCTAATGAAATCACGGATGGCGGCAATAACGAGATTGCCAAACTAAGCGGCTTTCAGCTCTGTCTGAATAGCCTCAGTGAGCCAATTTCACGGTGGTAACAGAAACGACAAGGGTCTCTCGCCCCAATCACCAGTTCTTGGCCTCAGCGCTCAAAGCGGAGAACTGGGGCCGCCAAGATAAAGTGGGAGGCAACCGGGGGAGCGAATCAATATTGCCTCTTTCAAATCAATATCTGCCAAGAGACGATTCATCGGTCATTTCCCCGGATTTTGAGCGACTTTTTTTCACGTCTTGATATCTTGGTTTCTTTTTTTGAAAACACCATGTTTTTCGGAGCTACGAGATATCGTCAAATTCGCAAGTTTCAACTTTTTTAACCCCAATCCCCCAACATGAGTGTTTCTCCAATTTCGAATCCTTCGGAGAGGAGGAGACAAGACAGACTCTAAACTCCAGTTGTTGGGGATTGGGGGAAGAGAGGAGAAGCACGATGTAACCGAGGTTAGCAAAACTCGGAGAAGGGAAGAAAAAAACCACTAGTGTTTGGAGGATCGGCGGCGACCTTGCTGGCTAGGAGCGCGGGTAAGGCGGCACGACGCAACACACACATCACACACACACACACGAGGGGGATCAGCGAGATGACTGCAGACGGGAAAGGCCCTCGTGGCTGCCACGCGAGAAGGGCGCATTTTGCATGAGGATGGTGTTCAACGCCATCTTCTGCGCGTCTTCCACGCGAGAACAAGGCCAACGTGAACGCACAGAGATGAGTAGAGACCAGGGGGTGGTTGAAAAACTGTATCATGGTCATGATTTGGGTGTCGGGTCAAGACTGAGGACGATATGGAATCGGATCACTTACTGGGACAATTACTCAGCCTGGTCGCCGATGTGATTATTTCCCTCGTTTGCCGACACCTCTTCCAGACTCACTGAGAAATGCGCAAAGTGGCACCACGATGTAGATCTTGAACAAAATCATAACTAGACCGCTCGTCAACAGTCACAGAATGGTGCCATGGGAAAGATGCAGCTTGCTTCAGCTTTTCAGCCGCGGCATTTTCACCTTTATGCCGCTGCCGCCGCCACGTGTAGTCGACACATCCCTGATATCACTTATCCTCAAGGTATTTCCCCGCGGTGGTTCGACAAGAGCCCAAGCACCTCAGCGGACTACCGGAGAACCGAGGGAGTCGGAAACAGACCAGAGAGAGGGAGAGAGAGATGACAAGAGATGACAAGAGATGGGCCAGAGATTGGGTCCTGAAGGAAGGGAAGCATTGGCGGGGGGCCGGCCGGGGCAGGGTAAGCCAAAACATGACAGGGAGCAGGGCATGACGACGTCAGGGTTGATCGATCCACCAAACAACCAGCTCGTTCGACTTGTCCACAGGCAACTCGCGCTTGGCAGGCTTGGCGCGCTTGGTTGGCGCTTGGCAAAGCCTTGGCCGGCGCGCTTGAACGGCCGCATTCTCCAAGTTCTCCATATTTCCTCACCTCCTTGTTTATGGGGTCCCCATGGGGTCAAGGTACTCGTCCTTCCCCCCTCCCCGCTTTCTTGTCCTGCCTGCTCCCCAAGATCCCATGCCCTCGGGTAGATGTTGGAATGCAGCAAGAAAAAGTCATACGGTGATCTGATCTGATCTGATCTTGGGGTCTACGCGAGTCTCTCTTGCCCCGTCTGTGCTTTCTGCGGGCCTGAGAGTCGGGCTCAGTTCACTTGGCGCCGAGCAAGACAAGACCGAAGGCCAAGATGGGTGGATGGAGTTGGGTAAGAGTAATGGGGAGGGGGGAAAGAAGGGGGAAAACGGTTGAGGGAGCGATGAGACGGGCTTACTCCGACTGTGGTAAAGTCTAGCATTTCCCCTCTTGGTGATTGGCCTATGCATATTTTTAAGCATGAAAAAAGTTGGGGCGCAAAAAGGCGGAGTAGGGGGGAAGAGAGGGAGAGACGACGCGCGCTGTGCGGTGCGCGAGAGAAGTGCAGACTTTTTCACGACAGGGGCGGAGCAAGCGCTTTCTTCACAAAATGGAAACTCCGATACGAATTGTGTGTGGTAGCGGAATAATACACATAGATTACGTCAGCCAAGTTGTGGTCTCAAGAGAGGAGAGGAGAGGGAGGGAGGGCGCCCGCCCACCACCTTAACCGCCCCTTATCACGACCATGCAGGGCCAAGCTCCGAGTTATTAGCAATAGAATTGGGGGTTGTGAGGGACTTCCGCTCGCCCGGCATTGTATTTCGAGAAGGGAAAATGGTCACCTACCTCGTGAAAGCCACGTGTGTCGTGCGGTGCTGCCTCGTCGAGGAAAACCGCCCTCGACACTTCACATCTTGTCTCTATAGCCCTCTCTTGTTGTTTTCTTATGCGCGCATGCTCCGACACGGGATCCATGGCCTCATCCGCCCTCCCCCAGACGGAGGGCGCACCCGCCAGCGCGGGAATAGCCTGATAGCGGAGTCGTCGGAGAGTCTTGGCATGCGGGGAGGGAGAATCTGTGCTGCGGGGGATCTAGGATCATGGGTTTCTGTCAAGATCATCTCGGAGATGGATGGGGGGACAAGGCAAGGGGAGGGATTCCGTCCAGTGACACGGTACTGTCTGTTCAGCCTGAAGACGAAAAAGGGCCAGCGGATGCGTCGCAGTCGCTTGGCCTACAGATGAGAGATACGGGGTACCCGCCAAGCAAATGCCTCGCGTGGCAAGTTTTGAGCAAAGCTTGCATGCCTTGGCAATAACGCACAGAGGTCTGATGGAATATGGGGCGGAAAATGATGAGAGCCTTGGGGTTGTGGAGGAGAAGAGGAGAGAGTAGGGCCCCAGATGGTCTTGTCTTAACCCACGTGGATTAACATCTTGGCTTTTCTATAAAACACTCAGTCCGTCCTGCCATTCTCTCGCCGATCCTACTCTCTCCTCAGCAAGCAATCGCATTCCTCAGTCCCACTCCTTCGGGCTTCCCCTCCTCCTCCCTTCTCTCTCTCCTAGTCTTGAGCTTCTCGAAGCTTCAGGATCTTCTACTGTCTTTTGCTCCCCCACCACACTAGTCCATCTTCAGTTTGATCACATCTCTTCACAATGACGGCACACGATAACCTGTCATATACTCAGCACGAGGTCCATGAACCTCCCAGGCCCAAGACCTCTGACTCTTCCGATGGCAAGGGCAAGGTCGAGGGCATTGAGGAGGCGCGCGGTGAGAACATTGAGTTTGTCGACAAGGCCACTGAGAAGGCTGTTCTCCGGAAGCTTGACCTCCGCATCATCCCCACGGTGATGTGGGTGTACCTCATGAACATGATGGATCGAGGTATGTTTTCGACATCACTCACCAAAGACGCTTGCTCATCAATTCATAGTCAACATTGGCAATGCCCGTCTCTTTGGCATGGAAGAAGAGCTCGGCATGCATGGCAACGACTTCCAGCTTACAGTCTCTGTCCTCTTCGTCACCTACTGTGTACGTCATCTCCCACACACATCTTCAGACATTGAAGCTAACAACTATGCAGCTCTTCGAGTCCCCCTCCAACCTCATCATCAAGAAGCTCCAACCCGCTCGCTACCTCGCTGGCCTCACTCTGTGCTGGGGTATCACCGCCACCTTCAGCGCCTGGGTCAGCAGCACTGGTGCCCTGATCGCCTGCCGTCTCCTCCTTGGTATCTTTGAGGCTGGTTTCTTCCCCGGTGTCGTGCTGTACCTCTCCATGTTCTACGGCCGCCACAGTCTCGCCCTGCGCATCGCCTACTTCTTCTCCACTGCTGCCGCCTCTGGTGTCGCTGGTGGTCTCGTCGCCTATGGCATCAGCTTCATGGATCACACCCTTGGCTGGCGCGCCTGGCGATGGGTCATCCTCATCAACGGTATCCCCACCATCCTCACCGGCATCATCATCCCCTTCGTCCTCCCCAACAGCCCCGAGACTGCCAAGTTCCTCACCAACGAGGACCGTGAGAACCTCCGCAAGATCCACGAGGAGCAGGTCGGCCGTGCCCGCAACAGCCGCGAGCTTCTCAAGGAGGACGTCATTGATGCTATCAAGGACTGGACTACCTGGGGCTATTGCTTCGCTCTCTTCCCCTGCCTTGCCATGCTCTACTCCTTCGTCGTCTTCCTGCCCACCATCATCCTCGGAATGGGCGAGTGGAACTCTGCTGAGGTCCAAGCCATGACTGTCCCCATCTACGCTGTCGGTGCCATCGTCTACCTCGTCTGCGCTTACTTCAGCGACAAGACCCAGCGTCGAGGCTACTTTGTCATGGGCGGTATCTCTTCTGCTATCATCGGCTATGCCATGCTCATCTCTGGCAAGGGCAACGGTGTCTCTTATGCTGGCTGCTGCTTCGTCTCCATCGGCATCTTCCTCTCCTCGGGCATCTCCTTCGCCTGGGTGCCCTCTAATAACCCCCGCTACGGCAAGCGAGCCTTCTCTACCGGCATGCACCTGACTGTCGGTAACGCCTCTGGTGTGGCCTCTCCCTTCCTCTTCGCCAATAAGGACAAGCCTCACTTCCGCCCCGGCTACGGTGCCAGTATCGGCATGCTCGCCTTCTCCCTCCTCCTCAACATCATCCTACACCTTCATTTCAAGCGCCAGAACAAGCTCCGCGACGAGGGCAAGCAGGATCACCTCATGGAGGGCAAGACTGAGGATGAGATTGACATGATGGGTGAGCGCAGCCCCCGATTCCGCTTTACCATCTAAGCGATACACACGCGCGCACGCAATGAAGCTCTCGTCGGTCCTTTATCATGATTGCTAGTGGAGTTGGCGAGGGATACAGGGATATGCATGGGATGGAGAACTGGGATTTGGGTATTCTTTTTATAACGCATTCTTGTACATATCGGCTCTCTACGTTATCGACGGAATTTGATATTGAAACTCGGGAGCTGGATGTTGTACATATCAGATGAACTAGATCGTCATAAATTTCCACTGTCACCCGAAAAACCGTTTCTTGATCTGTTGTGATTCAGGGGAAGTGAGATTGTAAAGGGGGGCACAGCAGCCCTCATCCGAGATGACACAACATCTCGCTTTTCTTGCCAAAATGTCGTGAGGTTCCACTAAGATATCGGCCTTCGGAAGTATTTCCCAATAAAGGCTGCATTATGCATTACAGTGATCAAATAATACTACTAGCCAAGGCCCAGATCTGCATTACAAATCCTACGCTGGCACGCGGGTCTTGCCAAGATATTGGCCACTGCCGCCATTTTTTGCCGACATTTTTCTTGGGGGTTTCCACAAGCCAAGAAAGCTTGGTGGCACAGTTTCTTGGCGAGTTTTTTGTTGAGCATATCTTACGTATTCGACGGCTAGGGGCGGCATATCTTGCATAATGTTGTTATCTTGTCAACTGTCATGATATCTTATCACGGCTGGACTTGGTGGTGGGTTGCCACTTTCTGGAACTACTCGCCATGAGGTGATGGTGTTTTCCATAATAACATTATTCGATATAGGTATAATTCGGTGTTATTATGACTCTTGAAGCTGATGATTCGAGATATCTTATCATCCCCTTCTAATTAGACTCGACGATAGCCACGTCGTCGATGTAGGCGTTCACCAACGGCTCCCAGTCCGACTCTCCATTACTAGGAATGGCTGAGCACCATAGCTGAATCTTCAGCTCTGGATCGGCCTTAGGCGCCGTAAAACTTGTCGACAGCTGCACCCAGCCGCTCGTCGTCTGAACCGCACTCGTGAAGTCTTGGTCGTCGATGTAGAAGACGTAGGAGCAGACGTCGGGGCTCCACCACCAGTTGAGCGACCAGTACATGGAAACCTCGTAGTCTTGTCCGGGCACGAGGTTCCTGAGAGGGGTGGAGATGCTGCTCCCTGCGTCTTGTCCGGTTTCCGTAACAGATAGTAGACTGAATTTTCTGTATTAGCAAATTTTTGACATGTAGGAAGCTTTGTAGGAACTTACGCAGCGCCGACAGCATCGTGATACCAGTTGTAGTCGTTGATGGAGGCCTGTCCAGCAAGGGTCCAGCCAGCTCCGTTGTTGTCGAAACCGGGGTTGGAAAGATAGCCGGTCGATGTGGGCACAGTGGAAGTGGTGCTGGTGGCGCTGCTCTCGACTGTTGATGATGATACTTCTTCGGACACAGTTGTCGAGGCGGCAGTTGACGACTCGGTGGCAGAAGATGACGTGATGACGGTTTATGATTCGATCACGGTGGACGAAGAGATCGCATGGCTCGAATGGGGCCTACAGCGGCTGGCGTCGACACCCACCAGAGCAAGAGCTGCACAGGCAGCGAAGACCTTGCGGAGAGCCATGGCGCCAAGAGGGTTCGATGAAGTCGGAGAGATTCTGCAAATGAGGCTGGAACAGCCTTTGCATTTATTCACGATAGCTGAAATGGAAATTCGTCAGCTAGGGGGTGGCTTGAAACTATTGTTCTACTATTCTTCTAGTCTGTCTGTTGATTGGGGCGACAGGGGGCGTTATCCATCAAAATCGATAGTGCAGCTATTTCGGACTTGGGACTCGGCCGAAGCGCCAGGCTAACATGCCGTTTTAGCCTGGCGGCGCGAAGACTAAGATGAGAGGACTTGTAAGCGGTAAACGTTCTGGATTGTCAGTGATGCCTTTGGTTAGCCTGGCTTTTGATAAATGGGTGCGACTCGGGGATTCGTTCATCTCAGACAACTCTTTCAGTGTTCAATACTCATTTCTCTCACACATCAGTGCAAGTGGGCATTTTCATGGGGAAATGTAATGTCCATTCAAGTCTTGGTCAATCCTTACCGATAAATAATGTGATTGGATGTTCACTGCAGAGCTGAGATGAGAGCTCGGCAATCGGTGCGTGAAGACTACAGACTGACAGTCACCGGAAGCTCTTTATTTGTATACATCAATAGTGAGTGAATCTGCCTTTATTGGAGGCCCATCTAGCTTTATCCAACTTTTCATTTCACAATTATTTCATCAAGACATCCTCATCACCGTCTGCCTACTTGTTGTGAAGGGTGAGGCAAATACGGAAACGACACGGGAATGAAAACGTCAATCAACTCCCACGTGGGCGCCATGCGCAACCATCTCTGGCTGCATCAACACCCTCGATTTCGTCAGCGTCAGCGAATGCAGGCGCTTCTTTTACAAATGGCGCACTCTTTACTTTCTTCTTTACATTCCTCTCATGTAAAGGCCACAGTGCGCCCTCAAGATGGTCATCTTGACGTCTTTTCGTCAATCCCCTACTTATTTGTACGTCAAGACGTATTGTCTGTGTGCCCTGGTCACTCTATTTCAAGCCACTCCTGTCACTTCGAGGTTGCATCTTGCCAATCAACAACCTCGGCTTCGTAGCCACGGTATCCTGACAACAAAGCCGAGCCCGCATCACCTACCCAGATTTCGAGACCAAGCTGGGAACATTGTACAAAGCAGTGCCGATTCTGCAGTTTCAGTGACCGCTTGGAGAAGGGTAGCCCATATCGTCGAGAGATGGTATGGCAGAGCAGTTGACCTGGCTCAGGTCAAGGCATTGCTGAAGCGCGATGACCAAGATCTCAAAACATATCCGGAACTTCGATGGGATGCGCAAGTCCGAAATGGGTCTTCTCTGCATCACAAAGAACGGACTTTTATTGAATTACGCAGACGAAAGATTTCGTCGGCAGGCGATGATTCACTTCGTCACTTCCTCGATCTTCCCCCTGGCGAGACAGTCGACCCTAGAGATGTGCCACTTGTTGCCCTGGGCGGATCAGGAGGAGGCTATCGAGCCATGTACGGCCTGACGGGCTTCATCTCGGCAGCCAAAAAACTTGGACTATGGGACTGCATTACTTGGGTTGCGGGAGTGAGCGGAAGTTGCTGGACACTGGCAGCCTACTACACTATTGCTCGCCACGACATCTCTAGACTTGTTCAGCACTACCTCACTGTCGCGAGCGAGTTGGCGCATCCCATGAGTATCCGTGCCCTTGACATGGTTGCTCGGAGCAAGAGGGGCGTTTACTTCCTCATTGGCCCTCTGGCGAGAAAAGCCCAGACCAGCATCATCGGGTTGGGTATCATGGATCTTTATGCCACATTGACCACCACTTATCAGCTCTTGTCTCGGGAGCCCAAGGGGAGACTGAGTAGGGCTACCTTTCAATGGTCCAAGATTTGGCTTCGTTCTGGAATTGATAGGGGACTCGAGCCCATGCCCATCCTCACAGCTGTCAGACGCGTGCCGAGGTTTTCATACGGATCGAAACAGGATGTTTACTCGACATCTTCTGTCAAGACATTCCGTGCCAAAGGGAGGATAGAAAAGAGTCAAGGGAGCTATTCCGTCACGACTGCTTCGCCAGCCGAGATGGCTGTCGATATAAAGCCTCGCCCCAAAAGACAATTTCAGTGGTTCGAGATTTCACCCCTCGAGATCGGAAGCCCAGATCTCAATCGATACATCCCCACATGGGCATGGGGCCGCACGTTCATATCGGGCCACTCAATCGATCGACGCCCGGAGCAGTCGTTCTCTCTGCTGCTCGGCCAATGCACGAGTGCCCCTGCAGGACCCTTGACAGGATACATATCGACTCTGCTGGCGACCATGCCAAAAGGAACCATCATGGCACGAATTCTGTCCCTCCTTAACAGTTTTCTGAGCATGAAGAGGTGGGAAGGCTTGTGGGGAAATCCGATTCGTGCGGGACACGATCCGAATCCCTTTTATGGCCTTGAAAGGCCAATTAGGGCAAGGGTGCACACTGCCGAACGGCCTCTGCACGGCCCAGAAAGAGCAAAAGTTCATCCCGAGAAGAATACAGTCTGCGATGGTATTCGCTCAATGGCTGATGTCCCAGCGGCAGATCACTCAGTAACTGACATGCCATGGGAGGCCCAAGGACGCACTCGACTGATGGATAGCGGTATGTCGAATAACCTTCCTAACCACGTCTTGGCTCGACAAGAGCGAGGTGTGGACATCTTCATCGCTTTCGATGCTTCTTCGGACGTTCATACGGGGGCGGCAATCAAGCGTTTGCACCACTTTGCGGCCGACTTTCACATCGAGATAGGAGAGGAAACGGGAATGTTTCATGAACCTAAGCAAGACGCTTATTTCAACTCACAGAGCGTCACAACTCATGGTTCGGAGATTGAATCAACATACAAGAACCACTACGCCAAAGTATTTCAAGGAACAAGACGAAGCGGCCAGCAGATTTACATCGTTTACTGTCCACTCTTACCAAACGGCGTAAATCCAGGTTTCAATCCTTCAGTAAGTTCTGCTCCCATGGTGCTAAGCACCATACTGATGAGTTCTAACAGACGGCGTCTTTTTCCACATCGTACAATCTCATGTGGACACCAGATCAGATCAAGGGCTTGCTTGCGACATCCGAGGCAAATGTTTGCTTGTATGCAGCTCACACAATCAGACGGGTAATGAGAAAAGTCTACGAGGATAAGAAAGCGCATCGACTAGCTTCGGGAGTTGAAACAACGGGCTAGGCTCATGGCTTTATGGCATTGGGTTTGATGCAGTCATGTATTAATAACTGTGTCTTTTCCTGTTAATCACTTCCTCGTGTGTCCTCGGCTTGCCAAAGCCTCCTTTACAATATCACCGAGACCAACCATACATATCGTTGCCCAAGAAGCTACGCCGATACGCGGAACGATACCACGAAAGAAGCCTAGTGGACCCGATGTTGCCAGGATATGCTTGGCTGTGTTGACCATGGTTGGCGAGGCTGGTCTGGTTGGATCCGCCTTCAACGACTGCATCTCTATCCTCACCACCTGCACGAGTCTCACGTAAGCGGGAAGAGCAAACCGGGGGATAAACAGACATTCACTCACCTCGAAGGGTTGGTTCCAGCAGCTAAGGGCACCACCGATCGTCGAGGCAGCAACCGTCTCACCAAAAGACAATTTGTCCTTGGCTGATTTACCCTTAAAGGATCTGATATTTGTCTCTGCGAGCCTTGCGATGCCGATTCTTGATGACCAGCCAGTGATTTGGCGAAGAGCCACGGCATTGACGCCGCGGTTGACGCCCCTGATGCCCTTTGTTCTTAGGATGTCGAAGAAGGCTTCCATGGGTCCTGGTACACGGGCTCCTGTCATGGCATTCTTCGTTCTTGTGACTTCGACCGTCTTCATACAGGTGGTAAACCCTAGTTGGATTGTTTAGCACAGCGAGAAACTAGCTGAGTGGGAATGCGTACCCATTGTGAGATAGGCCTGGGCTGCACCTCCAGCAACTCCGCCTAGTCCGCCGGCAATGGCACTGTCGGCGTTGAGATGGCGCTTTGCGTAGCACTCAACTTCAGTCGAAGTGAGAATTAGAATAGCTCCTTTTGTTGATGCCTCAATCCAAGCCTGGGGCGGTTAGCTTTGGACCAAATCATCAGTCTTGGAGGATCTCACCCAAGGGATTAGGCCTTGGTAGAAACCACGGACACCCCCACGGGCCCATGTCTTTTGCACAGCATCTTTTAGGGAGTCATTCCTATTGGCGCCGACGTGAGTCTTGAGAACCTCCATTGGTTGACCCAGGGTCGTCACTTTCCCAATTGTTAATCCTATGTACGGGTTTCTGGGCTGAGGACTTGCCTTGAGTGAGATTCATGAAGGCTCCGACGAGGAGATTTCGCCATGGTGTTTTTCGCTTTCTCGGCTGAAGAGCCGGCTGTGCGTAAGAGTCTGCAACTGCAGCTGCCATATCGATGACTGGAACAAAGATGGATGAAGAATGAAGGCAGTTTCAAGGTAAAGCGAAGCAGATGATATATCTTGACCAAGAGAGAATGGGAGTGCATGTTACCCCTGGTAGTAACCTAGTTCACTGGCCGTCGGATGGATCCGACATGGCAACCCTACGGCCTTGGGCCATCGGACCTTTCCGACGGAACCCCCCAACCTAGCCTCAAGGCTCATGTTCTACTGCTTACATTCCCCCTTATACACCAACAACTGAGGAGAATCTTGCAAAACAAATTCTTATTCTGTAGTAGGGATATCATTGTCGACATGTTCTCCCGATCAACCTCCCACGCCTGGCGCAGGGCAATCTGCCCTCGCGCGCTCTCTAGAACGACATCACCATGCTTCCGCCGAACGACCCACACTAAACTCAAGAGGCAGAACAGTCTCCCCGCTGCCTACTACCGCGGCGGAACCTCCCGGGCCATCATGCTGCAAGCCAAAGATCTGCCCCAGAACCGTGAATCCTGGGGTCCCATCTTCCTCGGGTGCATTGGTAGTCCTGATCCATATGGGCGACAGCTGGATGGACTTGGCGGAGGTGTTTCTAGCTTGTCCAAGGTCTGCGTCGTGGGGAAAAGTGAGAGACCCGATGCGGACGTCGATTATACCTTTGTATCACTGGGAATCAAGAACACGGATGTCGACTACTCGAGCAACTGCGGCAACATGTCGGCTGCCGTAGGCCCATATTCCATCGACAGTGGGCTTGTGTCTCCGACTGTCGACAAGGATATGAAGACTACAGTCCGGGTGCACAACACCAACACGGGCAAAATCATTCAAGAGGTCTTTCCAGTCGTCGATGGTGAAGCCGCCGCCAACGGTGACTTTACCATTGACGGTGTTGCTGGGACAGGCGCCCGCGTGGAGCTCAAGTTCCTCGATCCGGCTGGATCGCGGACAGGGAAGCTATTCCCAACAGGGGCAAAGTCAGAGATGATTGATGGCGCCCGCGTCACTTGCGTCGATGCCAGTAATCCATGCTGCTTCGTCCCTGCTTCAGAGTTGGGCGTGAGCGGTGTGTTGTCACCGCAAGACATTGATGCCGACAAAGCGTTGCTCAGACGGCTCGAGGAGATACGTCGCAAGGCTGGAGTGAAGATGGGTCTCGCCGGGACAGAAGACTCGGTTCCCGGCAGCGTTCCCAAGATCGGAATTGTATCAAAGCCCGAGGATTCGCAGCCCAACACGGTCGTGGTGAGGGCAATGTCAGTTGGCCAGCCTCACAAGGCCATCCCTGTGACTGTCGCCCTCGCTGTCGCAGCAGCTGGCAACATCCCCGGGACGACGGTGGCCGAGTGTCTCGCTGGCTCCCTTTCGAGCTCGGAGATGACGATCCGCCATGCCAGCGGCACATTAGACGTGGCCGCCGACATTAGCCACGAGGGACGGCTGGAGTCTGCAACAGTCTTTCGGACGGCGAGGAGATTGATGGAGGGGCGAGTATTCTGGAAGTAGCCTTGCCGAACCTAGGAACTGGGCTGGCGAAAATAGACATTTTCAAGGTCACTTCGTGAGGATTCGGGAAGAAAGCAGATCATTAGAACTGGGGATGTTTGCTAGGGTGCATAGGTAGACTAGGAACGATGTAGGTCTAGAATGCCGTGATAGAACAGCTTTTTCATCCAACATTGGAAATTCTGTAGTATATATTACGTTGTTGGCTTTGCTACAGTGTAGGAGAACTCTGAGTGCTCTTCTTCCGGTTTGCCATCAAGTTGAGGGCGCTTCCTGCTCTGAAGTACTCAATCTCCTCTAGGCTCATGGTATGCCTCACCTGAGTCATCCATTCCTCGCCTTTTCCCGTCGTTGATACAACTCTTAGAGTCAAAGGTTTTCCCGGCTCTAAATCAGCTACACCGTGAATACTGATACGATCAGAGGAGTTGACGTGGTTGTAGTCCTCCTCGTTGCTAAAGGTGAGCGCCAATACTCCCTGCTTCTTCAAATTCGTCTCGTGGATTCGTGCAAAGCTTTTCGCGATAATTGCGACGCATCCTAGATGCCGCGGCTGAAGGGCTGCGTGCTCTCGAGAGGAACCTTCACCGTAGTTGTGGTCTCCGATAACCACCCAAGGCTGCGAAGCTTGCTTGTACGCCCTCGCAGTCTGAGGAACCGCGCCGCTCTCGCCCGTGAGCCAATTTGTGACAGTGTTGACCTTGCCATTTTCTGCATTCACTGCGCCGATGAGGGTATTGTTGGAGATGTTGTCCAGATGACCCCGGAAGCGGAACCAGGGCCCTGCTGGGGTGATATGGTCTGTAGTGCATTTTCCTTGGGCCTTGATAAGGATGACGCAGTTTTCTGGATCCGAGGTCGGACCTGGCGGGAAGGGAGATAGCCGTTGGAGCCTTTCTGAAGAGTCAGAAATCTGGACTTGGATTGACTCTCTGCCTGTGGATGGAGGGGAGGTGTAGACATAATCTGCGTTACTGAACCCGTTTGGTGGCAGGGCATCCCCTGTTGGCAGCTCAAACTTGAACTCGTTGCCGTATTCAGTGGTAATTGTGTCTGTCACGGGGTTGAAGCCTAGGTCATCGGAGAAGATCTTTGCCATAACCATCTCGGGTGATGCGAGGAAGATGTGTGTGGCCGGGTTTCCGTCAAGGCGGCCGGTGAAG
Source organism: Fusarium falciforme (assembly GCF_026873545.1). NCBI lineage: Eukaryota > Fungi > Ascomycota > Sordariomycetes > Hypocreales > Nectriaceae > Fusarium > Fusarium falciforme. Next base: position 2,161,661 of record NC_070555.1, read on the forward strand.
TTGCGGTTATAAGAAGTTATGATGGAATTTTCAGTCCCCTGGGCGCAGTTAGTAATACTCAATGACACTTTTCTTGTCTTGCTCACCTTCTCCATATCTTGTCGGTCCCACGAGCCGCAACAAGGACCGCAAGCGTTGGTGAGCAGGATACTCTCAAGTTCCTTGAACACATCCAAAACACCGCTGTCTTTCAGAGTCTGCCTGGTCTTTTCGCTTCCAGGAGAAATGAGAAGAGGCATCTTGGGTTTTAAGCCCGCATCCAATGCTTGTCTTGCTATGGCCGCTGCCCTCGTCATGTCTTGGAACGAAGAATTTGTGCATGACCCAATCAAGCCGGCAGTGAGCTTCCTAGGCCACGACTCTCTCGACACGGCGTCCGGAAATTCCGAGATTCGCGTTGACAGATCTGGCGTAAATGGGCCGTTGATGTGAGGCTCGAGTGAGGATAGGTCAATATCGATGATTCTGTCATATTCGACTCCCTGATCGGCTTGGAGCTCTAGAGCCGCAAACTTGACAGCGTCTGCTATGTCATGACGCCCTGTAGCCCGGAGATAAGAAGACATGGCATCCGAATATGGGAAGATTGATGTCGTGGCGCCTGTTTCAGCTCCCATGTTGGTGATGGAGGCCATGCCTGTTGCGGATAATGTCTGAACTCCGCTGCCAAAGAATTCAACAATGGACCCGGTGCCGCCTTTGACGGTCAGGATAGATGCAAGCTTGTTGATCACGTCTGATATATCGTTAGTCATCTAGCTCTCTATAGATTCTGAGCTGCGAGCTTGCCTTTCGGAGTCGCCCATCCAGAAAGCTGCCCCGTCAGTCTCACTCCAATAACATGGGGCGCCTTCAACTCAAATGGCAAACCTGCCATGACATCGACTGCGTCGGCACCGCCCACACCGATAGCAATCATACCCATACCGCCAGCATTCGGAGTATGCGAATCAGTCCCAACCATCATGCCACCGGGGAATGCATAGTTCTCCAAGACAGTTTGGTGGATGATGCCTGCGCCAGGCTTCCAGAAGCCCATGTTGAACCGCTTGGCGGCGCTGGACATGAACTCATATACTTCTTTATGAGCACCAAGAGCGTTGGGTAAGTCCTCATCTTGGCCCGACTTTCCCACGATCAAGTGATCGCAGTGGATTGTCGTCGGGACAGCTGCAGAGTCCAAGCCCGCCGAGAGGAATTGAATCAGTGCCATCTGTGCAGTAGCATCTTGGCAGGCGATGCGCCTCGGCCTCAGCTTGAGCCGAGTTTTTCCACGGCGGAGAGGTTCATCCTCTAGATTGTCAGTATGTGCTAGGATGATCTTCTCGGCATACGTAAGTGCACGCCCAGCGCTGTCACTCTGTTAGCTATGAGTCTTAGAAACAGGGGTGAAGCTCACACTCGACGACCAAGCCGAATCCTATTGGCAATATCGACATAATCGATGTACTGATTCTGCTCAAATCGACTAAGTTGAGCCCTGGATGAGGCATGGCCGGCCGTAGCCAGCTTTCGAAAGTGCTGGAGGCTGGGACACGTGATCTTGGAACCCTGTCGGACGCTGGAGAGGCTTGAGAATGCGCGCATGATGAATGCACTCCGTTTTCGGATATAACCTGTGCTTAGCAAATCAAAGAGAAAGTGATGACTACAGCTTGGCTATTTGAACAGAATGGCATTCTAATAGTCTCTGCTCTTCGGGGTCGTTCATCGGAGTGGTTATCCTTTCATCGGATGTATCCGCAGCCATGTCTAGAATGGTGTCAGGTTAGGGCGAGCGCCATCGGCAACACTCCGAGAGGCATTCGCCAAGTTGAGTTGACTAGATTTGCTCCAGGTTAGTGCCTTTTGGGGAAAAGTGTAGCTCCTGGTCCAAGAAAAAGAGGCGCATATGTTCCAATGAGTGTATCCTTGGGCTACTGGCTGGGTGAGGAAATGCTGTGTTGCTTCTGTTTGCATGTCCCGGTCCACCAACCAGCCCCCCAAGCGCCGGAAATGCACCTACATCACATGGCAATTACAAAACTGGGAGGAGACTGCATCTGAAAGATGCAGTGTGACCGCCAAGTGGCTTTGATTGGGTCTCAGTTGGTTCAGCTGAGTGGGGGTTGAAAATCAGGCTCTGAATGTGCACCACAAGTTCGCGTCCATTTTGACTCGAATTGCGTCTCGGGCGTGACGTGGCGACAATGCCATCTCAACCTACCACTGAAGATTATGCCTTTAGCTGCAGGTCTTACTCGGGGTGTCAAGCACAACCAGAGGGAGCCACTACTCGTCATTGGGCATGATACAGCCGCCAAGGTGTCGAAAGAGGCGGTAACTGACGCCTCGCTGATTAGGCATCGGACTTCGTCAATAGGGGACCCAGAGGCTGCTACAGCCAGCCTGCTGATGTTCTGAGTGCATAGCCTTGGCGCCTGCAAACGGGGTCTATAAATATTCTCCCCCCTTACCGGGTGATTTGGTCTTCGTTTCTCGACACAAATGTCACTGCTTTCAGAAAGAACACCTTCTCAGTCGCCGTTGCTCTAAACATCATTCAAAACAAGCAAGGGGCATACTGGGAGACCAATGGACAGCATATTGTTTCGGCAGAGGACCTTCTCAGTCGTTACTATGCCTCGGTTAGTGTTGTGCACCTTCCCAGCGGCCAACGCCCAACAGCAATGCACCGGCAAATAGATAAGCTTCATGATAGAATCAGTGAAGTGTGCTCACAGTCGCAGAAGCGGAGAGCGGCGGCGTGGATGAAGTGGAATGCGGCGACTTTCCCGATATTTGTTCGCAAGGCGTTCACACATTTTGCATCCAAGTAAGAAACTCCTTTCAACTTTTCCGATGCCTGGGTTTATATTCAAAATTTCTCACCTGACTCCAATTGGCCAATATTCAACTTTGCGAGGATGGTACGAGGGAATCGAGATCTGTCTCACGCTGACATGGACCTCTGGATTAAAATCAGCAGCTTTGTTGCCTCCTGTCTCTTCCTCAACTGTGTGAGAGCAAAACAGGCCAGTAAGAATTACCCTTCTCATAATTTCAACATAGAAAACACTGAGAGACTGTTGCTGAGTTTTTCATAGACTACAGGGTCACAGAGAAGGTCTGGGTGCAACGTCACGAGGCCGTGGAGCAATATTGGATGAAATTTTGGCCTTGAAACTACCGCATCCAGGCACCAGTGGGATATCAACAGTGCGTAAATGCTCCCTCAGGACACCCACACCACCAGGGTGGTAAGGCTGTAGAACTAGGCGAGCATTCGGAGAGATCATCGCTCGGGCAGGTTCAAATGGAGTTCCGCCGTCTCGTTGAAAGGGCTTTCGACAAACAGAAGTCCAAGCTCCGCCCCCGCAGTGACCACCACGAGGCGCTCAGGGAGGCATCCTCTATCCACCTGCACACAACGATCCGTTTCTACAAGCTTATTGGGGGTACTGATAAGCCCGTTAGTCACTTGCCCTGTCTAGTTTGCCTGGATGGCGTCCCAGAACACAGCCTACCATGTGGTCATGTCATCTGCAGAGAGTGTGCAAATGCCACTGGGGATTCGACCCCTGGAAGCTTTGTGATGCTTCGAGGGTGTCCTCTCCAGAATCATCGCAAAGAGGACTGGCCAAGGGGACGGAGTGGGTTTTTAACACATCTTCACAAGCCGGCATAAAGACTCTATCGCTTGATTGGTATGGACCCAGCAAAGTATCAAGGGGACAATTTTGTACAGGCTTCCAAGCCAGCTCGGCCCAAGCACGGCAACACACTAAAAAATAGGGATTCGTGTAATTTCACCTTATAACTTCCTTACCCAAAGGTAGATCAAGGCAACCTAGCATGAGAAATACATAGATGATACTCCAAACATACATATGAAGACTCCGAATTATTACCCTTATCGCCTACTCGTTGTTAAACACCATTCCATCTGGCACCTTGATCCACTGTAAAGTCTCCGGATCGAGCAATTTCTCACTCTCCTGTGCCTCTTTCCTGATGATCTCCGCTCTGTGCTTGGATCGTGCTTCAATGACAGCAGGAAAGTCTGCAGGCTGAACGGTAATACCCCCAACCAAGTCTTCGGCGTCGTACTGGACGGGGTTTCCATGCTCATCCTTGGCTGGTAAAAAATTGAACCCCCAGAAAAATCGCGAGATGGCCAAGAAGAGCGATCGCTCAGCGATATGGATACCTTGGCAGAGGCGGCGTCCAGCACCAAAGACGAAATTGTCGCGCTTTGCAACATCTCCAATGACAGATTGGTAGAGGGTTGACGGAATGTCTTTGAAACGATCTGGGTTGAAGACTCGCGGCTCCGGGGAGCGTGTCTCATCCATGTGGATTGCCCTAGTTGGTACAATTAGATGTGAAGATTGTGGTTTGGAGAATATTCCAAATACTAACCAGACATTGTTGATGATTGTAGAATCCTTGGGGATTTGATAGCCTAGATAACTATCGTCTTTGGTCACGTTGTGTGGCACACCAAGAACGACAGTGGGCATCCACCGCAGAGTCTCTTTGATGCAGCAGCGGATAAAGGGTAGCTGGTCATAGTCTTCGATGATGGGCAGTCGATCTTGCCCTACTACGCGATCAACTTCTTCTTGGCCTCTCTTCTGAACGTCCGGCCAGATGAGCATTGCCAAGATGAAGCCATAAAGGGTCGAGGCGGTGGAATCTGAGCCAGCATCTAGCAGTGACCCGCTGATATAACCTGCGGCGTCATCAGAGAATCCCTCGGTCAACTGCGCGCGGTAAATGTCGTTGCAGAAGCATGGCTGAGAATGGGATATGGTTAGCTAAAATACCCCAGAGTGAGATTGATGATGGACATACGAGTCCACGACCGTCCACGATCGCCTGCTTTGTCCTCGCCCAGTGACCAAGGTACATCTTCTTCTCAGCCTCGTGCAGCTTCCTTGCGTAGCTGACGTTGGGAGCAATAAAATCGGGGAGCTTCTGGAGAGCGGGATAGAGATCGGCCAGCTGGGCACTGGCACTCCCAGATAAGGCGCTCCATTTATCGAAGCCCTGCAACTTGTTAGCACTACCATCGACGCCTTGACCTGGTGGGACGCGATGCGGTATACGTGGAAGAGCTGGAGAAGCTTTGGGTCCTGGTTACTTATACACCGAAATCCGAATATCATCTGAGTGGAAAGAGAATAGGAAGCACGCCTAATGTGAGGCAGGAGGTCGTCTGGCGTATTCAGGAGGTTGGCCAAGAGAACTTTGTTTTCGAGGTCCTGGTAGGGCAAATAGGTTGCCGCGACCGTGATATTCAAGGCTTTGTGTATCATGCGATGAATCATCCGCCAGTTACTCCCGTACCTCTATAACTAATGTTAGAATAGACGGTTGAAGACAGGGACGCCTCACCATGAGGACGAGTCTGAGGCCGCCGCTGGCGATGCGCTGGCCGATGTACATATCAGGCCTGTCTGAATATATTACGCTCCTCTTGTCCAACAAATCTTTAACTGCTTCATCCGATGACAGGACAATCATAATTTTGGTGCCCAGGATCAGTGAATATATCGGCCTTGAGCGATATTAGCGGGTGTGAGATGGGAGCATTGGCCAGATGCTCACCCGTATTGTTTGGCCCATTTTTGAAACTGTAGATGCGGCCTTTTTGTTGGCATCTGAACCTATCAGAGACTTCCAAACTGCCAGTTGCTCATAGACAGACCAGGTGTAAATTGCCCAGAAGCGGCACTGTTGGCGGACCGGGGGGGAGGCCCGGAGGGCGCTGGCCGATCTTGGAGAGCTTGGCTAGGAGCAGCACAGCTAAAGCTGTGAAGCTGAGGATAACTAAAATCAACGGAGAAGTCATAATTTTTGGAATGTGACCGTGTTTAAAGTTCAGACGTTTGAGTGATTTGGGCGACCTATTGCTGGTCTCTTATACTCAGCTTTGCTTGAGACTAATGCAACGCGTTCCCATGGGCCAGCCACCTTCCACATAAAGACGCCTTAGTAACACGATCTGAACGATCACATTGGAACAGAACCGCCCCCCGGCACATTTGTCCCGGCTCCGCCGAAGCAAATGCGATGCAAAGCCCGGGGTGTGTCGTGAATTCCCGGAGTATTGGGTGGGGGAACGGGGGTTCCACTTGAACTGGTTAGCGTCAGTGGAAGATGGTTGGCAGTTGTTCCGTTGGCTGGTGACGATGGCAGGTAGGAGAGTCGATGGCGTGACGGGCTGGCTGCAAGTTCACTGGTCTCGAGGAGTTGCGAAATGCCTATCATCAACTTCAATCCTGCGCTTCTAGCAAACCACTATTGGCCTGGACAAGATAAATATCCCTGTCTGGCTGGCAGCGGGCAGGGGACAGAGTCAGATTGATACCTTTCAGGGATCGCAGATAATGTCTCATTGGATGTGGAACCCTGAAAGACCTTGGTCTGGTGGACACAATAGTTGACTTCTGGTATTCTATGAATCTTCAGTGTACCCGGATACGGATGCTTTAATAGGTGATGCCAATCGGCCGTTGGATCGTTTAGGTAGAATAACAAATCTATTAATTAACGCCCCCTTCCAGAGTCTTCTATATCTATAAGGATCTACAAGTGAGTGGCGTTCTCCTTGAACTTAGCCATCATCCGTTGTCCAATCATGGGATCAACCTTGGAAAACATCTCGACAACAGCCTGCCTCAGCGGAGCCGGCACGCCCTCCAGGGCACCGGTGACTGTTTCAATCCACTGGGCCCTCTCTTCTTCGTCAAACACTCTCCTCCACAGCTCTCGAGGTTGAACATAGTCTTGTTCATCGACCGGAATCTCGTTCAAGCCGAGGACTGCAGTGGATGCCACCCGCTCGTGGTGCGATATCTGGGTCATGGCTGTAGAGGAAATCCCGGGACTCAGGGTGCTTCGAACATAGTTTGGATCTCCTCCGTAGTTCTTGGTGACGGTGATGCCGTCACGTTCGTACGGTGCGTAGACAGGGGCGATGGGGCGGTTGGAGGGCAGCTGGGTGTAGTTGACTCCGAGGCGGTACCTCTGAGCGTCGGGGTAGGCAAACATTCGAGCTTGTAGCACTGCGAATGGTGAGATGTCTGTTGGCTAAAGGAGCAGGGGTAAGTCTTACTGGGGTCTGGCGTCATGGCGATGCCTGGGACCATGTTGGAGGGGGAAAATGCAGCTTGTTCAATGTCGGCGAAGTAGTTGTCGGGCTAACCGTCAGTGTCAGCAGCCATCTTGTCTCTTTGGCGGATTGTGTCTTACGTTCTTGTTCAGCGTCATTTTGCCAACTTCGATCAAGGGATAGTCCTTGTGTGACCAGACCTTGGTAATATCGAACAGAGCTCGACCAAAAGTTTCAGCTTGCTCGGGTTCCATGATCTGAACGTATAGTTTCCAGACGGGGTATTCTCCACGAGCAATGGCTTCCCAGAGATCTTGATTGTGGTGGTCTGGGTTGGCGCCAGCCTCCTTCTCAGCCTCCCCAGCAGAAGCAAAATGGGTTTGGCCGCTTTCAGGACGGAAATGAAACTTGCAGTATCGGAAGCGGCCTTGACTGTCTACCAGCTTAAAGGTATGGACTCCAAACCCAGTGACCCGACGGATCGAGTCTGGGAGCCCGCGGGTGCCAAAGAGGTGCATCAATGCGTGGACACTTTCGGGTTGGTTGACATGGAAGTCCCAGAACTGGGGATAGGAATTAGTGGACCGAGAATAGAAGGATCTAGGGAAACACTTACCATAGTTGCATCTGGCCTGTTAGTAGCGGGGTGCTTCTTGTGACTGCGGTTGAGTGATGGAAAACGCATGGGGTCGCGGATGAAGAACACAGGCTTTGCAGATTAGAATAGGACAATGCAGCAGGGGAGGATATGAAACATACAATGTGGTTTCCAACAATGTCATGGTTACCCTCTTCTGTGTAAAACTTGACAGAGAAGCCTCGCACATCGCGAACTGTGTCCGCGCTGCCCTTCTCACCACCAGTGGTGCTGAGGCGGAAGAGAACTGGCGTCTTCTTGCCGACGGTGTCAAGGAATTTGGCGCAAGTCAGCTGAGCAATGTCCTTGTTGGTGACTTCAAATTCACCCCAGGCGCCTGACGCCTTGGCATGCACGACTCTATAGGGTGTTAGATAGACCAAGAGACAAAGGTATCGTTCGCGTACCTCTCCGGAATGCGCTCCCGGCTGAAATGCGCCAGCGTCTCAAGGAGAAGAGTGTCTCCCAGAGTGGTGATGCCGCCGCCACCAAAAATTGGTAGAGTGGTGCTGACGGAGGGGTCTCGAAGTGGTTGGCCTTGAAGAGAGTTAGAAACCGCGTATTTGAATAGATGACGCAAACGTGCCTTCAGCCAAGGTATACACAGGCCTTGACATGGTGGTTATGTCTAACTGATAAATTGAAGATTTAGAAGAACTGTCTGTAAACCAAAGACTTGTATGCTCGTGGTCTTGAAATAATGGGGAAATTATTCTGGCAAAGACTCTGAGGCTGATATTGGAAGCTGTTATACTTTGAAAAATGATTGTTCGTGTGTTCGTTGAACCCTTCTCAGACCAATAGCGAATGAAGGTTTCATGCTGACAGGACAATCCAGGGTTGAATGCCGAGCTAACCGCGAACGAGACGTTTCAGCTTGCGCAGCAGATAATGAATTCGCCCGGAGTTCGGCAAGATACGACAAGCCAAGAGATTTTCGCTTTCACGGCTCAGATAACTGCCAAATTGAATGGTAGAAGCGCTTCTGGAACTCTTCTACAGCACAAGCCGGCAATGTCAGTCCGGAGTTGTGTGGAACTGACGGGTAGACCGGTAGGGTTGACGCGCCATGGCTGGCCTCAGTAGCACTACCCGTCCAATAAGATAGCCTAGATACCCACAATAAAGTACTACTGGACCCTTCGTAGTACTACCCTTTTCGTCTGCCCTGACGTCACAAGCTCCATTAAGGTCGGTACGTACAGATGCCGATGACCCGACTAAAGAATTTCTTGCCAGGATGGAAGCTCGGAGTTGGCTCGGTGAGTCTTTTCGCTGCCGTGCAAGTCGAAAACACCACAACAGATAGTTTGAATCGACTAGGGTTCAACGGATGAGATGCCGAATTGCGTGCCGCAACTCCACGGTGACTGAATTGAGTTGAGAAGTTTGAGATTCAACTTGCAAAGAATGACATCGGTGACATCTCAAGTATATAGCATCTAGCATCGCTCGTGTTTTTTCAACTTGGCCATCCACAGCTTCTAAGCTTCCACAACATCATCACCCCTACAACTTCTTTCTACTACAACTCAACTATTCTCATAACTTCGCCACTCTTACAACTTCATCACCTCCCTCAACCTCTTCCAACACATTTTGATAGACATCTAATCATGGCTTTCGTCGCCAACGGAAACGAGTACGACTTCATCATCGTTGGTGGCGGCACCGCTGGCAACGCTGTTGCTGGTCGCCTCGCCGAAAACCCCAACGTCCGCATCCTGGTCGTCGAGGCCGGTATTCCCAACCCCCACCAGGTTCCTGAGATCACCACCCCCTCTCAGGCCTTCAACCTGCGCGGCAGCAAGCATGACTGGGCATACAAGTCGACAATGATCAAGCGAGATGACTACGAGCGAATTGAGAAGCCCAACACTCGTGGCAAGGCTCTCGGCGGATCGTCCTGCGCCAACTACTTCACCTGGATTCCCGGCTCCAAGCCTACTTTCGACGACTGGGAGGAGTTTGGTGGCCCTGAGTGGAACTGGGACGGCTGTGTCGATTACCTCCGCAAGTGTGCAACCTATCACGACGAGGAGAAGCTCTACCCTACCGAGCTGAAGAAGATTGGCACCGGTGGCCCCATCCAGATTGCTCACGCTGATCTGGTCCCGGAGATGCAGCCCTGGCGAGACGCTTTGACTCAGGCCTGGGTCTCCAAGGGCGAGGTCCTCACCGAGAACATTTACGATGGTGAGATGCGAGGCCTGACTCACTGCGTCGATACCATCCACGGCGGTCAGCGTCAGGGCAGCTTCCTGTACCTCAAGAACAAGCCCAACGTCAGCATCCTCTACGGAGTCCAGTCCAAGGAGTTGATCATTGACCCTCGTACCAATGCCTGTCTTGGTGTTACCGTCATCAACCCTGCCAACAACAATGAGCTCAGCGTCTACGCTAGCCGCGAGGTTATCGTGTCACAGGGTGTTTTCGAGACCCCTAAGCTCCTGATGCTTTCTGGTGTTGGCCCCGCCAAGGAACTGGCCAAGAATGGGGTTGATGTCAAGGTTGACTCTCCCCATGTTGGCCAGCACCTCCTGGACCACCCCATTGTTCCCTTCGTTCTCAAGGTCAAGGACGGCTATGGCATGGAGGATTATATCCTCCGTGACGGTACCGCCAACAGCGCTGCTGTTGCTCAGTATAAGCGCGACAAGACTGGTCCCATCGGCTCTGGCCTTCTTGAGCTTGTTGGCTTCCCTCGAATTGATGAGCGCCTCGAGAAGCACCAGGCTTACCGCGAGGCCAAGGCTGCCAACGGTGGTCTCGATCCCTTTGGCCCTGCTGGTCAGCCTCACTTCGAGCTTGACTTTGTTGGCATGTTCAGCACCGCCTTCCAGTGGCACTACCCTATTCCAGAGCAGGGCAACTACATGACGGTTATTGTCGACCTGCTGCGCCCCCTGTCCGAGGGTGAGGTCACTCTGAACAGCGCCGACCCCCTGGTCCAGCCCAACATTAACCTCAACTTCTTTGGCAATGATCTGGATATTCTGGCCATGCGAGAGGGTGTCCGCTGGACCTACGATGTCCTCACTACCGGCGCGGGCTTCAAGGATGTCGTTGTCGGCGAGTATCCTTGGCGCATGCCCCTCGAGTCAGACGCCGAAATGAAGCGAGCCGTTCTTGACCGTAGCCAGACTGGTTTCCGTGAGTATACCTCGTGCAAGCATAAAAAACACCGCTAACATATTTGAAAGACCCTTGTGGTACTGCTCGTCTTTCCAAGAGCATCCAGCAGGGTGTTGTTGATTCCCGTCTTCGCGTCCACGGCGTCAAGAACCTTCGCGTCGTTGATGCTTCCGTCATCCCGGTCATCCCTGACTGCCGTATTCAAAACTCTGTCTACATGATTGGAGAGAAGGTAAGAACAAATCAGTGTATTTTGAAACATCATGCTAACTCGTGGTCCAGGCTGCCGACATGATCAAGTCTGATCATGCAGACATCTTTGAGGAGGGTGCCTTCAGGAACATCCGCTCCTTCACGAGCCGCCTGTGAATAGCTCGCAGCGGGGAATACATATATTTCTAGTTTAGAGGCGCTTATAGAGTAAATTGCTTAATAAAATTATCTAAGAGTGGCGATGCCTGATTAGGGGCCGTGAATAGTATCTGTGAAATTTGAATTCGTTTTGCTGCGATTACTCATTCATAGGTCACCGGAATATTTTAACACCTAAAAAGAACTTATCTGCTATCAACTGATGGCAGTTTCAGGTAGGGCGAGGGTTGGGATTGTCATTTATCAGCAGAATATCTTTATAGATCCGGAGAAACCATAGCATCGATGCATAGTTGGGAAGCAAAGGGAACAGGAATTTGAACAGGAGTGGATTTTGGGTTTGTATATTCAGAAAATCCTGAACAATCCCTGTGGGAATCTTAATTCCCCATATTGAGATATGTATGGTATCTAGGTCGCTTTGCTACGGACGGCAAATAATCCCAACATGTAGTCCCGGGATGCCCAGAAGACATGCTCTGTAGCATACTATTTCTATGTATTTATTCAAACAAAAACAGGGGTGACGCCGTCAAGAAAGTGTTGTAATCGCCCAAAAGCTTCAGCTTGATAGCCACGGATCCTGTAGTAGTTCCATTGCTGTGGGACGATCATTAGGATCCCACGCGAGAGCTCTTCTTATAAATGCAAGAAACTTAGTTTTGTCCTTTAACTTTGTTTTAGACACCTCCAAGGTCTTTTCCTTCCGTATCGGAACGAACTCATCCCACTTATCTACACGAGAGGACATGGTTAGTCATCTTACGCGGAGAGTAAACTGACAGAAATACAGTCTTCGTTCCAATACTCGCGCGCCCTCTCGCGATGCCGGTTGAGGAGCTGGGCGGGTGGGGGGCCGAGAGCAGCGATGAATTCGGATAGGTGAACACCATCTGAGAAGCTACCGTCTTCTTTGCGTGCGCTGAAGAGAGTCCGTCCCTCAAGGAGGTCCCATGCCTGGAACAAATTAGCATGTGGCATCAGGGGAAATAACACGAGGCGAGAAACCTACTATGAGTCCGACACTCTAGATATCGACGGGGTAACTCCATTGGATATATAGAAGAGTTTCTGGGGCTCTGTACATGATAGGCATGATATCGCCAGCGTGAGGGCCCGCTCCGAGCCTGACTTCTCCAAAGTCAGAGAGGAGAAGCGGCCCAACCTTGGGTTTCATCAGGCGGGAAAAGTAAATGTTCCGGCCTGGTAGTTCCTTACGAGGAACAGGATTTGAGAATTCGTTGTCTTCGAGCTTCTTGAAGAGCGAGTTATCCTCTAGACCAAGGAGGAGGTTGCCAGGATGGATGTCTAATGACTCAGTTAGTCAATATGATTCAGAGTAGGGAGAAGAAAAGGAGGAGGAAGAGAATTGCAAACCAGTGTGGACGACTTGAGCCTCTGTATGAAGGAAATCAACAGCTTGGAGAAGCTCTTTGATAGCGCGCTCTTGACAAAGTCCTCTTCGAAGCCACGATCCTTCATGAAGACAGTGTCCATATCACGCAGACTCATTTGTGAGACCTGGAGAGCGAGGACGATGTGATTTCCATGAGGACCAGAGACCTCAAAGGAGGCCAGAAGCTTCCTGACGTTGTCGGCTCCCACGTGTTTGCTGGTGGGGAGGACGGTGTTCAGGTGCTCGTAGAATGGCAGCTCTCGATGCTCGACAGAGTTGTGGATGTAGACTTTGAGAGCTACGTACTGATGGTCTCTGTTCTTGACTGTTAGGCAAGTCACACTGTTTCACGAGGCACTCACTCAAGGTCGCGGGCAAGCCAGATGGTCGAGGATGAACCATAGCCCAGTTTGGCCACTGTCTGAAGCCTGCCATTAAAAACCTCGCTCAGGTGCACTGGGTAAAAATGATCGAGATTGTACTTTGGCATGGCCTCTTCTTCGATGGGTTGGTCTTTGTCGATCACATCAAACCCTTGAGTGGGAAACGTTTGGGGGTCCGATCGCGGACGTGCCGTTGAAAATAGGACCAGGCTCGAGACAAGGCCGCTGAGTGTCCATGACGGCGCTCTGGCGGCAAGAAGGTGGGCAGGGAGAGATGGGATTGATCACAATTGTTTATTTGATGGTGCGAAGGGGAGTCGGGCGAATGCTTTGCGACACGATGCCATGATCGGTTATTGGGAGGAAGAGAGATTAGATGGTTGAGGCTGAAATTCTCGGCGAGGGGCAGTACCAAGGTTGAACCAACAACGACGGCAGCACCGATGCATAACCCACATTACTTGCCTTGTCCCTCCATGTTACGGTCAATTCTTGGAACCGATTGATTCATTGAAACCCAAAGTGAGGTGTCCCACAGCCCACACTTGCCCAGCTGTTGAACACTAAACTACTGTATCAGCCACAAAAGTGAAAGATGCTCTCCAACAACCGAGGTGTTAAGCGTCATATTGCTGCACGGCGTCAGGGGTATGTTCACCAGTCGTTTCCTATTCAGGCTTGGTTGCTCGGGAAATTAAGCTTACCTGCCGTTTCGGTGTGGGTGCTGATCAATCCAACACCTCCACATCTCGATTTCTAAGCTTCGACATGCCTTGATGACCGTGAATTCATCCGAGCCAAGCCAAAATATTCAATTGACCCATGCCAGCTTGTTCGGCGTGACTCAGAACTGAGATAGATGACCCGACCCTCGAGCATCATGAGCCGCCTGTTGGGCATCAGATTGCGTAGCTCAAACAGAGATGAGGCCGAAATGTAAAGATATCTACTGTCTAGACTGTGATATAAAGAGCTGCCGTGTGTTCTGCAACAGTCCTGAATCAACAAGCATCTCGACCACCAACGAACAAACTCAGCACTCATCACTTATTACACTTGCAACGCTCAAAATGGCCACTCCTCAAGCTCTCACATTTCTCGGCCTCGGGAACATGGGTTCCGCCCTCGTACAAACTCTTCTGAAGGCTTCCAACAAAGTGACGATCTGGAACCGCACGGCAGATAGACCTCAGGTCAGAGCCGCCGTCGAAGCCGGAGCTGTCCTCGAAGTGGATGTCCAGAACGCCATCTCCAGGAACAACATCATTGTCATCTGTCTCCTCGACTACTCCAGCATCAAGACTGCACTGGCTAAGATTCCGACCTCTGCTCTCGAGGGAAAGACCATTGTCAACCTGACCAATGGTACGCCGAAACAGGCGCGGGAGATGGCAGCCTGGGCCGCCTCCCACTCTGTCAAACACTACTTTGACGGAGCGGTCATGGTAACGCCTCAAATGATCGGTGGGCCCCAGTCATTTTTCGTCGCCAGTGGACAAACCCCCGAAGCATTCGAGCCTATCGCCTCACTCCTTGAACCCATCGGAAGACCGGAGTATCTCGGCGTTGCCATCGATGCTGCCGCCCGATATGACCTTGCTGCTCTGTCATCGATGTATGGCATGTTTAGCGGAATGTTTATCGCTATGGCCCTCCTCAAAAAGGGTCACACCAAAGCCGACGAGAAGCTTGAACCTGTGGTGTCAGGCAGTCTGAACCCGTTCTTGGGTGCATTGATCCCGTATAATGGACTTATTGCTCGGTCTTGGGACGACAAGGCTTGGGATGATAACCTGGGAAATCCGATCGGGATGCAAGCACAGGCGTTGAGGAATATTCTGGAGGCTTGTCGTGATGATGGGATGGACGACGGATTTCTGAAGAACTTGACGACGGCTATGGAGGGGGTGGTGAAGGATAGGGGAGAGAATGGCGGGATCGCTGTGATTGGAGAGTATCTCTTGAAAGGACGGTTGACTGAAGAGTAACGAGTGGCCAATGAGAGGGTTTCATGATGATGCAAGAGCCCTTGCAAGGGTATTGCATGAGAGATGCAGATCAGATAGACTGAATACTACACAGTTGCTTGGAGAGGCCTACGCAATTGGGGTTACTGATGGCGAGATCCCGATGCATTTATCCGGCCGTGCGACCCAACGTTGGATCAGGGCGTCATTAAAGGAGCACAGCAGCACCAGACATTCATTACCTCTCCTCTCGTCTGTGATTTTGTTGAAGAGGTTGATGAGATAGTGAAGGCACTCTCTGATACCCTCAAATCCAAGGGGCTCCATCCATCATGGCCGTAACAGTCGCCCACGCAGGCGAGCATACTACCCTGCCAGCATACAAGCAGGTCGACGAGACTAAATATGATCGTGAGTTGGAATACAATCGCAAGGAGTTCCAGGTCTAATTGATTTTTAGTTGATTGGGCAGATCTGGTCACACTGGATCTTTCCACGTTCGACCAACCCGGAGGCAAAGAGGCTCTAGCCAAGCAACTCTTTGACGCCATCCAAAACATTGGCTTCTTCTACATTGTCAATTTCGGCCTCTCTCAGGAAGAGGTTGACCGCCAGTTTGCGATCGGCAAGTCTTTTTTCCAGCTATCTACCGAGGAGAAGCTCAAGTACCGTGCCGATCTAGCCAACGGCGGCTACAATGGCTACAAACCTCTCGGGTTGCGTGTCAGTTGGCATTTGTCCTACTGCTAGTAGACTCACTGATAAGAACTAGGAGATCAAGCCTGGTATCTTTGACAACACAGAGATTTACAACATCCCCAAGTTTATTCCAGAACTTGAACGACCACAGCCCGAAGTCATCAACGTGAATAAGCTTGAGATTGAGCGATTCGCTCGTCACATCCACTCCAACATTGCTCTCAAACTTCTCACTCTCTTCGCTATCATCCTAGAGCTCCCAGAGGACTATTTTACCAAGTCTCATCGCTATGACGAGGCTGTCTCGGATTGTCACCTTCGCTACATGAAGTATCATCCTCGAGATGCCGGCATCAATGCCAAGCTCGATAATGTGTGGGTCAAAGGCCACACTGACTATGGCAGCCTCACGCTTCTTTTCCGTCAACCTGTCGCGGCGTTGCAAGTCCGCACCCCAGACGGCAACTGGAAGTGGGTAAAGCCGTATGATGGCAGCATCACAGTGAATGTGGCCGATGCTCTCCAGTTCTTGACGAATGGATTCTTGAAGAGCTCGGTTCATCGCGTGGTCGCGCCTCCGCCGGACCAGGCTGGGATCACCCGTCTTGGTGTTTTGTACTTTGTGAGACCAGAGAATGGCCTCGAACTCAAACCAGTGGAAAGCCCTGTGTTGGAGAGGTTGGGCTACAAGCCCGATGAGAGTTCGCAGTTGGGAGCAGGCATCACGGCAGGAGAATGGGTCAAGGCGAGGGTCAAGGCTGGGGTGGACAGAGGCGAGAAGGCGAGGAGTGAGGTATCTGAGCAGGAGATTATCAAGGGAGTCAAAGCTAAATATTATGATTAGATAGGGGAGTGAGGGGATTTAAAAGATTCAATATAGTCATAGTCTCGTAAACGCTCTACTCTCATACACGACTTCTCATACACTGGTTGCCGCTAGCCCCGATACTCCCCATTACACAAAGACTTGTGTACACTTTTCTTCCAGGTATCAATGGTAGCCATAGGAAAGATGAACTTCCATAATGCCTCATTACACCTAGAACAATTGCCGGACATTGTTTACATGCCCTTTCGGCTGCTCTGCAACCACTGCTGCAGACTCTTCTGCACGGACTCAAGTCCATCGCGGACAGTCTGCGTCGATGTCTCAACACCATCAGCAGCAGTCTTGGCCGACTCGACCAACTCGCGGGCCGTCTTCAACTCTCCGTTCAAGGCCGCCGCGTTGGCCTGTTCGCCCAGCCTCGTCACGTCCTTGGCGCCCTTTGCAGCTGCGAGCTCAGCGTCGGGCAGACCGGCAATCTTTTCACTGATGGTCTTGGCGGTTCCGGCGGCGTGTTCGGCGCTGTACTCGGCGTTTCGTCGAGCTACTGCGTCTTGTCGGGTTGCGTTCTCGGATGCTCGGACGGCGGATTGGGCGTCTCGGAGGAGTGCAACAGCCTCTCTAGCTCTCTCTTGGGCGCTCTCAGCTGTCTGTCGAAGATATCGGGCCAGTCGCTCCGTCTGGGCATCTCCCTTCTTTTGGCCGTCGGGCTTCTCGGCTTCCTCGCAAGCACTCGCGGCGTCAACAAGTCGGTGCGCCTTGATGATGGCATCCTCGGCAGGAGCGGTCGTCTCTCCCAAAGCAGACCAAGCACGAGATGCGACGTCGAAAAAGTCGGAGAGTCTAACCGCGTTTGCGAGAACGGCATCACGTCGGGCGGAAGCGGCAGCGGTCAGCATCTCCTGCTCATATTGTCTGGCTGATACACCATATTGCTGGGCTGCAGCGGCCGAAACCTTGGCCCGTGAGATTTCTTGCGTGACCTGGTTCGAGATGGTACGGAGCTGCTCTTGGTAGGCGTAGTAAATATAGACCCAAGTGCCGACAGACACTCCGACGAGACCGAAGCCAAAGAATGGGAGGAGGGTGGGCGAAAAGAAGATGAAGACGGCCGTTAGCGACCACCAATTGAGGAGGATCCAATAAGTCTGCGCGTGCTCGAGGTAGCAGAATCGAAGAGGGCCGTAAATCTTTGTGACGGGAGCAAAAAGGTACAGAACGGTGCAGACGGCGACGACAATGGTCATGAACAAAAACCGAACCCAGGTTGGGAATGGGAACGGGATGCTGTAGTAGATCGGGAGGTAATAACCCAGCGAGATCAAGGAACCAACTGCATCACAATTAGACGTGAGGGTGCCAAAGGTTACTAAACTCACTCTTGAAGTAAGTGCCGATTCTGTTGGAAACAGTCTGAAGGGCAAAGAAGGGCCCGAGAAGAGAAGCCCAAGAGGTATTGTTGTTGTTCTCTCCATCACCACTTGGAAGCGCCCAAACACCACCAAAATACAGCGCGGCGATGAGAAGAAGTGGAGCCGAGGTCTGCGACGTGAGCAAGGTATACAGATCCGGGAGAAGCGGGAAATGATTGAGGATGAGAGCGAGGAAGATGACGCCTGAAAATATCCTGTTAGCGACACTGGCAGAGCTCAATTAAGCGTCTCTTACTCTTGACGTGAGGTGCAATGAGCCTTGAGAGCGTCTCCAAGGCGGGAAACAAATCCTGTCCACTGTTTGGCGAAGACATGGCTGCTACTGTCGCTGGCAATTGGCTGACTTGAACTTGTCCTCAATTGCGCAGTGGAAATGGCTGGCTTTTTATTCCAATTCCCCAGCTGCAAAGACAGGGCTGTCGGGCGCCAAATGGCACAGGTTTGCTGCACAACGACGTGTTCATGGGGTTATCGTCGTTGAATGCCGCCCAATTACTGAGGCCTAGGATGGGGCCCGTAACTGTAGGATCCCATGTTTTGGAGTAAATATGCAGGCTTGATCCATGGCCATTTGGCAATAAACTTGGTCGTGACGCGGCCGTGCTGCTGTCAGGCTGGCCTCATTCGTGCCTTGTCGCCACTTGGGTAGCAGGGCGGTTCCTGGCTCACGCCCGGTTGAATAGTAGAAAAATCGTAGCGGAATTGAATGCCTTGGTAGAATTGATTGGGTCTCCATGTTGAGCAACCTAACTTGCCGTTGGGTATGCAAATCCCGGCGCTTGGTGATACTCGGCCGAGGGTATGCTGCCGTCCTGCACCGCCATGCATACTCCACATCATGGATCACAGAAACAAGGCCAATTCACGAGCAAAAGTAAAGACAACAAAGTGACATCAGGCAAGGGTATTATTATTGCGCTTATCAAAAGCTTCAAACTCATAAAGAAACAGGTCGAGTATCCCGCACTCAAGATTCCCTGTCCACCAAGCCATATCCATTACTTAGCTTTGTAACACTTCCCATTCTTTAGTCCGTAGTCGCGTCAAAAGACAAGAAAGTCGAAGCTTGTCCGGCGGCCGCTTCGTCCTGGGAAATGTTGTTCTGCAGCTTCTTGTTCTCGGTTTCTATGTCGTCGGCCACGTCTTCTCCCTGGGCTTGCTGGATTTGAAGCTTGAGCATGGTGGCGGTGAGCTTCAGGACCTTGTTCTTGATCTTGCCGCGCTGCAAACTGTTAGATCATGCTTTCAAAATTGGGTGTGTTGTTACTGACCTGGAGAGCATCGGCGTCCTCACCGGAAGCAGCGTCGATGGCAGGGTTGAAAGCGTTCTTCTCAGCGCCGTTGGCGATCTGGTTGACGCTGTTGAGGAAATCGATGTCCGATTGCTCGACGGTCGTCAAATCACTGGGAAGACCACCAAGCTTCTGAAGAGCCTCCTGGGCAGCGTTTCCGGCAGTGCCGCCGCTGATGGAAAGGTCGTTGTAGGTGGATGTGCTGAAGACGGCGCGCTTGCTGAGAGGAGCAGCGAAGGCGGTGGCGGCGAAGCTGAGGAGGACAGTGGAGAACTTCATTTTGGCGGTTTTCGAAGTGTTTTTTTTTTTTTTTTTTTTTTTTTTTTGTTGAGTTTGAAGGGTAAAGTGAAAGGAGTATTGATTTGTACAGCGCAGCTGTTGAGTCAATATGTACAGTCCAGCTGTGGAAGGAAGAGAAGATGTCGACAGATGAGATGGGATGAAGAAAGAGAAACACCATTAAGCAGGATTTCATCTCTCTTAAATAGTTTAATTGAGATGACTCCTGCCAGGCCTCTGAGACACCATCACCAAAATGCGACCTCGTCTCCGAGAACGAGCTTCAGGCCAACCAGCTCAAACACCCCAAGTCTATTTACAGACAAGCTTAAGCGCCAACTTGTCAATGCAACAATTAGATCGGATGGCATATTCCCAAGTTGTTCTCGCGAGTTGATAGGTCCGGCAGCGTATTGTTGGAGGTTGGTCTTCGCTTAGGGAGTTGAGAACAACCCCTGTCAAACCGCTACTCGGCCGACTCAAAACAAGGGGGTGACCTTGTCCGTCGCATCTTTGTTGCGACCGTTGCATCGCGCCTTGGATTTCGGATGAACTGCCGCTATCGAGATTTTTTTTATGGCTATTTCTGTCAAAGCGAATTGCCCCGTGTTCCAGCCTGTCGCACGCACGTCTCGCATGACGAACGGGGTCCAATTAACGGCATCGCCGGATTAAGATGTATTTTATAGGAACAACCTCTTGGTAATCAAGTCTGCCATCTGGATTCGTGCAAGAGCAAAATGGTGCAGCGAGTCTTGGTATCGTTCGTTCTTTGAATCCACCGCATTTACCTAGGCTTATGCCCTCCTTTTTTATCCTTCGTAGATTAGGTGCTCTGAGGTGTTTAGTGTTCCATCCATGGATCCTTAGACTATCTTTAGGCACCGTCCAGTCTAATATCATTCTTCAATAGACTACCTACCTTCAGCTATTTGATATTACTTCCCTGAGCCTAGATTTTGAAGTTGTTGAGGGAAAGCATTTGCTTGATCCGGGGTGTTGGGATTCCGTCAATTTGAACCTTTAACCCCTGGAACTGGGCTTGGTATGTTTTGATCCCCTTGCGACGAACTGGCTTTGTCCGTTTTCCTGTTTGTACATGTCATTGCTCTCTGTGGCATGTCTTCAGCTCTTTCTCCGTCGAGTCGATTCGCTCTTTCCCATTCTATCATGCCCAGATCTCTGGTTTTGATTGCGGCTTCCCAACAGACCAGCCAACCTTCAACCCAACGAACAAACTTCTTTTCTGCATCGACTATCTGTACGTTTTCGCCATCCCAGTGGCTGATGAACCTTGTTCCAAACTTTCTCTTGGTTGGGATTCCACCAGTGATAAATAGCCACCATGTCCCGTTTCGTACGTGAAAGCAACCCGGAGTCAACCCCTTCCCCATCCTCAATCGAGTTCCTCATCAACGCTGGTGTGGATCTGGTCGCAGTCATGCGAAGACACAGACGGCTCCAATCCCGATCCCGATCCCGATCCCGAGCTCGAGTGCACCGCCGAAGCAAGAGTCTACCGCCGAGGATAAACGCGATAATACTTGGACCACCAAGCGAGGAAGAGGTCTGATATCACTGCGTTGACTCCCAGCAAAGCCAAAGCTGGGGGCAAAATTGAGCCCCAATCGCTGGGCCCCCCAAATAGAGTTCGTCAAGACCTGGATCCCGCAAGTTAATACCCGTTGTGATAAGATATCTTGGGGCCCTTGAAAGTGTACAATGGTCGCTATTGATAACCTTTGGCTTGGTTACTATAGGGTGAGGCACACTTGATGAAACACCGCTCAATTCAGTGACGGTTCTTTTTGTCTCTTAGTAGGCGAGACTGTTATCTTGAAATGCTGGCTATGGGAGATTTAAATACTGAACTTAATGTGAAGGTGTCACAGATTTCCCAGTGCAGTCTTGGAGCCTAGGCCCTATCGGCTCAAAAACCCGCTTCGGGTCCCGTAGCATTTCGGAGTTTTTGGGCCTCTCAATGGATCCATTGCCGTTCCCAAACAACGGCGCACAGGCCCAATACCTTCAAACCCAGTAGATCGGCTAAACTTTAACCCGACGAACAACTCCTGTCTGCCTCAAGCATCCATCCGTTTGCGCCATCACATGGACCCATGAGCTTTGTTCAAAACTTTTTCCTGCGTGGGTTCCACTGATGATATAAATAGGTAGTCACCATGTGGATCCAATAAGGTGCCTTATGACTAAGATGGCAAACTCCCGATCTCCCGCTCGGGTTCCTTGTCAACGTTAGCGTGGATCCAGGCGACGATACCATGGCCGAAATATCAATAAACCTTAGTTGTCAATACATGACGGCATTAAACCCAATACCGTAAAACACCGTAGCCTAGAAGCCTAGTATTAATTTCCTGGCGAGAGGCACGCACATTGGAGATATTTCATACTGACCGGATGGATCCAGAGGGATCCCCTGATGCCGATCGAGTTGCCTTTCGGTAGCTCTTTCCAAGGCCCCCCTTACGGCTTGCTGCACTTCGCTAGGTAGGCCAGCCACTGGGACCCTGGAGTTGGTTTGTTTTGATCCTCTCGCGACGAACAAGCTTTGTCGGTTCAGTCTTCTTCTCGCAGCGTCGCGAACCCTACCACTGCTCTCTGGGCCGTACCTCCAGCTTTTCATCACCCTGTGAGCTCGCCCTGGATCCAGTCAATTCCAATTTTCTCTCAAAGTCCTGCCATCTGGAACCATTCCTTCAGCTCGCCCTGTGATCGCCGACTTCATTCGCGCTCTGACGCCCAGTACCGTCCCCATCACCTTTCGATCTCGTGTATTCAGGCTCCTATCCTTTGGACATCCGTTTGGCGACCCGCACCGTTCCCTCAGTCCTCCGATCCCGTCGAGCTTAAGCTTCTCCCCCGCGTTCTAGCACCCACCATTCTCTTCGATCCGATCTTTGATCGCCGAGTTCAAGGTTTCATTCGCGTCCTGGCATCCCGTGTCATTCCCTCCGATCCCGTCGCAGCCCCCGGTCCCGTCAGTGAACTCAACCTTTTCCTCTGCATTTTGGCGCCTGGTACCAAAGTACCGTTCCCTCCAACCCCAACTCCCGCCGAACTCGTGGTTCCGTTCTCTTAGGCCACCCTTTGGATCCGCCGACCCCAATCCCCTACTTTCCGTAGACCAGGTTCCCGCGCCGAGTACCATTGCCTTAGGTTACCCTTAGGATCCGTTGACCTTAGTGTTCTATCCTCTGTAGACAGCTTTTTGGGATCCAGTACCGTTCCCTTAGACGATCCTTAGATCGTATTCTGCCGTTCGTTCGGGTGCCCGACAGATTAACACCTGTGTTACTGTATTACTGGAATAAGGTTCGTGAGTCACGAACTTTGTCCTCGTTGTTGGGGTTCCACTAATATAAAAAGTCGCCATGCCTCGCTTCGTAGAAAACGACTTGGACCCAGAGTCAACCCCTTCACCACCCTCAATCGAATTCCTCATCAACGCTGGTGCGGATCCAGTCTCAGCCATTCGAAGGCACAGACGGCTCCGATCGGCGCACCGGCGCAGCAAAAGCCTTCCGGCGAATATTAATACGATGACTGAACCCCGTTCGATAATACCCGGACCGCCAAGCGAAGAAGAGGTCAAATGCTACTACGTCGGGCTTCCAGGGAAGCCGAAGCTCGTAGCAAGGTCAAGCTCTGATCCATGGACTGGCCCCCAAATAGACTTCGGCTGGACCCGTGGAAAGACCCTGGATCCCGTTGGCCAGCACCCAATTGTGGCTATCTGGAATAATTCGGCCGGCCCCTTGCGACGAGATATTCTAGAGGCCCTCAAAAGCACACAATGGGTCGCTATTGATATTCTGCGACTCGGGTACCAGAACGTGAAAGGTACCCTTGACGAGTCACCAATTAATCCCGTGACGGTTCTTGTGTCCGTTGTGCCCGGTTCCACCACCTGGGACGCAGGCGTAAACGTCGTATTGCGATGCCGGGGGATTTTGCGACGTCACGGGATCCATGATGTTGAGGTAGAAATGAAGGAGTCAATGATCTCCCGATGCAACCTTGAAACTCAGCCTCCGCAGCAAAAGCTGACGCCGGGTCCAGTAGTCCAACCCGAAAGGTGGAACTCACTGTTTTCCGAGTTCCTGGGCCTCTGTATCGCACCAGCGGCATCACCATACCACGAGGGCACCAAGGGGCTTTACCTACGCATTCGTGGTACCACAAGGATGCTTCTCCTAACGTGTCGCCATGTAGCCTTCGCTGGGTCCGATGGGAATGAGGACTTCGAACATTCTAATGGCGCACCGAGGGCTATATTACAACCTGGTACCGGAACCCTTGAAGAGGCTCTTAGGAACGTGCGGGAAGACATTCGGCTGTCCGAACGCGATATGGAAGACAACAGAGATCTTCCCTGGGCATCGGCGATACGGCAATTCGATCAAGCATCGGCCCAAAAGGCGGCCGGGGAAGCCCTGGAACAGAGACTAGGTGCCCTGGAGCAGCCATCCAACCGAACCATTGGCCACGTCCTGTTCTCACCAAAGATTGGTGAGGGTCGATCCCCCTCAGGGAGAAGTCAATGCAGAGATTGGGCCTTGATCGAACTCGACCAAGAGAAGCATGAAACAGCCCTGGAAAATTTAACGAACCGCATGTTTTGTGGCATTGCAGCGAAAAATGGCACGTGGATTGCTACCAAGGAGAAGCTCAAGGGGTCCAACCCATTAGATCACTACCGTCTGAAATTTGACAGCGAGACACACACTCTAGAGCTGAAGAGAACCATTGCTAAGGACATCATGGTGGCCCCGCCTACGGAATCAGCGTCGTTGCAAGAAGCAGCTTTGGTAGTCGCCAAAGCTGGCCGGTCCACGGGCCTGACCATCGGTGTCGCCAATGAGGTAGTGTCTATGAAGCGAAACCTGTTTGGCAATATGACCTTCGAGTCCGAGGAGTGGTGCATTCTGGGTGCCAAGTGGAGAAGCGGCTCTGGTAGAGGGGTATTCTCCAAGCGGGGCGATTCGGGATCCTGTGTGTGGGACATGGAGGGCCGAATTGGCGGTATGTTGACGCGTGGGCTTGAGGCCGGGAACGGGAGCCTGGATGTGTCGTATGCCACTCCAATTGAGTGGCTGCTTACAGATATTCGGGAACAGTCTGGCCTGGATGTCGAGCTGGCTTGAGGAAGACGCTGGGTTTCATCAGGTATGGTGCAGGGTGGGTTGTGTTTTGTTTGTGGCGTTCGGTTAATTTTGCGATCGGCTTCATGGAAATTAAATGTTATGATGATGAGTTTCCCGCCAACGGAACCAGCATCGATGTAGAAACCAGGATCCTCATATACGAAATGTGCGGATCCAGTGGTAGAGTATGGAGTGTGTGTAGAAGCTAGGTTGATTTCTCTGGAGACCCAAGAGGATCCATCCTTTTGTCTATCATGACATGCAATAACCGGGATCAACCATAAAGCCATCTGTCCACCGCCAGAATCTTTGCCCCCG
Source organism: Fusarium falciforme (assembly GCF_026873545.1). Classification (NCBI taxonomy): domain Eukaryota; kingdom Fungi; phylum Ascomycota; class Sordariomycetes; order Hypocreales; family Nectriaceae; genus Fusarium; species Fusarium falciforme. The sequence goes on from NC_070555.1 coordinate 2,186,662, forward strand.
AAAACCTAGCCCTGTACCCAGTGTAATTCCCATCGATCCGCACGTTGAACCATGTACCCAGTGCAATGATTCCCCATCGATCCATCTTCCGTCCATTCATGAGTTGTCGGTCCGCAGTCCAACAAAGGTCACAAGCCTCAGGGGACAAAACGGGTTGTGAGTTCAAGTCGAGGTCAGGCCGAGATTGTGAGGTTCCAGGAGAGATCAGTCCTGGGTCCGCACGAGGCGGCGAGGACTCCAAGAGATGTGGGATCGGTTCATAGGTTCGAAGGCAGGGTAAGGTTGAATTGGTCATCTTCCAAGAAAGAACAGTCATGGATCCACCAAGGGCAGAAGGAACTCCAAGAGATATGAGTAGAGAGTCAGAAATGTAGGTGAGTCGTGAAAAAAGGTGGTGTCTCCGACAGCACGATCCTCAGGTGGCTCAACCAGTCATGGTGTCAGTGTTGTGGGTTGTCGATGAGTCGTGGTGATCACAACTCCAGGATCCAGTCCTCCCGGCAGGTGTGCATCTGTCTCCGCAGGCGGGCGAGCAACACCAGCTGCTCTCGCAGTGCAGGTGAGTAGTAGAACTGCCGGAGAGCCGGTTTCAGCAGTTCCCACAAGTCGTTGTTTCTGAACCGGTCCCGGACGACATAGACAGCTCGCCACTCCCTGTCATAGCCCACCGGGAATTGTTCTTGCAAGGCTGCCCATTCATCAGCAACACGCAGTCGAGTCCCTGGAACCAGAGCACCCAGGGTAAGCGCCAGGTAGGTGGGGTAGGTTTTCTAGATAACCTAAAGTATGTGAAGATGTGTTTTACTGTTTTAATAAATGTTATCATAACACTCATAAGAAAAAGACATAACTTAGCCTAAAGTAAGCCAAGGCGTATTATAATCTCTCCATAAGTCTTATAGGTGGCCTTGATGATAATCGCCAAGGATGTGGCGTAGTTTTGGCGACAATTGGAGGGAGAGTGCCACTCGGCTGCAGTTCAACAAGAGATGGAGACAGGGATAAGGTCATACGATTGGCATTACCAAGAAGAAAGAGATGCATGCCATCACGTGCTGAAAACGCGGGGTTAACGCCTGTGCGTGAGCATTTGAGGCATTCTCAATTGTTTCCTGATCAATCTCTCCGCGCCTCATTTGCTTGCGTCTTCGTAGTGTGTTTCCGTCACTTAGCGCTGTTGGTTCCCGATTTAACGCCATGGCTGACCCCGTTGGAGAGCCACAAGGGGCTTTGGTGGGCTTGCAGGGATATCCCAGACTCTAGGTGACATGCTAATGGATCTCTCTACAGGCCGTTGATACCTTTGACGATGATGACTCCGCTATCTCGACTGTATGAACCCACTCCTGGCTGTTAGGTATGGTGACTGACTGGAACTAGCTCAATACTTCGAGCCTTACGTCCCTTCGATCTAGCGTGCTCAGAGTCCAAGAGGAAAACGGTAGAACCTATCATTCTATGAGCTCCGGCAGTAAGTGCCTCTCACAAAATAAGGGTGGTGTGCTCGTCACTGAAGGTCATAGAATACAATTACCCCAACGATGAGCGAGAAAATGATCGACTTGGTGAGCTCAATCCTCCGCATAGACACCTAGAGAATCTGGGTTGACGGCGACTCAGACATTCAACACAATGTGTGGCTCCTCACACTCGATGGTGAGCTTGGCTTATCGCCCAAGATAAGCGAGCCGGCGAAGCGTGTTCTTGATGTAGGCACTGGAACTGGTATCTGGGCTGTCGAGTATGGTTCGTTGCCCCTTCAAGTTTTGACTCATGAGATGCGACGCTGACTCCACTCTCAAGCCGACCTCCATCCTGAATCAGAGGTAAGAGCGACGGTAACGTTAAATGACTCTTAGTTCTAACCCTAGAATCCAATATAGGTAATCGGTGTTGATCTTAGCCCCATCCAACCCTCACTGTAAGCTATGTACCCCTCAAAAATGTTGCTTGCGCTAAGCCGAGGCAGGGTCCCTCCCAACTGCACGTTTGAGGTCGACGATCTGGAGAAAGAATGGACTTGGTCTCAGAAGTTCGACCTGGTCTTGTCTCGCGTCATGACGGGGTGTTTCGTCGACATGCAAGAGTTTGTCCACAAAGCATATGCGTAAGCCCTTTCTGCCCACAAACCCATTCGCTTTTTGCTGATCTTTCCTTGCTTAGGCACCTGGAGCCGGGCGGTTACTTGGAAATGCAGGACCTGACAAACCCTCTCGCCTGTGATGACGGCACTCTTCACGAGGGCCTCGAACTGTATCGACTGGGTCACCTCTTGGTCGAGGCGAGCGACAAGGCCGGACGCCCTAACAACACTGCACCCAAGTACAAAGAATACCTCGAAAAGGCAGGCTTTGTCGATGTGGTCGAGAAGAAGCTCAAGTGGCCTCTCAACCGTTGGCCAAAGGACAAGAAGTACAAAGAGATCGGAGCTTGGACATGCGAGAACTTGACTAGCGGACTTGAAGGTTTGCTTCTTGCTTTGCTTACGAGGTTTCTCGGCTGGGAGCCTGAAGAGGTCCTGGCATTCTGTACCCTGGTCAGGAAGCAGCTCAGAGACACTTCGATCCATGCGTATATTCCAGTGTAAGTCTAACCCCCATGGACTGTGGATTCGAGAGTACTGATGAGAGAACCGAAGATATGTTGTGTACGGGAAGAAGCCAGAGACGGCGCCCGAGACCTCTCCTAGCCCTTGAGAGATGGTATTGTTTCTTTAGAAGGGGCTCTTGGATAGTTATCCGTGTTTGTGGCTTAGAAGGAGTCAACCAAACGCAAACTTTTCATATTTTAAAGGCTAGGCTACCTCGCACTGGAAACTATTCTATGTGAACCATGAACGTGCTGCCAACCAACTGTAGCTTGTCCCAAGGATCATCGTGCCAAAAGAGGTAATGGAGACTTGCACTTTCACACCCTACAAACTTGTCCTCATCCCTCCGCTCCCTCATCAGCATGGATAACATATCTTCCCCTGTATGCCTGCTCACTTGGGCAAATCTGTTCAGATCCCGGAAAAGACCTTTAGAAATCTGATGTGCGTCGGGCCTAAAGTATCTGGGATCCGTGATCTCTGCGAATTGAACCTCTATCCACTGTTCCCCAGATTGCATCATGTTGTTATAGGTTGTCAAGGAGAGAGGAACATCTCTCCACTCCTCTTCGCCTTTGATGCGGTACCTGAAATCGGGGCCGTGATCGTGGTTGATGATCCTTCTCGTGTAGATGGGAAACTCTTTATCCAAGCTGGATATGGTTATTTCAACATGACCATCATCGCTGATCCGTGGTGAGAACCTTGGGTCAATTACTTCCACACAAGCATCGTAGATGGCACTAGCAAGTTCCCAGACGTCTTCAGGCCCTTCCCTGTGCCGTTTTACCAGCGTGGGTAGAAGATCGCGGTAAGACTTAACTCCAGAGCAGAGGGGTGTAAACTCCTCTTCTAGATCTAGTTCTTGCTCCAATTTCTGTTGAACTTCTGGCAAGGCCTCATATAGGCTATACTGTAGGTCCTTGAGCGCTACCCCTGGGACACCTGTCCAACGGGTTTTGATCGTGACATATGGGCAAACTGCAACTAGCTTGAACGCATTCTGGCGATTGCTTGGCCGCAGAATCAGGTAAATCCTGGAATCATCATCTGTGTCGAGGATGAATAACTGGCCATTGTCTGATCCCGTGACGAGCTCATCCAGTCTGTGTTGCGAGACCAGGTAGATGGCTCAGGGTTCGGCGTCAAGGGAGAAAAGGAAGAAGCCGTTCGCCTCTTCAATTTTCCCAAGGAGTCCAGATAGCGGCATGCAGTGTGTCAAGTTGATGGACAATGCTCCAGTGGAGGTATCGATGCTAGCATTCTGATTCCACCGTCGTTCTGCTTGGACGTAGGCATGAGCGGGGCCCTCAAGGTCGTGAAACCGAACGGGATCTTCGTCATCCTCGGACTCTGATGTGTCTGACAGATCTGCAGACTCTGGGGGTATTCTATCTCGAATCAGACTGAGTATTCGCTCGTCATCAGCCTTTGGTGATTGAAATAGCAATCTCCAGGTTTCTGGGGAAGTCCAGTTAGGTACCCATGACGGGTAGTCGGGTACGGGGAAGACGGACGACGCATGGTTGAGGATATCTGGCCGCCGTAGGTTAAGGATACAATATCCAAACAGTCCGATGAATATGTGTTGACAGGACAGTGTGTAGTCGGCTTGAATACCTCCAAGCTGTAAGGGAGGAGCGTTAGAATCCGAAGTTGGCGGGTCGCTCAAAACCGATAGCTCGGGCATGATACCAAGAAGCCCAATAATTCGATCCCGGGGGTCAGTTGCCAGAGAGAGGGCCGTAACCTGAAGCAGCTCCTTCAGATCCCCAATACTTGAAGCACCCTGCGATATGTATTGTGCCCATGCAGCGTGTGTTTGACCCCATGTCCAAGTTGGCATGCTCGAAGAGAGGCGACTCGACATGGAAGCATCGGCCCAGAAGTCGACGTCGCCGACCCGTATGATGGCTCCTTTGGACAGGAGTAATTCTTGAACGACCCAGATCCGGGAAAAGTACCGCCGACTTAGAAGATCTTCAAGCCGATAGGGTTGAGGTTGCTGCGTTTGAGCAGGGAATACAGGCTTGATGACACCTGTCTCCGGCTCGTGCAGCCTCCCACGACGAGCATGCCTCCCATGAAGCAGGGTGGCTAGGTCAGGTCCAAGATAGACGACGACACGACTGCAAGAAGAGTAGATACGATCCATGTTGGCAACTTGGCTGCTTCGTTCCGGGATGTTGTTCTGGTTAATGCAGATGGCGTCGACCCAGAGCATCCGAATGCCGCGCCATGGCCGTACGAAGCGCAGCATCTCCCAGCAATTCTTTGTCTGAACTAAACAGTCCCAGAATGGGCCCACGTATATGGGCTTGGAGAGCGTGTTTTCACCATCCTCGCCAGCCCATGTATATGACACGGCTTCGTATTCCGGACAGTTGTCCAAGTCGTAGACCTCCAAGCTTAGGTGTAGTGGATAGCCGGGAGAAGGGGCAGCTTCGATGCAGATGAGGCGGAGCTCGTTTGGCCCGAGAGTCGACGGGTACGGCTCTGACGTTAAGGCCGCTTCCGAAGTCTGATCCACATCCATATCATCTTGGCCAGTACCTGCATCGTCACTTGCCAGCAGGGTCGACACCGAGTAGGGCACGGATCGCGGCCACCAAAGCTTCAGCTGTCCTAGAGGTTTGTCTGGTGGCACGAGAGGAACCGAGCTGACTGTGGCCCTCTCCGCGACGATTTGGGTCGTATGAGGGGTTTGATGACAGGAAAGGCAGCGGATTGTCTTGTCTGGCAAGACTTGAACGTCAGGTTCTCGGCAGCTGACTTGGTGCCAGCGATTCATGGTGGGATCTCAATGCACCAGGGGGGTTAACGAAAAGAAATTTAGAGAGAACCATGGGGGTGACGGGACTAGAATGAAAAACCATCGACGCCTGATGTCAGCTTCACACGTGCAGTTTCATGCACGTAATTAAGCGAATGTCTGGATCGGTGAAGCTGATGGAGCTCCAGAGAGAACCGGCGACTGCTAAGGAGTACTTCGACTTTCGTGTGTTTTCCTCATAAATGTTGGTACTCTTTAACAGTTACAGACAGGGATTCCGATCCCATAAACTCCGAAGGTGTAAGCTCTGTAAGTGCCTAAGAGTGAGTTAAGCAATGTGACAACTTTTTTGAGCAGCCCTCGTTGTCGAAGCAATGTGTAGGGGTTGATAAGATGCAGCGAGACATGTGTTCGCATGTCACAAGTCGAAGGATAGCCTCTTCACGCAGAAATTCGACAATGGAGTATGAAAGGTTATTAATGCAATCAACGCTCACCAATACCTGCAATTCAAGTTATCTTACAGTTAATGACAGGCTCAATGAACAAAACAACGGCAAAGACTATGATAGTGACTTCGCACTTCTATAGTTTTGGCATATCCTCCTTCCAGCCCGCGTTAAGTGCAACCAGCTCAGCACAACGCTCGCCGATGGCAAGCACCGTTAGCATTGGGTTTACAGAGAGCATAGTTGGGAATACACCCGCGTCAGCAACCCTCAGTCCCTTTATCCCGCGCACTCTAAGCTCTGTGTCCACCACGGCCATGGGGTCTGTCTCGATGTCACCCATCTTTGTTGTGCATGCAGGGTGGTATACGGTTCCCGAGGCCCGACGAGCAAACTCGTCTAGTTGTGTATCTGTGGTGAGATCTGGCCCCGGTGCAATCTCGCGCTTGATCCAGGACTTGAAGGGCTCTTGCTCCGCTATCTTTCGGCATGCTTTTATGCCGTCGACAAGAATGGAAGAATCGTAGCCGTCCTTGTCAGTGAAGTATTGGAAATCAAGAGCTGGCTTCTCGTGTGGATTGTTGGACTTGAGATAAAGTCGTCCTACTGATTTGGGGCGGGGAATCAGGGGCATAAAATGGAAGCAACGCTCTGGCTCTGGAATCTCGTACCCAAGGCGCTGAAGGTCGTCAACAAAGGGGATGGTGAAGATATGGACCATGACATCGGGGATATGGCCGTCGTCTCCGTTGTGATTGAAGGGTTTGGAACGCAAGAACAAGGCCGTGTCCGAATTTGCGACGGTGTTTTGGGGAGGCGTACGGTTCAGCTCGTAAAGCATTGTTGTCAGAGGGTGATCCATCAGGTTCTCTCCAACCCCAGAGATGTCGCTGGCGACCTGAATACCGACTGATTCCAGGTGTTCCCGGGGTCCGATTCCTGATAATAGGAGTAGCCGGGGAGTATCTATAGCACCAGCACAGAGAATGATTTCTTGTCTGGCGCGCAAAGTATGCATCTCTCCCGACTTGAGAGTCACATCAATGCCAGTTGCGGTATCTCCCTCAAGATGGACTTTTGAAACCCAAGCGTCAGTAAGCACCGTCAAACCCGGACGCTTCTCATCCCCTCGAAAGGTTGGATGCAAGTACGCGATGCTGGCGCTGTTGCGATGGCCCGTATCCGGATCATAAGAGACATTGCACCACCCGACGCCTTCCTGGAGACCAGCTTTTGACGATATCATGTGGTTAAAGTCCTGAACCTTGTCGACACCCAAGGCAGCCCTCGCAGACTCGATCCAATCGTTGCACATCTTGTTCTGATCTCGGGGGTGAGGGAGCCGTACGGTAGTCCGCAACTTGTCCAGAAGGCGATTGAAAAGATCAAAGGTCCAGCCTTTGCACCCCAGCTTCTGCCAGAGAAATGCGTCGTACTCGGTCGTTCGGAACGAAATCATGTCGTTGTGGCTGGAGCACCCTCCCAGCACCTTGGCACGTGAATGGAGGATGTGACTATTGCCTAGTTACCGCAGACTCTGGTTAGTCAATCTACATCATGTGTGGTAAGGTTGATATCATGCAGGTACCAACCATTTGGCTGAGGCACGCTTGTATAGCCATAGTCAAGGTCTGTGCCGATGGTCTGAATACGATCTTTCAAGATCAAGACACGGTTGTCCCCGACATCACTAGGCCCGCCTTCGATAAGCAGGATACGTTTCTTTGGTAGATAGGCGGATAGTCGGCTCGCAACCACACAGCCGGCCGTTCCTCCACCAACAATCAGGTAGTCATAGCCGTTGGCGGAGTCGGCGGGAAGCGTCTGCGTCGTCATGCTGGGACAGATAAGGTGCCAACGTATAGGATATGGAACAGCAGAAAGAGTGTTGACTCGACCTTGGAGTGCAAGTGCAAATTTGGTAGAAAGTAGAGCTCGCTTTATAGCTATCGGAACCAACTCACAAAGAAATTCCTTCCTATTCGGGGTCATCAGCGATGGTGGGTCAATAAAATGCATTCACCGTCAGTCCTACAACAGCTTGCGAAACGGCCAATATCGGATCAGGCCTCCCAGGAGTCGTAATGATGATTCATGCTTTGCGCCTCAGCCAGAGCAGGGCATGGAACTATTCCGTACAATATTTCCTCTTGGTGAGAGGTAGCTGCCATGATATTTAGTGGCATCACAGGCCCTGTTTCCCCTGCCCGGCCTCTCACAGAGTGCGCCGCGTTCCTGGGATCATGCTAGTCCGTTTTCGAAGGCCACTCGCCTCTTGTCCAAGAAAGGAAAAGCCCCCCTGAACCATGACGGTGGCTGGCATTGTGATAAGCTGATATCGCGGCGTCGAGTGATTGGGTCAAGCGTTCGGGGCATTCTACCCCACGATTTTTCGGGTGACCCATGTACTTTGAGGAGACGGGGATGCAGCCAGGTGCCACCGCCCTCTTCGTTCAAGGAGGGCGGCCAAGAGGCTCACAAGGTCCAGGAACTGTCACTACAGTAGAGTTTGTACTAATTCCATGTACCATATCGTATCGTACTTCACTGTACTGTAGAAGCCCGTCGAAGGCAAAAAGAAATGTCATCGCTGGCGCCTTAGACGCCAACTACGCAGCGCTATCAAGGCTCAGCGGTGGGGCCGAGGATGCGGAGTCGGTATCTCGCACTTGGACTGTTCCAGCCATCTTCTGTCTCGGCAACTCCTCTCCTCTCTCTAGAACATCAATCAATCCTCTTCTATACCGACAGAATGGTTTCCAAAGCCTGGCGCGTCCGCTTTGCTCCGTCTTCCCAGGTCGTCCCCGCGATCCATGGGCCCCCCAAAGACACAAACCTCGACTCCCCTGTCCTACGCCGACAGCCCAAGAGCAAGTCCGCCTGCCGAGAGTGCAGGCTGCGGAGGGTGAAATGCGATGAGACATACCCTGTGTGTCGACACTGCGCGCGTCGGGGAATAGTCTGCACCCCGGCGCCCCGCAAGACAATGTGGAAACTAGAGATGCCACTCCTCATCCAACAGGCGTGCTGCGGAGATGGGACGACTCCATCTATGCTGCTGCAGTACTACTTTGAGCAGGTCTGCCACATCATGGTGCTTGACCCTGACATCAACCCGCTAGCGTTGCCTATCCTGGACCTCTTCAAGGAGTCGTCGGCTCTCTTGCATGTCGTGCAGAGCATTGCCGCGGCACATATGAAGGGCTTCCGCGACGCCAACACGAGCGATTGCCTTGTTGAGCGAGGACAGACATTATTATGCATCCAACAAGAGCTCCTACAGACTCGAAAGAAGGCAATCGCCACATTTCTTGCCATCTTCCTACTGGGTATTTCTTCTCCCTGGATCGAAGGAACCACTGGCCTTGAGCACTTGGTGGGTGCTCGAGCCCTCATCGACTCCATCTTGGGTGACCCTACAGCGGACCCTTCCGATCCTGCCATACAGCTCATCGTGGGCAATTACATCTGGTGGGAGATGGCAGCATCGTTTAATCTGGACCATCGATTCCACAGGCCATTGTCTGTTGAGTTCATCGCCAAAACCGTCGAGGCCAGCCAGCAAGAGTACCATCCCATGGCAGGTTACTCTTTGGGCATATTCTACGCCGTGGCCAAAGTGACGCATTATTGCCGTGGAGTGGTAGATGGGCAACCTCGTGACCTTGCACTCGAGGCAAGCCTGGAAGACGAAATGCTGGCATGGACACCCAGCCGCGACGATGAGCTGCTCTTCCTTCTAAGCGACGCGTATCGAAAACACGGCCTAATACAGCTTTATCGAATCTGTGATCGTGATCCCGAGGAGTCAGAGCTGGACAACGAGACCATGATACGACAATGGGCCAGCGAGGCGATGGAGGGTTTGCTGCGTATCCCACCAACCTCGCCGTATCTCAATTTTCAGCCCATCCCCCTCATGTCTGCCGCCTCTGAGATACCGGCCCACAAGGTTCAGCAGCGAGAGGAGGTCAAGATCCGGTTCAAGGCCATATACTCCTTGACCCGCCTTCCGGTCATGCTGGACGCCATCATCCTTCTTGAGGAAATATGGGAGCTTAGGCGTCTGGGAATCACAACTACGTGGCATGTCCTCTTGCTTGAGAGAGGCCAAGTATTTGCATTGGCCTGATGAGACGGGACTTGTAATTTAGTTAATGATATGTTTACAAGTTGTTGTTGGAGCAGCAAGTATATCGAATTGTTCTGCTTACAGTCTTCTTCCTTGATCAAATCTCCATCTCACCATTGAATGTAAAAGCCCGGCTCGCGAGCAAGCAACGCATTCCGTGTACGCCTTTTTTACAAGTTTGCAACGCTTCTATTAGCTTCAGCAACGATAAACTCGGCAGCGCGCTCTCCAACCGCCAACACAGTCAACATGAGGTTGATGGTAGGAATCAAGGGAAACACGCTGGCGTCGGCAACGCGTAGCTTCTTGATGCCCTTGACCTTTAGCTGAGGATCCACGACGGCCATGGGGTCATAGACAGTGTCTCCCATCTTGGCTGTGCCGCAAGGATGGTACACTGTGTTTCCAGTCTTGCGTCCGTACTCGGACAGTTCCTGGTCAGTCTGACAGCCGGGGCCTGGTGCAACCTCTCGCTTGATCCACTTCTTGAGTGGCTGCTGGTTGACGATGGCGCGAGCAGCTCTGAAGGACCAGACGATGGTCTTTTCATCATATCCGTCGGGGTCGGTGTAGTATCGAAAGTCAATGGCAGGATGCTCCTTGGGATCGGCAGACTTGAGCCACACCTTTCCTCGCGAACGGGATCTGGGGACGTTGGGTGTCAGGGAGAAGACGTTCTTGGGCATGTCATAGCCCAGAGCAGCCTGATGAACGTCAAACGGCATGGTGTAGATGTGCATCATGGCATCAGGAACAGTGCTATCATCGCCGTGGATGTTGGCAGGCTCACGGCGCGCAAGGAGAGCAGCATCAGCCCACATGACGGTCTTGTCCTCGAGGGGCTCGTGGAGTTCCCAGGTGATGATGGCTTCGGGATGATCCATGAGGTTCTCTCCAACGCCGGGAAGATCATTGACCACTGGAATGTTGAGCTTCTCGAGCTCGTTGCGGGGGCCAATGCCAGAGAGGAGCATCAGTCTCGGCGTGTCGATGGTACCGGCGCACAGGATAGTCTCCTTCCTGGCATTGATCTTGACCTTTCTTCCAGATTCAAGGGTCAAGTTGACTCCTGTAGCTGTTCCATCGACGACATTGATGCGGTCTACCCAACCATTGGTGAGGATGGTGAGATTGGGGCGCCTCTCCTTGCCCTTCAGGATAGGGTGGATGTAGGCAACGCTTGCGCTGACTCGATAGCCAGTGTTTTGGTCGTATGTCAGAGAGCAGAATGACACGCCGCCCTTTGAGAGGCCATTTGCCGAGGTGATCTCGTGGTTGACGCTGTCAACAATCGGGATGTCCAGAGCCTTGTTGGTCGCCTCCATGAAGTCGTAAACGATGGGGTTTCGGTGTCGCTCATGGATGGGCACAATGGGCGTCCGCAATTTCTTGATGAGTCGCTTCATCGTTTCCCAGTCCCATCCAATGGCGCCAGCCTCTTCCCACTTCTTGCAGTCGTACTCAAAAGGGTGCACAGCGAGACTGCCGTTGTGACTCGAGCAGCCACCGAGAACCTTGGCGCGCGAGTGGAGGATGTTGCTGTTTCCTAGGACGGAGTCAGTCTCATGTCTAGCTCAGATATTGCAGTGCAAGACTCACCATTTGGCTGCTCAACCGACTTGTAGCTATAGTCGAACTCGCTTCCCATCAGGTTGTACATGTTTCGCAAGTCAAGGATTTGCTTCTCATCCAAATCACTGGGTCCAGCCTCGATCATGAGGATCTTGTGATCGGGGAGAGACTCGGCCAGCCTACTGGCTATGACGCAGCCAGCCGTGCCTCCTCCAACGATGACATAGTCAAAGTTGGGATTGCTGAGCTCTGTAACTGTTGACATGGCTGGGAGGGACGGGTGATGCCAAAGAGATGTTTCAGGGATAAAAAGTCTGCCGATTTCCTGCCTTGATGATGGTCATGAAGAATTCAAGAGCCTGTATTTGTAGAGCGCTTCGTTGTCCGGCAAGGTAGGGGAAAACGAGCCAGGGTGTGCCTAGCCCATCGTGAGATACTTGCATTCCTTCCAGAAGAAGGAATGATGCGGTTCACTGCATCACGGTGCTTTTGTCAACAATGACAACGATCTTTCGGGCCATCGGATCTGGGAGCTCGCGTGGTCATGCTGCCCCAAGTCAAGGTGGGTGGCAAAGGATGGGGGCTTGCTAGCTTCTATTTCCAAGCCCTTGATTCGCCATCCCCTCGTAGAAGCTAGCCGCTTTGACTTGGTTCAAGGGTAGTGTCCAGTTGCTTGTTCTGGACTGATAGCAAGTACTTACCCATGCATGTAAACCTCGCCGACATCAAAGTACTCTTTATCATGTCACGAATGTCCCCCGGTTCTCCACAGGCCGACGGCGTCGGGTTGTAGATACGGCAGATCCGGGGCGAAGCCGTCTCCAACAAACCCCGCTCGCATTCCTTCCCAATCCGGAATGAAATCGAAGGCCTAGATTATCGGCAGGGTTGTGTTTGATCATCAAGTTCCGCCCTGTATGGCAGTGGCAAGAAAACAAGAGGCCGATCTATCGTGACTGGCACCATTTCATTCTCATGTATTTTTGTCCATTTGAGGCCTGTTGACGAATTCGGCTGGCAAGCGAGAGAGTAATCGAAACCCAACGAACACTTGAGCAACTTGTAGCCTTTGATGCCCTCCTTTTTGACATACATCATATAGCTAGCCCAATCTAGACACCTTGCTCCCACCCACCTCAGCAAACTCCAAGTCACTCAGTCCATCATGGCACCCTCTCCCCTCTCTGTCCAGTTGTCTGCTCCTAACGGGGTCACCTACGAGCAACCCCTTGGCTTGTTCATCAACAATGAGTTTGTTGCCGCTCAGTCAGGCGAAACCATTGACGCTGTCAACCCTTTGTAAGTATAGGTCTATCCTCGAGTGTTGCAGGCGCTAACCCTGGTCATTTCCAGTAACGAATCCGTCATCGCACGAGTCCACGCCGCCGGAGCTAAGGATGTTGATACTGCCGTTCAGGCTGCCCGTGACGCCTTCAATGGGCCCTGGGGAGAAGTGACGTGCACTGAGAGGGGCCGTCTTCTGAGCCGTCTGGCTGATCTTGTCGAGGCCCAAGCTGAGACGCTGGCTACTGTTGAGTCGTGGGACGGTGGTGAGAAATCCCCGTCGATGGTCATCCCTGCTTCTTGAGACGCTGATCCAAGACTTTAGGGAAACCTTTCCATGTTGCCCTGCAGGAGGACGTACAGGAGGTCATCGCCGTCTTCAGATACTATGCGGGATACGCAGACAAATTACATGGCCAAGGTAATGGTGTCTCTCGCCCATCTGTGTCAAGTATTTGACTGACAGCATGGTAGTAATCGAGACTGAAAAAAGCCAGCATGTCTTCACCACCCGCGAACCTATTGGTGTCTGTGGCCAAATTATCCCCTGGAACTACCCCCTCAGCATGGCAGCCTGGAAGTTGGGTCCTGCCATCGCGACTGGAAACTGCGTCGTCATCAAGGCAGCCGAGCAGACACCGCTATCCATCCTATACCTAGCGACTCTTTTCAAGGAAGCCGGTTATCCAAAGGGTGTCGTCAATGTCATCAATGGTTATGGTAGAGATGCAGGCGCTGCCCTTGCGTCGCACATGGGTGTTGACAAGATCGCCTTTACCGGCTCGACACAGACCGGCCGAGAGATTATGAAGCTCGCATCAGGAAACCTCAAGAGTATTACTCTGGAAACAGGTACGTATAATCTTACAAGTGTCACTAGAAAACCAGCCGAACTGATACTTGGAAAGGCGGCAAGTCACCGTTGGTCGTCTTCGACGATGCCGACCTAGACAAAGCAGCATACTGGGGACATGTTGGAATCATGTCAAACGCCGGCCAGGTCTGCACTGCCAACAGCCGAATCTTTGTGCACGAAAAGGTCTACGATGACTTTCTCCGCCGGTTCCTGGAAAAGGCTGCCTCTGCCAAGGTCGGAGACCCTTTCGCGGGCGACACCTTCCAGGGTCCCCAGGTCAGCCAGGCGCAGCGAGACAGGATTCTCCAGTACATTGATATTGGAAAGTCCGAAGGCGGAACGCTGGCCCTCGGAGGCAAGGTCCACGAAACCGCTGGTAACGGCAGAGGGTACTTTGTTGAGCCAACCGTCTTTACAAACGTCAAGGACGACATGACAATTTACCGTGAAGAGATCTTTGGTCCGGTCGCTGCCGTCCTTTCATTCAAGACAGAAGACGAGGTTATCAAACGAGCAAATGACACCTTCTTTGGTCTTGGTGCTGCTCTTTTTACTAAAGATGTGAGCCGGGTTCATCGAATCTCGCGCAAGATACAAAGCGGCAGTAAGTCCTCTCTTCCAGTCCTTGTCCCTCATAATGAACTTCCAACTGACGTCGTCTTGTTAGCTGTATGGGTCAACAGTAGTAACAACTCGGATATCCGAGCGCCGTTTGGAGGATACAAGCAATCGGGGGTTGGTCGCGAGTGTGGGCAAGCGGGAATCGAAGCTTACACCAACATCAAGACTGTTTACATCACGTTGGACTAGATATTCTGTGCATTGTAACTGAATTGATTCAGCTGCTCTACAAGTCTTAATGAAGCCCGGTTCGGTTGAAGTCCGCCCCTTGATGGGATAACTGAGCGAGGAGACCGAAGCCAGGTTCAAGTGTCCAAGTGACTCAGTAGAAGCAGGTTGGGTTTTGCATCACTGTTTTTCTAACCAATAAACTGGGACAAAGTGGTCACAAGACACGGCACACAGGTCATTACGCCAAGCCATTACCATCTCCCAATGCTGGCTATGTACGTTGTGAGTCCAAACTCGTGCTGGGCAACAGAATCATCCCTCCCTCTGCATAGCTAACTAGTGAGTGTAAATCCAAGTCGGCAAGGCCAGAAATATCAAGATGATCTCCTTTAACTTGTAAATTTTAAGACTTTGGGCCTCCGATAACGTAGACGTTGGCAATCCGGCATCATTGCCTCCTAGGGAAGTTCGTATCGACAGATCTTCGTTAGCACAGCCATTCGCAAAATGACTCGGACCCAAGACGCCTTATTCCGGACGTGCAGCATTGTGATAGGAGCCTTGCGCAGGCACGCATGGATATGTTATCATAGGTAGGCTCAGCTTGCACGGTCCCAGGTCATCCATGAAGGTGGGCGCAGGATAGCGTTCGCCTATTAGCCGAATCAGGAAACCAACCGCCACTCAGTGAGCCTCGCTCTTATTAGCTGGTCGATAAAAATCTCATGCTCACAACCCTCGCTATCGCCGTTAGTCCCCGCATCTGCCACACTAAATCAAGTCCGGCTGGTCTGGCCCCCCTTTCCCCGCGTTCGCCGTGTGTTCCGGGATTGTCAAGAACAACATAGGCTATGAACCGGTCTACTTCAAAAAGGCGGCTTTCCCAGGCTATCGAGGGCTTGGCGTCCCATGTCTTCACTCCTCATACTCTAGACTACATAACACCATCACCTCCACCATGAGCGCAAAGGAGAAACAGGCAGTGGGCCAAGGCCCTGTGCCTCCTCCCAAACCAGAATCCATCATCGGGGATGTCATCGTTATGGAGAAGCCCTTTAGCGTCTGGTCTGCCATGGCCATTGGCGCGTCAACAACCAACACGGCTATAGGAGTCATCCTAACCATCGGATCGATCACCGCCAGTGGAGGCTCAGTCACTCTTTTCTGGGGCTTCCTCTTCATGGCAATCGTCGGACTCGCGTGTGCAACAAGCCTGTCCGAGCTGGCATCTGCTCTCCCTGATGCTGGAGGCCAGTACATCTGGGTTGCGGCCCTTTCTCCCCCCGGGCCACGTCGTTTTCTCTCATACGCCACGGCTCTCCTCAGCTGGGCCGGAGCTGTGTGTACCGGCGCCTCGGTCTGTGTCGTTGCGCCCAGCTTGCTCTTTTCGCTGGGAAGTCTTCTCAACCCTAGCTTCCAACAAGATCCCTGGATGGGCTTCGTCGCATATCAGGTGACCAACTTGGTAACGCTCGCCCTGAGCGCCTTTGAGCATTTGCTGCCGAGAATCACAAAGGGCATTTTGGCCTTTACCATGTGCCTCTTGGTCGCTCTGTTCGCGGGCCTTTTTGCTGCATCGGATGAGAGGCGCTCCGCCAAAGACATCTTCACCGACTTCTACAACGTCACAGGCTGGTCAACCGGCGTGGCATTCCTGATTGGGCAAAACGGCTTGAACTGGGGCTTCTCGTGTCTAGATGCCATTGTTCACATCGCCGAGGAGATCCCAGATCCCAGCACCAATGTACCAAAGGCTCTCATATTGACAATCATTGTTGGATTCGTCACTGGACTGCCTATTGTCCTGGCTTTCTGCGTCAACCAGACCAACTACGAAACTCAGAGCTCGGCCATGGCAACTGTGTACGTAGCATTCGGAGAGAGCAAAGCTGCCGCCATTGCCTTTCAGATCGCCATCTTCATCTCGACCGTCGGTGCAATGTGGGGGATTCACGTCTGGCAGTCTCGCCTTGCGTGGACCATTGGTCTCAACAAGGGCTTCCCCTTTTCGAAGCATATCGGCAAGGTGATGGGTGCACCTTTTCACACGCCAATCTATGCTCTGATTTGGTCGGCTGCATTCACAAGCCTGCTGGGTTTTCTCTACCTTGGATCCCAGACGGCCTTCAACTCGCTGGTATCTGCTGGCATTCTGCTCCAGTATGCTAGCTATGCCATCCCAATTGTCTTGCTCTTGAAACATGGGCGATCGCGGCTTCAACATGGTCCATTCTGGTATCCTCGGCTTGGGCTACTGGCCAACATCGTCTTTCTCTGCTGGGCTCCCATCGCTTTGGTGTTTTACTGCTTTCCATACGCCCTGCCAGTCGAAGCCGGCTCCATGAACTACATCTCGGCTGTTCTCGCTATTGTTGGTCTTTTGATTGTTGTCTTTTGGTACCTATACGCGCGCAAGAACTTTTCGTTCCCTGAGCTCGGCGCAAGCCGCTGCATCGAGGAGGTTATTTAACCTGGTCTACAATTTAGTTATTCAGAGAATAAATATCCAGTACATATTCACCAACTTTGGATACATCAATGTGTTATAGATTCTCATATGAGGTTGTGAGAAGGATATTTAGCATCATTATTGTCATTACAACGCAATATCCAATAACTAATAAACTAATCACTGCTTCTGCTTTACGCTTTGGTATTACCTACTATGGTTTAAAACTAAATGATCCGTAAACTTGACCGGACGCCGATACCGCTTCTCACACCAGGGACAAAAGTAAAAGCCCTCGCCATCGAGGAATTTCGCCATCTTAGGAAAGTTATCTCGGGTTCCTGCCAGCTTCTTGAGCCGATCGAGAAAGGGCGGTGGAACCTCGTTGGGTGGCACGCCAAATCGCGGGTTCGTAGTCTCCAGCTGCAAGGCTTTGCCTATATACACGGGCTGGTAGGAGGTTGGTATTGAAGGGTAGGGTTTGGGAGGAGGGGGTGCAGGGTTTCCAGTTGCCATCGGTGCTTGGCATGAATTGGGCTTGGGTGCTGGTGGAATAGGAACTATGGGAGCATGAGCTCTACTACCGGGAGGTGGGGGTGGAGGTGAAGGCGCAGAAGTTGCTTTAGCTTGGAGTGGCCGAGTTGCTGGTGGCCGGGTTTCCGCTGGGATCGGGGGTCTGGGCGATATCTGAGATATTTCAGGTTGAGAAGGACTAGTGGGTTGATTTGAATGATCCTGTAGATCCCGGGATGGAGGTAGTCGGTGGTGGTGGAAGCCGGGTGTTACAGGGCCCTGAGGATGAGGAACTTGAAGGGGCCGCCGGTTAGTTGGAGGTTGAAATGGCGGTAGCTGAGACTGTGGCGCCTCTGACCCCGGAAGTGGTCCGGGGAATCCCATATAAGTAGACCTCGTCATCAAGTTTCGAAGGTCTATTGTTGCGTGGTTGGGTAATGTGTGCTGAATATGGTGGACGTGGACAGGAGTAGGAATTTGGACTCGAGGATAATGTCGTTCGTTTCTTGAGGGTGGTACCCGGCTGACACCCTGGGTCGTATAACTTGTAAGAGGCATTTTCGGTGCTATTGTGGGTTGTAGGGAGTAGCTCTGCCTCGGGGCAGTGAAAGTATTGGGCCTGGTATTCTTCATCTCAGCTACAACAGAATGCCTGGGGTCTACCGCCATACTGTTGTCTGCAGTTGGCGGTTGACTCGACTTGGTGGGCTGATCTTGATCATCCATCTCGTCTTCGGAGCTGGATATGGAAATTATTGTAATGTCTTCCGCAATGGGCTGGCTGACGGGGTTTATTGTGGTTGCCTCAACCTGGGGCTTTGAAGAAGTCCCAGGTCGGCTTTCGCCGGGGGTCAGTGGCATAGAAGCTGGAAGTGTAGCTTCTGGTCCATCATTTGCGGATAATGGGGCTTTCTCTCCCACGGCGGTGTTTTTGGGAACATCAGCCACAGCCTGTTCTGCCTCTAAGCGAACAGATGTGAAAGCGGGTTTGGGCGGGCTGTCGTCTGTTACGCATAGAGGAGGGTTCTCAGAGTCGCTTTCTTCGATGATACCATTGTTAGCAACTCGAAAACATGCCTGGTTGATAGGAATCTCACCCGAAGAAGCCCATGAATCCTCATAGTCCTCATCCGCAAACTCCGTCTCTTGCTGTAACCTCTTCCGAAGGTACTTTTTTGCAAACTTCAAGTTCGGCACAAGCCGTGAAGAAGTTTTAAAAACATTCAACTCCTGCAAGTCACTCGCCTTGACCCAAGCAGCAGAGGCTTGGTCGGGAAAGTCGCGTCTATCGAAAAACAGGACGGGAAACTCTCGGTCCATCGCACGAGGCCCGTCATGTTCGTAACCTTCCCCCCACTTGAGATTTTGAGTATCGGGTTCACATCTCAGGCAGTCTGGCGTTTGATTCATCAAGCCGAGTTTCTCAAGGGTGCTTGAAATTCCGAAGGCTTCGAGACCTATGTGAGGGAGGACCAGGGCGGGAAGCCAGTCTTTTGTCGTTTCCCAGTAGGCCAGGTAAATACGACCAGGAGTCGGCCTGGTGATTCCGCTAAGCCTCCGTTGCTTCGGACTCCGCCTGGAGAGTTCCTTTTCTTTGACCTCGGACTCGTTGGATTCATGTTGTCGTTTCTTCGGGCTCGGTTTATCCACTTTGCATTCGGAAGAAGGCTTCTTGCTGGCTTGGCTGACCACCAGAGCAACGGAATTATTCTTCTCCGCCAACTCGGCATCGCAGTCTACAACCTCAACACCAAAATGCTTGACGACTTCCAGGCTTGTGGGGTACCATGGAAACCCATGTTTGCGGCCTTTGAGATGCGCTGCTGCACCTCTCAAGGCAGGATGTTGAAAAGCTTTCTGATGCTCGTCACAGTGCAGAATATACCACAGCCCGTCAGAAGATGGAACCTGCACGATGAAATGTTTAACCGCGGCATTTCCATCCTGAAATACCTCATCAAATGTTACGCGTCTCTTTGCATGTGATTGCTGCCTCCGCGGACGCAAGTTATGCTTCCCTCGTCAGAATAGTTACCAACATGATCGCGACAAACTTACTCCTACAGGAGCGCAGACAATCGTGTCCTCGACGTGAGAATCGGATGCGTCGGATGGTGGTGATGGACTTGGCGGAACTGGTGTTATCTCGCTTTTCTGTTGGGGAATCGGATCCTGGGCAAGACCCGGAGAAATGGGAGAAATTGGGACTGTTGGTCGGCGGCCAGGGCGGTCCAGGAGCGTCATTTCCTCGGCAGCATGGCCTGAGCAGGCATCAAGCGCCATTGTTCAGAGGTTTGGTTGCCAGCAGTGAAAAAGGTGTGGATTACACGTCTCATCGAGACGGGGGAGGAGCATTATCTATATCACACCAAGCCCGGAGAACCCGACTAAAAAATTATTCCAAAAATTGATTCATCATAGGCTTGTCATGTCCATCATAGTTCGTAATTAACTCACCACCCTTGCTTGAACGAGGGTTGGGACTTTGCTTCGCCATCACACAACCAACAACATCTTGGGCCGTCAGGGCCTCGCTATTGGGCGAGCTGCCCCTTTGCGGGGCAGATCATCGCGCTGCAGGTAACCAATGTCATGTGTGAGATGGGTCCAACGACTGGGGATGGCATCAGGGGACCCCTGGTCTGACGGTGTGGTTGAGCGAACTTGGCCGCCAATTCGGCGAATTAGTTGCGATACGCATGAGAGACGGCGAAAGGGAAGAGGTGGTAGTAGAGTAGCAGAACAAACGGGGAAGAAATTAGGACATTGGAGGTTATCTTGCTCCTTTGAAGCTCCCAGCACTTCTCAAAGTCAGCAATCACCCCATCTTACGGCAGTTCTGTTGGCCGTTGATTGTCTGTTGGTGGCTGCTGGTGGCAACACACACCGACAGGGATCCCAATACGCGACGATATCTGTGCGTGTGGGACGTTGCTCACCCATGATTCAGGACAAGGTTCGGTCTAGACTCGTATCGGCTGGCCCGTGACAGGGCGGGGGCGATGGGAAACCCCCCAGCCGAATGCCTGCTCGAACCGGTATCAGGTTGAGGTTATACTTTGAGACCAATACAAAAGGAGTGAGACAGGCACGACAGGGTTCCGCAACCACACTCTGTATGAGCTGATGTGAGTGCTCTTTTCAGGTTATCATAATGACAGCGCCAAGAAAGGGCAACGGCCACAACACCCACCGACACATACCGTACAGGCATTAATGAGTGTGATTTGGGAGACGAATCATGTCTACTCTCAGTTGAATCACCGGTAGGGCTATACTTGGCGTTGAAACCAAAGCCAAAGTCACAATTTGCTGCAGAAATGACAGGGTCCATCGGAGAATATTACTCTATTAGTTGATCGTCCGTCTCCATCTCTTCCCACCCGCACCCTGATTCGTTCATATCCATCTCACAGCTACCCTAAGACGAAAAAGGATCATCGGCGAAGCTACACTGGCATTAGAGGGGGCACACATTATTACTGGACGGAGATAATGCGCAGCTTACAAGGTGTTTCCAAGACCGTCGTCGCAGACGGTCCTACCCTGGACTTGGGTGCATCCTGCTCCTTCGAGTTGGAAGCGGCCACCTGGACCTCGATTGTTGCCTTGGGGGGTTGGGGCAGCGATGGCCAGAGAAGAGAAGATGAGATAAACGATGGCTGAACACTTCATCTTGACGGTGTGGTTGAGGGTGGATGTTGAGGGTGGAGGTGAATATGGAATTGAATGAGAGACGTCGGTGTAATAGAGCAGGACCGGCCTGGAAGAAATTGAAGACGATGAGATAAGTGATCTACACTGGACTGAAGATTTAAACTTCGGGCGCAATCATTTGGTGTTATATACTATTTTCTTGAATTCTTTGTGACATCCCAGGGTGTATTCTTGGCGGCCTGAAACGTTGATGGGACAACCCCTTCGTTTCATCAAAGCGGCTGAAAACAAGCGAGAATCAAAACAGCGCGTCGTATTCATCACTGGACGCGTCGTAAATGTCATATATATTTGTTCGGTCTATAAGTACAGTAATATTGAAACCAAAACGCATGTCTTTAGCCAACCCTGACGCCGTGCCATTCGCCTCTTCCATTTGTCTCAATAATCATGTCAAACTGAACGACATTCGAAATCCATCAATGAAATCATTCAGTTACTTCGCTTCCGTGTCTTTGAGACTCACGTCCTCAAACTCGAGGTTGGCTGTGGAGGCTCTTGGTGGTAGTGGCGGCGGCACCCTTGTCGGAGTTGCGCTCCGAGGCTGGGCTTTTTCATCATTGGCCGACGAGAAATTGTATTCCCCTTCACGGTGAATAATGCCAGTCTCTTGGGCACTCCATGGATTCCCGTTGGTGTGGCGATATGGACTGTCGGCATAATCCATCTCGGCAACATCTTCGTAGATACTTCGCTCATCATCCTGTGCTCCATACTTGAGACTGTCGGGGGTGCTTGCGATTGAAGTGACGATGACAGGATCTGTCTGTGTTCCAGCCTCGGACGTTGTGTAGCTTACTTCCGTGCTTAATCTTGACTTGGGTGATGAGGCGAAGCTGTCGCGATTGCTCTTAACAGCTGTCTCCATGCTCCGTCGGTAGAATTTGTTGTAGACTGGACTTGTTGGGCTGGGGTTATACTCGAATTGTTGACTTGAAGGTCTTGAGTGTGTTGCAGCCTCGCGGATCTCAAGACCTTCCTTCTCCAAGGCGAGCACACCGTATGGATCTGGATCCTCGGGGTCTGGGATGCCAAAGATCTTGCCCTCGCCTGGAGCATCGACGTCGACGTCGCCTGGCGCAGGTTGCCCTTCTAGCTCTTCCATGAGCTCTTCATCAACATCTGTTCGACCTTCTGCAGCCTTCAACGTCTCCATCAACATCTTGATCTCCGGTGGGGGATGACGCGCCTTTCCAGCCAAGATGTCAGCGACACGTATCTCCTCGCCATAAAAGCGCGCATTCTCATCCGTCCGCTCAATAATGATGGTACCATCGACTTGAACACCAGCATAAAACCCTCGCGACTTGAGATAAGTAAAAACAGGCCTGTTGACCTGCTTCCACTTGCCGTCATTCTCCAAAACGCCACCAGCTCCGACGGGTCCGGCGACGGCGCTAATCTCGCCACCAAGCGTCGCCCGAATCTTTGTAAACGCCTCAAGAGCCTTGCGATTGTTAATCACCACAACACAATCGTAAATATCGACTCCGACGAGAAATCCAAGTCCGGCTGTGTGGAGCATGATGCCCGATGGGGGAGACCAGGTGCCGTCTTCTTTGCGGGCTACCAGGACGCCGGATCCGCCGGCTCCGGAAACCCAGAGGCCGGTGCGCATTGTTGTAAAGATTGCGAGGCCGACGGCGTTTTCTATGACTTTTTGGGGAATCTTTTTTAGGACTCGTTGTTTTTGCTTGGGGCCTGCTTGGTCTGCTGGTTTTTCTTCCTCAGTGTAGAAGCCATCCTCTGTCGTCATTGTCAGCTCAGCTCAGCTCGCTCTGACATCAAGGGTGTCATCTCAATGAGGCTCGGATGAGGTATACTCACTGCAGAATGATCTCAAAATCCTGGCTGCCTTGTCGCTCTCCTTATCCAACGTCGTAGGCCAAAAAGCCTCACTCCCAATCCGATTCGAGAGTCTATTTATGGGCGCACCCAGCTTATCAGCCCATCCCCATACCTTGTCGAACCCCTTCTTGCTCTGGGTCTTGGTCTTGTCCCAAGACGGCAACTTTGACGTGACCTTCTGCATCGTGAATGATGGTATGAGTGTGTGTAAATTAATCGATAAAGAGCTTGCGTGGCCATGCCCGCCTTTATACGGGACGCGAAGCTTCCGCCCGTTCCGAAAGGTTGACGCTACATTCCCCAACTGGCCTATGACATAACGCCTCGCAGTCGCCGGCTGCAGAGAAACTTGGAAGTCCAAGGTAAGATGCACATGATCCGCAACGGCGTTGATAGGTTGGTTTCTGGCACTTTGACAAATGCGCCCACGACAATTGCACGGAACCTTCTGTGGCGGATAGTCCGGATCTAATTCTGCGTCTACCTCTGGATTTTTCTAAGAGACCAATGACGCAACCGGCCGAGTTATTACTAATTAATAGTTTATAATTCAACGACAAGCCACCTAAGTGCCTTTGAATCGCCGTTTTTCGAGTAGAGGGGCATGGATTGGACTACGAGAAATGGGGATCTAGCTTCCATCATGGGCTGAAGGCTTTACGATGACGGCGCTATGATTTGGAAACCTATAATGTAGCTTGATGTTATCTGCAAATAATAGTGGCAGGTCGCCTGGAAGGGTTGTCACACAGTCTATGGGTAGGCTTTCTCAAGGTTGAGGGCGGGCATGTTGAGAAGACCCAAGCTGAGCGATTTCCGTTCTCTAAAATATCGCTTGTCCCATTCGGGCTGCCTCAGAAATGTGTTTGATTGTCAGTAGTCGCCCAGGTCGGCTCAAGCTCAACGGGTAGCAAAGACTCAATAGGATGCAGGGTCAGTAAGAGGACGGGGAGAGAAAGATCTGAGTTCTTGAAAGCTTCCGAGAGGAGAAGCAACTTTAGTCTTGTATGGTCCGCCGCCAGATGGGATCAACTGTCATAATTCAATTCCTACTCGAGCTTTCACCATTTGGTTTCACGTTGATATCGCGTCAAACCGAACCCCGACTACCTACCCACCTTAGGACAAGTAAGATGTGCCGTAACTCAGTCAACAATATCCGCTAAAAGCTCTTGCATCTATTCTTTTACTTCTAGCCATATATGTGCGTGGAAAATGCCCACAATCGGGATGTTCATGTTAAAGTGGCATACTTAAAGCTATTGTAGGCTCACGCATTGCTTTCAACCATTTTCTTCCCAGGTGGCCAAAGAGCCTGTTCACCCACCCCTGGCTCAGAGGAGTATCTGTGAAAATCTATTTCATCTCTCCGCTGCTACTCTCCCATCTGGCGTGGGTCTCCCCAGGGCTTGGCTATATGTGTCAAGAGTATATGTCTGCTGTGCATCCCGCTAGTTGCCAACCTCCTCTCATCCATTCTGCATGCCACTCTCTTGGTTAGAGTTTGATTACGAGCCAAATACTATCTGATATATCATGATCTAATATCCCAAGGATTGAGACTACCGGGGAACTTTGGCGCTAGGCGAAGGGTGCCCCTGCTTTCCACTACAGCCAGCAGCAGGTCAACCTTCTCTTTACCAACTTCATCGAGCAAACCATCAGCTACTTCCCCCAGGTTGGGCACTCGATAAGACCATGAGAATGACTATTGCGGCTTGTGATGCCTTGGATGGAAAGTCGGACGGTGTCGTCTCACGGACCGATCTCTGCAAACTCCATTTCGACATTGACGACGTTGTTGGGGAGCCTTATTCATGCGACGCGGTTGAGTCCAACGGGTCACTACGAAGCCACGTTGCCAAGAGCGCTGCCACACCGGCGCAGAGCGACATAGTCATGGTCCAAGCTGCAAAGCTGATCAAGACGTATCTGAACGGACCTCATGACTCGGACGGCCGCCGCATCTATCTCAGCTCTCAATGCGGCTCGGACCTCACCAACGTGTATCCACAATATAACATGGATACCGAGAGATGGGGGTTGACATTGGCCTCGCTAGATCCGAGTGGGTGGCTCGTTTTTTGAACCTCCAGGACACGGCCCTGCTAAGCGACTTTGGCAACGTCACGTATGATCACTTGAGGAAATGGATCACACTTGGACTTCAGACGAACTGACCTGATATCGCACCTTTTCAGTCAGCAGGGGGCAAGATACTTCATTTGCACGGCGAGAGTGATCCTGGAATTCCTGCTGGCTCTTCGGTCTACTACTACGAGGCCTCATGTACCCATCACTAGGATACAACGAGAGTGTCTCAAAGCTCAATGACGTCTACCGCTTGTTTTTGATCCTAGGCGGAGCACATTGCAGCCCAATTCCGAACCAGCCAGGAAGCGAATGGCCACAGGATACTCCACAGACGGTGATTGACTGGGTCGAGAATGGAGAAGCACCCTAGAGGTTGAACAGCACGGGTGGGATTGAAGAGGTTTGCCGTTGGCCGTTGAGGCCGCTGTGGTCGAACAATAGTACAGATTTTGAGTGCACCTATGAGCAAAAGTCGTTGGATAGTTGAATGTATGAGTTTGAGGCCTTCAGGGTGCCTGTTTTCTGGCGGTGAGCACCGTTTGTGATAATACTACAACTCCACCATGTGTACTACACAACCGAGCAAATAGGCTGAACAGGTTTATGGTCTTGAAAGAATAGGGTTGTTTGGTTCAAAGAACAACCTGGGGTACCAAACTGCAGTCCTCGCATAAAATTGTGAGAAGACGGGACGGTGAGATCTGCGGCGACCATTCGAGTGGGGCATGGATAGACTCCGGTCGGCAAGAATCCGAGCTGTGGGGAACTTGGCGGGAGTTTTCGGCAGCCCCACCTCGCCGGATTGATAGCTTCGGTACTCGGCCCGCCGCCGAGTAGAGTTGGATTGGTCCGGCTATCTCTAGGTGCCTATGGAGGTGGGTTTAGATAAATGCCCCTCGAATGAAAGCTTGCTAACAGCGGGAGCAAAAGGCAAAGTCAGGAGCTGTTGTGTTATTCTGATCAGTAAAATGTCTTTCCAACTCATCAACCGAGCTTGTCGTGCTCATGGCCCTCTGACCCAGCGGCTGGTGGCACCAGCCAGGGCATTTGGCACTTTCAAGACGCCGCCCATCCGCAATGAGCCCAACGTATGTAAGAAGCTTTGTCATCTTATGGTCTTTACTCACGAAAAGCCCTAGCCATCCTATGAGAAAGGAAGTAAGGAACGTCAGGAGTTGCAGAGGGCTCTGCAGTCGCTCAAGCAGAAACTGCCGGTTAAGCTGCCGCTGGAGATTTCTGGTCAGAATGTGAGCGAAAAAGATCTTTTCATCTTCTCCTGCGTGAATAATGCTGATTCGCGGTCAGGTTAAGCACAGCTCAACAGCCTACCAGACAATGCCGTCTTCTCACCAGACAGTGCTGGCCGAGTATCCCTTGACAACATCAGAGCAGGTCTCAGAAGCTATCGAGTCTGCCCTGGAGGCTAAGAAGAAGTGGCAAGACATGTCTTTCAACGATCGCGCTGCTGTCTTCCTGAGGGCTGCCGAGTTGATTGCTACCAAGTACCGCTATGAGATAATGGCTGCGACCATGCTGGGACAGGGCAAGAATATCTGGCAGGCAGAGATTGACTCGGCCGCCGAGAGCTGTGATTTTCTCCGGTAAGAATCCACATTAATGTGCCACAGGAGAGATTTGTGACTGACTGACTGTGTCCAAGGTTTAATGTGCACTACGCCGCTGAGCTATTGAAGCAACAGAACACCATGAACGATGCTGGTGTATGGAAGTAAGTTTCTTGGGCTCAAGAACCTATGCAGTATGAAGGATGAATACTAACAGAAGAATAGCCGAACGGAATATCGTCCTTTGGAGGGATTCGTCTACGCCATCAGTCCCTTCAACTTCACCGCCATCGGAGCGAACCTGACAGTCGCCCCAGCAATAATGGGCAACGTAGTCATCTGGAAGCCCTCCGACTCGGCCATCTATTCCAGCTGGCTCCTGCAAAAGATTTTCCAGGAAGCTGGTCTGCCCAAGGGTGTCATCCAGTTCCTGCCCGGCAACCCAGAGACAGTGACGGATGCCGTGTTGAAGCATCCCGACTTTGCTGCCCTGCACTTTACGGGCTCAACCGATGTCTTCCGCTCCTTGTATGGAAAGATCGCCGAGGGAGTTGCCTCGGGTGCTTATGTGAGCTACCCACGCATCATTGGAGAGACAGGTGGCAAGAATTTCCATCTGGTCCATGGCAGCGCGGATATCCGCAATGCTGTTGTCAACACTATCCGTGGCGCCTTTGAGTATCAAGGCCAGAAGTGTTCCGCCACCTCGCGTCTCTATGTCGCCGAGTCGGTTTGGCCCGAATTTAAGAAGGACTTGATTGCCGAGACGGAAAAGATCCAGGTTGGATCGCCAGAGGATTTCAGCAACTTTGTCGGTCCAGTTATTCATCAGCGATCTTGGGAGAAGCTTAACTCTGTCATCTCCAAGGCCAAGGCCGACAAGGAAGTCACCATTCTCACAGGAGGACACACGGACAAATCCGAGGGATGGTACATCCAGCCTACCATCTTCCAGACGACTAACCCGCACCATGAGATGCTCAAGACGGAATTCTTTGGACCTTTGCTGACGGTTTATGTCTACCCGGATGCCGAGTACGAGCAGACCTTGTCTCTGATTGACAAGTCCACCAAGTTTGCTCTCACGGGAGCCGTCTTTGCTCGTGATCCAGACGCCATCAAGGCTGCTGAGGAGGGTCTTCGCCCGTCTGCTGGAAACTTCTACATCAACAGCAAGAGCAGTGGCGCAGTAGTTGGACATCAGCCTTTTGGAGGGTCCCGGGCCAGCGGAACCAACGACAAGGCCACGAGCACAAACTTGATCTCTCGCTTCACTAGCATCCGAAGCATGAAGGAGGATCTTGTCGGGGCGTACGAAGTTGAGTACCCTTCCAACAAGGTGTAGATATGAAAGTGAAATATGTAGTATTTGACTTGCATTCTACCTGGAACTGTTAAAACATGATTTGAAGACCTACCTGTGCATGAATAGATATGTATCATCAACCAAGAATGCAGTATGCATTCTGCAGCAGGATAACTCAGTCTCATATTGGGTTTTTGCAAAGGCTTGCTTCATGTCGTTGGCGGTCCAGGCCATGATACTTTGCAAGTGTTTAGAGCCCCTTCCTTAGGAGA
The DNA here is from genome assembly GCF_026873545.1 of Fusarium falciforme. Taxonomy (NCBI): domain Eukaryota; kingdom Fungi; phylum Ascomycota; class Sordariomycetes; order Hypocreales; family Nectriaceae; genus Fusarium; species Fusarium falciforme. Next base: position 2,214,874 of record NC_070555.1, read on the forward strand.
CGTCGTCAAGATATATATAAAGAAAAGAAATCAACTCTTCTCGCATCCGATGTTGCGCAGCAAAAGTGGCCCATGATTAAGTTCAAGAGAAACTATAGCAAAGTAAATCAATTTAGATGTGGCCTGTAATCCCTCTTCCTTCCCCAGGCAGTGTAAAGTCCCTGTAGTTTACATCTTGGACGACGCTCTCCAGCTTGCTTGCCACAACCCGACCTTCTTTGAAAATGGCCAAGAAGGACGAATTAGCATTATCTAGCACTGTAATATCCTCTAGAGGGTTGCCAGTGAGTATAATAAAGTCGGCAAAAGCACCTGCTTTGATCTGACCTAAGCGGTCCGTCATACCCAAGTAAGCTGCAGCATTGGTGGTAGCTGACTTGAGGATGCTGGCTGCAGGGAGCACCTGGGACCTGATGCTAAACTCTCCCGATTGAAGCGGGTGGAGGACACTGAGCAGGTCTGAGCCGTAGCACATGGTAACACCGGCCTCGTGAAGGATCTTGAGCGATTCCAACCCAGACGCAAGAACTTGGCGGTTTTTTGCCTTTCCAGCCGGTGTCAACAAATTGTCGAAAGGCGGCTTGTCCGCAATCTCATAGGCTTGGTACACCACGAGAGTGGGCGTCACCACAACATCCTTCTCCTTGAGATACGCGGCCGTTTCTGAGTCAATAAAGTTCCCGTGCTCTATCCCTCGGACGCCATTGTCCACAGCATGACGGATTGCTTGTGTTGTGTACGCATGGGCAGTGACATACTTGCCAGAATAACCGGCCGTGGTGGTGATGGCACGAATCTCCTCAGGGGTAAACTGTAGCATCGACAGAGGATCCGTCAAGGTTGCCACTCCTCCTCCGCACATGATCTTGATAAAGTCTGCACCACGACGTATCTCGTCTCGAACGGCCTCGAGGCACTGCGGCACACCGTCGCAGACGCGTGAAAGACCAGGAAGGTCGCCTCCGCAACACTTGTGCTGACTGCCCTCGTGGCGGCTGCGGAAATCGCCGTGGCCGCCCGTCTGTGATAGTGCTTTACCTGCGATAAAGAGACGAGGACCCTTCACTAGGCCTTCCACGATGGAGTCCCGAAGTCCAGCGTCCGCACCGCCTGTATCGCGGACGGTGGTGAACCCGCGGAGAAGCATCTCGCGGGCAAGGTATGCTGAACGAAATGCTAGTGTGCTGGCCTCGGTCGCGTACATGCCCTTCAGTGTGACATCTCCAGGCGCCGCTGTCAGGTGAACATGGCAGTCAATAAGTCCTGGGCAGACGAAGTGGTTGTGAAGGTCTATCGTGGTGATTCCTTCATTGCCGGGCGTGGGTTGTTCAGCCCCATTTTTCCAGACGCCAGTGATGACGCCGTCTTCGACTTGAAAAGACGCTCCGTAGTGCACTTCCGCTGCCTCAGGGTCAACAATATTGGCGTTGGTGTATAGAACGGCCTTCGTGGACGGCGAGGGCTCCCAAGGTCTTTGCTTGATCACGCTAGACATCTGGGAATGTTGATGGGAGCTTGATTGAACCATGGTGAGTTGAATCTACTTCGAAATTGGGAGATTGGGGCGCCGGATGTTTGACCTGGATCGAGTGAGGATGATACAATGGCTCATGTATCCAGGGGATGTAGTACACACATCGCATCGGAAATGGGGCCCTTAGCTCGGCTTCGGGAGGTCGGATATCTGCCCTTGGAGAATGCCAACTTGCCGACACTCGGCCCTGGGCCGAACCATCCCGTCGGTGCTACTTCAGCCGTGAGGACTTTAGTCAGCGAAGCGAATGAATGGTGCGCCGAGTAAGCAAGTGATGTTTCCGTCGGATCACTACCGGACAACGTGACAGGGACTTGTGGCCGCGTTCGCTATCGACCTAATCAACGAAACCAGGTAGGTTCACCGATGCACATGGTCGGACGGCTCTCCGACCGCTAACTGATATCTGCGCCCTTGGGCACACCTTGCTCCATCCCTTCTCCGGAGCTGTTACCTCCGCTTTTCCGCAGGCTTGCTCACTTCTCAGATACGGAGATGGGTACGGGGCGACTGGGCCTTAACGGATGAGTTCCCGTCGGCCTGATCCGAGCTGCCGCGTCCGTTGTTACGTCAACAGAACATAACTTCCATACGTCGACATCTCCCTGTCCATCTCATGCACATCTGTTGTGGACGCCTGTATCATTCCAACTATCTGCAGTTCCCCTGAGGCCCAGCTCGACACTATGTCGCAATCTCCAAATGTCAGCGCTCTCATCCAATTAGCCAGCGACATTCACAAAAACAAGTCACCCGAAACGATCTTCAAGTCACTCGAAAACACTGTAGCTGCCCTCTTCGGCTACAGTTTGTTCACCGTCTTGGTTTACGATGCGAAATCATCCACCATAAGTCGCGTATACTCAACGAGACAGGATGTCCAGCCCGTCGGCGCCCGCAAAAAGGTCACGTCAAGCCCTTGGGCGCAATTGGTCCTTAAGGATGGACGGATGTATCTCGGGTCTACCATCGAGGACATGAAGGTCTTTTCCGAGTACGAGTTCCTCGCCACGATTGGATGCGAAAGCGTTTTGAACGTTCCAATTCGAAGTAGTTTGAGTGGAGAGATCATTGGAGCATTGGCTCTTCTGGGAGAGCCTCACAAGTACGATGGTGCGGATCAGAGCCTGGCGGCGCTAGTCGCCGTTCTTGTAGCTGGCGTGGTGGAGGCATCAAGGGATGAGATATTGTCACGGCCCTTTGATTCGGCCAAAATGGAGACAGTTTGAGCCTGGAGATGCAAGGCTGTAGGTTAACCCGACTACTTGACATATTCTAGATAGTTGTTGGTAGAAATAGGGCTTTACGTGACCTATAAAGGTTGCTTCAAAGCTCTCTATCGCAAGACCCTCCGGACACATGCTGCGATCGCTCCAGCAACGTAACCTACATTGCTCTCATTGAGGCCTGCCATGGAAATGCGGGAGTTCTCCGCCAAGTAAATGTGATAATTTTCTGCTGCCGATCAGCACTTTCTGACTGGCTCTCAAATGGAGATGTACGGCATACCTTCAAGATCTTGAACAATTTGCGGGGACAGCCCCAAGAAGCTGAACATGCCAGACTGCCGGACAATATGCTTCCAGATCCCTGGAGTAGCTATGAACCAGTTAGTTCTGTCCCCATATTGACTATGGTATCTTCTTGACATACCGTGTGCATTTAGCTGGTCATATAAGGCCCATCTCATTGACCGGATACGACTGCTCATGATGACAAGATCTTCTTTCCAGGTGGAGAACAGTTCCTCGTCACTTAAAATGAGCTGTGCAATCTTTGCCCCGTATGCCGGCGGGTTCGACACCTCAACACGTTGAAGCTTCTCCAACATAGAAAGAGACCTCGCTGCGGCATCCTCTGTCGAGGCACAAGCCAGGACACACCCCACGCGTTCACCTGTTTGAGGGTCAAGTTTCAGCCAATGACATAATTATGAACCCCCGTAATCTTACCATAGAGACCCATGTTCTTGGAAAAGGATACACAAACGATCGCCTCGAGTTGTAGCTCTTGAATGAAATGTCGAATAGCAAATGCATCTTGGTCAAGACACCCCGAGTTGAATCCGAGATACGCCGCATCAAATACCGGGAACAGTTCACGTTCCTTCATCAACCTGCCGATTTCCCGCCACTGGTCTTCTGTCGGATCGAAGCCAGAAGGGTTATGGGCACAGGCATGGAGGACGAATACGGATCCGGGTGCGGCGGTACGCAGGGCCTTGAGATATGAGTCAAAGTCTAGCCTCTTCTTATCTTCGTTGTAGTAGCTGAATGGCCGACACTCGAAGCCAATACTGGAGAAGACTTGGGTGTGATTTGACCAGGTAGGCTCTGGAATGTACACCTTTGGCCTGACTGGGTAGCATCGAGCCAACAAGAGGCCCGCCAAGTGTAGAGCACCAGTTCCTGATACGCTCTGGCATGTGGCCACCTGGAACGTGCTTGGGAGTCAGTCTGGTGGATCGAGGGGCGGAGTTATCGGGGCTGCCCACGGACCTTTGACTCTTGCTCTTGGAAAAATGTCTTGCCAAGGACGGCCTGAGCAGCCGAGCGGCGGAAGCCAGCGAGCCCAAGGATAGGCAGATACTCGTGGTTCAGGCCCTTCTCATCAAGGCGCTTTCGAGCTGCGCGCACAGATGGCAAGACCCATGGCTGGCCATGCTCATCCCGATATGTCCCCTGTCCGAGGTTAACTTTCTGAGGAAAGGGGTCCCGAAGGTACCGAGCTGTCAAGGCAAAGATGGCATCTGCTGGCACTCTGGGGACGGAGGAAAAAACGGACTTGGCTCCGCTCTCAAGTGCAATGGCGTGTGGCATCTCAGAAGTAACGGTTCTCACTTGGGTAGAATTACCTGGATCATCTCGAGAGCTCTGTCAGAAATGTCTATGCTTTTCATGACCGGCAAGGTTATTGTGATGATCAGGGGTTGGTCGGTTATAGACCGAAAGGTGGTGGCATAGTCGGCTCAGGCCCGAGTAGCGGGATTTGCCGCCATGGAAGGCCGCCAAGCCGGTCATTAGCCCCGGGAGTAAGGAACAACAGGTAATTGACTTGGGATGAGACCTCGAACTGGACAATCAAGCACTGCGTAGCCTTGAGATCTGGTCATGGGACCAAAGATGGGCAACACGCCGGCGTTAGGCGACCCTGACATCCCCATCTCAAGTAGAGGCTTCGGTAGCTAACGTGAAAGTTAGAGCTTCTCCAGCGTAGCATATTTGCGTGAAGGAACTTTACTCGGGCTTTCAATGGGGCTGCACAGAGCCGCAAAAGGCTGGTAGGCTTCCTTGGACGAGCCGAGGTCACCGCCGACTTGAGGTAGCGAATACTCCGAAATACAGGGGAAGAGTTATTACTTCTTGTGGACACTGCATAATCTATACTGAACTAGGCAGGTATGAGAGGTAGTGGCTCGGGTGGAATGTTAGTATGCCAGCTCCGTACCTCGTGATGTTTTGATACGACACGGAATGCCTATCTGCGAAATTTGTTATTGTTTGCCTCGATAGTCTAACCTGGCTAAAGACGCATAGGTCTCCTGATGCCCTCCTGACGGCTAAAAGATACTCGGTAGAAAATCTGGAGCCTCTAGCCGACGGATCAGTTTGAGCGAATCATGGGAGATAAGTCATCCTTTGGTCTGGCCTCGGTGACGGTCCGCAGCCGAGAGCTGGTGCCCCGGATGCCCTTGGATCCTCCCCGGATATGGTTCCACCGGTTATCGCTTATCCCCATACCCCGCAATCTAACTAGCGTGATTCCATGGTGGTGGGAGGATTGGGATAGTTAATCCTTCGGCAAGGGGTTCTCTGTCTTTGATATCGCTGATACGGACGTCACAATGATGACGGTGTCTTTTAGAGGGTGCCAGTAAAGCTAAGGATGAGTGTAACGTGTATTTATTGGCCTTAATCCGCGAATTTCGGAACTTGAGCTGTCCTCGGCCACTGCCACCATCTTCTCCACCCCCTGCTCAAACACCACTGTGTGACGAAGCTTTAGCACCTGAACCATACTTTATTGCCCCTATCTTGCAAACCATGCGTCATTCCATGGACAAAGAGTCCTCTCTGAAGGCCCCTTACCACCAGGATCCAGCTGAGAAGGGCGAAATCTTGCCAGATGACGTTGCCGTCACAGCCAACGAAGACAACGACGTTGTCCTTGCCTTCATCACAAACCTCGATCCCGCAATCAAGGATGAACCCATCTCGGCTAAAGAATACCGCAGAGTGCGTTGGAAGATTGATTTGTGTATCTTGCCTCTGATGGCTGGGACTACGATTCTTGCTGCGGTTGACAAGAATGTCATCGGTAATACCGCCATCTTGGGCATTTTGGAGGACGCCAACTTGACCGGACTCGAGTTCTCTTGGATTGGCAGCCTTTTCTTCTTTGGATATCTGATATTTGAATGGCCAATGGCCTACTTGATTCAGCGATTCCCCGTCGCCAAATTATTGTCTGTCACGGTTATGGGCTGGGCCATTCTCGCCATGTGCACAGCAGCCACGCACAATTTCGCTGGTCTCGCTGTAGTACGCTTTCTAAGTAAGCACTCCCAAGCACTTGGTGCTTTTTTCAACTGACCTCTGTCTAGTGGGTGGCCTGGAGTCCATCGTGTACCCAACTAATAGCATTCTAACCGTCATGTGGTGGACTCGAGCCGAACAGCCTGTCCGCACCGCGATTTGGTTCAACACATTTTCGACTGCCTTTACGGGCATCGTTAGCTACGGCATTGGACGGACAGACACGAGTCTGTCCCAGTGGAGGCTGCTGTTTCTGGTCCTCGGAGGTTTCACCGTACTCTGGTCGGCTCTGCTCTGGGTTTTCCTCCCCGATTCCCCTGTCAAGTGCTGGCAACTGAGTGATAGAGAGAAGTGGGTTGCCATGCAGAGAGTCAGGGATAATAACACCGGAATTCAAGATACGACGTTCAAGTGGTATCAAGTAAGGGAGCTGATTATCGATCCCAAGACATGGATGCTTGTCGTGTTTGCGGCCGCTCAAAATGTTCCCAACGGTATGCAATTCTGTCCACAGGTTGTCTCATATCCTAATACCACTTGCTAATCTTGAGAAGGCGCTATATCCAGTTTCTCTGGTCTCATCGTCCGAGGTTTCGGCTTCAACACGCTTCAGGCCATCTTGATCAACCTCCCCACCGGTGTACTGGGGACCTGCTTCCAGATCATCCTGTCGATCCCTTCCGCGAAACTTAAGGGCTACAGGTGTATCATCATTGCATGCGCTAACCTCGTTCCACTGACCTGTGCCACCTTGCTGTGGCAACTGCCTAGAAGTGATCAGCATGGTCTTCTTGCTTCATATCTCTGCTTCTGGACATACTTTACCCCATACGTCCTGTCCACTTCGCTTCCTATGGCCAACACGTCGGGACATACCAAAAAGGTCACTATGAACGCTCTGTGGTTCATTGCCTACTCTCTGGGTAATATTCTAGGCAAGTTACTTGTTGGTCCCTGCAACATGTAACAAGGGGCGTATACTAACAGCTTTTCCCCTCCAGGGCCCCAGGCTTTCACATCGCGAGATGCGCCCGCATATACTGGTGGTTTTATTGGGTTGCTTGTCTCGATCGGAGTTGCGACCGCTTCCATCTCCGCTTATGGGATACTCTGCAAGAGGGAGAATATGAGTCGAGACCGTAGCGGTTTGGGGGCTGATAGCCAAGGCGACCAGAACGAGGCCTTCACCGACATGACCGACAAAGAGAAGCCATCCTTTCGATACACATACTGAGGTGGCTCGTATGGACATGAGGGAACAAGATACCGGTTTATCAGTGGATGGAATCGGTGCAGGAAATGGGCAGCTATAACCTAGGGCAAGATTGAGCAAGTTGAACACTGTGAGTCGATTGTAACATATGCCTAATTCCATCCTCAGTTCTATCAAAGCACCTCAAAAAGCCACGTTCTGTGGCCTTGGTTAAAACGGCTAAGGGTCGACAAAGAATCTCTTCCAAGATCAAGCGCCGAGGCATACAGCAGCTTAGCACTGAACTAACAGATTGGACTGATCCTCTAAATTGCTATTTTTTACACACACAAAACGCCCAAATGCTATACCAATGGGATAGACTCGAATGTAGTTAGGATATGTGCCTCAAAACGCGGCACGAATCTCTTTGTTGAGTACACACCCTAGTCCAAATGTCGGCACAACTCGAACACACCGGATAAGCCCCGCCGATGGAAACTCCGCCTGGACCCTGGACGCCTTCTCCCTCCACGAACTCCTCCGGCCACTGTAGTAGTCCAGGCCAACAAGATGTGCTGGGGTCGCAATACTCTGCGTCAACATTGGCACCGTCATCTGAGAAATTGTCCCCTTCATGTGCTGGCTTGCTGTGATGAAGTCTGGGACGGCATCAGCTAACCAAGGGGCTAGGCAGAAGGACCCAAATATTGTAGCTGAATCCCTCACCAAAAACGCCGACACCGCCGCTTTGTAAGACCGAGATGGCATGGTGATGGTCTTGCTGTTTGTGTTGTCACTACCATACATGTTGGCGAACTTCAGGTCTTTCCAGATACCCAGGGGTACGTTGACTGCCGTTACGGACAGGAACGTAAGTGTTCCCATTGAAATTTGGCTGACCTCATCGCCGAGGGTTTCTGACATGTTGGCAACGCCAAAGGTGGCGGAATACAAGCCGCAGACCAGGGTGAAAGGCCGACCGAGCATAAACCTCCTCGGATGGAGGGCGGCGCAGGCAATACTATCCTTCAATGCACCGGTCAATGATTTCTGGCCTGATAGTTTCTCAATGACAGCGCTTTTAAATCGTTATTAGACGCCAATCAAGTGTTTTCCACTGGCGACTTGCCGGTCTATGATGGTGATGGCCGGCGTAAGCAACGCTGCGGAGACGACAGCAGCAACAGTGTCGCTGGCGAGTTTCTTCCAGAGCGGAGTTTCATGGCTATCCTTGGTAGTTTGGTGAAGGGGGCCGGGGCCACTTCTTTCCATGTCGGTGTGGGAGTCGTCTTCCCACCAGGTTGAGAAGGCATGCTCAAGATACATGGTGGAATAATCTGGGGCTTAATTATTCGGTTCATGTTGAAGTAATGGATCTCTTTATGGCTCAAGATATGTTGTTCTTACCATCCCACATCGCCATAGAGCTCGGTGGCGGGAAAACCGTCACTTCTCTTGATGGGCATGAACGGACAACTGAGCCGTGTTGTTCAAACCCTCGGGCTTGAACCGACTTACGTATTCGCAATAGCTGGCCCAAAATGGCCATACTCGGATGTAAACCGGACTCATCCACGAACGGCATCTAGCCGGAGGGGTACTGCCAGGATTCCGGTCACCAGCCGAGCATCGCTCTCAGGGGCTCTCCCGTCAACCGGGTAAGAACCGACGAACTTGCTTTTGAGTCGGTTCATTAATCCCCGCGCTTGTCCAAGATCATGCCACACAGTACTCTCACTTAGCACACGTTGACTTGACAGAGGCGGAGGGCGTATGACCTTGGTGGCATTTGTTAATTTGGAGCTTATCGTGAATGGTTCTGTTCATATTTGTAAACCTTTATCAGATAGTACCGACATGATAATAGTTCCGAGAACGTGATGGATAACGTTATCAAGCCCGCCTCTATCTGTAAATATCCAGTGGAGCAAGATTGCAATGCCTCAGTCCAGCCCTCGAAAGCCCATTGCTTCCTCGCGAGACTCGGAACGTAGTAGAGATACCAACATATACCTAATTACTCAAGTTATTTCGAGCATAGGCCTCCATCCATTTCATTGTGGCGAGGACTCGGCAGCCACCCGAGCTGTGCTAGACCACCATTTGCAACCACGCGGCCATGGGATGGCTCATCCAGCTATCGGTATCCCTGGCTAGACCTGGCCTGATGGGACAACCCCGTGCGAAGTTTATTCAACTCCGCTACCCCAGATATGATGCCCAAATGCGGGGAAGCCCCTTGCCAGATAGGGTGCCCATGAGTCGTACAAATACCAGTCTCGCCTCTTCCTACACTTGACGACGATCACCCAGTTCTTTCATCTCTTCTTCCTCATACCTTCAACTGAACCATCATGGCCAAAGACCTCAACGTTGTCAATGGTGAAAAGCCGTCCGATCCTGGTATCGCACACGATGCCGAGTCCTGCGCCCCGGGCCAGGTGGACTCCGGCCCTCTGCAGAGGACCGAAACGCACCGCAACATCAAGTCCCGTCACGCCCAGATGATTGCCATCGGCGGAACCATCGGTACTGGCCTCTTCGTCGGTATCGGCCAAGCCCTCGCCATCTCGGGCCCTCTCAACCTACTCCTGGCCTATGTCACCATCTGCTTCTTCGTGTATTGCATCATGACGGCGACGACCGAAATAAGCTCCTACATGCCTATCCCTGGGTCCTCGATGGCATACTACGGATCACGCTTTGTCTCAAAGAGTCTAGGTTTTGCCATGGGTTGGCTTTACTTCTACTCTTTCGGCATTCTCGTCGCCTACGAGATCACGGCCGCGGCCCTCGTAATCGACTACTGGCCTAATCAGGTTCATATCGCAGTCTGGATCACCGTTATGCTCGTTGTTATCGTTGCGCTCAACTTTGCCCCCGTCGGTGCATACGCAGAGACAGAGTTCTGGTTTGCATCAACAAAGGTCTTTATGATCCTCGGCTTGCTGATCCTCTCCATCGTTCTCTGCTTTGGGGGGGCTCCGGCACAAGATGGACGGCTCGGCTTTACATACTGGAAGGACCCAGGTGCTATGAACGAGTACCTTGTAGGTGGAGCTGCCGGCAGATTCTGCGCTTTCATCTACGCCTTGACATTTTCCGTATTTTCCTTCAACTTTGGCCCTGAGCTGATCGTCATCACCGGAGGAGAAATGCGGGCACCTCGCAAGAACCTCCCCCGGGCAGCTAAGACCTTTGTGTACCGGTTGATCACCTTCTATATTCTAGGCGCTTTGGCCATCGGTATTATCTGTCGAAGCGACGCACTAGGTCTGCTAAGTGGAGGCAAGGGAGCCGCTGCCTCGCCCTGGGTCATCGCCATCAAAGACGCGGGAATCCATACGCTTGACAGTATCATCAACGCTGGTATCATCATTTCAGCGTGGTCGTCTGGGAACTCGTACCTTTACATGTCCAGTCGGTCCTTGTATTCACTCGCCATGGCAGGCAATGCGCCCTCCATCTTCAAGCGCTGTACCTCCTGGGGTCTTCCCATCTATGCAGTCATGGCAAGCTCCCTGTTCGGGCTTCTCGCCTTTCTCAACGTTTCCTCTGGCGTGTCGTCTGTCTTTACTTGGCTCATCAACCTAACCAACACTGCTGGTTTCACCTCATGGGTCTGTTGCAGCATTATTCTCCTTCGGTTCCGCAAGGCTTGTGCGGCTCAAGGGATTACTCACGTGCCCTTTCGATCTCGGCTCCAGCCGTTCGCGTCCTATGCTTGCATCATCTTCTTCACATGCTTGCTTTTCCTGAATGGCTTCGGAGTGTTCTTCCCTGGAAACTGGTCGACTTCTTCCTTCCTAACGTCCTACATCGGTTTTCCCATCTTCATCGCCATCTACTTTGCGCACAGAATCTGGAAGAGGAAGGATGCTTGGATCATTCCGTCGTCTCAAGTGGATCTCACAACTGGCCTTGACTACATTCTTGCCCTGGAGTCAATTGAATTGGAGTCAAGACCTAAGGAAAAGGCCAATCGAGTTGTTAGCGCGCTCAAGAGGGTCCTCAGCTAATATCATGAGTGCCAAGGATGAGGTTAAATGCCAAGGATCTCCTGGCTTATCAAGTACTGTTTTTTGGGAGTATCATGTTGCGAATTTCGTTCACTTCTCGTCTTTTAGTTAATTCTACCACTGCTTCATACCGCCACGCATGAAGTCGCTTCAAATCCACTGCTCTCGCCAGACTTATAGTGCCCTGGGCCAAAGGACTATTCCCAGAAGACACCTGATAGATCATCCTTAACTACTTACCATACATCTTCCTGCAATATTCATCAGCCCGTGATATTTGAGAACACATAGGACACTAATACACACCTGATATCTTCTAGAGGCCTTCATAGCTTTCAGGATGTTCTCGGCTGTGGCCTTGGGGACTTGTCGCTGCCCAGAGACGACCTGGACCAGGACTTCTTTCACCGCAATGGCCATGTTTGCGGCATCGCCACAAACGTAGACGCTTGCGTCCTCCTCCAGGAGCCTGTTGACCTCGGAAGCCCGCTCCTTCAGTCGATGCTGAACATACACCTTGGTGGGCCCTTCTCGAGAGAATGCCGTCGCAACCTCAAAGTCGAATTTCGGTATTTTCTTGAGGTCCTGCTACGGCGTTAGCATCTGCTTAAGTGGAGGCCCGAGGTCCTGCGTACCTCCCACTCCGATTCGTACAGGTAGTCCTCACTCCGGCGCCTACACCCAAAGAAGAGAAGCGTGCGCCCGACCGGTTGACCCAGGGCTGCCAACCGTGCACGCTCATGGATGAATGCACGCATGGGAGCGATGCCGGTGCCTGGGCCAATCAAGATGACTGGCTTTGAGGGATCGCAAGGTAACCTGAAGTTAGATGAGCGAACATGAATTGGCAAGCACACGCCGCCGTATCTTCTCTTTGGACCCATTAGCTCGTATAGCGAACCGGCCTTCGCGTCCCCATCCTGATGGTGTTTTAGTGCGAGGAGGTAGTTGGTTGCGACCCCTTTGAAGGGATCTGCTCGGCCAGGGATGACCTGGTTCTCCACAACTGCCGTAATTGAAATGGTGTCTGGCTGCACTAGAGAAGATGAGGAGATGGAGTAGTAGCGAGGCTGGAGTTTCGGGAGGCCCTCGATCAATAGTGAGAATGGGATCTTAGTCCACTTCTCACCACCGCTGGCGATGTTGAGCATTCTGGATAGATTGTATTGCATCTTGCCGACTTTTTCATGGAAGTAGGCCTTGTCTTGGGCGAGCTTGGATATCTCTGTCTCTGCTGCTTTGTTTGGGGCAAAAGTAACTAGCCTGCTAAGGAACTGGCGAGACACCGGCGCACAAATCTCCAGCCGATAGCGGACGATGGCGTCGAAGGTGATAGGCGTGGGGAAAGGGACTTTGGTCGTTGAGTCGATTGGTTCAATGCGAATAACGGCGTCGTTCTGCTCCTCTAGGCCGACGACGTGTAGGAACTCGTCAACTTCGTGAGTCGCGTTCATCGGCCAGACGGCGATATGATCACCGGTTTGATATGCGAGGCCGGATCCCCTAATGTCAATTTCTAGGTGTAGACAGTTCCGATTGGTGCCGGAGAGGAGCTCCATGGACTTTGTAACGGGCGCGATGTATGGGTTCTGGGCGTTGAAAGGGCCTTTGATGACTCCCTTGAGATGCATGTCGTTGGGCTCGCCCGTGTAGACTTCAGGGGAGGCAGTGGCTAACCCAGGCTCTTTGGCAATCTTAAAGACGGGCTCGTAGACCGCTTTCCTCTGATGCAAGCCCATGTGGTTGGCAAGCGCAGTCCACATACCGTCCTTCCATGTGAGAAAGGCATCCTCCAGGGTTCCTGAGCCGTCATCGCCCTCTCCGGCTTGGCCGATTCTCTGAGCCCCCAGACTCTCGAGCATCTTGTTGACGTTTCTTCCCATCAAATTATAGTGCTCGTACGTGCTGTTTCCCAGGCCAAATATGATGTACCTGAGGTTACCCAGCGGTGGGCTTCGATCGTCGGAGAAGGTAGCGTCGGTGATACATCTGTAGAAGTCGACGGCGTTGTCCGTGGGCTCGCCCTCCCCGTACGTTGCAAGGACAAAGATGGCCACGCTGTCCCGAGGGAACATGTCCAGGTTGTCGTAGTCATAGTCCTCAAGATCGGCAACCATCGTCTCCAATCCGTAGCAGCTCTTCCCTTCCTGGGCCAGTCGAGTGGCGTAGTCTTCAGCGTTGCCGGACTGCGACCCATAGAAGACGACGCAGTTCTTGCCTGTCTTCTCCATTGTGGTGATGATATCTCTTGCGTTTTCTTCATCGACTGTAAGCAGTATGTCGGCGTCGTGTTTGTTGCTCCGAGCCCAGGGCTTCCATCCTGTAAGGTAGCTCGCAGTGCTGATGAGAATGAGGAAAGAAACAATGGTGGAAAGAGGTTCGAGGAGAGCCGTGTTGTAAATCAGGCGTATCGAACTGACCGACTCTTGCAGAGTGTGGTTAAGGGTCTGGAAATCCATTTTAGAGACAAATTGCCCCTACCAAACTTTGAGAACAAGGAGAGGGTTGAATAGCTCAAAGGGCAGATTGACAGTGTGGGTATTGGATATTGCCAGCACTTGAACATTCTGACCAAGACTGTTGTCAGAAGAGCCCCAGTTACGGACGAATATGTAGATCCCGAAGACAGAAAGGGCTGTGCTGCAAGAGACGGACAGCCGAAGCCGCCAAATCCATATCTTGATCGGAGAATGCCGGAGATTCCCCTGCGCGGCCCCAAACACCCTATACACCCTATCTGTAAAAGGTTTACTGTCATCATCTCGGATCTCGGAACAGGAGGAGCCCTTTCTGGAGGGTGGCATACTGTTACCGGCTCGGGTTGTGGGACCCGAGAGGGACTTTTACCGATAGCCAGCAACGACCCGATCAACAAAGGCAATTGCTATGGTCGATTGAGAGTTAAAGAACCGAGGCAGATGGAACATCCAGGCTGTTTGATGGAACCGGTCTGGACGCGGGTACAACCTCCGTCCAACACGGAGATATGGCTCGCACGCCAAGTGCGCAGTACATGAATAGCAGCGTTGAGGTCTCTTGATTCTATACCTAATTGTTGATATGTGTAAGAATAATGTGATACCATCTAGGAAACAAAATGTTGAATCCAAATCGGATGGCTTGAGAAGAATAAAGACGTCAGAGTCACGAGTACGATCTGTACCTTATTGAATCACGAAGACGACACAGAAATAGAATACACGCGGATAGTGTTGTATATAAAGTGTGGTTAAAAATAACATGTGCTTGGGGAGTTCAACGAGGGCTGATATGTATCATATGCGATCCCAGCCCCGATTACACAGGTTGGTCTGATACCCAAAGCCCTCCCTCTCGATTGCACTTGATGAATAAGAACAAGCCATCCCCTCACTCCATATAGCGGAACTCCGGGTTTCGGTGGCCAAGTGCCAGCTTCTCCTCCTCGGTGAGCCCCTGAATCCTGTCGTCTCTTCCGCCCCTAGCACGAAGCTTGTTGTCGTAGACGCAGTGGGCAAGGCCGAAGCAAGCCAGACAGAAGCAGAAGCACTGAAGAGACAGGTTGATGGTGTGGCCGGTGTGGAAGAGCGGGGAGTCACGCGATAGATAAGTCCAACTTGACGAAGCAGGTCAGTTCGGGAACATTTAGAGATGAGGGGTTCACTCACGTAGACAAGACACCTCCCATACTTCCCACCATGACCATGTAGCCACCGGCAACAGCCGCCACGGCTGGACTACCGGCATTGTTGATTCCCCAGCTGAGGAATCCACTACTAGCTCCAAAGCAAGCGATGGCGTTGAGGAAGACAGCGGCGTACTTGGCATCTGTGTTGGTCGAGAACCTCAGGATAGAGAAACCAATAATAGAGCAGGGCAGAATGCCAGCCATAAAGATGCCTCTCTTGTTGGTTCGGTCACTCAGGTAGCCGAGGGCAATGGTAACACAGCACGCCACGAGATACGGAGGTACCGACTTGAGCTGGGCCTCGGTCGAAGTCCAACCAAATTCGCGGAGGATAGTCGGGATGAAAGCTCCAAAGCCTTGAACGGCACTGTTGGTGCAGAAGAAACACCAGGCGCAGACGTTGGTGTGGATGTTGAAGATGGCACGCTGCACATGCTTCCAGGTGACCTTTTCTTCACGGACCTGTGGAAAGTCAGATCTGGTCTTTAATATTCTCGATGCAGACATACGTGGGCATTCTCACGCAGGAGACGCTCTGCGGCAATGTAGCGTTGCCGGTCAGTCAAGAACTTGTATGTTCCCGGGCTCTGGGGCATCAAGAATGGAGCAACCGCTGCAACGAGGACGGTGATCTAGCGGTTTCCAATGTTAGACAGTGGCTCGAGTTCTATGATAGCAACTAACCAAGCCTTCAAAGAAGAAGATATTCCTCCACCGATGGATGAGCATGGCACTAGCTCCCCAGGGTGGAATCTTGCTTTACGACGGTTAGCTACGCCTAGAGTGAAAAAAAAAAAAAAAAAACAGAATGACCTACGAAAGCCCCGCAGCCAGGAGGCCACCAAACGAGCTAGCCAGAGAACTAGACGCGATGAAGATGCTCATGCGGAAGAATAGCTCAGTCTTCTTGTAGAAGCAGCTCAGGAAGAAGGCCGTTCCAGGCATGGCACCACCTTCAAAGATGCCCAGGATAGCTCTGACGACAAGCATCGAAGCGTACGACTCGACAAATGCGGTGCAGAGAGAGACCATTCCGAAGCAAAAGACAAGGGCGGGCACTGGATCTCTATTAGACTCTCCGGTCTCGCCGAGCATGTGGAGGCATGCTTACAATACCATCGAGGGCCAACGTTCTTGAGAATAACGTTGCTAGGGATCTCCACGCTGGCAAATGTTGGTAAGTCGAGGTCATTGGAAATTGCGAGAAGTAAGCGACATACGCCAGGTAGAAGATGAAGAAGACAGTCAAGAGAATGTTGTATCGGTAGCCGACGAGGTTGAGTTCATCACTCATGCCCTCAATGCGAGCGTTGCTTGTATGTGCGTCAGCTTACTATCATTTGTGAGGAAGTAGCTGAGAATAACCAACCCGACATTGGCCCTAGGCACTGTTAGCGATGTCATGTCGCCGTGCAAGAGACTACACTACCTGTCAATGGCACAGAGCATATACAGCAAAGTCACTAAGGGCGTGATGGTAAAATCAAACTTGCGTCTGACAGCAGCCTCTTCCTCGGGCGTCCAGTCAACATCTCTTCCAATGATGGACCCATTGGCGATGTCAGAGGTTGGGGTCTGGGGTTCATCTTTGAATTGCATCTTGTCGGTCATCTTTACACTAGAACGAAGTAGCTGTTTGGCGATGGAAACTTGGGGATGGGGGTTGCAATCAGCAAAGCCAGAGAAGACCAAGTTTTCCTCGTCCCTGGTCGGCATTGATGCTTTTTAACTACACAACCGCCGTTCTACCAGTCGGCTATGTTACTCGACTGTCACAAGGCGCATTGCCAAGCTCGCGTAGATACCAGCCACGAGAGATAGCTACCCGGGATTGAGAAGTCTGGGGTCGGGAGATAAGACTGGCTCTCCCAATTACACGGTTCGCCTTGAACTGCGGGGATAAGATTAGATAGCCAGATCAATCCCTAGCTTCTGCGAAGGCTTGGCGCTGACTTGGAGTCGTTCCGGGTGGTGACGGGTCCCCGACGCCGTCTTCGGTCGTCTCCATCGGATAGTGGGTCCCGATATCTGATAGCGCCCCCGGGATCTCACTCCTATCGACATGGGTTCAGCCGCGGCAGATGGAACATGACACAATGCACAGAGAGATCCGTGACTCCGGGGAACCTGGAGCATGATACATCCAAACTCTAGATCTGAGAGAGCCTCGGAAATCCGCAGTGACGCCCAAGAACCACGGACTTGAGCCTCCGCAAAAGACGGCTCAGAAGGGTATTTAGAAACATGCTTCTGGTCAAAGGATCTGGCTTCAGGAGAGCATCAAACAACATTAACACACAAGCTCTTTCACAAAACCACAACATGGGGTCAATTCCAGACAGAAAAATCACCATCTCCATCGACCGTGGTGGCACATTCACAGACGTGCACGCCATCGTCCCCGGCAGATCCGACATTGTCCTCAAGCTCCTATCAGTCGACCCTGCCAACTACAAGGATGCTCCAACCGAGGGTATCCGAAGGGTTCTTGAGGCCGCCACGGGTGCATCTCTGCCCCGGGGCCAGCCGCTGCGGCTAGACAATATTGAGTGTCTACGCATGGGCACTACGGTTGCCACCAACGCTCTACTTGAGCGCAAGGGCATGAAGTCGGCCCTCCTGACCACCAGGGGCTTCAAGGACCTCCTGCGCATCGGCAACCAGGCCCGCCCGGATATCTTTGACCTCTCCGCCAGGCGACCCGATGTCTTGTTCGAGACCGTGGTCGAGGTGGATGAGCGCATTATCCCGTCCCATCCCCGCTCGTCCCGGGAGGCCCTGTCAACCCTGCGTGAGATCGACGGCATCACCGGCGAGAAGTATCATGTCGCCCAGGAGCTTGATACAGAGAGCCTGATGGCCAACCTGCAGGTCCTCAAGGACCAAGGCTATGGCTCCATCGCCGTCGCCCTCATCAACTCTTTCGCGTGCCCCGACCACGAGCTCAACGTCGGTGACATAGCCAGTAAGATGGGCTTCTCGGTGGCGCTCTCATCGCAGCTACAGCCAATGATCAAGGTTGTCCCAAGAGGCATGTCAGCCACGGCAGATGCCTACCTCACCCCTGTCATCAAGTCGTACATCGACTCAATCTCAGCCAACTTTGAGGGTGGCCTGGCCGGATCACATGGCTGTCGTGTCGAGTTCATGCAGTCAGATGGTGGTCTGGTTGACTTTCGCAAGTTCAGTGGCCTCAAGGCCATCCTTTCGGGCCCTGCTGCCGGTGTTGTTGGCTATGCCTCGACGAGCTGGGATGAAGAGGCTCGGGTTCCCATCATTGGCTTCGACATGGGTGGTACCTCAACTGATGTGTCGCGATTTGACGGCCACCTCGACCACACCTTTTCCTCTAGCATCTCGGGTGTGAGCATCCAGGCCCCGCAGCTTGACATCAACACGGTCGCTGCTGGTGGTGGGTCCATCCTATCTTGGAGGAACGGTCTCTTTATGGTTGGTCCCGAGTCAGCCTCTGCCCATCCTGGTCCGGCCTGCTACCGCAAGGGCGGACCTCTGACTGTCACTGATGCAAACCTGTTCCTTGGCCGTCTCCTCCCTGAGTACTTCCCCAAGATCTTTGGTCCCAATGAGGATCAACCCCTTGACCGCGACATCACCAAGAAGCTGTTCCAGGAGATGACGGACAAGATCAACATGGAGCATGGCCAGGCCCATCTGACCCCAGAGCAGGTGGCTTTGGGCTTCCTTAAGGTTGCGGACGAGTCCATGACGCGGCCGATCCGCAACCTGACCGAAGCTCGTGGCTTTGAGACGTCTTCTCATCACTTGGCCTGCTTCGGTGGTGCTGGTGGTCAGCACGCTTGCAATGTGGCGGCCTCACTCGGCATCTCGCGTATCATCATCCACAAGTACTCTTCCATCCTGTCTGCATACGGTCTCGCCCTTGCCGAGATCGTCCAAGAGGCGCAGGAGCCAATGGCAGCCCAGTACATCGGCTCTGAGGAGACCATCGATCTTAAGCTGCAGGGCCTGATGGACCGCTCCACTGAGCAACTCGGCACGCAGGGCTTCACCAAGGGCCAGCTCCGTTACGAGATATTCCTTAACATGAGGTATGAGGGATCCGACACGAGCCTGATGATCCTCAAGCCCGACGACGGTGATTTCGCCTCGGCTTTTGTCGAGAGGCACCGACGAGAGTTCAACTTTACCTTTGAGCGACCTATCCTCGTTGATGACGTCCGTGTTCGGACCATCGCCTCGGCCAACAAGGCCTCCGAGAAGAGTCCCTTGAAGCAACTCAAAGAAGCCACTATCAAGGAGGCTCCGGCTCCCTCGCAGTTTACAGATGTCTACTTCGACTCGGAGTCCGGCTTCATCAAGACCCCCGTGCATCGGCTACGGGAGCTGGGCTCTAACGTCAAGCTCCACGGACCTGCCATCATCATCGATGAAACACAGACCATCGTTGTGTCCCCCAATGCTGTCGTCCACGTGCTCGACACCTGTGTTCTCATCGACCTGGAGTCGGCTCCACGAGAGGCGAGGTACTCTTCGCAGGTCGATCCCGTCCGACTGTCCATCTTCGGCCATCGGTTCATGTCAGTGGCGGAGCAGATGGGTAGAACACTCCAGAAGACGGCGGTGTCGACCAACATCAAAGAGCGTCTCGACTTTTCTTGTGCCCTGTTCTCCCCTGATGGCGGCCTTGTCGCCAATGCGCCCCACGTTCCCGTTCATCTCGGGTCTATGCAATTTGCCGTTCGCTATCAGCATAAGCGGTGGCTGGGAAAGCTTAAGGACGGCGATGTTTTAGTCTCAAACCATCCTGTATCTGGGGGCACCCATCTGCCCGATGTAACGGTTGTGACGCCTGTGTTCAAACAGGGTACTGATGAGATCATCTTCTATGTCGCCTCCCGTGGTCACCACGCTGACAGTGAGTGATGCCCCACCCCTTGTCCTATTTGGTTCATGGCTGCTAACACATATATAGTCGGCGGAATCCTTCCCGGATCCATGCCTCCCAACTCAACCGAGCTGTGGCAAGAGGGCGCTGCCATCGAGTCCGAAAAGGTCGTCTCAGACGGTGTCTTCAATGAGGCCCGCATGCGGGAGCTCTTCCTAGACATCCCCTCCAAGTACGAGGGCTGCTCGGGAAGTCGGAACATCAGCGACAACATCTCAGATCTCAAGGCCCAGATCGCCGCCAACGCACGAGGTATCGCGCTAATCCAGAACCTGATCGACGAGTACGGCCTGGAGACAGTCCAGATGTACATGTTTGAGATTCAGAGGACCGCCGAGCTAGCCGTACGGAATCTTCTCAAGGATATGTACCACCGTTACGGTGGCAAGCCTTTGGAGGCGCTGGACTTCATGGACGACGGCACACCCATCAAGCTCAAGATCACCATCGATGAGGAGGGCTCGGCCGTATTTGACTTTGCCGGTACCGGACCCGAGGTCCGTGGCAATATCAACGCCCCTGAGGCCATCACTAACTCGGCAATCATTTATGCCCTACGGTGCATGATCAAGTCCGACATCCCTCTGAACCAAGGCTGCTTGAGCCCCGTGGACATCAGGATCCCCAAGCCCAGCATCCTTAGCCCGACTGGCGCCGCTGCCGTCGTAGGTGGTAACGTCACAACCAGCCAGCGGGTCACCGACGTGGTACTTAAGGCTCTGCACGCGTGCGCCGCCTCGCAGGGCTGTCTCAACAATCTGACCTTTGGCATTGACGGCAAAGTCGACGAGGAGACTGGTGAGTTTGTCCCGGGCTTCGGATACTACGAGACCATTGCTGGTGGTGCCGGTGCCGGCGACAACTGGGTTGGAGAGAGCGGCGTGCATGTTCACATGACAAACACGCGCATCACGGACCCCGAGATTCTAGAGAAGAGGTACCCTTGCATCCTCCGCCGTTTCGAGCTTCGGGAAGCGACAGGTGGTGAGGGACGTAACCGGGGGGGAGATGGAGTGGCGAGAGAGATCGAGTTCCTGGCTCCCGTACAGTGCTCCATCCTCTCGGAGCGGCGTGTGCATCGGCCCTACGGCATGGAAGGCGGAGAGGCAGGCGCTGCTGGCCTGAACCTTTGGCTCACGACGGATAAGTATACCGGTCTGGCCCGGAAGGTCAACATGGGTGGGAAGGGCAGCGTGCCTATGAAGGTTGGAGATAGGGTTGTTATCATGACGCCTGGTGGCGGCGGCTATGGAACCAAGTAGGTCTAGTTACAATGAGTTAAAGTTAATTTTTGTTGTGTTATTATATGGATTGAGTCTTTATCTTGCTTCTGATCTTAGAATGTAGTGAAAGTTTTGTTGCTTCCATCAAATTGTACTGCCCTCCATTCTCTGGGAGAATAATTTGTAACAGCAATCATAAGGACCGATGTTAGAGACATCATAAACAGCGTTCAAACTGGAATCCAAAGAAAATGCCAGCCATGAACGCACTCTTCCACAAAACTCCTTCATTGCTTGGAGCTATCGAGTATAATTCTGGACTACAGCGTGTCGTTCATCATCTTGAGTGAGCTACGTGCAGAAACTTCACCAACTCCAACCAATAGGGTAGCTACTTCATTAACCAATATATTTTGTATTCATTGCTTAGTAGAGGCCATGCCCTTTCACGTGTCTAACTGCTGCCCCCTCCGTAAAGCCGTCTCAACCCATTGCCTATCCATATCAATGTCAATCGACTCGAGAACTTCGGCCCATAACGCGGGATCCCCTTCAAAGTCCAGGCTAAACGGCTGGTTCTCATCTTGAGGAAGCCCTGGCAGAATTGAGCTCGACTCAAGCACCTGTGCTTGGCTAACCTCATCCGCGTTTCCCGCCTTCGACTGATCCTTAGGCTTAATGGTGCTTCGAATCTTGGTCAGCAGAGAGTGGCAGGCCCTGATGTAGGCGTTGCCTTTTTCAGCCATCATCTGCAACACATCGAGGGCCATATCCATCGCAGAAGCGTCCACTTCCTTGTAAGGAAAGGCTATGTTGACCATTACAAGGAGCAAGGCTGCCGAGAAGGCTTGTTCACCGTCAATGAAGCCATATGTCGCTGCTATGAGTTAGTCACGCTATTCTACGGTCACTTTTTTCTCTCTATGACTTACCGACAAGGTTATACTTAGCAGCGGTACTGAGAATCGAGGCACTGGACCTCGCGGCGGATATCGCTCTGTCAATGACATGGACGATGTCTGGTGACAAACCGTCCTCCCACCGAGCCATGTTGGGGTTCTGCGTGCCGGGGGCTAGCTTCCTCTGAACTGCATACAACAATATCGGACGAGCTGTCATATTGATGCAGTGGTGGTAGTGGAGGTATGTCGAAACAATTTCTCGACTCGGCGGGGCTCCTGAGTCCGGGGGGTTCGAACGCATCGCCGACGGCAGTTGGTCAAACCAAGCCGACAGCCTCTTCATAATGTGCTGTACACAGGCCGATAAGTCGAGGCCAGACTTTTGCTTCTTCCGATAGATCTTTTCTCCGATGATGCCTTGAATCTGCGACAGCTCCGTGTAGGATTTGAGAACAGAGGAGGTATACTCATCCTCACCAGCCATCGGGCTTGGGAGAAGAAGGTCAATATCCTCGTCTTGGATGGATAGTGGATGACCCGAGGTGACGCAGAGGAGCCTCTCCATACTGTACGTTGACCACCAGACACGTCTCCTGTGCTCTCTAGTATCGCTATCAATATCCTGGTCCGAGACCTCCTGATGCAGCCCAAGTGAGATGGCCATCCTCAGGGCAATGCCAATCATGATATAGGCTGCATCTCTTCTGTTGATGGTCTGCATAAAGTAGGCAACATAGCTCAGCACCTCGATGAAGAGTATCGAGCCTTCTTCATACACATTCGGCAGAAAGTCAAGGGCATGCTTGAAGTAGTCGAACCCAGGCGGACCCTGCTTTCCAACCCACTGGTTGATCGAGTACATCTGCCCAAAGGCCAAGACGAGCAGGATTTGACAGTATATGAGACGCTCCTCGCGATCTTTGGGGTCCGGAGCTCGGGCATACACCTGTTCAAGCCGCTCATGAAAGGCCGCATCGCTGAGGAAGGCAAATATCGTGCCTATGTAGGCATGCTGCGCCCGGTACAGTCGCTCCGCAGTCTCGAAGGGCGGCAGCGGTGGTATCTCAGGGTTGTTTGAGCGCCGGAGCCAGGCGGTATCCTCATGATGGGGATATTTGTGCCATGCCAGCGTCTCGGCCGTTGGGTTCAGCCTGTTGGCGATGTACGTCGATGAGGAGTTGCCCATAAAGTCTGACCACTATATCAGCCCTGCTACAAGCATCCCACATGCTTGTGATTCGACACAACGTACGATATTGCCCAGAACTCCCGAGGACCCAGTTATCAGTGCCGGTGAACCCCAGCTCGATGTCCTGACTGGACGCGTCTGTCATGTCGGCGACGGCATCGCGGCTCGTGTTTCCCCTTCGCGCTTGAGCCTGGAGCTCGAGGAGGTAGCTCTCGGTCACTGTGACCCTCTTCTCGGATTCTGTGTAAACGCAGACATGGCCCGAGTCACTACAAGCAATGCACGGATAAGGCGGATCCCCGATGCACTTGGTTCGTCTCTTCCGACATCTGTTGCACGCCTTCGCCGACCTCTTGAGTACATCCAGCGATGAGCGATGTCTTGATGTGATCATCTCGGCGCGGGCTGGCGTGATGGGTCCAGGATGGGAGATGACGAGGGGAAACGAAGTCACTGCGGAGATGTTCCTCGGGACAGTTGAACCACAATATCCGGCTATTCTTGGCCCTATTTCCTAAAGCAGAATGACGCCCGGATTTAACACGGGTCGTAGAGATAAGGTTGATTACCCCGCATTTGCTGAGCGTCACTTGATGTTATCGTGGCTGCGTGGGGGGGGGGGACGCCTTGTCTGATGCCGTTATCATCGGGTTCCACATCCCGATGGGTCTCATCAGCCCCTGCCGCCATCTGCGGGAAGGGACCAGGATGCCGGGATGGGAGACCCGAGGACGCCAGGGAGTGTGTTGAGTGTCGTTGGGCTAATCCTTGAATGTCTCAGCCATGTCTTGATAAAGGGCTCTAGACGGTGAAGGCTGTTATCAATATCTAAGCAATTCCAACTACTCAATTCCGATGAAATCAACTGTCAGTTGTTCCAGTTGAAAATGCCCGTCATGATCATCTTCGCCCTCGGGCTGGGGAGCTGCCTGTTGCTGGTGCACCTCTTTACCACATATCTTCGTCTGTCGAGCATCCCAGGTCCCTTTGCTGCCAAGTTCACCGACTTCTGGAGATATCGATCACAAAACGCCAAAGGCCACACCCAGAGATTGCTTGCACTACATCAAAAGCACGGCAAGCTCGTACGCATTGGGCCCAATCATGTCAGCGTCAGCGACCCCGCCGCCGTGCCCATTGTCTACAGCACAAACCCGACCTGGCATAAGGGGCCATCCTACTACGGCGCCATACCCGTGAGCAAGAATCGTGCTGTCCCTAGCATCATTGGTATGGGAGAGGCTCAACACACGGCAGTGCGCAAGTCAGTCGGCCGAGCCTTTACCACGAACTCTCTCCTCGACTATGAAGACTCAATCGAGGCGACGGGACAAGACCTCATCAAGGTCCTATCTAGACTGCAAGAAACCGATATTGGCGAGTGGCTGCAATTCTTCGCCATGGACATGCTGATCCGGATTGCTTTCAGCGATTCTCTTGGGTTGCTGGCCAACGGCAACGACATTGACGGCACGCTCGCTGCTGTCATGGCTCGCTTCGATCACTGGGGTCACTGGGGTGCCGTCCCAAGTGCTGACTACCTCTTCAACAAAAGCCGACTGGCCACCACGCTCAAGGGAGTAGGCGACAGCCCGCTGGCGAAGGTCGCAAACCGCATGCTTGAGGCTCGCAAGAGAGATGCCAGCAAGCTCTCATACAAGGACCTCTGTGCCAAGTTTCTCGAGGGCCAGGCCAAGTACCCCCAGCTGGTCCAGCACGACGAGATTCTGGGCATCATCATGTCTACCATTGGAGCCGGGGCTGACACCACGGCCGGCACCCTGACATACACTCTGTACTTTCTCGCCAAGCATCCTGACGTGCGAGAGAAGCTTGTGCAAGAGATCGATGAGAACCTCAGCGCCGGCATGCTGTCTCGAATGCCGAAGTGGGCAGAGGTCAACAGGATGCCATACCTTGATGCGGTGCTCAAAGAGTCCATGAGGCTTCTTCCAATTGCGTCCTGGGGACTCGACAGGGTGGTACCACCGGCTGGAGCCACAATTGCTGGCGAGTTCATTCCGGGCGGAACCATCGTGGGATGTCAGATCGACGCCGTGCACCAGGATCAGCACGTCTATGGCAAGGACTCAGCCACATTCAGGCCAGAGCGGTGGCTGCAAGCAAGTGAGGATCAACGCCGGCAGATGGATCGCGCGTTCCTCGCTTTCAGCGCCGGCAAGAGGACGTGCACCGGCGTTCATATTGCGTGGCTGGAGATGAAGAAAACGCTGCCACTGTTGCTTATGCATTTCGAGGTGAGTACCCTGTCAAGTGTGGTATCTGCAGTGGTCAAGACTAACGTGACTGTCAAGATGGATCTCGTCGATCCTTCTCAGGATGTGAGAGATGGTATTCGAGTGAGCGCAGTCAAGTATCCACCCCCGGTCATGATGAAGATTACGCCTAGGGTTGTTCAAAATGAGGTGTAAGTGCGAGTGTGTTTGAATGGATACGAGAATAGCTATAGTATCAATTGTGTGTGTGTATTGAAGGCTTTACCAATAAGAGGTCTACAAAAATGTGTTGACAGTAGAATGGCATCTCCCTTTCAATGTAGAATATTGCCATGAAAGCAAAACAATCTCATGCTCGAGGAAGCCATAAATGTAGTCGCCTATTTAGTCCCGGTATTGCTTACACGGAATCACTGATTCCTTCATTCCACTATCTTAAGAGCACAAGATTACAAGATTCGGCAAGAGTTACGGAACTTACGGAATGTGCTCTTGGTAAATGATAGTCGCCACATAGGCTAATATCACCCAACCAACTTACATCGATTGAGACATCGGGACCCACAACCCGATCAGCTTGTCACGCCTACCTACGTTTGGTTCTCGTTCCGGCCTAGGCAATCGTATCTCTTGGCACGTCTCGTTCGCGGGCCGCAGAGCCCGAGAAGTCCAGCCGAGGAGTTCAGACTCCGGGATGGGTATTCTGCTGAGGCGGACCCGATTTCCGATTCACGAGAGACCTAATATCACAAGAAAACTTTGAAAACACGCTGCTTTCACCACTCAACAATATCGCTTACTTTAGCCTTGCCGTGTCCCATCCCAGACTCTTCACACCAGCTTCCCACAATGTCTCTTCTCGACAGTATGCAGGTCCGCGTTGAGGGCGCTTCAGCTAACGGGCTTTACTCCCAAGCTCTGGTGGTTGGAAACATGGTCTTCCTGTCTGGTGTCACGGGCGTTGATCCGGTGACGGGGAAGCTAGTTGAAGGAACAGTAGCCGATCGCACCGTGAGCTACTCCATCCATTGTCGGCTTCTCACACTGACTTTGAGATAGACTCAGATCTTCAAAAACATTTCCAGAATCTTGGAGACTGCCGGAAGCAGTCTTCACAAAGTAGTAGGTGAAGCCTGGAATCTTGGTCATTCAATAGCTCACCCATGGCAATTACCAGATCCGAGTCAACATTTTCCTCACCTCCATGTCTGACTACGCCAGCATGAATGAGGCATACTTGAAGGTCCTAAGTCAGGACGTTAAACCGGTATGTCACCATGGTGTACCATGATAAATTGCTAACCATAGGCTAGGTTCGAACATGTGTAGCGGTGAAAGAATTGCCACGACTAACAGATATTGAGATCGAAGTAACTGCAATTTTGTAGGAAGCAGCTTGGTAGCCTTATAGTGTGCTAGATATGGTAAAGTTAGGATAAAAAGCGCCTCCCAGACTGCTGTGGAATACCTATTAATGCCTGTCCTAATCCTAAACGAATGTCTTGTGTACATTAATAGCATGAATGTTGACCTGAGGATATTAGAGTGAAATGAATTCAATGTTATAAGAGGATCTATATCTATACGAAATGTGAATCAGACTTAATTCTCTCTTTTTGCTCTTTAAGGTCCTGTTGAGATCTACACTCCTTCGATTTTATTTTCGTCATGAATCGTCGCATTTTTTTCGCTGATAAATACCTACGCTTTCTCAACTGCTTTTTTACACAACTCTATATTATTGATGTGTAGCTCACACATCAAGCATGTTTTTCTAATAACGACTGCTATTATAAACACAGCATAGAAACCCAACATGGCTTTCGACGCGACCTCTTACCCTAGGCCCTGCTGGTCATCTTAAGGCTGTATTTGACAGGGCTCTGATTGCTCAGAACCGAGTCCCACCCAAGTGGCAGTGTTTTGTGGGAAAATGGCTCACTGTCAGCACATCAATTTCCTACAACCAGCTGATGTAGCCAAGTCATTCTGTCCGCTCCTATTATTTCTCCCCTCTTTCTCCATCCTTCAGTTTACGCGATGCCTTCACCTATAGCAGCGTCAAAAGGAGCCCAGACACTGTGCCAGCGATGCTTGCGACTCACGTTCGACAACAGCGCCATCGTCGACGCACCGCCACCGCAACAGTACGAGGGGCGTGACGACCTAGATCTTGATGAATATGGAATTATTCCTCTCGATTTTATCTTGGAGGATGAACTACCCGGCCTGCCGCAACTGGATAGATCGGGCGCCAACGGTTGCCACATGTGTCTCTTCCTCAAAAAAGTCATCTTGACTCAACTACAATTGCGTCCGACAGAGCAAAACTACGCCGGCCGCATTACGCTCCAGCTGAATGAGTTCCACCCCGACCTGGCGACTGTTCAGTTTGCAAATTCCCGAGACGATTGGCTCCCTAATCGGATCGCTGGAGAGCTTCGTATGGGAACGGAAGTGTACCCTATAGATGTCTTTGCCAGGCACAGGGCGGATGGTGAATTGTTCGACTGGATACTTCCCGAAGCTCGCTAACGAACTTGCAGGTCACTATACGCCCATGCCAGACCCAAATCCGTTGTCAGATCGGTCCATTCAAAGAATCAAGGCTTACCTAAATACTTGTGTGGGAAACCATGACAAGCATCACTCGGAATGCTCATACCCAGGCACGATTGCTGCGCCGTTGAGGCTATTGAACATTTCAGACGAAAAGATGATACGACTAGAGGAGACCAACAACCAGGACATTCCATACGTCATCCTAAGCTATTGCTGGGGTCCGGCCAAGGTCGTTTTCGATGCCAGGACTGTCTTGGCAAATCTGCCAGAGAGATTAAAGGGCTTTAGGACTGATACCCTTCCACAAACACTGCAACACAGCATTTCCCTTGCGCATCGCCTTGGAGCTTCTCACATATGGATAGATGCGCTGTGCATCGTGCAAGACTCTGGGGAGTGGATCTATGAAAGCGTGCGAATGATGCAGTACTACGAAATGGCGCAGTTCACAATCGTCCCGATTGATTCCAGTGGAGCAGAGAAGGGGTTCTTGAGAAATAGGCCTCCATGGGCCGAGGACATCATCCAGTGGAAGGGTTCTCTTAACCATCTCCAATTTTATTTTCCTTCATTCAACAACATCCAGGAGGCGGGACCTGCGACTTCTTCTCCGTGGGCGAGCCGTGGTTGGACCTTTCAGGAAAGGCTTCTTTCTTCGAGGCTGGTCTTTATTGGTCGTGATGAGGTCAAGTTTCGATGTCGCGCTGGGTGGGGGAAACATGCCTCTCGAACGCCAATCACTCTCGAATCTCTTGGGAGCTATTTCCTTCCTCTGTCTCCTAAATACGCGGCAGATTCAAATGACTGGAACAGTGTTGAAATGATTCGGGACAAGTGGTATCAGATCCTAAGTGAGTATTCGCAGCGAAGCCTCACCAAGCAAAGCGATAAACTCATCGCGTTGTCGGGCATCACGTCTAAAATCAACCAACTACTCGGAAACCACGAGAAATATCTGGATGGGTACTGGGAGTCGGATCTTTGGCACGGCTTGACTTGGAGGAGAGTGCCAGTGACAGGTAGGCCACCCTGGCCGACGGTCAAATCAGAGGAGTTCCCGTCATGGTCATGGTGTTGCATGAATCAACCATTGGTCTGGCAGGATGGCACAGCCTCTGTTGATGATATTAGACTGGTTGAGGTTGTTCGACAGGGAACAGGCACAGATGGAAAAGTGAAAAAGCTCATTGTGGAGGGTTGGATGTTCGCTATTAAGCTGCTGACTGCGGTACCAGATGACCTCGAGGTGGACTTCTATCTGGACTCACTCTCAGATTCATCTGGTGGTTTGGTCAAACAAGAGGGTGTGCGGGTTGTGCTTCTCAAAGCATATTTAGATGGAGACGACAAGGAAGAGTGGTTGAAGGACCCAGCAGCAAAGCCGCATGATGTGTGCGGGCTAATTATCGAGCCGACGGATGATAGCTACGAGGGGCATGTGGTGTATCGGAGACTGGGGATTGTGGATATTCTGCCGGGATGGGACTTTAACTTTTCAAGCTCGGAGACAACAGCAGGGTCGTTGTTCTACCAGGGGATGTATACCAAGAAGGAAACTGCGGTTTTGGTATAGATTGGGAGATTGTTCAACATGTGCCATACATCGGGCCGCGATTTACGCCGTAGACAATACTAGCAAGAAGGTCACTTGGCCAGCGTTATTGTCAGTGACGGCATCCACATGACGATCCAGTCCCTTTCTCGGCCCGCAGCGGGCCGGAGGGCTTCACTCGACCCAGCGTGGTAGCGTCGCATCAAAGTCTCTCTTGCATCGGACGTCGGCCCAGGTATCGGCCCACGATCGTATTCATCACTACCCCGCAAATCACGCTCATCAAAAGCCGAGCTCGGACACTATTCTGGTAAGAAAGCCGTCGGCATTGGATCATAAAAATGCGGGGATTTGATACAATGTCTTGGCAGGGC
Organism: Fusarium falciforme; assembly: GCF_026873545.1. Taxonomy (NCBI): domain Eukaryota; kingdom Fungi; phylum Ascomycota; class Sordariomycetes; order Hypocreales; family Nectriaceae; genus Fusarium; species Fusarium falciforme. The sequence goes on from NC_070555.1 coordinate 2,244,790, forward strand.
GCTGATCATCTTCGAGATGCCTAAAAGGGGAGTCTGTCGTCGCTCCGGCTTCCCCGAAGGTCCGTTCCCCGCAAGAGTCGGGCAGAGGGATAGGTCCATGCTTTTACATGGTTGACTTCCTCGTGTAGTTGAGCTCATTGGTGCGCTAGTTTTGAATACGACTGCCTTTATTTCTCTCGGTGGGACCACCTTAATCCCACCTTACAAGGAACAAGAGGTAATTGCGTAGTATAAGTAATGACGCGATCCTTCAGTGGAACTTGGAAATGAGTTGAGAAATCAAGTAACCCATCAAGGTCATCACAATGGCTCGGTTCTCTACAATTCTTCTGGCTGCACTTTCTGCGTGCCGAGTCCAAGCCGCTCTCGACATTATTCCCGGAGCGACATGGACTGCGGTAAGACGACTACTCAATAATATCTACCATAGCTCTACTAACATGCTTCCTAGACCAATACCGGCGAGCATGTTCAAGCTCATGGCCATGGCCTCATGTATGTCAGCCTACAGCCACACCGCGATTCTATCAGGCTTACCCTTCAACAGTGAGGTCGACGGAACTTACTACATGATCGGTGAAGACAAGACAGACGGAACCTACTTCCAGAACGTCAACTGCTACTCCTCCAAAAATCTTGTCGAGTGGAAGTATGAAGGCGCCCTCCTCTCGCGCACGAGCGAGGCTGGTGACCTTGGCCCAGAACGCATTGTCGAGAGACCCAAGGTTATCTACAACGATAAGACCCGCAAGTATGTCCTGTACCTGCACATTGACAGCAAGGACTACAAAGATGCCCGCGTTGGAGTCGCCACAGGTGATAGTGTTTGCGGCAAGTATTCCTATCGAGGCAGCTTCAGGCCTCTTGGTCGCCAGAGCCGAGACATGGGTCTCTTCAAGGATGATGATGGATCTGCCTACCTGATGACCGAAGACGTGAGTGGTTTTTTTGGACTTTTGGACGTTCACGTACTAACAATTTGCACAGCGCGAGTATGGCACCCGCATCATGGCCCTTTCGGAAGATTATCTCAACGTCACCAAGATTACTTTCGAGTGGCAGTACTTTGCCGAGTCTCCAGCGATGCTCAAAAAGAACGGCTACTATTTCATCTTTGGCTCGCACTTGACGGGCTGGAACCCTAACGACAACGTAAGAGTTAATAGCTATTTGAAGCATCGTCCTAAACTAACACTCGTGCTCTTCATAGGTCTACAGCTATGCCAAGTCTCTCTCCGGTCCCTGGTCTGAATGGACAGAGTTCGCTCCAGTCGGTTCCAACACGTTCCGAAGCCAAGTGAGCTACATCCAGCCTCTTGGTACGGACAATGCAATTTACATCGGTGACCGCTGGGTCTCATCCAACCTCGCTGCTAGCACCTACATCTGGCTGCCTCTCACCGTCTCTGGCACCAAGGTTACCCTCGAGTGGCGTGATAGCTGGGCTCCCGATGTGTCCAAGGGCACTTGGTCCGAACGATCTGGAGAGACCAGCCTTGAGGGTGAGAGCGCTACGCTCAGCAATGATGCCGTCGTCATCTCCTGCAGTGAGTGCAGTGGAGGCAAGGCAGCCGGTTACATCGGAGGCGACAAGGGCGGAACTGTCACTTTCAAGGATGTCAAGAGTGCCGGTGGTCGCGATACTATCACTATCAAGTTCCGCAATGGAGATACCGCCTCGCGACATGCCAACGTTACTGTCAATGGACAGTCGCAGCGGGTAGCATTCCTGTCCACCCGACATCATTCTACCGAGGCTGGAAGCAGCTCTCTGCATTGCAACTTGAAGCAGGGCTCCAACACCATTGTTTTCTCAGATGAGGAGGGCTGGGGTCCGGATGTTGACCGGTTGTTGGTGCCTACTCAGTAGTTTGAAACCCATGAGAGATTTATATGTGACGATGAAGAGACGGGTGCTTGCACTGAATCGAGTCCTATTCGTATCTACAATTCAAATCGCTTTTCCCAAGGCAAGTACGTCAGCTTTGTTTGGATTTCTGAACGTATGGGAAAATAGGTTTTATAACACATCAAGACCTCCATCTGCAAAACTTGGCTTATCTCTTTTCTCTGTCATGCTTTTCAAACCCCCTGTCTCCGAATTCTGCCCTGCGTCAACTTGCCTTTTCCCACTCTTGTCATCCGCTGCGCCGCGCGCTTGAGCGCCAAGGCATTACCTTTTTCGTTGACAGACCCGGCTTCTCACCAGCTGGCCACTGTTCCTGGTGCATTTCTGTTGTGGCTGGTATGGCATGCAACCCTCTCTTATCTAAAGATGCGTCTTATTGGACCGAGATACCCGTTCTTGCTGCAGGTTGTCTCAGCCGCTCCGCCCCGAATACTTGGCACCACAGCCTGATTTTGAAGTGTCCAACATAAAATGGTACTGTTTCCTCACCCGCGTGAGAACAACTTTCAACCTCTTTTCTCATCAGGCATCCTGAAAACCCCCACAATGGCCCCAACCACCTCCGACGAGTTTGAGGGCGATGACTTCTCCAACAACCTCTTCAGCGACCTTGCTCCACTGCTCACCCTCTTCGGTGAGCAGGTCACCAAACAATTCCTCAGCATGAGCATGGGCTGGGCGGATAATGTCCTCCTCGCCATGGGGCCGCTTGGTATCATCACAACCATCGTTAGCGCCATTCGCGTCGGTGGGGGAAGAGGCTGAAAGCCCTCATTGGCAGGTATGATTCCCAATTTCAATCATACATGGGCTCTGACCAGTCTGCAAAGAGCACGAGAAAGTCCTTCAGTTGCCGAACAAGAGCTCCTCTCCTCAACGTCACAGAACGTCTGCGAGATGTGGAATGGCCAACAGATTGTGCCACTAATCGGAAGCGGGGAGGACATGGAAACATTCGTCATCGCTCAAGATGGCGCGGTGTCTGACCTAAGGACGGCCGTCGAAAAGGGAAATCTCCGGTCACCTTATACATCCAGGAACATTGCGCGAATTATTGTGCGAATTCTGTCCCGAAGAATCAGAAATTTCTGGTCACCTTATAGTTCCAGGGCTATTGAGCAAATTCTGTCCCGAAAAAACGGATCACCAAATCTGACACTCAACGTTCAAGGCGCCACAGCATCAACACGGGAATTTCGGGCATGGGCAGCACTGGGAACGCTTCTTCAGTTGTTTGTCGTCGCCTTTGCTGGGATGGCTACTTACCATTTGGAATGGACAAAAGCTGAATCTCGGGTGGCAGAGTATGGGTACCCTTGCTTCTGTGCCGGCACGACGTGCTTGATAATTGCAATCATAGCATGCGGGCACGTCATTGATGGTGTCACCGACGAGACGGCATGGTCTCCATTGAATAAGGGCACTCGAATACTCACACTCCAAAAAGCACGGACTGTGGGCGACCAACACTTCCCTTCCTGTGTAATTTTCATGGCAGGAGACGGCGAGTCAATCAAGTTCTCGCGGCTCAACAAGAAGAACTATAGGTATTTATGAAATCTTTCCAAGGGTATGCCTGAGATGATTATGTGCTGATCAGGTTGAGATTGCTGGTCACGATCTCCACGTCTCTAGCAATCGTGGGCTACATTGTTCAATTCGTCGGCCTTCGAGCGCTCCATTGGTCAGCAACTATAGCTCAGTTGGGGGTTACCTTGATTATGACTGCAATTCGGGCCTGGGTGAGAAGAGGTTTTGCCTCCGACCCAAATTGGCACCCACTAATTGAGGATCATGAGCTGGCCAGTCTCGCGCTGCTCATCCACTACAGTCGTGGCTGCAGATTTAATGTATCAAGGCCCCAAGAGTGGACTCAGATGGCCGAGAATCCTCTTTACGAACTCATATGTCTCTATGGCACATTTGCTTTGGATCCTTTCGGCGAGTTATTCATTCCTCCTAAAGGTCCACTGCACACGTTTTTGGATTTTCAACACCAAGACAACTATGAAGAGGATGCTTCTCTACCAGAAATTTACCGCCAGATTTCAAAAGGGCTTCCCCTGAGCAGCATCGACAAAGAAGTTACAGGCATTTCGAATATGTTTTCCGCCACCTTAAAGAGCACCTTAGACGCACTTGATTTTTCCGGAATGCTTCCTTGGAAGAGCGAGTCGTCAGGGCAGCCTCCGGAGCAGACAGTAAATCATTTCGTATCATGGGTGTTCGACATCAGCACCCCTCGCCCCGCAGCGAATGGGAAACCCACGACAACAAAGATTTCTTTCCACTTAAAAAGATCTTCGAAAAACTCCCAGCATCAATGGGATTTACTTAATCATGACCTAACTGCAGTTCTTCTGTCCCTGTCCGCCCAGGCCTTGGCGACAAGACTGGAGTATCTGCATCAAACCAGGGGTCGGGAAAAACAATCCATCGGTGATGAACTGTTTTTTGTTGATATCATCCCTCTAGCTCAGGACGTATTGTGGGCTATGGTGCGGATGATGACAGCTTCTCAAACAAAGAGATACTTGAAGAATGGCTAGATGCAGAAGTTGCATACCAGGATTATCTCGCCCCACCCGAGAGGGAGTCCTTGCTGTTGAGTTGTTATCTCGGCATGTTTCTTTCTTCGGCTTCCAGGTGTGTATTATCTTTACCAAATGATAATTGCTAATATTTTCAGACCTGGCGGATGGGTGTCCAAATTCAATTGGCAGCTCGGAGTGCACGAATTGATCATCCAAACGCGACGTGATTCAGGATTATTCCTTCAATGGGCCCAGGAGCTCTTCTCTATATTCATGCTTGCCATTGCCTCCAAAGTGAAACGAGTCCTCGGCGAGACCAAAGAGGTAGAGGGCAAAAGAGGACCAGGGAAGCGCTGCCTTAAAAACTCCGTCTTTGACACGATCGCAGAAGTAGTGGTCAAGGAAGGCTTGGCCCATGACCGAGATGAAGCATACACACTGATCGTGCCGGCCTTTGCCAAGTATGGCCTTCTTCCGACTTGCAACAATGAGCAAGAGCCGGAAAAAACTTCGGAAAGGCCGGCATCCCAGTCTCCATCAAACAGTGGGGAGAATATCCACTAACCTGTGCACTCGAGTCATGGACGTCCTGTCAGACATACAATAGGAATACTTGATTGGGCAATGCACTAGTGACGGTTGCGTATGGTGACGATGTGAATTTCGAGAGGTTGAAGGAGACAGTGACTTCAAACAAGCTCCGTTCAGCAGGAGATTTGGGGGTCCAAATACGGGTATTCAGATGTATTAGATGCGTCGGTGACTATAGAACAAGATAAAGACAGCAGGCGTGCTTAACACCATTCACATAGCAACTCGAAAGAAGGTTGATGTGTTAGTGATTTATTCTGATCGATGATTGGAGGTGCTAGGGCAAAGAGGCGGGCCAGTGATTCTTATGAAAATAACCGGAAAGACGTTTAATCAAGCTTTCGTCTGTTCTTCTCGTCTATCTCGCTTCCCATCCATGACCTTGTCTCTCTGGAGAGTTCTATTTTTAGATCTTGGCTCTCGACTTATGCTTAAACTCTAGTCCCTATCTTAGCTCAACCTGCCATGTTAAAATTGGTCCTAGCAAGTATAACTCGATTTACTTCTAAGAAAACAACTTGTATGTTATCAGGCTATACTCCCAACTGTCAATCAAGCTCTAATGCTTGATTTTGAACGTTTCAGGTCATGTTCAGTGACGATTGTGACGTCAAAACTTCTATGCGCGACGTGGCAGGTCCGTGAATACACAATGACGTCAGTGCCTCAGGCCGCGACACTTATCAGCTGACAAGCGGGCACCAAGCATGGCCCGAACCCCGCATAACCTCCAGCTCCATCGTCACTCATCATCACCGACCTCATATTGAAACCTTGTTTCAGTCGCTTTTATTCTGCTCTCTTTTGGGATCCTGTTCTTTCCTCTTCCTCCTTTCTGCATCCTTTTCCAAACCCGTCAAACGAACCGCCCTCAACCCGCTCTGAGTGCCCTCACCCATCATGGCGTCTCTCGTCGACACCTTGACCGCCTCTGGAGGCACAGAATCCGCAGGTTAGATGCTCCTTCCAAGCCTCGACATTCACGATTCCACAATGCTCGATCCCATATGCACGTCCCGGGATTATCTGGCTCACATTTGACAAGGCTTCCTCAACGACATCATCGCTCAGCTATGGCCCAACATCAACGTCGCAGGCGGCAGAATGATCAAGGAGATAGTCGAGCCCATGCTCGAAGCCATGCTTCCTGGTCCTCTCTCCTCACTACGCTTCGTGAAGCTTGATTTTGGGCCTACCCCGATCCGTCTTTCTCACGTCGACGTTCACAAGACCGAGCTCCAAGGCATCAAGCTTGATATGGACTTGGACTGGGACGGCAAGTGCGATTTTGAGCTTGAAGGCGGCATGGTGCCCAAAATTGTGAGTGTCTACCAACTGACGAACGCGGTTGCTCTCGGCGTCTAACTGAGTATCAATTCGTAGGGAATCGAGCACGTCAAGTTGAGGGGAAGACTGTCAGTCCTGCTCTGTCCCTTGACCAACGTCATCCCTTTGGTATGAGCTCCAGCTTGATCAAGATGCTATTCTCGGATACTAATGCCAACGGTCGCCAGATTGGGGCTGCCCAGGTCGCTCTCATCAACCCGCCGACTCTTGAACTCGACTTCACTGACGCCGCCAACATCGCCGACTTTTCCATCATCGACAAGGCCGTTCGCAAGGTCATTCTCAACATCATTTCTTCCATGGCGGTCCTGCCCAACCGCTTTCTCGTTAAGCTCGACTCTTCCAACGACTACTTCAAGACCTTCCAGCACCACCTCGGTGTTATCCGCCTCACGATTGGCACCGCTACCGGAATTACGGGCCCAAAGAAGAGCGGAGCCAAACGACTCCTGCAGAAGCTCGTCAAGGATGTGCCCGACTGCTATTGCAATGTAACCGTTGGTGCGGAAGAGGAGTGGCGCACTTCCACTCAAAAGAACAGCCACGATCCCGAGTGGAACGAGACACACGACTTTCTCGTCACGGATTACGACCAGCGCATTACTGTTGACGTCAATGACGATGATCTCGGTGGTGACGACGATATTGGCATCGCTACCACGACTGTCAAGCAGCTTCTTCTGGCCGGCGGCTCCCAGGAGCTAAGTCTTGTCCACAAGGGTCAGCCTACCGAGAGCAAGCTGACGCTGTATGCCAAATTCTTCAACTTTGTTGGTGAAGCCGACAGTATTTCGGCCGAGAGCCAAGAGGAGGGACAAATCTGCGGTCTTGCCACCGTGCTCATCGCCGGCGTCACCGGACTTAGTGGTCAGCGCGACGAGCTCAACCCCAGCGTCAAGGTTACGTGGGGCGACAAGGAGTTTGTCACTCCTGCAAAGACTTACAGCCCAGGCACAGACATTTTTAACCCTGCCTTTGACTCAGCCTTCCGATTCCCCATCACGGCCGACGTCCTTGCCGACCCCCCAAGCTTCAAGCTGACGCTGATGAATGGAAAGGATGAGGCTGGAAGCTACGAAGTTCCGTACACAACTGTGGCTGGGGCTCCCGAAATGGGTATCGAGCAGGAATTTGACGTCGGAGCTGGTGCGGCGGTCAGGGCTCGGGTTGTCGTTCGCGGATTGCGGCTGGCTGATTGATTTGAAAGAGAAAATGCATTCATGACGTGACGGCAAAAATCATCAGTATGAACCTAGCAAGCAATAAAATGCTCTTTTCCTCGCATGACCAAATTTGAGTTTGGTGTAGGCAGTCTCGTGTTCTTGGCACTGTTTAAAGAGAGTGCATTGGACATTGAATACCATGCTTCATCCAGCGCGACGAGTAGGGCGAGCGTCGAGTGTATCATTCCATTCGCCAGTTGTTCTGTAGTCTGATAGTATGCTAATGTTGAAAACTTGCTTTCACATAGTTCCGATATCAGCAAAGACGACGTCATCAACTCGACGACGTCATTCCGCCTCACCCGTCTGGCCGATCCACAGCCAAGGATATAAAACCAACACTAGGCGCAAGCCAAGAATTGCATTCAACATCTTACACATACAACACCCATCATTCACACACATCTTCCTCCAGCATAATGTCCAAACTTGTCGACGACGTCAAGTCCGGCCTCAAGGGCGTCCGAGGTGCTGGTGACGCAATCCGGGGCGAGGTACTAAAGGCCACCGACCAAACCTTTGAGAAGAACCCGGATCATCCGACAACAGTTGAGTCGCGCACAGAAAACGAGGCAATTGCAGAGAAGGGCAAGAAAGACTTACGGGGAGCTGATGAGATGCTTGCGCGCCATGAGTGGAAGCGCAAGGGCGTCGCTCCCCCGGCGCATGAGGCTACGTCATCGGTGAATCAACCTGTGTCTGAGAATGAGAGGCCAGCCGAGGCTCTTCATCGGGAACCCGGGACTATTGCGCCTGGGGAAACGTCGCATTACGGGACTGGAAGGGTTGGGGAGTCTGCGGCTGCGGCGCCGGACGTGTCTGAGAAACACCGGTACGCTTGAGTGTGCCTCGAGCCAAACAAAGGCGTTCGTCTCTCGATTATCAAGGTAAGATGAGCTATCCCTTCCATCCTTGTACTTTTTATGGGGATACTAATCAAACCAGTTCAATCACTCCCTCGTTGAAGATCCAAAGACATCCGTGGGAAGTAAGAGCAACCCATTTACGGATGAGCGTGATATGAGCCCGGTTTTTATCAGAATACTTTGAAATTGTTTAATTATGTGCGTATTTGCGTTCAATCTTGAACTAGCGATGATTGCGAACCAAAGTCAACAGCAACCGCAAGGCAAGGCCCTGCTTTTAAAGTCTTTTCATTGACTATACCTTCGACTTGGCAACTGATTGTCTGGTAACCAAACCAACACACTTCATCCCCAGCAGAGTCTTAGGCGGTAGCTCCAACATGAACACGGTCCTAAGCATGCATATTAGCATAGGTCCTTGGTAAATGAAAATGGTTGTCTCACGTCCCTGCAGGCTTGATATCTCCCCAATATGTCTTGTAAACCTCATTCATGCGCGCAAACTTTTCCGAGCTAGCCATGTAAATCGTGACTTCAATGACATCGTTCAAGCTGGACCCCGCTGCCTCTAGAGTTGCGCCCAGGTTGTTGATGCATCGGTGCTAATAATCCAGGTTAGTAGTGTTCAATACAAGAGAGTTGACGTACTGTGTGCTCTTCAATGTCCCCATCAATAACTTGACCGGTTATGGGGTCTTATGCGATGGCGCCCGAGGTGAAGACAAAGCCATTGGCGACGATGCCTTGACTGAGGAGGCCACCCATGGGAGCGGGGGCATCTTTTGTGAAGACTGGAATGCGCGATGCCATATTCTTAATTCCTTGGAGAGAAAGATATTCAGGTCTCAGCATGTCGGATGTGAAATCCAAGCGGGCATTTCGCTGCGGGTCTTATATCGCTCAGTTCTGGACTTTTTGACTCGGCCCAATTGTAACTGACTCGGCTCAACTATACAAGTTAAAAACGCGTTGTCTTTAATTGCAACAAAGTTTCGTGGAATTTTTATATACCAAATTAATTATATAAGGTCATGCTAGCTTTGCGTTTTCTACTCCTGAGAATCTAACTTTTACATATATCTTCACATAATATCTTGGCAATCTGATAGTCCTGCTCAATAGTGGGACTATGAGCAGCAGACTCCTCCAGATAGTCCAACGCAAATGACTTCCACTTCAAATCAACGTCCGACACAATATCCCGGATGTGCTGATATGGAGAAACGCTCAAGGCAAAAATAACACATATTTGACCAAAGAGCCTAGCATTTGTCAGAATAGTAAAAGTTTGCAATGGAAGAGTGTCTTACTGGCCGCTGACAAAGAATCGCAGAGGGTTGCAACTCTTCATTGAGTTTGCTACTTGAAGAATTGATGCCCAATTTAATACCGCGGCTATTGTATCGCGGCATTTTCGGAGATGACCTTCCGTCAGAGAAGATGGGCGCTGCAGGGCGCGATGCCTAAATGCCGTCAGTGATTATCTCAGTCTCTGATGATGTTACTCACAGCAACGGTCGGCCGATGTGATATCTCGCAACGAAGTAACGACAGTGAAGCCAAGCAGTTACTAAAATATCTGAAGGTGAATCTGCCCGGCTCAGTGGGGCCTTGGGGTCGAACTGCAGCATTGGAGGGAGCCTTTGCCGCCATTGCTCCAGCTGGCGAATCAGTTCGTCCTCCACGGGTTCCGGAGGATAGTCGGCGGTTGGGCCTGCAGATGTGAGTACGAGTCAGGGAAATCAGGCATTCACTTACTTGAATGAAACAAACTGTTACGGGCTCGCGTTAGGATAAGTCGATGGGCGAGCTGCGACAAAAAGTGATAGTGAAAGAACGGGTCATCTCCTGGATAACGAAAAGAGCCAAACGAGGGGATGTCTTCGACTGATATGAACTTTGGTAGAGCAATGTGCTCTTCAAGCTCGAGCGAGTTGCTCGGTGGCAGATTGAGCTCTTGCGTGAGAACGGCTTCAAACATGCTTGTGATCCAAAAGAGCCGTGACTGCATGTCGAGCATCCACTCGTCACGGTCCCTGGAAAGGCTGCAACTTGTTAGAAGCTATTGATTCATGAGTAAGACAACTCACTTGTTCCAGAAATATGCGCTGCAGGCACTGGCCTTGTTGAGCATAGACCACCAGTCAATAGGTCGGAGAGCTTCCGCATAAAAGAGACTACCAACCATTAGCACATTCCCTAAGAACGACCAATCCGAGTTCTTACCCAGATAGCAAGTAGAACTGGCAGGCCTGAAGCCCTTGGTCGCATATCAAGAAGCCCAGTCGCTTTCTGGCCTCGTTGAAAAATGCCAAGCCCGGCATGTCTCCATCCTGAACCCCAGCAAGCCCAGAGGTTCCAGGAGTTGTGGCTGATGCAAAGCCCCCTTCCACCAGCGCCTTTTGGCCAATAACGCCCAGCGCCATGACAACCAGCACTATGCAGCTTTCTATGCAGATGCCAAAGTTACCATCAATGGCGACACCCAACGTTCGCTGGAAGTAGGTCTTTTGGTCAAGAATAGGGTTAGCGAGGTTGAATGTTGAAAAGTAGACATCAGACAACTCCTTCAAAGTCGCCACGCTCAACCCCGACAGCCAATCCGACTGCAAGTCTGAAGATGTCGGGAGCTGCAGGTTTGGCCGTGATGCTTCCAGGCGCGTGCTGTAGTCAGGCCCGTTGACTTGACACAAGAGTTTGACAGATTCCGGCAGCGCTGATTGAATGGCCGGCCAGAAAAGGACTTGATGAGCGCTGAATGATATGGGTGGGCTTGAATCTGTGTTTGAAGTAGGTGTTGCGACCACTGATTCACGTCGCTGCAAGAATGACGGTACACCCAGGATTTCGCTCGAGTTTGCAGGAGACCTCGGGAGAATTGTCCTCGAATGTGTGGCGTTCAATCGGTTATCATTCAGCGAATTTCTGTCGACGGCTCTATCCTCGTCAATCTTTCCCTCGATGCGCCGCAGAATGTTCACAATCATGCCCAAAGAGGCTTCATTTCTGGGAAACTCTCAGCCTCATTCAAACTCACGGTTACCGACATGCAATTACCTTGTAGCTTTCCTCTGCGCGAAGCGACATGGGATTCCAAGCGACCTGCAAAGGCCACAGGGAAAATCTTCATCACATCTCGTTTTTTTCTGGCGACAGTACTCGCAGGCCTAAAGAGGTCAGTCTCACCGATTGTGACGAGTGGTGGCTGCTCACCTGTCTTGCAATAAATCCTCTCTGTCTTTTTGATGGAGGGCCCTCATCAGAGCCTTGGGCCTCCAAGGGAGGGGTGTCCTCGTCGGGTTCTGCCATGTCGTTTGTCTCGTGCACGTGTTTTTGAGGTCAGCCGGGGAGAAATGGTAAACTCCGGACTCCATTCCCAGATCTCGGATATTTATTCTTCCGCCAAACCATGATCGGAGGGTTTTAAGCCAATCAATGCGCGACAAGAATGCGCTTCACTGCATTTTTAATCCGCCTGCGATGCTCGGCCTCAATCGATACACATTGCTCACGATTGGGTTCAATGATATAACATCTTATCTCCAGTCTTAAGAAACGTGAGCTGGGAGAATATCGCGATCTATTCTAGGGCATTTTCACTACACATGCGAGTACAAAGGGTTAGAAATTAGGGAGATGTGGTGAATGATGGTTCAGATATGGGTTCCATGATAACAAAACTTCGTCGTGATCACAGAATTTCGTAACGCCACTCGCGGCCTCCCTTTTGTGGAATCAAGCATTAAACACAGAAAGCCTTATATCTTATATGCTGCTAGAATGACCTCAAGAAACCCTATCTTTTCTATCAAAATAGGTGCAGATTGATGCAGCTCTAGGGTACGTACGCTCGTGTTGGGTTGCCAAGCCTTTTTCCACAAATCTGGGGAATTGACCTAAAGGCGACAGACCCACTTCAACGATTGGTTCCCAACCTATTTTTAGGCATTTTGGTCAACATCGCTTCATCTGAATCAGCACCAATGACCGGGAAAAAAAAATATTGTTTCAGGCACGGGTCTCTGAAGTGGCCGAAGTGGTCAGACCCTGGGAAGAACAATGCAAGGAAGCCCTGAAAAGAAGAAATAGAATTCATCAAAAGGCAGCGTCTAATCTAAGAATAACGTCGACAAGACCCTTGCTTTGTCGCGGCACGTCTTGACCAATCAAATTTCCCCATTCATAACAAAACGGCGGCGCGTAACGCACGTTTCACTAAGCGCCTCCCCGGGTCGCGCTGCAAGGGCGGCAAAACACAAACGATTGGGGCTTGATTGACGGCATTCAGACGCCTGGCCTCTTTGTCGTCGGCCTCGTTTGGCACTATTGGTTGTAGGTGGTTTGACCTGAGAAGCTGTTTTGCGTGGACTTGTTTGATGATTCGACGTTGCTGATTGTTTTGTCGCGTGTTTCTTTGTGGTTTGTATTTATAAGGCTGCTTGTCTTGCACTTATTCACTTTGCAAACCATCTCTCGCTTTTCACTTTCACTGATCTTTCCATTTTCTTACCCTTTCTTTTTTTTCTTTCATTTCCCACACACACTGCTGGCAGATTCTCTTCATAATACTGGTTCACAACTCGTTCAACTCAACCACCAACCAACTCTCTTTTCACTTCACCCATCTCACTCTCTGTACCAAAATGGGCAAGGGCAAGCTTAGTTCCGCCATCAAGGCCGGCCAGACCGCCATCGAACTCGGCCAAAACGTCCAGGGCATCGCCGGCGCCGCCAACGAGCTCCGCAACGCAGACAAGGGCGAGCTTGGTCGCAAGGCCGGTCGACACGCTTTCAATGAGGGTGCCGAGACGGGCAAGACCATGGGAAAGGCGTGGCTCAAGACTTTCGAGGTCGTGCCGCGCCTCGTGTGTCGTGGTCTGCAGTTTGTCTTTGCGCTCATTGCCTGTGGATTTTACGGACATCGCGTTAGCGATAATGACAAGGATAACAATGGTGGTTTCTCACCTGAATGGTACTTTGCCCTCACTGTCGCTGGTCTGTCAGCTACCACGGCCATTCTTTTTGTTGCGATCACACCTCTCGGCGCTCTTCCCTACATCGGCAGCAAGCTCAAGCTGTTCAAGACATACCGTGCATTCGCCTGGGACCTCATTCTCTTTGTCCTGTGGCTCATCGTTTTCGGCATCTTTGCCGGTATTTTTCTCGGACGCGACAGCGACGACAAGTACAAGGGTGCCTCAACGGGCCCCATGAAGGTCGCTGTGTGGATCGACCTCGTGAGCGTCATTCTCTGGTTGATTTCGGGTACTTATGGCTGCCTCAAGACGTTTCTTGGCGAAAAGGCGGATGCCCTCACGGATAAGGTGGGACAGAAGCTGTTTGAGAAGAAGAACAAGGCTCCCGCCAAGGAGGCCAACTACGCCGAGAGCGTGTAATGCGCATTCTTTCTTTGTCAATGGAGCATGGAATATGGATTCTCACTAGAATATTGTTCAATCAGGATACCGGGGGCCGGCGTTTTACTACCGTTAATGAATACAATACATGTTGCATCTATGCCTTGATAGCGACTACAAACAGTCGAGGATACGGCAAAACAACCTTTCCGTCCTTCTGCGTAGGATAAGCGGCTCTCAGTCTCGCTATATACTGCTCAGTGTACTCCTTGCGCTCTGATTCTGTCAAAGGGTCGAGGAAGGGACGTAGGCCTGTGCCCTTGACCCATTCAACAATGCCCTCGTGATTCTCCATGGTGTGGTAGTATGTCGTCTTCCAGATTGTCAAGTCGGCGCAAAGATGTTTCAGCCCGTCGTAGAGCTCAGATGGGTCGGGGAATTCTTCTCGGACAGGGTTTGCAGCCTTGAGCTTTTCTGTCCAGGGCACGTTGGGGGCAAAGGCCGTTTCTTTCATGGCGACGTGCGAAGGCTCCGATAGGTTGAAGGGGACCTGGACTGCCAAAGAGCCGCCGGGCGCAAGATGCTCCAACAGTTGACGAATTACCTGGATTCGGCTTCCTGCTGGAATCCACTGAAGGACGGCGTTTGAGAAGAGCACGTCGACAGGTCCATCAGGCTTGTACGCCTGTAAGTCGGCAACGTCAAAAGCCACGCCTGGCAGCGTCTCCTTGGCCTTCCGTATCATGTCGGGCGAGGAGTCAATTCCCGAGAGATCCGCATCTGGGTAGCGCTCTGCCAATACGGCGGTGGAGTTGCCGGGACCACAGCCCAGATCAACAACTCGCTTGGGTGAAGTTGCGGGGACTCGGGAGAGCAGATCAACAGCGGGCTGCGTTCGCTCGTTGAGAAACTTGACGTATTGGTTGGCGGACCAGCCGTCTTTCGTGGCTGATGCCATGGTTCTTAGCTGGTATCGCGATGTTGCTGAGCGAAGTTGGTAGAGGGATCGTCCAAGATGACGTGTGACTGACGGGTTCATCTTGATGGTGCCACGTGAGAACTAATGATTGGTAATGTGATCCAGAGCTGAGGAGAGCAACTGCGATGGTGATACGAAGACGAACGATTTGTTTATTTATACAGGTGAATCTCTGAAACAGATCCCGCATTACTATCCGAGGCAACGTCATTGGACAACTTCCAGGGGTCTCATTTTTGGGGTCATCGGGCGTCCGAGTCGGAGCTCCGAGGCTGGTGGGGCCGAGCCCCGTAATTCACGGAGCTCCGAATGACTACATCGATGACCGAGTTTCGCTTCATGGTAAAGGAGAGGAGCAGGCCTTTTTCTGTCGGTGAAAAATCTGCCCCGAGGTAGTATTCCGAGTTGGAAGGGGGCTAGAGAGTAGATGATGAGGTGAGATGGGGAACATGACTTGGGGAAGGTTGTGTTGCATTATTCAGTCTAAGGATAATCTATACGAATCCTCTGTGAAAGTCATCAAATCCTTCTTCCTCTTCCTCACCATCTGGTCTCCCATATCCTCCTCCTCCCGGTGTGTTGATCTGCACATACTCACCCGGCTTCAAATGAACAATGGCCTTTCCTCCAAGATTCATCTTCTCTAGCTCACCCCCCTCGTTGAACTTGAAGACGTTGTTCTCACCCTTTTGGCCTGCGTGACCTCCAGCCATGCCGTACGGGCGGTACACTCTTCTGTCACTGAGGATGCTGAACTTGAGGTTGGTACGAGCCTCAATCTCTCGAGTGATACCATTGCCACCGCGCCATCGGCCATGGCCTCCGCTTCCGTCCCTGATACTGTACTTGCGAACGAGAACGGCCGTTCGCTTTTCTATTACCTCGCTGTCTGTCTGTCGGGTGTTTGTGGAGTGTACCTAATAAAAGTTAGTAATGTTGTCTGACGAAGGCGAGATAACCTACATGTACTCCATTTTCTCCGGTGTAGCCTTCGCCAGCACCGACTCCTCCACCAATGGATTCACCGTAATTCCATCCTGGCTCAATCTCTCCAGTCTGCGGGTTCTTGCCTCCCATGCCCCAGCCAAATGAGTTGGCACACCCCTGGCTTGCTCCGTATCGACCAAACGCACGAAGAATCAGGTCAATCACACGCTGGCTCGCTAGGGTTGAGCCGCAGATGGCCACGGCGGGGGTAGGGTTGAGGACAGAGCCTACAGGCACGCGGATATCACAAGGGGCTAGACAACCTTCGTTGAGAGGGATTTCGAGGTTGACGAGACACCGGATGGTGTAGATGATGGCTGAGTGGGTGATGGAGATGGGGCAATTATAGTTTCCCCACATCTGAGGTCCCGAGCCAGCAAAGTCGTAGATCGCACCACCTGTTTCTTTGTCGATGGTGATCTTGACCTTCATGACAGTACCATCATCCAAAAAGTCCGTTGCCGTCAGAGGCTTGGGGTGTTTCTGAGCCAACCCCTTGAAAAACTGTCGAACCGCAAACTCGGCGTTGTCTTGGATTCCCTCCATGTACTTATGCACCACCTCAAGAGTGTACTCATTGCAAAGTTTCTGAAGCAAGATGATGCCGCGCTGGTTCGCCGAAGTTTGAGCCTTGAGGTCTGAGATGTTGTCTTGGATCCGACGTGTTGCACTGCATCCTGGATATGTGCCCACCTTGTTGAAGGTGGCTCTGACGTCGTCTTCGAGAAATTCACCGCCGCTGACAATCTTCATTGAGGGAACAATGATTCCTTCTTCCCAGAGGGATCGAGATTCGGGCATCATGCTAGTAATACCCATGCCTCCGATATCTGTGTGATGGCCACGGGATGCGACATAAAAGGCAATCTCATCACCAACAAAGACAGGCGTTACCACGGTCAAATCAGGAAGATGAGTGCCTCCCCATGAAGGATGGTTCGTAAGCAAAACATCCCCTGGCTTCAACTTCCCTAGCCAATGGCGATGCTGAGCCTGAACGGCAAACTGCATGCTTCCCAAGTGAATGGGAATGTGAGGGGCGTTGGCAACAAGTTTTCCCTGGGGCGAGAAAATGGCGCAGGAGAAATCGAGGCGTTCTTTGATGCTGCTCGAGATGGAAGTTCTTTGGAGGGTGTTGCCCATTTGCTCGGCAATTGCCATGAAGCGATGTGCAAAGACGGAGAGCTGGATAGGGTCGAGGTTGCTCGTAGAGACAAGTGCCTCAGATGGTGCACCCTCCACGGTCGCTGGTGTGGTGCTTGATGACTCTTCGGCGGCTGTCTTGTCCAGGACAACGTAGTTTGAGAGAACATGGGCCTGGAAAAGCGGCTCGACGAGAATTGTTTGTGTCTGGTCAATAATTATCGCTGGGCCGTTGATCAAGCTTCCTTCAGGAATGTCTTCCAACTTGAAGACGCTTGTATCCTGCCAAGTGCCATCCAGGTAAACGCTTTGCGTTGCCGTCTGACTCGAGTAGGGTGCTAGTCTGCTCGAAGCGATCTCCTGGTAGGCAGTTGGCTCACGAACTTGAGTTCCTGTGCTTCCTATTCCTCGGACCTTGACCGACTCGATGATGATTGGTCTATTCATGGAAAAGGCAAACTCTCGCATGTGAATGTCTTTGAAGGCAGCTGCGTAGTCTCCGTCTTCTGGCTTTGAAACGGAGAGGTTCGTGTCGGTGCCGAAGTACTTCAACACGAGGGATTCGTCAAACACAAGGCTGCCCTCCGAGGCCTTTTGGGAGACGAGTTCGGCAGCAACCTTTTTCTTCAGAGTTTCAAAAAGCTGATTTACGCCGTCCATGGCATCACCGTTGAGCTTGGCCGCATACGGTTCGTATGTCTCGTATTGCAACTCCGCATGCGCGATGCCATGGGCAGAGAGGAGAGACGACAGTTTGTGAATCAGAACTCGCTTGATCCCCAGCTTATCGGCTATGGAGCATGCGTGCTGACCGCCTGCACCTCCAAAGCTGACGAGGTTGTGACTCTCTGGAGCGTATCCCCTTGCCTCTGTCGCATTTCGAATAGGTCGGCTCATTGTCTCGTTGGCGATGTTGAGGAAGCCGGAAGCCACCTCCTCTGGTGTCAGATTCTGTGAAGTCTGGAGGTTGAAGTCCGCGGTAATCTCCTGAAACTTTTGTCTCACGACTTCAGTGTCTAGCTCTTGATCTCCAGACTCTCCAAAGATGGCTGGAAACGAGGACAGGACCAGTCTTCCGAGAAACAAGTTCGCATCGGTCACTGTCAGAGGACCTCCTTTCCTATAGCAAGCAGGGCCTGGATGAGCGCCAGCTGACTCTGGTCCAACAGTCAAGAGTCCGTTCCTTGCAAAGAGAATGGAGCCACCACCTGCAGCCACGGTTGCAATGTTCAGCATGGACAGGTTGATGGTCCTCCCAGCGATGGACGTCTGTTGGAGAAAATCGTATTTGCCATCATATCTCGAGACATCTGTGCTTGTACCACCCATGTCAAAGTCAAGAACAGGGGTACCTTCGTTGGCATCAAAGCATCGAGCTGTACCAACGACGCCACCTGCCGGACCACTTAGAAGGGCTTCGTTACCGCGGAACTTGTTGGCCTGTTTCAGTCCACCATCAGAACACATGAACTCTACTCTTCCGGGCGGCACCTTGAAGCCAGACTCAAAGTTGTCAACGTATCGTCGGATGATGGGGTAGAGGTAGGCTTCAGAGCAGGTTGAGTTGCTTCTGTTGAGAAAGTTGATGGATGGGCTTGTCTGAGACGAGATGGTGACAAATTCAAAACCAACGTCCTTGGCGAGTTGAGCGACAAGCTTTTCGTGGTCGGGAAAGATGTAGGCATGCATGAAGCAGATTGCCAATGATGTGTACCCATCGTTTCGAAGATCTGAGAGTTGCTTTCGAATGGCGGCTTCGTCGGGTTTCTTAATGACCTGAATGGTTTCTCCGCTTGGTGTTTTGACAAGGTTGAGATTTTGTCCAAGGACTTGTTGACTGAGTGGGTGAGGGTTGAGATCGTAGTCCTCGATGGTGATTCGTTCATCGATTTCAATCACGTCTGAGTGGAGGACTGAAGCCTTTCGTATGCTGAGATTGAATAACTCAGGCCTCGACTGATCTCCAATGACGCAAACATCCTTGAAACCTGTACTTTGTTAGACCTCAGTTGATGACGGGGATAAAGGACTTACCCTTTGTTGTTGCAAAGGCAAACTTTTCACCGTTTCCCGTGAGAAGCGCATTTGTAGCAACGGTAGTGCCAATACGGCACGATGCTATTCCATGTGAGTTGAAATGAACAGTGCATGCTTGAATGAAGATACAAACCTATCCTTGATGCATCAAGTTTCTCACCAACTGGAATTGTCCTCCCTTCAAACCTCTCCAGAATCCTTCGAATAGCCTCAGTTGGAGCATCTGGGTAATTGGCAGGATCTTCTGAAAGAAGCTTAAAGATGAAGGGACTCTGCCCTTGACCGTCTGTCGCGATCACGTCGCAAAAGGTGCCTCCCCTGTCGATGGAAACGCGAATGTCTGCCATTTTCGGTGTGTCCCAACCCACGCTCAACGCAATAGCATGCTGGTTTTTAACCATCAGTCAAAACGACGAGTTAGCCGAATGATGAATCGGCTACTCACAGACCTAGCGAGTTTCGATGGCGCAATCTCGACTAGCGATGGATCCCTATGTCGGGGTGTTTCCGACATGATCCCTGTTTTTGGTATTTCTAGCCACTGGTGCTAGACCAGACTTGGGCATGTCGCGAGCGGGCCGATTCCGACTATCATGTCACCGCCCGACTGAGAGTTGAGTTTCCCCGAGTCAGTTGTCGAGCTGGAGTTCTGGTTGGGGCAATGGTTTTCCGGGTTGTCAGTTCATGCTGAAACCATGTGCTGCGGAGAAGACGAGGAGCTTGCCGATCACATCTTATCATGTCAGGAAACGAGTTTTCCCCGCGATTGAAAACGTCTTACCAAGGGTAGGTATCTTGATAATGCAAAGACATGAGCGGGGTTCTTGACATAGAGGTTATCTTGCAGCCGGAAACGCGATTGAATGTCTCAATACAAGATATGCTGCATACTGATTAACTATCTACTAATCTAAAAACTCTCTGATCTTGGAGAGCACCAGATCCGACTTTTCAACGTGCACGCTATGATTGGCACCAGTAACCACAAATAATTCCGCATTCTTGACGCGTTCCGAAATGATCTTTGAGTTGTCTTTGCCAAGTCAGCCAAGGCTCGCATATAGGGTCAGCAACATTACCTGGCGGACAGATCCAATCTTGATCACCAACGATGACCAATGTCTTTGCCGTGATGCTGTCAAGCTTCTCAACGTAGTCAAAGTACTTTTCCTCCTGCGAGTAGAGGTCATCTGAAAGCGTCAGCCAAGTCGTCTTGTCGTCACTAGTCGTGACGTACTGTGAGATTCCGCAACATAGACCGTATCCAGACAAGCCCTCAGTCCTGCGTTGGCATCAAAGTCTTCTCGGTATAGCGGCATCATGGCAAAGTGAACAAGTCTAAACTCGTCGTCGTCTTGAAATGCCCCAAAGACCTTGTCCCTTAGCATCTCCTTTGAGAAACTGGGGACCTTGCTGATTCTGTCCTCGAGAGTTTTAATAGCGCCCTCCTCATCTGATGCATCATTAGTTCAGTGTATTAATCAGAATGTTTGATACGTACGATGGTGAGATGGTGCCGTTCCACGCAGAATTAAGTGCGAAAGTCGAGCTGGATAGGTAATGGCATACTGCTGAGCGAGGAACCCTCCAAAGCTACCACCACAGATAATGACCTTCTCTTCAGGCCCCAAGAAATGCTTTCTCACGCCTTCAATGTCGTCAACCAGCTGCTTAAAGGTATAAGGCTTGGTCCGAGAGCTCTGCCCGTGTCCCCTGTAGTCAAATGAGAGGACACGGAAACGGTCGTTTAGGCGGCTGTAAACTTTGTAATCAGACCTGTGATCCCCTGAGCTGGTTAGAAAACTTGTATTTTTTCAAAGGGATGAGAGTCTTACCCATGCCCCTTCCGCCGTGGAGGGTGATGATGAGTTGTGCATTTTTCGGGCCGCTGAGCTCATAGGCAAGCTCAGCTCCGTTTACTGTAATGATCTCAACCATTTCTGCTGAATAGCGACAAGAGTGATGCAAACGAGTCGGGGATTAGTTACTTTGAGGGCGTTGAGGGCTGTTCTGGTGGTGTTGCTATCAGCCGTCGAGGTCACTGTATTCCGCAATAATACTGCATTATCAGTGCAACCAACAAGACACAAAGCGACAGCTGCCTTTGACTCACCGAGTTATTCCCCGTCGCATCCAGATTGCGCTAGCCGGGGTCAAGTCCGTGGCATGGATCGCGGCATCACGCCGACGTCGAGAAATTTCCTCTTTGGGAAAAACGCCCGGACTTGCGCCGGAGCGGCAAACGACCTGGGAGCAAGCACGCAATCGGCCAGACGAATTAGAAATGGTTAGAGCAAACGCCTTCTTATTTAGTGGGCTCGTCGATACATCAGAAGAAATCTGGATATAAGTTCTTGCTCCTGGGATGCCCTGGAATCAACCTCTTGTCAAGTTTACTCCGACATAGCTTGTCACGATGGCTCCTCACGCGGTTGAAGGCGACAATGCGATTAGCACTGCACATGTCAGTGCGAAGGATCGCTCATCTATTACATCGGCGGCAGCGGTCGACTTGAAAAATGACACGACGGTCCCTGCGGCGGGCAAGGATCAATGGTTTCACTGGCACGAGCCCGGAACGTCCAAGGAGGAGAAGAAGCTCATTTTTAAGCTTGATTGGTTCCTGTTGAGTTTTGCGTGCTTGCTATTTTTCATCAAGCAGGTTCGTTTCATGCTCTCATCAGTGATGCAAGATCTTTGCTAATACTGTCAGCTTGATGGAAACAATGTTTCAAACGCCTACGTGTCTGGAATGTCGGAGGAGCTGGGTTTTGGTCCCGGAAATGAACTTTCGTGGATGAACACGTACTTTTCAATTGGTAAGAGTGAACATTTGCCCATGAGAAGCTATACTGACGTTACTAGGAACCATCATTGGAGGTACAGCTGCCAACCTCATCATCACTGTTCTTCGACCCCGAATCTGGCTTTCCTCTTGTCTCCTCATCTGGTCGGTCTTTGTGCTAGCCCTGTTCAAGTGCAACCACGCGTACCAGTTTTACGTCTTGCGCTTCTTCATCGGCCTGTTTGAGTCGGCGGCTTGGCCAGGTGTCATGTACTGTCTCGGCTCGTGGTATCGAAAGAGCGAGCTGTCTCGTCGAAGCGGCCTGTTTGTCATGAGCGGAGTCATTGGACAGATGTTCTCTGGTTATCTGCAGGCTGCTCTTTTCACGGGCATGCACGGTAAAGGTGGCATGTCTGCTTGGAGATGGTTGTTCATCTTTGACTTTATCCTGGCTCTGCCGGTTGCTGTTTATGGATTTGTGAGTACATCTTTTCTGTAAAGATATGCTCATTTAAACTGACCACAATAGTTCTGTTTCCCCGACACGCCTCATACTACCACCGCGTTTTATCTCAACGAATGGGAAAAAGAACGTTCCAAGCAGCGTATCGAGGAAGAGGGCCGCAAGCCAGCTGGAAAGATGGACTGGTCGGTGCTTCGTCGCGTCTTTAGCTCTTGGCAGGTGTATTCGTTTACAGCCGCATACTCGTTTTGGACCTTGACCTGCGGAAGGTAAGATACTACTACTCAGCATTTATTCTTATTCTAACATTTAAAAGCTACGTCATGCAGTATTTTGCCATCTACCTCAAGTCGACCGGCTGGTACTCGGTCCCCGAGATCAACAACATCCCAACATGTATCGGAGCAGTCAACTTTGTCTTTATGATCTCGACGGGCTACATCGCCGATAAACTCGGTGGTCGTGCTCTTGTCTGTGGCGCCGTCGGAAGTCTCATGATATTCAACTACGCCATCCTCACCGCCTGGGACGTCCCGCACAAGCTCCGAATGGCAGTCTTCATCATGCACGGCTGCTACGGCTGCTTCACGCCCCTCCTCGCGGGCTGGGCCAACGAGGCCTGCGGCGGCGACCAGCAGAAGCGAGCCTTTATCCTCGGCTTCATGGTGTCTGTCGGCCAGGCCGTGGTGATCCCGTTCCAGCAGGTCCAGCTGGCGTCTGGCGAAGCTCCCGAGTTTAAAAAGACCCACGGCTGGGGGAGTGCGCTGGCTTGGGTGGTTGCTTTGACGCTCTGGACGGGAGTTGGGTTGCCTTTGGTGCAGAGATGGAGGCAGAAGGAGGTTGTGGTGACGACAAGGGAGGAAGATGTTGATGAAGTCTAGTTGATAGACTACGGGATATTGGTATTGGAGAGTCTTTAATATAGAATAAGAGATCGGGGAATTTGAGTCATGTTTGTTAGGTCGTCGACTTGATCGTACGCCGTCTCTTTAAGGCTAACGAATACCCGGGAATGTGCCTGCTGGCCATTTATTTGAACATGAATGCGTATATGACGGATATATTGCTTGTGGTACAGCGGGATCAGCAAATAAGGGACATTCTACTTGAAAGAAACTTTCCTTCAACAATATTCTCAAACTCATCTGAAAGATAGTTTGGGCCTAAAGAGACGAAGTCAGGACCGGTGCGGCTCATCTTCTCGTAAGGCCACCCTCCCTCTAAACCAACATCACCTTGCGAATCCGGTCCCGTCGGAAGCTCTAACACTAGAGTCTCGATACGCTGAATCTAACCCCAAATCGGCCGTGGACTGCAGTGAGATGGCATCTCCACCTCATCGTGCGAGGTTGGAGAAGCGGTAGCACCTGATAATACCGTTCTCTCTTGGACATGTTAACCTTCTGGATAGTTCCCTTGGAGACAAGGTACGGTGTTCTGCACAGCATTCTGGTCTCATTTCTTGGGCTCTGGGCGGTGCCATGCTACGGCTGGCCTTGGGATGGAGCTTATAGTGTTGCTCAAGCTTTCCCTGAAGCTCTGTGGACGTGTCTCGTCATCATCTTAGTCGTGATGTCTCCTCCATATGCGAAATCCTAGGACAAGGGCAGGTAGAACGGGCAAGATTGACAAAGAGTAGGTAGCATGCCAAACAAGTCCAGGAACAAGGGAAACAAGACCTTTTTAACCCGCGCGGGCTTCTTCCCAACCCCTCGTTCGATGACACCCAGCTATGGCGTCCAACCTGGTGTAGCACACCCGTTCAGATGAGGGCCTCGCCGATGCAAGGGCTGGCTGTGATGAGCGTTAGGCGCAGTCTTGGCGGAGCCAGGCTGCGTTGATCTGAGTGACACAGCCTGCTTTTATCGCTGCGGCGGCGACTTGAGGGTGGCGTAAAGGAGGGAGGGGATGGGCCAGGGATGTGATAAGAGCCGCTCATTTGCAAAGCACGGTCTGGCAGAGCCTTGTTTCTAGCGTTTCTGCAGAGAAAAGCTTAAAATATCCTATGTCTACGCGATTGCTAGATATTCACAAAGACCCAAGTTGTTACCCTACCGATCATGCCCCCGTGTCCAAGCTCAAGCTTCCACACATCAATCATATGGCCATGAGCTTGTCAACAGCATTTGCATCTCACACTCAATTTTTTGAGAGTTTTCCAAAGTAAGCAACTCTTGGGGTTGCTGCAAATCATTACAAGGTCAACCTCCTTGTCGCTGCCCTCTCGCTTTACTCTCAGCTACCAACGCCGTCCTCACAGTCTTCAGTTTCAGCAGGCTTGGGCACTACTTTTTGCTCAAAGATGTCAAGCTGAAAGCTGGACCAACTTGGCAAGGGAGGGGCCAAGGTGCAGTGGCCTCCGTTGTACACGTAGACGTTGGGACTCCCAAACTCATTTTGCCATCGCTCTCTAGGCCATTGTCGACGCTCCTCAACTATCTTGTAAACATCCCACGGTGGGCCGATGTTGAAATTGCACCGGATGACCGAGGCCTGGTTATTCAGGTGATCCATGCCGTGTAGTAAGTGCATGCCTGCCCAGGTGCTCGCGTCATAGCGCTTTATGACATTGCCAACATGTGTGTTGAAGCATCGTCCAAAGGCCCGCTCCGTGGCGGTCCCGGCAGCATCTTGGTCGCCAATGTCAAAATCTTCCAAGACGCCATTGATGTCCATGTCCTCGTCTCGCCTGGGAACGACGGGCGGGTTGTCGCTTTTATTAACGGTGTTGAAGTCTTGGCGTGTTAGTCGTCATGGACTAAAAAGTCAGGGCTTGACTTGATTTGACGCATGCAAGAGGAATTGACGTGGCGTCTTCATGCATCAACTAACGCCTCGAATTGACACCAAAATTGACTCGACTCAAGCGAAATTGACTCAAAAACTGCCGTGTCTTATCATGACTCTTAGCTAACATGATCAACTGCGATGGATGCCAAGACTCGTCGTCTCAAGTGGAACCAACTCATCGTCCAATCACGGGCAACCAAATCGACACAATCCAGTTCATCAACTTTACTTGTCGCTCTCATGAACATATTTCAACACCATCTGAGCTTTTCGCTTTTTGTCACGAGTACAAACGCACACCAATTTATTGTTTTTATTCTTCTTTTTCCCCCATGTTTTCTCAGTGGTAGTGTACACTTGGAGGTGACTCCTATTTCTGTCTGGAAAGTGACAGCTGACCATGTCCCATATATTGGGTGTATCTGTGCAAATTATATTTTTTTTTACTCGTTGTCAGGACCTGGGATACTCCCATGGCAATGCTTGCCGCCAAGCAAATCCACGTAGCTCGCTTGCTTTTACCGTTACCAAGCAACCACAGCCCTCGTGCCTACCCTAGAGAAGCTCATTTTCTTCCAGGAGCCCAACATTGCCTCAACTATCAAGCATTAGGATTAGGTCATAAATAACTCGTATTTGGCGCTTGAAGTATCTCCGTTGGGAGACCAATTTCCTCCATTATTACATTTTTAATAAGCTCAGGCTATTTGGTGTTCCGTTTCCCAACCACATGAAAGCCCTGTTTCTTTGAAAAATGGCTCGAAGAGCAAATTTAGGGCACCTAGTATCCCACCGTCAGCATAAACGCCACATCATTGGCTGGCACATTATGTTTGTATTCTCAGCATCTTTATTCACAACTCTTATGAGTGACTATGCATAAAATTGTCCTGACAGCGACATCCCGCCTGAAACTACAACGGCATTCCTTTCCGTCAACGCAACGCTACAAATCTGTCACATGATGTCAGCTCTCGGGAAGCAATGCCGGATCTAATTGTCACCGTCACATCGTGCTTCGCCACGAGGGGCCGAAGCGCACGGATGTCGGGACTCGGCACCGGCGCGGACCCTCGCCGGAACCCCAGCCGTTCAAAAACCATCGAGATAAGAGTTTGGGGTTCCCGTGATAGCCGATAATGGTTGGGGATCGATCCAGAACGTGCTTTGTGTGCCTGACTAGCATAGCTTTGACGTCAACTTGGTCAATTCCTTCCAGTTGCTGCCGTTGAGGGCACATTGACCTGCCCCTTGGTTAATATTCATTGTCAATTTAGATTCAATCAATTGCAGATACGAGCTCCACGCCACATCTATGAATGGAGTGATCCCGTTGTGCTGCCGCGTCAGCATGCTGCGCACAGATGTAGGAGTCCAGGGGGCGGATATTGGCATCATTCCAGTCTGCAATAGTCCACTCACGGGCCCAGACCCCCTGGAATTCTAATAGGGAATTCTGGTACGCATTATACTCACAGCATGGTTTTGGATTGCCGTTGCTGCAATCAGTGCATCGCATGGGCAGCCGACGAGCTTGTGGAGCCGTATCAAAAGCAAAGCTCGCGCACTACTGCTAAGATATACTTAAATCTCCGTGGTTATCGCATACGAATTTCAGAAGCTCTTCAACTGCCGAATGGATACTTCAAACTTGATGTTCCCCTGGTCCATCTTGCAGCCTCATGAACCGTGCACTCTGGACTAGCGACGGGGCAAAAACTTTAATGTGGGAGACATTGATGCTAAAACAAGCCTATGAAGCTAGAGAATCCGGCCGGCATCCCCAGTGTTTAAGCGTCATGGAAACGCAAGCTCAAGGCCTCGAAATAACTATAGTACCGCTTGCCCCTCTCCACACCACGCCCACCGCAGTCCCACTCACCCCTACTCGTAGATATTGATGGTGATGGGCATGTTGAAATCCATGTCGCCGATGCAGATCTGGAACTAAAAATATCGTCAGTTGAAGTGGGGAATGGACAAACTGGGTTACGTACGCCGTCGTTGTTGTTGCAGCAGATGACGGTCTGCTCGCAGGCGGACGAGTTGGAGCAGACGTTTCCTGAGAAGCGTAAGTCTCTACAGTATCAGGAACCCTGTGGCATTACTTACCACCCTTGCCGTCGCTGGTGCAGCAGTACGGCTTGCCGGCGGAGCAAAGGTTGGACTGCGAGACCGAACCACCACTGCCAGTGGAGCAATCGCTGCCCTCTTCATACGACGACTATCGTTAGAAATGCTCTTAAGGTTCAAAGACGTCTAACCCACTTGACTTACGGGAGGGGAAGCGGGGGAAGGGGAAATCACCAGAGGTAGGGGCCCGACGCTCCATGGCTCGAGGCTCAATTTCAGGCCCATGAACAGGCTCAGCGACCGGGGACATCATGGCTCCCTGGAGGAAGACCAGGCAGTGGAGAAGAGTCGAGGCATGCATGATGCTGATTGGAAGCGAGTGAATTTGGGTAAAGGTAATTCCTTATAGACTGCGATAAGTTACTTATTAATATGTATTAGGCTTGTATATTTATTAAGTAATACTTAAAGCTTAAGATATATTTTTTTTATATATATAATTATTAGAGGGCTAAATATAAAAATCTAATTAATATTTATACTTATTTTAGGCTTATAAAAAATATAATATACTTAATAAGCAAGTATCTCACTTAAGCAAGTATCTTAATTTACCTTATAGTAGGATTTACTTCTTAAAGAAAACTATTATAAAAAATTCTAAAATATTAAGCTTTAAGCTTCTAAGGCTATAAAATTAGGTATAAATTACTTATAAGATATAAAACTATATATATTATTATAAGAATTTTATAAACCTCCCTTATAGGGTGGTTTAGAAAAAGATATATTTATACTATATAACTAGTTATTTCTTTATAAAGAGATTTTTTTTTAAAAATCTAAAAGAATTACTTTTATATTAGGTTAGGTTTATTAAACTATGCTTTTTAAGTTTCTAGCTATTTTATAGCTATCTTTAGAAAATTTAAATTAGTTGTTTTTTAGTGCATAGTATGCTAAGATACTTGCTTATTTAAGATACTTGCTTATTAAGTATGTTAATTATATAATATAATATTACCCTTAATAATACTTATAACTTTAATAAAACTAGCTTTATACTAGTTATAATTATAAGTGGAATAGTTATTATAAGTATAAAAAGGCATAGAAATTTAACATTAATTTAGTCTAGAAACTAAAAATAGGTTATAATTATCTAAGTAACTAATAAGGAAGACTAAGTAATCTAGCTATTTATTATAGTTATAAGCTAATATTACCTTGCTAATTAATACTAAGAAAGTAACCTTTTAGGCAATTAGGCTATTATAATAATTAAAAATAATTAGTATAATAATATAATAAGCCTTAAGTAATTAAAGTATTTTAATTAATATATAAAGACTTAATTAAATAATAGCTATTATCTCTTAATACTAAGTAGGTATAAAAGCTATTACTTAGCTAACTTTAAGGTATATTATAAAAAAAATAATATTATTATACTTTATATATTACCTTATTTAATATATTTACTTTAGCCTCTAAATATTATATATTTTAAAATATTTAAAAAGGTTTATAATTAATATATAATATATTTAATTTAATGCTTTATAACTTATATTTTATAAATTAATTTCTTCTTAGCCTTTTATATTATAAATTAAGTCTTAAAAATAAATACTAATATCTAAGAAAGTTTTAAAAGGTCTAGACTTAGTTCTCTTTTTCTTTATTTAAACTTAAAAAGTATTATATTAAAGCTTAATATATAGCTATACATTCTAATACTTATTAAAAAAAAGATTAGCCTTTTTAACCCTTAGGTCTCTAAGATGCTAAAGATTATACCATAGGCTATTTCTTAGTCTAAATACCTTAGAAGATAAATTAGATAATATTAGAGTAATATATATAATAAGTAAGTAGGCTAGATAAGCGAGTAGGCTAAAAATCTTAACTTTTAAGATAAGATTTAAGATAAAAATATAATAAAATATTTTATTAATTATTTAATCTCTTAATTATATATTTTTTTTAAATAACTTAAAATACTTAATATTAAGAGGCTAAAGTACATAAAATAAATAAGGTAATATATAAAATATAATAATCTTATTTTCTTTATAATATTTCTTAAATTTAATTAAATAATAATTTTTATATTTATTAAAGATTAAAAGATAATAATAAGTATTTAATTAAATAATTATATATTAATTAAAATACTTAAGCTACTTAAGACCTATCTTATTATTAGTTTAATTATTATAAGTTATAATAATAGCCTAATCGCCTAAGAGGTTATTTTTTTTAATATTAGCTAATAAGGTAATATTAGCCTATAATAATAATAAATAATTAGATTACTTATCCTTTTATATTAATAGCCTAAATAATTATAGCTTATTCTTAGTTTTTAAATTAAATTAATTTTAGCTTTTTATATCTCTCTAAGCCTATAATAATTATTTTATTTATAATTATATTTATTATATAATTAGTCTTATTAAAGTTATAAATATTTATAGGGGTAATATTATATTTTCTAATTATATTTATTATAAATATAAATTAATTATAAATAATAATTAAGTCTTTATATTTAGCCCTCTAATAATTATATTTATTAAAAAAATCAATCTTAAGGTTTAAATATTACTTAATAAAGTTAATAGCTTATTACTTATTAATAAGTAATATATTATAATTAATAAATAGCTAATTTGCTATTTCTTTAATATTATATAATTATAAGGAAAACCCTTATAAATCTAAGTTAAAAATAAATTAAATAATAATCTATTCCTTTAGATTAAATAGCTTATATAATTTAGGAATAATATTATATTAAGACTATATACCTTTTTGCTAGTAACGTAAGGTATTATAATATATATTATAAATCTCTATAGCTTTCTAGATATTTAACTTCAAGTTATTTTAAAAGGCTTAAAAAATAAAAAAGATATTTACCTCCTTATTTAATTAAGATACCTTAGGTAATTAAGAATGAATTAATTAATTAAAAAGAAAAGATATTAAGGGATTTTTAGCCCACTCACTTATCTAGCCTACTTACTTATTATATATATTAGCTATTTAATATTAATTCTTAAGGCGCTTAGGTTATTTTCTAAAGAAATAAAAGGAATAATATATAAGGTAATATTATTAAGGTCTAAGGTTAGGGCCCTTTAATAATTAAATAAGGCTCCTAATAAGTAATATAAAGTAATAAGAAGGTAATTATAAAATAAAGGGAAGATAATTATAGATAAAGGTAGAAAAGTAATTAATTAGATTAATATTAATATATAAGTAATAGCTAAATTATTAAGAAGTAGTAGTTATAGAGAGTTAATATTAATAAGTACTTCAACCTCAGAGCATAGCTAAAGGTAGATTAAGGTAACTTAATAAGAGAAATATAATTTTATATATAATCAAGCTATTATACTTAAAGCCTTTTAATGTAAGACTTAATATTAAATATACTTTATAAGTACTTCTATGCTTAATACTCTACCTTAATAAACCTTACCTTACTAAGAATATATTATTAATTAATAATAATAAAAATAGCCTATTTTTTATTCTAATAATAACTAATTATTATTATTAGGGATAATAAAATATAAAATAATAACTTAAATTATTTAGTATATTTTCTTATTAAATAACCTAAGCCTAGAGGTAAACTAATATAAGATTATATTAAGGGAATACCCTTAATATATTAACCTTATTAGGTTAAAGACTTAAAGTTATCTTAGATTACTTAAAGGAGATTAGCCTTATAAGATTACTAGAGCTAAAAAAGCTCCTTATAGCCTTATAGTTATTATTAGATCTCTAAAAAGTTAATTTAGTCTTTTTAGTTATTACTTACTTAGGCTTTAAGCTATTTTTATACTTAATAATTAAGACTTTATTAATTATTAAAAGTAACTTTTAGATAACCTTACTAAGTATATTAAAAATAATGACTTTTTATATAATAAGAAATTAATATTTTTTATTACCTTTTAATAATAAGAAATATAATTATAAGAGCTTTTTTACTTTATAAAATAAGTTTATATAAAAAGTTAATAAGTAAGAAGGTTAATTTATAGGTTTCTTAATAAATAAAATAAAAGTCTAAATAAAAGTTTAATAAAAAGTTTATTAAGCTAATTCTAAGCAAGGTTTTAAGATATAATAATAATAAATATAATACATAAATATAATAAGTAATCTAATTAAATTACTAAGAAAGAAAAGTTAATATAAGTAAAAAAAAAGTATTATAAAATATATAGTAAGATAAGTTATAATATAAGGATATATTAGATAGGTATTATAATATCTAGATAAGAGTATAGTAATTAATTTTAATTAATTAAAGAGTTTATTATATTTTTATTATATATTTAAAAGTAAGAATTAAGATTTTTAATTTACTTATTAATTTAATTTATATATTAATAATATATATTATATTATTTTATATATAAAAACACTATTAATTTAATACTAACTAAAATACTTTTTTTTTTAACTTATATAATTTATAATTATAAAAACTCTATAAGATAAAAATTAAGTTTTTAATTTTTAATCTCTAATTTTCTTTTTAAATAATATTATATAATTTATATTATGTAAGAAAATCTTTTTTTTTTTTTTTTTAAGTATTTACAAATAATCTTATCTCTAGGTATAAAACTTAGGCAAAGGCCCCGCAAAGGCCTCGCTAAATATTAGGCTTAGATCTATATCTTTACAGAGGTCCTAGCTAAAAGTAAGTCCTCCACGTTAATATCAACCTAGCTATCCATATACAGCGCATTAGATTTTACTTACCTCGCAGTTGTGGCGTAGCTGAACTCTCGCCCCACAGTCTAGATTGTGTATTAGTCTGTCGGTGACGCCAGATAGGCTGGTTGCCCAAATTAGCTGCTTCAGGTCCAGAGACAATGTCACATCAGCGGTCTGCTGGTGACAATGTAAATAATCGACTTCCGGGAAGTGCCGGAAGGTTATGGGACAGAGCTAGGCCTTTTAGAAGGTTAACGCCAGTCGTTGTTGGCCAGTGGCCTGTTGCTCAGGTTTGGTGTTAATAAGGTTGCGGCTTCAGGCACTCGGTTGTCTAGCTCAGGTCTCGATGAGCGCCGATAAGCCCTCGGACCCTTAGTGGCCCAGCTGATCTCCACCCGGAAAGCCAATTGGCCGATTCGAAGCCTAGAATGGTTTGCTATGAACGCTTCGGCCCCTCAATATCGCAAATGCAACGGTCGGAGCTGAGGTGGTCCCAATCAGGTCGTAGAGCATGACTACCGATAGTCCGTGTGAGGGCCGGCTCATCGCTGTTCCTGTCGGAAAATAAAGGATCTGACCTTCAGCCTTTGAGAAATGACGCCATTCTTGTTCTCCGTCAATCGACGGAGGCCGCTATCCCCGTCTCTGTGATGTTGGTTCTATTCAATATTGATCATCATGCCGAGGTACCGCCAGCCTGGGAGATCCGGGACCGGGGTTCCCCGGCCTGCCAGTTTTAGGAAGACTTTTTTTTTGCTTCAGAAGGCTGTCCTAGTTTCGGCTTGGCACCTGTGTCGATGGCCCAATTCTCCTCATGTCGAGTCCATTTTGGAATCCGTTTCTACAGTAGGGTTTGTAAGGAGCCAGGTTGCATGTTAAATTCTTACCGTTATTGCTTAAGCTGCTCTACTCTTTCATGAGCGGAAACCAACCATTGATCCTGCCTCGACGGAAATGCAACGGGGAGCTTCCACAACGTTCAATAGTGTATGTTGCGGAGATACGCCTTACATCAGTCGGTAGAATTTGTCCGGGGAACCTGTCCGGGGAACGCCACTGGTCCTACTTAATGGTAGACTCCGCTCCAAACACCTGAGGCCACCGAGAAGTAGGTGACTGCCCAGCCAACTTAGTCTCGTGTTTTCCTTCTTTCACCAACAAGGTAGGGAACCTTGCTGTCTATTCTTCGTAGGGCGGGGGAACCCACGATCCGATCAGGGAACCGGCCGCTGGGAACGGCAGAAGAGCAGTGTGATGAAGGTTTTCAAGATACAGCAACGGCGCACCAGTCTAAGGTATCCCTGCCTGAGCGGCTGGCGTTGATGTCACAATTACAAGGAGGTAGTTGAGTTTTTGACCTCACCAAACTTCAGCCTCCCCGTCCCAACCGCCACCAATATCTAAATTTAAGCTGAGGCTCACATGTGGGTCAAGAAAAACACCAAGGCCTGCAGCATCGCTCACGAATCGGACAATCCGGGTTCCTCAACTGTACGTGATCGAGACAAGTGTACTTGATCAACCAGGCAGAAGAGGGTCGTATTCAGTACTACATCAACTACTAGCCATTCGAAAGGAGTGAATTCACCCACCTAAGGCCTTCAATAACAGCGTAAAGGAGTGTAAGAAATGAAAGTAGCCGCACCCTAGCCCTACGTCGCCGCACCGCCAAACCCGTCTTGATACGGAGACATCGTCTTCCCGACACCGCGAACAAAGCTTTTACTTTCCCCCCTTGATATTCCCCTTGTTGATGTTGATGTTGATGGTGACGGGCATGTTGAAGTCGATATCACCAATGCAAATTTGGTACTAGGCAACTTGTGAGTCATGGGATGGGGCTGAGAGGCCAAGTCACTTACACCGCCGTTATTGTTGCAGCAAATGACCCTTGAGGTGCAAACCTCTGAGTTCGAGCAGGATTGAACTATGGAACGTCAGGTTTCCTGCGTGGCCAAAGAGTTATGGGAATACCTACCGCCATTGCCATCGGTGGTGCAGCAATATGGGGTTCCTGAAGAGCAGAGGTTTGTCTGTGTCGGGCAATCACTGCCTCCCCCCTGACCTTCTGCAGGGGCGACCCCCAGTTAGACTGATCACCTGAATGTTTTCATCATCAACTTACTGCGCTTAACAGCGGGGAGTTTCGGGAAGGGGAAGTCCCCAAGAGCCGGAGCCCTAGGCTCGATGTCTCGAGTCTCAACACCTACGGTCGAGTCACTAATCGGAGACGCCATGGCGCCCTGGAGGAGAACGAGACTGTAGAGGATAGTGGAAGCGTGCATAATTGCGATGTTTAGCGCGAGCGCAGTAGAGTGGGCAGAGCTAGTAGAGGACGAATGGAGGGCAGAAGATGGAGCTTCAGTAACGAGCGGGGTGGCGAGATCTAGAGTGAGCGAGATGCTGAAAAATGGATAGGACGGTGAAGAAGGCCGGTATTTGTGCAGAACTGTTCCCTTAGCCTCGTATTTGGTACTCGGTGGCAGAGAGCGACAAGCTGGTCAGAAGGTATCTCAGCCCCCCTTGAGACGTCCCACCGTCGCGCATGACCATATGTGACATAATTGCCCATCCTTGCTAGGTTTGAATGTTATCACGCTGAAGTATGTGGCTAGCTGGGACTACTCGCCGTTCCCTTCTAAATTTAAATTGTCAAAGCCGTTTTCAGCTAAGATGCGCACATGCGTGGTGGTCTGAGGACATAGCAATGGCCCTGAAATCCTGGCCAATCGGGGCATCCCAGTGTGCTAAGTCTGTTTGCTACTTTCTGGTTAAGTTTGACGCTCATATATACATATCTTGCTCAGAGTCTCATCGGAATATCTGTGCTATCATATGCAATCTCGACGCATGTCTCCCCACCTTATCTTCATGACTTTGGGTTCTTAGGTCTTCTGGTCTCGACGCACCTAGCGTGCTTGGGCTATTTTTGGTTACGCTTGAAAGTCTAGATAAATTCTCTACGTCTGAGTTACGTATTAAAACATCCGTGCCGTTTTATGTAAATACTATGTAACTTTGTCTTAGTGACTTTGACGGCTTGGGGTTATCGGTATCAAAGCAGTTAGAGCGTGCTCGGTTTCCACTACGTTCTTATATCCAGTGACCAGACATAGATCTTTAGCCGTCAGTTACAGCGTAACATCTGTGCTGTTACATCCCTTGTGCCCCCATCTCATTTTACCAACCTGAGCTCTTGGGCCTGTCGGCCTCGATTCTCGGCCAGACGGGGCGAGCTCGGGCTAGTTACTATTGTATTGAAGTCTAATACCTGGATATACGCGTTCGGCTGGGAGGCGAATTGGACCATCCGCCCCGCTTCCCACCACAAACGTCGCAATAGGCCAGGATTCCGGTCCCCCGGTCTATCGGCCTTGACGCACCTAGACCGCGCCTAGATTCTGCCTCTGTTCAGCCTCTTGCCATGCCCTCTAACTACTCGACGAGTTGTGGGAGGTTTTTAACTTTACCGGCCTCATAACTAACCTCCGGTAGCATTATAGAGATGTTTATGATGGTGTAAGGGCCGTAAAAGAGTTCAATAGCTTCGAATTCTGGCTAAGAGAGGATGAAAGAGGCACCTAGCCGGGACACGACAGCTAAGTTATTTGGGAACAAATGACAAGGACTCATTGGAGCTCCGAGGGAAGAAAGAGATATATAAAGGTGGTCTTCTTCCTCCTTCAACCATCCATCCTCATCACTCACTCACTCACTCTTCACAACTCAGCACAACAAACCCCAATCTGCTCTTCAATACTCTCTTTTTGAGATCTCAACACTTTTCAACCACCAAAATGCAACTCACCTCCATCGTCGCTCTTCTCGTCGCCGCCACCGGCGCTGTCGCTTCTCCCGGCCGTGCTCCTCCTCCCCCTCCCCCGAAGCCTCATCGTCCTGCTCCTCCCACTATCGGTCCTGTCACCCAGACCCAAAACTGCGGAAACGGTGCTTCTGCTTACTGCTGTAACAATGTGGTTGACAGCAAGGGCTTGAGCTACTTCGAGTGCAAGAGCTCCACGGGCTCCTGCGGCACTGTTGCGATTTGCTGCCAGAACAACAACAACGGCGAGGACGTACGTGAACGGAAACCCCTTGGGCAATTTCTGGCCCTCATGCTATACTCTTAAAAGAAATTACGCTAACCAATCATTGTAGGGAAATGCCATCCAGAACTGCGGCCTGGGCAACTCCCAGGTTATCTGGCTGTAAACGGTCTTGCTGGAAGCCGGTCGATCATGGCGGCCCTCTGGAACTGTGGTGGGCAGCGCATCAATAATAGTTATCGACATTCAGGTCCTTTTATAATGGACTAGAGGGAGTATCGGATTGATACGGGGTTTGGATAATGGTTCGGTCGTCTCTTTCTTCGGTTTGGGTGAAGGGATAGCTCTGGTCAGGGTAGCCTCGATCCTAACCACCCACTCTCCTTAAGAATTTTTAAGAGGGTCTATTTTAGTCGTAGTCGGAGAAAATAACGAAAAATACAAGAGGTTATTATGCTTTTCTTTAATTTGCAGTGAAGGTAATTAACATTATTAATTGCTAGTTTATAAACTCTAGAGTCCCTTGGTATATAAATTTAGTAGATATAGTATGAATATATCTTACGCACCCTATCTTCATACTGTGAAATCACTGCTATATTACTAGCCTTAGTAATAGACTACTAGTCCTAGGCTATGTAATCCCTGACCATAGATTATATCTTCTCACCGAGGCTCTTATAGTAAAATTACGTGCTAAAAGTCTAATAATACCCCGCCCTAATCCCGCTTTACAATGCGACTTTCGCGACATAGGCTTTAATATTAATATAAGAATAATTACCTAAAATAATACCTAAGATATATAATTTTAGTATTAAAATAAGTAGAAATTACTAAAGAAATTATTATAAATCCCTTGGCTCTAGCAAGGGGTTAATATACTACTAAAAGCGGAGGGTAAATAGCTAACTCTAGCAGCTATCCGGTCAAAAGAAACATAAGTCATAATATAAAGAAGGCATATAAAGGTAATCTAAAGTCTAAGTTATTAATCCTATCTAATAGCTACTAGATCTAATTATTATAGAGTAAGACTTATTATATAAGGTACCCCTATAACTAAGATATATAATAATTATTAGGGCCCTAAAAGTTTTATTATCCTAATAGAATCTAAGTCTTTACTTTCTTTATTTTTTCTTCTTAGATTTAATAGTAATATATTTTATAATTATATTTTAAGTATTTCTTAAATTTTATAATTTTTTTTATTCCTTTTTTATAAATACTTAATTACTTAATCTTTTTATTTTTCTTTTTTTATCTCTAAGGCTAGCCTAATATTTATTTTATTTTTTATTAAAAAAATCTTAATCTTAGTTAATCTTATTATCTTTAAGTCCCTTAGTCTTATTAACTAACTTAGTAGCTCTAATAATATGCTTCTTATTAGTTTTAGTAGGTAATTAATTAAAAAAAAAAGACTTAATAATACCTCTATAAGCCCTAGTATTACTATAAGTAATTAAGTATTATAGCGCTAAAGTTATATACTTATTAATTAGATCCTTAAGAACTAAGGTTAGCTTTAACTTATAAATAGGTATTACTTATTACTTAGCTATAAATTATTTCTTTACTTTAATAATATTAATCTTTTAAATCTTAATATTAAGTTTATTAATAATCTTATTAAAGTTATTAATTATTATTTTTATGCCTTTATATATAATAATTTAGATTACTTAGCTATTAATTTCCTCTTAGTAATAAATAGATTTATTATTTAACTTATTAACCTTTTTTATTACTTATTTTTATTTATTATTTATCTAATATACCTTTTTAATTAATTAGTTATAGAGATTAATTATATTTATTTTAAGCTTATTAACCTCTTTTAATATAATAATTAACTTAATAATAGTATTAATAGCAATTATAGATATATTATTATTAACTCTAATCTAATTACTATTAGTTCTAATATTAAGGTATCCCTTAATTTTAGCTATCTAAGAATAATATATAATTTAAAGATATCTTAAGATAATTCTATTAGCTATATTATAAAGATTAATAAAATAAATAAGTATAAAATTAGCTTAATTAGGGAGGAATTTAATATATTACTTCTTATTACCCTAGCTATAATTATATTTACTAATAAAGTAGGCCTTTATAGTATCTTATATATAGTTCTTAGTTTTATATATTAGGTTAAATTCTCTCTTAGTTTTCTTATACTTAGTTTTAATAGGCTTATCTTTATTATTAGGCTTATTATTATTATAATACTTATAAATAAGGTTCTTAAGATAAAAGTATTATTTATAATATAAGTATATATTATTAGCCTTAAAATATTTAAAACTAAGCTCCTTTCTCGCTTAGTATTTTAAGTAATTTAATTAAAATTTAATATTAAGGCATTAAAAAGTATTTTACTTAATCTAGACTTTTTTTATATTAAATCTTTTAGCGGGCCTATTAATTCTAAAGTTAATATAGCTTTTTATCTAGCTAAATCTATTCTCTTTATTATTACTATTAATAATATAGCTATTTATTAGCTTATTAATTCGCTATTAATATTATTAATAAGATATACCTTTAATATTACCTTAAGGTATATTAAGAAATATATACTTATTACGTTTTTTAATATAGTAAAAAGCTTTAATTTCTTTAAGGTTAGACTTATAATTAGACTTAGTATTACTTATGATAATATTAAAGTTTTCTTAATTAAGATTATTACCGCGGTTATTAAATATATTACTAAATTTAATTATATTATATTTAGCTATATTAATAATACTACTCTAATTAATACTATTTTATATAATCTTATCTTATCTAATATTACTTTTACCCTTATTAATTATAAGATTATTAATTTTACCCTCGGGGTAAATAATCTTAGTATTAGGTATTAAAGATATTATTATAATTTATATTAGATTTAATAATAGCTAGTTAGTTTTATAAGAGGTAATAATTAATATTATTATTTTTAATAATAAGTATTTAGGTTTATTAATAGCTAATTAAATTTAATCTTATTAATATAACTAAGGTTTATTAATATAATATAAGGTAAAAATTAGAAAAACTTTTATAAAGCTAATAAGTTTAATATATTTATTTTATTATAATAAATTTAATTATATTTATTAATTATTTTTATTTTATTTTTATTTATCCTTAATATTAGGTTTATTTACTTATTATATATTATATTTAAGGTTTATTTTTCTTATATAAGCACTAGATCTTATATATTTATATTAAGAAAAGGTTTTAAGATACTTTTATACCTTATTAAGTAATATTAATTTATTAAAATTAATATAAAATAAATATAATTAGATATAAAATAGTTATAAATAAAAAAAAAATATCTAAGGTTTATAGTCTTATATTATTTACCTTATTATTAGGGTTAGTATAATTTATTTATTATTTTTTCTTTATCTTAAAAGATTTAAATATATTTTTATTTTTTTTTAAATTCATTTTCTTAATTTATTAGATTTACCTTATTTTATATTTTAATTAGGCTTTTTATAATATTTTATAATTTAGGTTTAATAATCTAGTTATTATCTTTCGCGATAAAACTTATTTATCTAATAAGTAAGTCTTAATATAATTTCTTATTTCTTTATTAAATATATTATTATATAATTCTTTTTACCTCTTAGTAGTTTATAACTTTATTATTATTAATTATAATAAAAGCTAATAAAGGAATAATATATTAATAAAAGTTATTATCTTAAGCGGGTTTTTATAAATAAGTAACTAAGATAACTAAATAGACCTTTTAATACTCTAAGAAGTTAAGCTTAAAGGCTTATTACTTAATTTTATATATAACCTTATAGGGTCTAGCTCTTATAGGGGATTATTTCTTTTTTAGTTTCCCTAGTAAGTAATATCCCTTATATAATTATAAATAAATAATATTATCTTTCTTAATATTAATTTTCTTATACTTTATATTATATTAGATTTTAATAAATAATATTAAAGTATTAATAAGAAATTCTATCTCTTTATAGTAAATCTTATATAATACTTTTAATATTTATATATTAATTTTTTTTTTCCTTAATTTTAAAAATAATTATAATATTAATAAGTCTTTAAAGGCAAAAACTATATATTAAATTATTAAGTACCCTCTTAATTATATTTAATATTATATTATTAAGGTTATATTATAGTAATAATAATAATATTAGCTATAATATATTTAAATTTATTACTATATAGTATTTAATTATTATTTTAAATATTTAGTTTTTTTTTTTAAAATCTTATTAATTTATAAATAATATATTACTAATATAAGGAAATTAACTCTTAGGAAACTAAAAATAGCTCTTTAGATTTAAGATATAAATTTTAGATCTTAGTTATTAATAATTTATATTAAGATACCCTAATTTAATAATAATAATATTTAAATAAATATAATTACCTAATTTTCTATTATATATAATATATGCCTTATTAATAATATTATCTTTTTTAAAAATATATAATTAATAAAGGCTAAGTAATTAAGTTTATTATAGCTAGTAATAGCCTAAATTATCTTAGCTATTAATACTTTTAATAAGTTTATAATAAAGTTCAAAGTAATTATATAAAAGGGTTATAATATTATTATAATTAATTATAATTCCCCTTAGGTTAATTTTTTACTTATTAAATTCTTATAATATACTAAGCAATAAGCTATATAGCTATAAATTATTTTTAATATCTAATAAAAATAAATAAGGTCTAATTCTTATATTATATAATTAATTTTAAAGTAATACTTATTATTCTAAATTATCTTAAGGATAGGTTTAATAAGTAATCATAAAATATATAGCTCTATTTTCCTTTATATCTTATATAATATAAGAGATCTCTTAAAAGCTCTTATAGCTAGAAAGAGATAATCTTTAGTTATTAGCTTTAGCGCCCTAGGCTCTAAATATCCCTAATATAATCTTATATATACCTTAGCTTAATATCCTTATTATATCTTTCTATAATCTATTAGTAGAACTTAGGCATAATTCTAATCTATATTAATCCTATTTTTATTAGCGCTACTATAAAGTCTAGTTTATTAAAGCTACTTTTAGCTACTTACCTTACTAGGTAGTCTTTAATTAATAATCTTAAAAGTATATCTAAGATAATATTAAGCGCGCTAAATATATAAAAGATTTATAGCTTAAACTAAGATAAGTAATTAATAGCTTTAATTAATTTTAAGTTAGCTTTATTAAAGTCTATTATCTTTAATAAGGTATAAATAATAATACCCTTAATTACTATATAATTTATAATAATATTAACTAGGTATTAGCTAGATTATATTAGCTTTCTTATCTTTTAGATTACTTAAGCTAATATAATAACTTTAGCTTTTATAGATTTATATCTAGCTTTTACCCTAGAGGTTAAGTAAGAAAAGAACCTAATAAGCTTTAATTTTTTATTTAAGATATCTTTCCTAGGGATTATTTCTTTATTTTATTCTCCTTTAATTTAAAAAATAAAAAGCCTAAATTTATTCTTATAGGTATTAATCTTAAAGAATAATAACTTCTCGGGGTTATAATATTATAATATAAATTATTTAGTAAGAAATTATTATATTTTACTAATAGTATTTCTTTTTTCTTCTATAGGTATAAAAGCTATTATTAAGGCCTTTAGCCTCTTAATTAGTTTTAATATTTTAATTAGTAATTTTAAAATAGCTTTAATATTATATAATAATAATATCTTATATTTAAAGAGAGAATATATTTATATATTATACTATAGTATCTCTTTTTATAGGTATTTAATTATCTTAATATAGGTTTTATAGGCAATAAGATTAATTAGGTATATTATTTTAATAAAAGTATTAAGTTAATCTTATATCTTATAGAGATTATTACTATTAATTATATATCTAAGTAGCTTTATTATGTTATACCTTATAA
Organism: Fusarium falciforme; assembly: GCF_026873545.1. Lineage (NCBI taxonomy): Eukaryota > Fungi > Ascomycota > Sordariomycetes > Hypocreales > Nectriaceae > Fusarium > Fusarium falciforme. Next base: position 2,286,620 of record NC_070555.1, read on the forward strand.
GGGATTTATTAATAATAATCTTTAATTAATTTTTATTAAGTAATTTTAATATTACCTCTAGGTATTTAAAATATTCTTTAAAGGTATTAAAAAAAATAACTATATTATTAATATAGAAATATATAAATATATAATATTTTAAGAATATATTATCTATAAATTACTAATTAAAAGTAAGGGAATTCTTAAATCTTATTAGGGCTATATTAGAGACTTCTAGGCTATAATTAAATATAATTATTATTTAATTATAATATATACTATAAATAAGTAGCTAATAAAAAAACCTAATACTATTAAATATTAAGAAATACTTTTTTTTTTTTATATTTATTATAATATCTTCTTAATTTAATAAGGGGTATATATTAAGAATTATAATATTATTTAGGGGTTATAGGTTAATTATAACTCTGCCTTTTTTCTTATTATCTATTATTCTTTAAATAATAAATATAAGGTATATAATTAATATTAGTTTATCTAAGTAATATATCTTCTTAGCGATATATAATTTCTTATAGACTTTATCTAAGAATTATTAGTCTTTAATCCCTATTAGGTAAGCTCTAATAATTTTTTTCTAGTTTTATTAGCTATTAATTAAGTTAATCTTTATTTTTTTCTCTTTAGGTATAGAGATAATACCTTTATCTCTATAGATATTATATTAATTTATTAATTTAAGGAGCTTTATTATTTACTTATTATTAAGATTAGTTACTTTAATATTAAAGTTATTTTTTATTAATAATATATCTTTAAGGTCGCTAATATTATAGTTTAAGAGTCTAATATTAATATACTTAGGGTTATCTTTATTAGCGTCTTTATTAATTTTAATTAGCTCTTTTAATATTATTTTAGTTATTAATAGGTTTTTAACTTTTAGTCTTAGCTCTTAATCTTAGTTAATTACTTTAAGGAAATCTATTAATCTAAATAGGCTAATAATAAAATTTATAGTTTTATTACCCTTATAGTTATTAATATAGCTAATATGCTCTTTCTAATAAATTTAGATATCTTTTTTAGTAAAATTATAAAAAATAATTATCTAGGGAATAGCTTTATTAATTATTATATTAAAAAAGTATTTATTTTTCTCTTTAAATTAAAAGGCTTTATTATTTCTTTTTAGTCTATATATCTCTAATAGGTTTTTATAAATAACTAAGATAAAAGTAGTTTTACTTTTCTTTATTATTATTATATAAGCACTGCTTATTATTTTATTAAGCTATAAAGTTTTTTTCTTAAAGATTTCTTCTTAGATAATAATACTATATATAGCTCTAAATATAATGCTAGGGTTAATAAAATTAAGTCTTACCTTATACTTATATAAAAATCTTATTCTTTATAATATATAGGGAGTAAATTAATTAATAATATTAGCTATAACTATAAAATAAGCTTTAGCTTTTATTTTTTATATTATTTTAAGGAGATAAAAATTAAAAGTAATATACTTTATAATATTTATAACCTTACTTATTTTATTAAGTATTTTTAGCTTATAATCTTTTTAAATTATTTTTTTATTATATTCTATAAGTTATTTTTTATTAATTATAATTATTAATATTTTAGTATTATAATATACCTAGTAAGTTTTAGCTTTCTTAGTTCCTTTAAAGGTAAAAGGAATTTAAAAATAAATTAAAACCTTTTATTTAAGTAAATAATTAAGGTTAGGCTTATTTATTACTTTAATAACTTAGCTATTATTAATTATAAAATTAATATATATTATTTATTTTATTTTTATTATAATATAAGATTCTTTTTTATTTTAAGAGTTATTCTTAATATAATATATTCTCTTAGGTTTATCTTAGTTTTAGTCTTTATAGCTATAATATTATCTATTTTAGTTAATACTTTAAGACTATTAGTAATTTATAAGGTATTCCTTTTTATTAGTTTCTCTTTACTCTTAATTCTATCTTTTTTATAATAAAGTCTCTTTTTATTATTTTAATTGTATCTTAAGGAAACCTTTTTTATATTTCTTTAAGGGTCCTTAATTATCCCTTTACCTTTTATTTTCTTATTAATTTTATACTCTTAATTACTAATTTATATTATTTAATTATTAGGGTTAGAGTTAATTATTATAGGTATTATTACTAATCTTATATAGCCTCTAGCTATATAATAAGTAATTTTAATCTTTATAGCTTTAATTCTATAAGTAATTATTACCTTATAGCACTAAGTTTTCTTAGTTTAATTCTTTTTCTTTCCTTTTTTTAATAATATATATATATTTTTTATTACTTTAATATTTCTTTTCCTTAGTTTTATTTTTATTAATATATAATACTTTTAGTTTTTTATATAAGGTTTTTTTTTTCCTTTATTATATTAATATATTTTAATTATTTATTAATTCTTATTAATACCCTATAAAGTTAATATAATTTAAGGTATAATTTGACATAAAAATAAATAAGTAGCTTAAAATTAATTACTCTTTTTATAACTTTACATATATTAAATATCCTTATAGAAAAGTCTTATAATAGCTTATTACTTTTAATATTACTAAGATTAAAATAGGCTTAATTTAGCTATTTTAATATATTTTAAAAGTTTATTTTAAATTTAGTTTTTATTATATTAAGAAAAGTATTAATAAATATAATATAGCCTTACCTTTCCTTATTATTAAGTAGTCTTTATTACTATATTAATATATTACCTCTAAGAAGTCTCTATATATTTTCCTTAATAAAAATAACTTATTAACAATTACTTCCCTTTATATAAGACTAAATTAAGTCGACCTATAGGTAGGCATTAATAAAGATAATAATAGTCTTATTATAAAAGATTTTTATTAGGGGGTTTTTAGATTTACCCTTAGTAGGTATATTTAGCTAAAATAGGTTAATATCTATAAGCTTAAAGCCTATATTATTATTCTTTTTATTTACCTAAATTCTTTATTTTAGTTATTTTATTCTTAGTAGATTTAGCCTAGTTATAAATAAAGTAAATTATCCCTAAGGTAGTTCTATTACTTAATATTATCTTATTAGGTTTAAATAAAGTAAGAAATAACTTCTTTATAGAGATATTTAATAAGAAGATATTATTATTATTATATTATATAAAAGGTATTATTATTTTATTAGGTATATTACTAAGAAGGCTAAATATAATATTTATAGATATAGCCTATTTTACCCTTAGTATTACCCCCTTATATAAGACTATAGCTATATCCTTAGCGGGGGTATTAAAAATTACCCCCTTTTTAATAAATCTAGTAACTATAGCTAAGGTTATAGGCCTTAGGTTAATTAAGAAGGTATTAATTATAATATTACTAGGGCTATATTTGCCTATAACCTAGCGGGTTTAATATCCTTAAGCTTAAGTCTATAGCCTTTTTTAATAAGTTCTAATATCTATTAGGTAATTAGAGAGTACTAATGCATTTCTTTTATTTCTTACCTTATTTTATATAGAATTAATATCTACCTTATTATACTATAAGATCCTTATAACTTTAATCTAGCTTAATTAATTACCCCTAACTAGGGTTAAGGTATATAGCTACTAGTGGCTAAATCTAATAGGTTTATAATAAAATCTAGATATTATTATATTTTTAGTTATTTATATAATTAGTAGATTATAGGATAATTTTATTATCTTAGTATTCAGTTAGGTAAAAATTAATAAGTAATAATACCCTTAGTAATAAGGTATTTAATATTAGGAGTATTAAGACTAAAACTTTATATAAGGTTTAATAATATTAGCTAATTTAGGGTTTTTTACTTCCTAAGGGCTAATAATAATAATATTAATTCCCTAGATCTTTTTTATTACTAGAAAGAGGCTATCTTTAATAATCTAGCTATTATATCTATTAACTTAAGGGTTATATCTATTAATAAGTTATAAATTAAGAGTTTATTATCTAATAATACTATTCCTTTTTATTTAACTCTCTTAATAATCTTTTTAATAATTCTCTAGGCTTTTTTAATAAAATAAAGATTTAATATATTTTAATAATATAATAATAATTCTATAATTAGAGTTACTTCTCTATAAAAGGTATTAAATCTATTAGTTTTTTAATAAGAAAGCTCTATAAGGTCTTTAAGTATTATTAGTTTAATAAAAATATATTTTTTATATTAAAAAGTTAGATTTTATAAGAAGAAAGTATAGATTTATTATATATAACTAAAATCTATTTTTATAATCTTTGCCTTATTAATATTCTTATAATTATTTTGTATAATATTTATTTAAAAAGGTTTTACTTTAATAAGCTTAAAGTTATTATAAGGCTAATTAGATTTATCTAGCTTAATTAATAGGGATATATATAATAAGTATTATTATTAAAAGAAAGGTTAAGGTTTTTTTTTAGTGCTTTACTTATTTTTAATATTAGGTTTATTAAATAAAGTATAAGTTAAGTTAAAAGAAGTATTAATTATTACTAATTATTATAAATCCCTTAGCTTTAATAAGGGATTAATATATTACTAAAAGCAAAGAGTAAATAATTAACTCTAATAGCTATCTAATTAAAAGAAATATAAGTTATAATATAAAAAAGGTATATAAAAGTAATCTAAAGTCTAAGTTACTAATCTTATCTAATAGCTACTAGATCTAACTATTATAGAGCAAGACTTGTCATATAGGGTACCCCTATGACTAAGGCATGTAATAGAAATTATAAATTTACTCCTAAGTAAAGATATATAATAATAGCTAAGATATATATTAATAAATTATATTAAGATATTATAAATAATTAGAATATAAATCTAGGTATTATTTATTATATAAAGTAATACTAAGAATAATATTATTATAATTACTTAAGACCTTATAGAGGGTAGCTAAAGAAGCTTATAGCTATATAGATTATAAGAATAAATTCCTTTATTAATTAATATTAATACTTAATATAAAATTATTTAATTTTAAACCTTAATTTAAATATAAGTAAAATAACTCTTTAGTAATACCTTTAGAGCTATTAGTAATATAAATAATAGTCTAAAAGATATATTATATTATTAAAAAATAATATAAAAAAGTAACTTAAATTTATTAAATATTAGATCTCTTAGATTAATAAGTTTTTATTAATAAATTAGCCCTAAAAGATAAAGTATTTTATTATTAATTTTTTTATAGGCTTACTTTATAGATAAATATATAGTTTAAAATGCTTTAAATAACCTAAATAGGTAAGTCTTTTATTAGCCTAATAAGAAGCTTTATAAGGACTTAGGTAATATTAAATAATATAAAATAGCGTATTAATTTATTATAATATAGGCTAATATAGCTAGAAAGAAAAAAATTATTTTTATTATTATATAAGCTAGAGCTATATTAAGGTATTATCTAAAGGTCTTTTTCCTTTTATTAATAAATTTAAGCTTATTTAATAAGATAATACCTAGATTTATACTTTAAAGAAGTCTAAAGACTAGCTATTATTTTATAAAATTAGGCTTATAAATTATCTAATTTATTTACTTAATTTTAACCTTATAAAGTACTTTAAAAATACTTTAAAGTTTAAATTATAAAAATTATACCTAAAACTTATTAGATAAAGTATAAGCTAGGCTAATATAGTAAAAATAATAGCATAGATTAAAGAAGTATAAGATATATTAGATCTAGGCCTTGTTAAGAAGCTAACTTAGTTAATAAAGCGCTGGCTTAAAGCTATATATTAGGCACGGGGTTAATATATAAAATATTAATCTATAGATTAAGGGCTTTAAATTAATATACGTTTTAGCTTTATTAGATTTCTTATGATTATATAATTAAAAAATAAAGATAATATATAAAGACAAGGGGGTAGCAATATAGGTCTAGTATTATTAGACTTTTAGCATAATATTTTAATATATATTATAATACTAAGTACTTACAGGGAAGTCCTTACTACTATTACTAGCTCTTAGAAAGCCTATAAGCCTAGAAGCGCACCCCTTATTAATGCACTAGTAGTTATTAGTATTAAATTCCTCCTAAAGCTAAGCATTAACCTTACCAACCTTAAAAGAGAAGGCCTTATTTATTTAACTATTATAGTCCCCTGGCCTAACAGCGCCGTTCTACGTATAGTACGAGCAAGTGACCCCCTTAGGAATCCCGTGAGGCTCGTCCGCGAGTCTAGCGCAAGAGGTTATTAAACCAGAGCCTTTAAGGATATACTAAAGAAAAGAGTTACTTAACAGCTAGCTATTGCGCAGTGACGAGAGGAAAAATAAACTAAGAGGTCAGGCAATCAGAGGAGGTAGTAGACTAGAAGCCAGAGGCAAAGATGTATATAAATTATAAATATGTAGTGGCTATTTAGTTCTAGAGTATAGGCCAGAGAGGGCTTCTTGTCCTCATAGGTTACCCTCTCCTATAAGGAGAAGTATAAACAAGGCGGAATAGATGTCAAGGCATAACTATTCTCCTATAGGTTAGTAAGGTCTATGTCTTAATTAAAGAGATAAGGAGTTTATGTCTTAGTTATAAAGAAATTTCTATTAGGAGCTTTTTAAGTTAATTATTAACCTTAATATTAATATTAGTGCTATAGTTATATATATATAAAATAAAATTATTTTAAAGCCAAAACCTATTATAAGTGAACTCTAAGGTAAAATAAGCTTATAGTTTTATAAATAATACCTAAAAAATTATAAATGTATTTTAATATAAAATTAATAACTATTAATTATTTAAGCGTTATAATAATTAAATTTATTTACTTAAAAGCTTATTATTTATAAAAATCTTAATAATATATTTTATAAGTACTTATATATAGTATTATTTAATAATATTACTTTAATAAAAGGGTTTTTATTTTTAATAATATTAACTTTAAGACTTAATAAAAATATTTATAAAGGTTTATATTAGATATATTATAATAAACTAAAGTATTTAAAATATTATAATAATAATTTAAAATATTATATTTAAAAAATTAAAAATAAATTAATTATAATATATTATTAAATATAAAATAAATATTATTATATTAATATAAAAATAATAAAATACTTTAAAGATATATTAAATTATTATAATAAGAAACTTAATAAATAAATATTTAAATTAAAAAATAAATATCTTAATAAAAAGAAATATATAATATATATAAATAAAACTTAAAATATAATTCTTTTTTTAATAATTTTTAAAAAAAGATTTTTATATATTAATTTATAAATTAAATATTATATAAAATATTAAAATAATTAATTAATTAATAATAATAAAATTATTTTAAAAAAAAAAACATAAAATATTTTTAATTTTATTTTAATTATAAAATAATAATAATAATTAATAATTAAAAACTTTTAATATTTTTTTATATATAAAAAATTATATTATAATTTAAAATAATTTAATATTTATTTATTTATTTTATAATTTTTATAAAATTTTAATATATTTTTTTATAATTATTAAAAAATATTATTAAGTATTTTTTTATATATTATTATATAATATTCTATATAATATTATATTACATTTATATTTATTATAAAGTAATTAATTAAATATATTTTTTTTTATTTTATATATTATTTTATTTTAATATTTTTTAATATTATGATTAATATTTAAAATTAAATAATATAAATTAAAATTATATTTTATTATAAAGATTATATTAATTTAATAAAGATTTAAATAATATAATTATTAATTAATAATTATTATATAAATTAATTATATATTATATTAAGTTATATTTTTAAATTAATAAATATAATTTATATATATATTTTAATTATTTTAATATAAATTTATAATGAATTTTAAAGTTAAAATAAATAAAGTTTTTAATATTATATATATAAAATATTATTTTTAATAATATAAGAAAAATTATTTTTAATTTAGTTTTATTTATATTTAATTATTATTTAATTAAATAATATATATAAATTTTATTTTATAATTATATTTTTTATATTTTTATATAAAACCTTTTTTTATTTTATTAATATTAAATATAATTATTTAATAAAAATTATAATTCTTTTAATATTTTTAAAATATATTCTTAAAAAATATATTTAAGATTTAAATTTAATTTTTTTTATTAAAGAATATATAAATTAAAAGTTTATTAATATATTTTTATATTATAAATTTTAAATATATTAATTTATTTAGAATTTCTTTTAATATAAAATTAAATATATTATTATTTAATAAAATATATATATTTTTTAATAAATATAAATTATATTTATAATTTTAAATTTTAATTAATATATTATTTAATTAAATATAAAAAAAAATTAAAAAAGATAATTTTAAAAATATAAATTATAAATATTTTATATTTTTAAAAATATTATATTATATTATTTAAAATATATTAAAAAATTAAAATTAAATAATAAAAGTAATAATTATAAATATAATTAATATTTTTTATATTTATTAATATATTTTTTTTAATTAAAATAAAATTATTTTTAAAATATTTTATTAATAAAATTAATTAAATTATAATTAATTAAATATATTTAAAATATATATTATTTTAAAATAATTTTATTTTAAATATTTTAATATTATAAATAATTATTTTTATAAATAATTTAAAAAATAAAAAATAAAGAAAATATAAATAAATTATATTTATATTTATATTTTTTAATTATTTATATATTATATAATAATAATAATTTTTTTAAATTTATTTTTAAACTTATATATTAATAATAAAATTTAATAAGTATAAAATAATTTTTTTTATATAATATTATTAATAATATAAAATTAATATAATTTTTTTATAATATACTATAAATATAATTATTATAATAATATTACTAAGATTTAATTCTTTTTAAATTTTAATTTAAGTAATAAATAATTATTTAATATATTAAAATATTTAAAAATAATATAATTTTAATAATTATATTTTTATTATTATTAAAAAAAAAGTATTTTATATTATATAATTTTTAAATTATATTAAAATTAAAATTATTTTTATAAAAGTTTTTATATTTAAAATATTTATTTTAAATTATATAATAAATTATATATTTAATTTTATAAATGATAAATAATTAATAAAAATAAAAAAAAAATATAAAAATATAAATATTTTAAAAATTTAAAATATATTTTAAAATATAAAATTATTATTATTAAAAAAGTTTTATATTAATTTATATATAATATATATATTATATTAATATTATATAATTATATTTAATATAATTAAATAAAAAAATAATTTATTTATTTTTTTTTAAATATATTTATATAAAAAAAATAAAACTTAATTTTAATATTAATTATTAATATATATTTTTATATTATTATTAAATAAAAAATTTAATTTTATTAATATTAATATATATATATTTTTAAATATATAAAAATAAATATTTTTATTAAATATATATATATAAATAATTATAAATATAAATATTTTATATATTAAATTTTTAAAAAAATATATAATAAAATAATATATATATATTATTTTTTTTTAAAAAAATTATTTAATATTTTAAGTATATATAAAAAATAATTATAAAATAAAATTATATATATTAAAATTATTTAAATATATTATTTTTATATATATATATATTAAAATTCTTTCTTTATATAACTTATATATATTTTTTATTTTATTATATATATTTTATTTTATTTTTATTAATTATATTTATATTTTTAATTAATTAATTTATTATATTTATATAAATTTTATATATAATTCTTATTAATAAATAATATAATATTTTTTTAATATTTAAATATATATTTAAATTACTTTTTATATATAATTTTTATAAAATCTTTATTTTAAAAATATAATTATAATAAATATAAAATAATTTTTTAAATAATTAATAATATATTTAAAATATTATAAAAGTTTTAAAATTATTATATATAAAATATATAATTTAATTTATTATAAATTTTATTATTAATTTTATTTTTTTAATATTTATTAAAATATATATAATAATTTATATTTTTATATTTTAATTAAAAATTTTATAAATAAAATATTTATTAATTATATTTATTTTTAAAAATTTTATAATTAAACAACTTTATTTAAATATTAATAAAAGTTTATTATTAAATATTTTTTAAATATATTTTTTTAAGAAATATATTTTTTAAAAAAACTTTTTAATAAATTAAAATTAATTAATTATATTATTAAATTTTATTTATATATTTTTTAATTATATTTTTTAAAATAAAATACTAAAAATATAATTATTTATTTTTTTATATAATATATTAATTATTTATATAATAAAAAAATTTAATATATTAAATATTAATATATAATATATATAAAATTTAAAATATAATAAAATATATTTTATTTTATTTAATTAATAATAAAATTTAATTTTATAATTATAATTTTATATAATTTATTATTTATTTTATATTTTATATTTAATTTTTATATTTAATTTTATTATTTAATTTATATTATTTTAATTAAATTATATTTTAAATATATTATATAAATACTAATAAATTTAAATATTATATTTAAATTATTATAAATAATTTTATATATATACAAATATATTAATACTTTTTTATTTTTAATTATTAATTTTTTTTTTATATATATTTAATAAATATAAAACTTTTAATTTTTTTTTTATTTTTTTTTATTATTATTAATTAATTAACTATTTTTATTATTATATATAATATTTAATTTATAAAAAAATATATAAGTTTTTCTTTTATAATTATTTAAAAGAAATTATATTTTAAATTTTAATTATATATAATATAATATTTTTATTTCAATAATTATATATTATTTTTTTTAATATAATATTTAAATTTTAATTATATTTTTTATTATTATATTAAATTAATTAAAAATTAAATTAAATATATAATAAAATTCATAATTTTAAATTAATTATTTTATTTAATTTTATTTTTAAAATTTATATATAAAAATTAATATTTATATAATTTTATATATAATTTTTTATATTTTTATAATATATAATTTTTATAATTTTAACTTAATTTTTATAATATTATTGAATTATATTTTTAAATTATAATAATTTATAATAATAAACTTTTTAATATTTTTATAATATTATTTATAAATTTTATTAATTATTTTTTTAAATAATATTTTATAATTAATTTATAATTATATATAAATATATATATATTTTTTATTTATATATTTAAAAAAATATTAATATTTATTTAATTATTTAAAAATTATATAAAAAGTAAAGTTTTTTTAATTTTTTAATTATAATTTTTTATAATATATTTAAAAAAGGTTTTTTATTAATTCTTTTAATATTATTTTTAATTTTTATATATTAATTAATTTTTTTTTTAAAATATAATTAAGGTTTTTATTATTTTAAATATTTATTTAATATTTATAATTCTTATTATTTAATTAAATAATTTTAAATTATAATAATATTTTTATTTTTAATTTATATTTATTAAAAGAATTTATAATTTTATTAAAAGATTTTTTTAAAAATCTTAATAAAAATTAAAATTAATATATTAAAGATTTTATTTTTTATAAATTATTAAATAAATATTTAAATACTTAAAATCTTTTAATATTATATTATAAATACTTTAATAAATAATTTAAATAAAAATAATTTATTAATTTTTATAAAAATAAGTTTTTTTTATCTTAATTATAAATTTAAAATATTTATTTTTTTAATATTTATATTAAAAAAGTATTTTTTTTATAATTAATAATATATTTAATAAATATATTATATAAATAAATAAGTTATATAAAAATCCCTTAATTTATATTTTTTTTCTTAAATAATTTAATTCTTAATAACTTAATATATTATAATTTAATAAAAAAATTAAAATCTTTTTAAATTTTTATATTTATTAATATACTTAAAGCTTAGTTTTTAATATATTCTATTAATGTATTAAGTTAATTATATTATTTTTTATATATAATATAATAATATCTAAGCCTAAGCTAATATAATCTCTAAAATATATAAGTTATTTAATTTAAAGAAATAAATTTTTATATATAATATTTTTAATTTAGATTTATAAGAATTTCTTTCTTAGCTTTATAATATTAAAAATATAATTAATTAATTACTTATTTATTATAATATATTATTAATTAATATATATTAGGCTTTAAACTTTATTAAGTAATACTTAGAGCTTAAGATATATTTTATTTTAATATTTAATTATTAAATAGCTAAATATAAAAACTAAATACTTATTTATACTTAATTTTAGCTTATAAGAACTTTAATTATAAAATATAATATTTAATCAAATAATTTATATAATTTAAATAAAATTAGCTTTTTTATAAATATAATTAGTAATAAAATAACTATTATAAATTTAAAAAGGTATTTATAGCTAAAATTAATATAACTTAAAAACGAAAAACTAAATTATAATTATTTAAGTAATAAATTTAAAAAGCTTAGTAATTTTATTATTTATTATTAATATAACTTAATATTACCTTATTAATTAATATTAAAATAATAACCTCTTAAATAATTAAATTATTATAATAACTTAAAATAGCTAGATTAATAGTAAAATTAATCTTAAGTAGCTTAAGTACTTTAATTAATATATAATTAAGTAATAAAATAATTATTATTATTTTTTAATTTTTAATAATTATAAAAATTATTAATTTATTAAATTTAAGAAATATTATAAAAATAAAATATTTAACTTTATATATAATTTTAATTCTTTTTATTTATATTAGTCTCTTAATATTTAATATTTTAAGATATTAAAATAAGTATAATATTAAGAAATAAAATATTTAATTAAATATTTTATTATATATAGTTTAAAAATTATATTTCTTTTAGCTATATATATTATATATTAAATTATTATAATACAAAGAAATATAAAAAGGGCTTTAAAAAAATTCATCTTATTTCTCTTAACCTAAAAGCTATAATCTTAAAGCTTAATATATAGCTATAGATTTTAATACTTATTTAGAAAAGAATTAAATTTTTTATTGCTTAGGCCTTAAGGACTTTTAATATTATACTTAAAGCTAAATTATAATTTAAATATCTTAAAAAATAAATTAAAAGGTTTTATAATAACTTCTTAGAGATAATTATAAAAGCTATAAAGTCGTTTATAAAAGTAATAAAAAGAAATATATATAAGAATATATTATTAAGAGCTAAGACTAAAGACTTTTAAGAAGTAAATAAAATATTAAATTAATATTAAAAGTAAAAAGAATTAAATTATAAAAAAAAAGTAATTATAATAAAAAGAAATAAATAATTAATTAATTTAATATTAATATATAAGTAATAATTAAATTATTTAAGTATAATAATTAAAAAAAATTAATATAATTAAGAGTTTAATATTATAGTATTTATAACTAGCTTAGTTATAATATAAAGACTTATTAAGTAATAATTAAGATATTTAAAAAAATATAATAAGTAATTTTAATTAATTAAATAATTTATAGTACTTTTATAGTAATTTTAATCTTATAGGCTAAGAAAAGTATATAGCTTATTTATTTATATAGCTTACTTATTAAGTATATTATTTATTTTATATAAGGTATAAAAAGAGTTTATATTAACTCTAAGTTATTATTAAAATTACTATTCAAATTATTATTATTTATATATTTATATAAGCTAAGATATATATATTATATATTTAACTAAATAGGTTTAATTAATTAAACCTATAGACCTCTATTTACCTCTAAGTTTTAGTCTAGCGCTAAGCCCTAGCGCTAACTCTTTTTAGGTTTATAAAACTCTAATACTAACTCTAAGAACTAATCCCTCTAAAACCTATAATATTAATAACCCTTATTTCCTAATATTATGCCTATAGCTACATAGCTAGATCCTAGCTAGCTATAGTAAGACTTTTTTAATTTTTTTATTTAGCATAGCAGAAAGTATTAATACTTATAATAAGGGTTATAAGCTATGCTACGTATTAATTATATTTTAAGTCCCTAAGGAATTAGTCTTCCTTACTAATAAGAACTTATCTTTTTTTTAGCTTTTCTTTAAGAGCCTTTTATAAAAAAAGCTTTTCTTTAATATAATTAATCCTTTTATTAGTATTATTACTAAGTAAAAGAAAAAAAAGATTTAATTAAAAATTATAAGTTTAATATATTTTAGATTATTAAGGTCCTTACTTAATATAATACTTTAAAGGTATTTATTTAATATTATTTCTTATAGCTTATTATAAGTATTTTTTATGCTTTTATAAAGCTTATAAACTTCCTCACTAAGGTTATCTTAGGTATATTAGAAGGCATATTAATAAGTATTAGCTATATTACTTTAATTACTTAGTTAAAGGTCTGTATAAATAGCTATTATAATACTTAATATATTATTAATTAGTTAATTAGCCATAGATTAATTAACTAGTTAGTTAATTAATTAGTTATAATTAAATCTTTTCTTATAAGGATAATAAAAGTAATTTTAACCTCTTTAAGTAGTTAAGGATTACAAGGGCGATTAGAAGGTTAGTATTAGAGGGGAGAGCTATTATATAATGGGGTTAGATTTTAACCTCATTAATTAGTTACGATATAAGCTATGTATTATAAATAAAGCTAGATTTAGCGCGTTATTAAAGCTATTAATAATCATATTAATAAACCTTATTAATTTAAGCCTATTAAGACCTCTACCTTTAGGTATAAAGCTTTTGTTATTAAAATTACTAAGATATTAATTATAATACTATAATCCCTATTTTAGGTAGTATAAAGTTAAATAATAATATTAATTCTAAGTATCTAAAGTAGTTTAATTAAATAATTTTAGTTTTTTAATAATTAAAAAAAGGAAATTAAGTTATAGCTAGCTTTAATAATAGCTAAGTAATTTTTAAGGTTTTTTTTAATTATTTATTTTATTATTTTTAATATAATTCTTTAAGATTTTATATTTTTAATTTTATAAAGGTAATTATATTTATAATTTATTAATAAATTATAAGATATTTTCTTATTTAATTAATTAACTTAATTAACTTAGATATATATTAATTATTAAAAATATTAAAGTATTAAAAATCTTATATAAAGGTATTAAATATATTAAAGAAATATAATGTATTATTTAAAGTTAAAACTTAAAATATAATTTCTTTAAGTAATTTTTAAAAAATAGATTTTATATATTTTTTTATAAATTAAATATTATATAAAATAATGAAAGTTATTAATTAACTAATAATAATAAAAGTTATTAATTAATTAATTAATAATAATAGTTATTTTTAAGAAGAAAGCTTAAAGCTCTCTTATTTCTAAACTAACCTTAAAAAAAATACTAATAATTAAAGGTTAAAGGCCTTTAATTTCTTTTCTATATATAAGAAATTACCTAATAGCCTAGGACAGCTTAGCACCTATTTTCCCTAACTTAATATTATATATTTATCATTTAATTCTCCTAAGAGGACCCCCTAGGCCTCTTTTTTATCTTATAATAGGTAACTAGCTATTAAACTGCTTTAAACCTATTATAAAGAAGTTAAATAATAATTAGGGTTTATTTTTATACTTTTTAATAGGTCTAATTAAACTATTTACTATTTATTAAACCTTTATTTTTCTTATAACTTGTAGTAATATAGTGTTTAATTAATATAGCATAGTTAATAGGGTTTTTATATATATATAACTAGCTATATATATAAGATTGTATAATATAGTATAGTAGCTAGTTATATAAATAAGATCTATTATATAAGCCCGCTAAGATATATAAGTAAGAGATTTGTTTTTTTATTTAATAAAACAGTTTTAATATATATAATTAAATATATTAACTAATTTAATAAGTATATAGCTCTATAGCTACTTAATAAATTATTGATTATTTATTAATATTAATACTTAGTAATATATTAAGCTATTTAAGGCTATAAACTATTGTAAAATAATAATACTACTATAAATATATTACCTTAATATATAATATATATAAAATATATAAAATACAGACTTTTTTATATAAAAAATACTTTATATTTTTATATATAATACTATTATTAAGATATATAGTTATAATTAAAAATAATATTAAAACCCTTTTAAAAGCTAAATTCTTTTTAGTAATATTATAATCTTAATAATAAATATATTAAGGAATTAATAAATAATAACTCTTATTATAAATAAATAATATATTAAGGTATTAAGGTACTATACTAAGAATATAATATTTCCTTTTTTATTTTAATATTAATATATTAAGTATATCTTACTAATAAATAAGACATTAGCTAAGATATATTTTAATATACAGCCTAGGTTTATTAAAATAACTTTTAATACTTAATTTCTTTCTTAAAAGTAATTAATAATTATTTATTTAATAATATAAAAATATAAAATAATAATATATTATATAATTTAATATAGTTTGTAATTAATATTATTATATTTTTTTTATAATATTATATTAGATTAAATATATTATAAGCTTAAAGCGTTTAATAAAAATACTATAATTTAAATACTTATATAGATATAAGGCTTATATAAATAATATTTAATATAATAATATATTTATTAATAATTTATATAATAAATAATAATATATAGTTAAAATATTAATTAAAATAATTATATATTATAAATTTAATAAAATCTATAATAAATACTATAAAAACTTATATTATAATATATTTATTATTTTTACAATAATATATATAAAGTATATATTATATTATTTCTTTAAATATTTATAAAAGAGGTTTTTACTTTAATAGAATTTCTCTTATACTTTATGATATTTCTTAGCTATATTTTTTATATTACATATTGTATTATATATTCAACTTTATTTAAATTATAAGACTTATTAGTATAAGGCTTATAAATAGTTTAAAAAGCTTAATATTATTATATTATATATTTACTTAAGTAAAAACAGCTACTAGCTTAAAATAATAATATATTATAATTATAGAAGAATTAATATAAAATAAAAAAGAATATTATTAATAATTACTTAAATATATCAGTAAAAATATATTATAAGAAAAGGTACTTGAGATATAAATATAAAGTTATTATTATTTAAAAACATATAAAATATATAATAAAAAAACTAAATAATTTCATTTATTAAAAAAATAGTATTACTTTATAAAAACTTAAAAACTTAAAAACTTAATAAATAATAATTATAATATACTAGATATCTTTTAATAGTTAATTATATTATTATATATAGTAAAAAAATAAAAAATAATAAGGCTAATATTATTAGCTAATAACCTAATTTAAATATTAAAAAGACTAAGATATAAAATTAATTTTTTCTACTTTATATATAAAAGATACTTTAAATAATAAATAATTACTTATATTTAGTAATAGATATTATTATATTACTTAAACAATAAATAAAAAAATAAGATTATAATTAATATTACTCTTAGAGAACTTAAAAGCCTAATAATTAAATATATAAATTAAAGAAAAAACTAATAATAAATCATTATATATTAGAAATATATGTTTATATCTTAATAATATATAAAAGAATTTATTAAATATTATTATTAAATAATTACGTATAAAGGAAACTAAGAGATAGAGGTTTTTAAGATATTTTATATTAATATTTTACTTAGAGAGATAGTAGTATAAAATTAAATATTTATTTATAGTATAAAGTTTACTAAGACAATTAATAATTAAACTTAGAAAAAGACCTTATATTATATATATAGTAAAATAAGGTAATAGCTTATTAGAATAAAGTACAAAATATAATAAATAACTCTTAGATAATAAAAATATAAATAAATAATAAGTCTTAGAGAAATTATAATATAACTTTATATATAAAATATATAATAATTAGTTATATAAATACTAAGAAATTAATAAAAGTCTTAAATATATTAAGATAATCTTTAGTTTTTTTTAAAATACAAAAGAGTTATTTTAATAACTATTAATTAATATAACTCTTATATAAAAACTAAGGTATAATACTATAAACCTTATAAAAAACTATAATTAGTTTTACTTGTATAATAATTATAAGACTTAATTATTATAGATTTTATTACTAAGTTATTTTTATTAAAAGAATTAATTATTAGAAACTTTTATCATAATATTTTTATTATTATAAATAAACTTATAAAGTATTATTATTTTATAGCTTATAAAAAATAAATAATAATTAAAGAATTAATTTATCTTTATATTTTTTTATATTATGAAAATATATAAAATATTACTTAAGATTATTATAAAGAAAAAATTATTATTTATTTTAAGATTTTAATAAAGCCTTATAAAATACTTAGGGGTTAATTATAAACTTTTTATTATATATTATAAAGAAATAAATAATTAAATAAAATATATAAATTAAATCCTAAAATAATAAATTTAATATTATATAAATTATAAATAAATTAATTAAATTACGCAGTGATTAGCTATATAATTAGCTTATAATATAGCTATAAATAAAAATATAAACATTATATTAACTTATATTAATTTTAGATGTATTTTTAATACTTAGTAATAAAGAAGAAATATAATTTATCTTATAATAAGAAATATAAAAATAGAATAATAAAATAAAAAGCTTAATTATAAATATATTAAACCTTATAAAGTTAAATAAATAATCTTAAAATATAATTATAAATTAGACTTATTACTTAAAGTTAAGCTATGTTTAATATTTTCTATTTTATTATTTAAGCTAATATAAAATATTATTTAAGTTAAAATTAATAATAAATTAAAGACTAAAATTAATAAACTAAAAGGATATATTAGAAAAACTATTTTAAATATAAATAAAATTAATAATATATTAATATATTTTATTAAATAAAAAAACTACTTAGATTTAAAAAGTATATAAAACTTATATAAATATTTTATTAATATATAATAATTTTTAAGTTTTTATTATTAATAATATTAAATATAAGCTTATTAAGACTAATGATATCTTAATTAATTAAATAAATAGCTTTAAATAAATATATCTTTATAACTATAAATAACTCCTCTTAGAGCTTACTTAATTCCGCTAAGGTAGATAAGTTATACTTAAAAGCCGTATTATATTATACCTTAAATAACTACTTTTAGTTCTAAATATATATATGCTTAGTTATTACCGCTTTAAAAGTAACCTTAATTTTAGCTTTTTTATTTTTTAAATATTTATCTTCTTAGATAATTTTTTATTATTATAAAAAGTTAATTATTTATTATAAAAAAGTATTAATATATACCTATAAATAAAGCTATTTTAGCCTTATTATATAAGTTTTATATTAATATAATTAAAATAATAATTAAAATAGTAATTAAAATAATAATTAAAATAATTTAAAATTACCATAAAAATAAACCCTAATAAAAATAATACATATAGAATATAATATTAAATCTAAAAGCCTTAATATAAATAAAGAGATATTATATTTTAAAAAGCTTATAAAAAGAATTATACTTAGAAACTTAGCTTAATATTATATTAATAAGAAATAAGATTTTTATAAATTTAGGTTATTTATTAATAATATTTAGTTATTAATATTAATCTTAAAGATAAGATTAATAAAAGAGAGACCATATATTATAGCTATAATATAGGCTAAGTAAAGAAGCTTAGTAAAATGATTTAATTAAGTAAAGGATGAAAGAGATTAAATTTTATTTTTATTAGTCCTAATACTAAGTAATAAAAATATTAGCCTTATCTTAGATTAAACCTTAAAATAATTAACTTAAAGAAACCCATATAAGTATATAAAATATTCTTATTATATTTTTTTCTATAATAATTACACTACCTATTAATATATCTTTGTTATATTTAATACTCTTAACTATATTATTAAATATAATTACCCCCCTTTGTTTAAGTATAATATAATTAATCTCTCTATAAATATAAACCTAATATAACTAGTTTATCTCTTAGGAATATATATAACTGTTATAGGTTTTGATAAAAAAATAATATATTAAAGAAATATAATATACTATTTATAGCTAAAACTTAAAATATAATATTCTTTAAGTAACTTTTAAAAGAGGGATTATATATACTTCTTTATAAATTAAATATTATATAAAATAATAAGGGCAATTAATTAATTAATAGTAATAAAAGTCCTTTTTAGAAAGAAAGCCTAAAGCTTTCTTATTCCTAAACTAACCTCTAAAGAAGATAATAATAGTTGAAGGTCAAAGGCCCCTAACTTCTTTTCTAAATATAAGAAATTACCTAATAGCCTAAAATAGCTTAGCACTTATTTCCCCTAACTTAATAAGGATAATTAGACTTATAATATAATACTAAGCAGGTATTATTATAAGACTTTTTACTATAAATATACATATAATAATAAATAAAAGTTATAAATATTAAGTACTTCTTGCCTGAATAAAAGTAATAAGTATAAGGTATATTAATCCTTTTATTAATAAACTTAATAAAAAAAATATATTAATTTCTTTATCCTTATAAAAAGACTATATAAAGATATAATTAGATATTATATAATATCATAATAAAAAGTCTTTATTAATATATAATAAAAATAAAATTAGGAAAATAAAGATATATAAGTCTTAAGGATAAGACCTAATAAAGGGGAGAAATTATATATTAACCCTCGCGCTTATATTATATATTTCTTATTAGTCCTAAGCTCTTAATTACTAATTATAGTAAGACTAATACTATTAGGGACTAATATTATTCCTAGATTATATTAGTCTTAAAATAATATCTTACTTTTTTATAAGTAATTTTACTTAAAAAAGCCTAAATATATAAGATATACGTATTATATTTTCTTTTATAGTAGCTATATAAGCTATAAATATAACTTAGTTTTACTTAATACTTTTAAGTATATTACTAGATATAACTTATATTTATTATTTAGTTATATATAAGTTAATCCTCTACTAATATAAACCTAGTATAACTAGTTTATTTCTTAGTTTTATAACCTAATATATACTTATTATATACACAGTGGGACTTATTACCCTCCTAGCTAATTAATAAGTAATTAGTCTTAGTAGTAAGGTAATTATAGTAACTACCTTTATAATTACTATAATTACTTATATAACTATTATAATTAAGATATATAAATAAAGTTATTAGGGCTAATGCCCTAAGTATATATAATATATTTATTATACCCCCTTATATAATAATTACCTTAGCTATTAATATAATATAGTTATACTTAATACCTTTATACAATATATATAATAAGTAAATGAGCTAGATAAGTAAGTATGCTAAAAATCTTAACCTTTAACATAACATTTAAAATAAAAATATAATAAAGTATTATATTAATTAAATTAAATTACTTTATTTTTCTTTAAATAGCTTAATAATAATTTAATATATTTTTATATTATAATTAGTCTTATTATATATTTTATATTAGCTTTCTTTTAATTATATTAACCTACCTTAATTATTATTTCTTAATAATTTAGCTTATATTTATATATAAATATCTATTTAATTAATTACTTCCCTTATTTTATTTATAATTATTTTCTTTTTATCTTATAAGTAGGTTCTTTTTATTATTTATTATTTACTAAGGGCCTTATTTAATTATTAAAGGTTCTTAACCTTAGACTCTAATAAGGTTATCTTAGATAGTATTACCTTTATTTCCTTAGTTAATAACTTAAGAGCCTTAAGAATAAACTAAAAAGAGCTACTTTAATGCCTTTTAATATATCTTTTAAGGTATTTAAATTAAGAGCTTACTTTAAGGATTATCCTTAGGGTTTTTAATACCTAAGGGTTAAAGTAGCTAGTCTTTTTCTCTAATGGTATTAAGGTCTATAGCTATATATTAAGCTTTAATATAATACTTTTAGGGTCCAAAGGAATAAGCCTAGCTCCTTTAAAACCTCTCTTAATATTTCTTATTATTATAATAGCCTAATAAGTAATATGAAAGGCTAAAAAGAACTTAGTCTTTAAGATATAAATAATATAATATTTAATTAATTACTTAATTTCTTAATTATATACCTTTTTAAGTAGCCTAAAGTATTTAATATTAAGAGATTAAAATAAATAAAATAAATAAGGTAATATATAAAATATAATAATTTTATTTTTTTTATAATATTTCTTAAATTTAATTAAATAATAGCTTTTATATTTATTAAGGATTATAAAATAATAATAATTACTTAATTAAATAATTATATATTAATCAAAATATTTAAGTTACTTAAGACTTATCTTATTATTAATTTAGCTATTATAAATTATAATAATAGCTTAATTACCTAAGAGGTTATTTTCTTAATATTAACTAATAAGGTAATATTAGCTTATAATAATAATAAGTAGCTAAATTACTTACCTTTTTATATTAATAGCCTAAATAATTATAACTTATTTTTAATTTCTAGCTTAAACTAATTTTAGCTTTTTATACCTCTCTAAGCTTATTATATTTTACTTATAATTATACTTATTATAAAGCTAATATTATTATAGTTATAAATATAAATAAAAGTAATATTATATTTTATAATTATATTTATTATAAATATAAACTAATTATAAATAATAATTAAGTCTTTATATTTAGCTCGTTAATAATTATATTTATAAAAGAAATAAGCCTTAAGGTTTAAATATTATTTAATAAAGTTAATAGCTTATTATTTATTAATAAGTAATATATTATAATTAATATATAATTAATTTATTATTTCTTTAATATTATATAATTATTAGCAAAACCCTTGCAAATCTAGGTTAAGAATAAATTAAATAAGAATCTATTTCTTTAGATTAGATAATTTATATAATTTAGGAATAATATTATATTAAGACTATATATCTTTCTATTAGTAACTTAAGGTATTATAATATATATTATAAATCTCTATAGCTTTTTAACTACTTAATTTTAGGTTATTTTAAAGGGCTTAAAGAGTAAGAAAGATATTTACCTCTTTATTTAATTAAGATATCTTAGCTAATTAAGAATTAATTAATTAATTAAAAAGAGGAGATATTAAGGGATTTTTAGCCTACTTACTTACCTAGCTTACTTACTTATTATATATATTATATTACTAGATATAACTTATATATTTATTACTTAGACTATACCTAGTACTCTTTACTAATATAAACCTAGTATAACTAGTTTATCTTTTAGGGAATATATAATTATTATATATAAGTATTAAAGCTATATAGCCTATCCTTATATTAGTATTAATAAATTTATAAACTCTTTAAATTTATATTTAGCCTTATAAATAAGGTAGCTATTTCTCTTTTAACTAACTAAGAATATATTTAAATATATATTAAATTATATTAATTATATCTAGCAGAGAGTTATAGGCATATAGCTTAATTCTTAAAGGAGTATAAGATTTTATATTAAAAGCTAAACACTTCTCTATTTTAAATAGTAACTCTATTAGCTATAGCCCTAAGCTAGTTAATTCCTAATTATAATATTTTAATACTATTAAGAAAAAAAAAAGTATATACTACTTTAAGAACTAGTTATAGAAGTAAGGAGCCTAGATAGTTTTATATAGTTCGCTTATATCCTAAATATATACTAGATAAAGGGTTAAAGAGAATACTTTAAGTATTATCTTAGTCATAGATAGGGTAGATATCTCTCTAATGCGAGGATTCTTAGACATAGTAAAATAGTTTATAGCTTAAAGCTTATTAATATCTAGCTTATGCTCTCTCTCGAGATGTAACTTAAAATAGTTTAACTAACGCGCATGGTAAGTATGCCAGTCAAACTGTTAAATATGCTGGGGTGTCACGTGTGGGTCAATGATCTTAAGATTAAAAGCTGGTCCTTCAGGGGCAGATATTTAACGAGAATGTTACGGTTATGATCTCTTAGGCCACAGAAAGCTAGGTAGGCAAAATGGTTGTATTGCGACCGAAGCTTGCTAAGATCAAGTATGATAGTGGCTGAGGCGAAAGACAAAGGATTCCTTTGTGATACCCCGCCAATAGGGCCGGGGCACGTCAGTCGTTGTTTTGCGGGCCCGCACAAAGCCGCGTAACAGAGAACACAAACACAACACAAATACACGAATTCAACCAATGGACCGAATACACGTACTGTCTGACACAAACAAGCTTGCCGGACACTCATATTGTATAGCTAAAAGTAAGAATATTATATTTTCGAAAACGGGCTATATAGCTATTAAAAATATTAACAAAATATTTTTAGGTATTTAAAGAAAAAGAAAGCAGTATAACATATATCATTAGTAAGTAGATTAAATTAGTAAGTAAATTAAAAATCCCTTAATGTCTCTTCTTTTATATAATTATATATTTCTTAATTATTAAATATATTATAATTAAACATATTATAATTAAATATATTAGAATTAAATAATAAGGTAAATGTTCTTTTTACTTTTTAAGCCCTTTAAAGCAACTAAAAATTAGCTCTTTGCTGCGCTGCAAAGACCTATAAAGCCCTATATAGTTCGCTATAGTGCTAGTACTATAGTAGTCCTACTTAATATAATATTATTCCGAAATCACATAGACTATTTAATCTAGAGGAATAGATTATTATTTAATTTATTCTTAATCTAGATTTATAAGAGTTTCCCTCGCAGCTATATAGTATTAAAGAAATAGCTAATTCAAAGGGGTAATATTAGTCTAAAGAAAAGAGCGAAAGCTTTGAGTCCGTTATGTCACGGCCATGATATAGGCCAGGCGGGGAAGCCTGGCAGAACGCTCTAACTAAGCAAGGGACTAAAGGGACTAAACCTCGTCCTCCTTAGTCCTAGGACTAAGTAATAGAAATATTAGTCTTACCTTAGACTAAAGCTTAAAATCATTAGTCTAGGGAAACTATATAAAAAATATATTTATTATATTTTCTTATATAATAATTACCTTAATTATTAATATAACTTAATTATACTTAATAGCTTTAAGTATATTACTAGATATAATACCTTTATTACTTAAGTATAGTATAATTAATCTATTTATTAATATAAACCTAATATAATTAGTTTATCCATTAGGAATATATATAATTATTATATATTAATAGCTCTTATTTAAAGAATTACTTATATTACCTTAAATAATATTAAATATAATAGCTACCTAGGCTACTCTAATAAATAACTATTAATAGCTCTTACTTATTAATTACTTACCTAATATATTAGCATAGGTTGTCTTAATTAATCAAGATATAAAGGATAAAAATAAGAATAATAAAGATATTAAGTAACTTTATATATAAATCACTATTATAAGTACTAAATATATAATATAGATAAGCTTATTAAAAAATAAGTAAAACCTAGTATATTTAAAATATAATATACTTAGATAATATTTAAAATATTAGTAATATAATAGCTATTACTATAAATAAAAGAAATATAAGAGAAATCTTTAAGCTAAACCCCTTAGAACTATTTAATAAAATTATAAATAAGCTATTTATATTCCTTACTTAACTAAGGATATTTATAATATATTATTAAATATAATTTATGTTAGACTTTAATAAGGTCTAATATATTATAGGGAGACTTAAGAGCTATATTATTATATAATTTAAGCCTATTATAAAAAAATACCTTATAGTCTTAGCTAATTAATATTTACTTTATATTTATTCCTTTTACTTAAATTATAAAGCCTTTAAGGTAGCGCTTTAATAAGCCTTTAGAATTATTAATAAAAAGGTATAAGCTAAAAGAGAGACTAAGGCATTTTAATAAACTTAATATACCTTAGAATATAATATAAAATACCTCTAACTTGCCTTAAAGTTAAATTAGAATTAGGAGCCCTTAATATTTTTATTCTTTAATAAGCTTAAAAAAGAAATATCAGTAAAACTCTATAAAGAAAAATAACTTAATAACCTTACTAATTATATTAATAAGGTAATTAAGATTAATAATTAATAATTCTTATAAAAGAGACTATAAAACCCTAGGTTTAATAGTAATAAAACTAATAACCCCTACTTTAATATTAACTAGGGAAGGAAAAAATAATACCTTATATAATATAAGCCTTAGACTTATAAAACTTAGAGTAGCTTAGAAGGATAATAAAAATATTAAATATTATTATTATTATAAAAAAAGACTATAAGGCTAATAAATATTATAAGAAATAATAAGATATCAAAAAAGGATATTATTAATTAAAGCTATAATAAAACCTCTTAGAAAATATAAAGCACTTAAATATAATTAATTAAGATAATAACTCTTGGATAGCTATTTATATTACTAAGATACTTAAAATAATATAATAAAAATATAATAAAATAAGACTTTAAGCTAAAGAAATTATTATGCCTTATTAAGCTACTTACCTAATAAAGGAATAAGCTAGTAATAACTATATAATTAATAATATTATAAAAAATAAGTTTATAAACTAATTAAACCCCTAAAGGTCTACTAATTATACCTTATTAACCTAAATATATAAAACCTCTTATTAAAACTAAATAATAAGAAAGAGAGCCTAGATACTCTCCTATAGCAATAAACTATTATTATAACTAAATATATTAAAGCTAAGCTAGAAAAACCTATAGTATTAGCCTTAGCTTAATAACTATTAATAGTAAATAAATAAGCTAACTTCTAAGAAGATATTATAAAAGGTTTTAATTATAAGAAATAGATTATAAGATATAAAAAAAATAGATAATTTTTAATACTTATTATAATTTATTAAAGGGACTATAAAGGAAAATAATCTTATAGAATATAATTATATCTTATGCCCTTAATATTAAGTTAATATATTATAAGGATATAAAAAGATCTATAAATAATAAAAGGTAAATTATTAAGGTAAATTATTATATAATAATTAAATTACTAAGATAAATAGTAATAATATTAATTAAATTAAGTTTAAGTATAATACTTAGAAATTATAAAAAGAATTATATTAAGAATACTTTAAGTAATAAAAGCCCTAAAAGAGTAATAAAGAATGATAAAAAAAGATTACCTCTAATTATATAATAATAATCATTATTATTATTAAAATAATCTAAGAGAAAGATATATGTAAATAATAAGAGAATATATAAAGATAATAAATAAATACGAAATCTATATCTAAGCTTATTATAGAGAATTAGCTAAAAGCCCTTAATACCTAGAGGTATTATTTAATCTATAAAATAATATAAAAATATACTATATATATTAAGAATATATTAATATAATAATTATATGTATTCCTAAGGGATAAACTAGTTATGCTAGGTTTACCTTAGTAGATAGATTAATCGCGCTATACTTAAATAATAAGGGTATTATATCTAGTAATATGCTTAAGGGTATTAAGTATAACTAAGTTATATTAATAGCTAAGGTAGCTATTATATAAGAAAATATAATAAATATATTTTATATATTTATATAATAAGATAGATTATAGTAAATTATAACTTATAGAGCTTAAGCTATTATAATCTTACTTAATAGATTAAAGGGGATTATAGCCTATAGGGTATAATCTATCTTAATCCTTTATAATTAATAAGATAAAATAGGTCTTTCTTATTATATAGCCTAGAGGTCTCTTAGGCTATGATATAATATCTCCCCTCTATTAGTCTTATCCTTAAGGCTATATCTATAACCTTAATTATTTTATATATATATATTAATCTTTAACCTATAAAGATCTTTTATTAATATATCTAATTATCTTATCCTTTCTAAGAAGTAATTAGCTATCATTAAACTAGGTGATATTATTAATTATTTTAAATTTAAAATTATATTTTACTTATTTTATTAATCTTATAGCCTTTATTATATAGCCTTACCTAAGAAAATAAATTATTAAAGAGAATATACTTATTATAATCTATGATATACTATATTAATAAATATCTCTAGTACTTATTAATATATTCTTACTTATAGGGTTTTTTAGTACTAATAATCTTTAATAAATTATATTTACTAAGAGTCTAATCGCCTAGATTCTAAGGAAAAGTATATTAAAGAGGATTTTATATATCTATAGCGGGAAATATAAGAAGCCTAAGTAAGAGTAAATAAGGTTTTAGCTTATTTAACCTAACTTTATCGCTAAAAAGACTAGTTATATATTAAAGGTATTAAAATAGCTATCTATAGGCTTTATTCCTTAGATAAGCTAGAGGCAACTAAGAAGGTAGAGTTAGAAGCTATAATTACTATATAGTATATAGGTACTATAAATATTATTAACTAAAGTGCTATTAGCCTTAAGTTTATTTATCCGTTTAATATTATTAATAAAAATTCTTTAGAAGGTATTATATATTAATAAGATATTTAGGGGGTTCTTAGGTATTTTTTATATTTAGATAATCTTTTTATTTAATAACATATATTATTTTAGTATTTATTTTATTTATATTAAGAATAGCTTTTATAATATATTCTTTTAATCTATTAACTTTTATTTCTAGCTTACTATTTATCTTAACTTAGATAATATTTTCTATTAATTTAAGTAATAAGATATAAATAATTAAATAAAACTTAAATTTTAGTAATATATCTAATTTATAAGTATTTTCTAAGACTTTTTATTTAATTTTATAAGGTCTAATATATTTATAATTAAGTTTTTTATTTTATTATTTTATTTTAATATTTTTTATTATAAAATAAATTATATCTCCCTCTAAGAAAATTAATTCCTTAATTCTTTTCTTATTAATATAATTTATTATCTTATTTTTAATAAATTTAAGTTTTATTTTTATTTCTTTATATAGGTTTTATAGCTAATTATTTATAAAAATTACCTTAAAATTAATAATTATGGCTCTAGTTTATTAATAAGTATTTAAAATAAATCTAAAATTAATATAAGCTAATATAATCTTTGTATTTTTATTTATTGCTATATTATAAGCTAGCTATATAGCTAATAGCTTTTTAACCTAATTAGTTTATTTATAATTAATATAATATTAAAGGTATTATTTTAGTATTTAATTTATATATTTTATTTATTTATTTATTTCCTTATAATATATAATAAAGAGTTTATACTTAATTCCTAAGTAACTTATAAGGCTTTATTAAAATTTTAAAGTAAATAATAATCCTTAATTTATAATAATCTTAAGTAATATATTATATATCTTAGTAATATAAAAATAAAAAAGATAAATAAATTCTTTAATTATTATTAATTCTCTATAAGGTATAAAATAAGAAAACTTTATAAGTCTATTTATAATAATAAGAATGTTATTATAAAAGTTTCTAATAGCTAGTTTTTCTAATAGGGGTAGTTTTATAATAAAGTCTATAATAATTAAGTCTTATAGTTATTATATAATTAAGAGTAATTATAATTTCCGATAGGGCTTATAGTATTATACCTTAGTTTTTATATAATAGTTATATTAGTTAATAACTCTTAAGATAATTTTCTTTATCTTAGGAAATATAAATATTAATATAATTTATTCTAAGGTTTTATTAATTCCTTAATATCTATATAGCTAGTAATTATATATTTTATATAAAATATTATATTATAATTCGTCTAAGACTTATTACTTATTTATTTTTTTATTATCCTAAAGTTATATATTATATTCTTAGATTTTCTTTAAGAGTAAATTACCTTATTTTATTATATATATAGCTATATTAATTTAATAAGATATCCTTATAATTATATTTTATTTATAAATTAATAATTTCCTTTACTTTTAGATATATTTATAGATAATATAATTTTAAGCATATTTATAGTATTCTTTTAGGAAGTCTCCCTAGAAGTACTTATTAATATATTATACTAATTATTCTAAGTATCTATAGTTTATATTATAAAATTATTTAATAATTTATTTCTTATATTCCTTTTTTAAGAGGTAGGTCTATTTCTAGGCTATTTATTTAGCTACCTTATAATATTTCTTATATTAAAATATTCTTCTTTATAACTTATAGAAGAGTTTATAATTATTATAATATTATTATATAGCTTAGGTTATTTCCTTTAGGTTTTTATAATATATAACCTAGTAATAATAATAATTAAAAATAACTTAAAATATTTTATTAAGAATAAAAAGTTTCTTTTTATAGGTTTATAATCTATCTTTCTTTTATTAATATCCATATATATAATTAATAAAGTCTATAACTTATTACTTATATTTCTTAATAAGTATAAGGTATTTTAATAAAGGTATTAGTTTTTATATTTGCCTAATAAGCTTTTATTTAAGATATCCTTTTAATATAAAGTATAATAGTTATTGTTAATTTTAATCTTTCTTATATCTAAGTTAGGTTATTTACTAATAATATTAGCTTAGCTATTTTCTATTTCTTTAAATATAAATAATAATATAATTAAACTCTAAAAGGTATTTAATATATTATAATTATTATTTACTAAGTTCTTAGGTTTTTATAAAATAAATAATATTCTTATAATCTATATATACTTTAATCTAATACTTACTTCTAAGGAAATAATATTAAAATTCCTTAATAATATAAATAATTATAAGAAATTCTTTATTATAAATAAAGTAATTAAGTTTTACTTTATATAGCTTATAAGAATAAAATATAATTAAGTATAAGAATTCTTTATTATCTTATAATCTAATCTAAGCTCTTAGCGCGAAGTTTAAGGTATTTATCTTAAGTTTTATTAATTAAGATAAATTAAATATTTTAAGTATTAGTTTACTTAGGATAAATTCTTTAATTATATAAAAGGCTTCTTATACTTTATCTTTAAATATAAATATTTTATTTTTCTTTATAAGATTAATTAATAATATTATAATCTTATTAAATTATTTATAGAATCTATAATAATAATTAATAAAACTAAGAAAGATTTATATTTCTTTAATATTAAGTAATTTTTTTTTAATCTTTAATTACTAAGATTATCTTAAGATTTATATATATTATATTATAAGAGATAATATATCTAAGAAATTCTACCTCTAAGGCATAAAACTTATTTTTCTTAGGTTTTATTAATAAATTAATATCTTATAATATTTATAATACCTTATAGATATATTTTATATATTCTTTTTTTATATTCAAAAAGAATAAGATATTATCTAAGTAATATATAATAAATATATCTAGATATTTTTAGAAATATATTATTAATTATTTATTAAAATATAATAAGTATATTTATAAGTCTAAATGGCATAATAAGGTACTTAAATAATTTATATTTAATATAAAAAATAGTTTTTTTATTTATATCTTTCTTTGATTTAAATAAGGTTATAGGCTCTTTTAAGGTTAAGTATTATAAAATATTATATTTTAATAAATTAATCTTTTAATTTATTAATAAGGGGTAATAATATAAAATCCTTAATTATAATAATATTAATTATTTTAAAATTAATATAAAAATAAAGCTTTTTATTTTTTTTTAAGATAAATATAATAAGGTATTTAATAAATAACTTACTTTTCTTAATATATCCTTTTTATAATATTTCTTTATTATATTTTTTTAATATTAATAATTATATTATATTAAGTAAATAAAGTTTATTAAAGCTAAGCTCTTTTTTATTAATAAATTTAATTTCTAAGTTATAATATATATATTTAAGTAAACTTATTTTAAGTTTTTTTATAAAGAGCTTCTTATAGATATAATATTATAATATAATATTCTTAAGCTATTTCTTTTTTAATATTTTCTTAATTTACTTAAGGTTTTCTTTTAATTAATAACATTATTATATAATATATATAATTATTTTTTATTATTATTATTTTTATTTAGTATAATATTTATATTATATCCTTTTAGCTAAAAAGGTATTTTATATTTACTTTTAATTAATTTCTCTAATATCCTTAATAAAAGTTTAAGATCTTATATTATTCCTAAGTTATTATTTATTATAAAGAATATCTTCTTATTAAAAAAGAATATTTAATTAATCCTTTAATTAAAATATAAATTATATTTATATAACTATAAGTACCTAAGTATTAGGTTATAGCCTTCTATAAGTATAATATTAAATACGATTCCTTAATTCTTTCCTTTAATAAAAACTTTAAGGTAATTAATCTTATTATAAATAACTCTATTGTTATAATTAAATTATTTCCCTTTAAGGTTAATTATTATATAAGGCTTTACTTTATACCTTTATAATAGCCTAAGCTTATTTACTATCTTTAGGTTAAAAAGGTTTTACTTAGCTCTACTATTTACGAAAATATATAATTATTTTCTCTTAACTTATATTAATATTTTAAAATATCTTAACTTAATACTTTCTTTTATAATATATAAGGCCCTTTATAGTATTATTAGTTATTCTTTTACTTATAGCCTTTTTATAGGTAGGTTTTTTAGTTTTTTAATAATATATAGCTAATATAATTATACTTATATTTATTATTATTATATACTTTATAGTTATATATATTATCTTAGCTATATAGCTAGTCTTAATATTATTATTTTTATTTTTATCTTAGGTCTTTTTTATTATCTAATTAGGTTATTAGCTATTAATCTTTTAGTTTTTCTTATTTCTCTTAGCTAATTTATTTCTATTAATCTTTAACTTTATAAATTATTTATTTATACTTCTAAATAACTTAATATAATTTTTCTTAATACCTAGTAAATATAATATTAATAATATTATATTAATAAAATACTTAATATCCTTTTATTTTATATTATATATAAGGTTTATTATTAAGTTATATTAATAAGGTAATAAAGAAATAATCTTATTTTTATTTCTCTTCTTAATATTCTTTATATTAATAATATTAATAAGATATTTATAAGATACTAAGATATTTCCTATATATTAAGTATATCTATATATTATTTTATAGATTAAAAGGCATTTCTTAATATTATAGGTTTTTAATTAATTCCTTATAATAGGCCTTAATATAGATTTCTTATTTATAAGTAGTATCTATATATTCTTATACTATCTAGATATACCTTTCTTATAGGCTATTTTAATATTAGTTATTATTTTTATTATATAGCTATAAGTAATTTTCTTTTATTTATAATTCTTTATTATTTTTTTAGTGCTTTTATTATTAAAAGTATTCCTATTATAACTCCTTTTATAATTTCTTAGCTTTATATTTAAAGTTAATTTAATTAATATTAATACTATTTTCTTTTATACTTTAGTCTATATATCTTAATAGCTTATTATATTAATTTATTTTTTTAGTATTTATAGATCTTATTATACTCTTATAATACCTTAACCTAGTATTAGGGGCATAAGGTATAATTATATTATATAGGGTCGCTTTATTAGTAGTCCCTATAAAAAATAATAATAAATATTTAGAATTACTTATCCTTATTATAGCCTATAATCTATTTCTTATAATTAAAACCTTTTATAGTAGCTTCCTTAAAGTCTACTTACTTAGCTAGTATTAAGGGTAGTTATTACTTTTAACCTATTAGTATTATCTCCTTTTATTTAAGTCTTTTAGTAACCGCGATAATAACCTTTTATCTATTTATAATATCTAATATAAGGTTTTCTTATTTTATTAATTCTAAGAGTAGCTATTATTATATATCTTAGGTTTCCTTTAGTTATTCCCATATTTATCTTACCTAACTATAGGCTACTCAAATATCTAGTTTTTATTTATACTTATCTTAGTCTCTTCTTATTAATATATTATATTTATTTTATAATATCGTAATAAGTTTAATTATTTAAATCATAGTTTAGGGTTTCTTATTTTCTTATTAGACTTATTATATTATAGTTATATATTTTTTACCTTCTAAGAGGGGTTATTATTAGTTTAGTTAATAATATTCTTTCTTAAGATCTTATTATTTTTTATAATAAACCTTCTTAATATAATTTATTTTATAGTAATATTAGTATTTAAGGCTATAATAGTCTTATTTGCCCTTTTATATAGCTCTAAGTATTATAAGACTAGCTTTAATACTATAAAAAGTATTATTATTTCTTTTCTTATCTTAATTAATATTAAATTATATGTTATTAGCCTTATTATTACTAAACTTAAGTTTTTATAGTTTCTTTTATAAGAATTATTAA
Source organism: Fusarium falciforme (assembly GCF_026873545.1). Classification (NCBI taxonomy): domain Eukaryota; kingdom Fungi; phylum Ascomycota; class Sordariomycetes; order Hypocreales; family Nectriaceae; genus Fusarium; species Fusarium falciforme. The sequence continues at coordinate 2,320,907 of NC_070555.1, forward strand.
TTATTAATCTTAATTACTTTCTTAATATAATTAATAAGTTTATTAGGTTATTTTTTCTTATAAAGTTTTATTTAGATTTTTTTCTTAAGTCTATTAAAATAAAATAATATTATAGGTTTTTAGTTTTAATTAAGCTTTAAGGTAAATTAGAGATATTTTATTTTATATTTTAAGGCTAAGTAGGTTTATTTAAGTATTTTAATCTCTCTTTTAGCTTATATCTTTTCATTAATTATTTTAAATACTTATTAAAGTATAGCTTTAAAGGCCTTAAAGCTAAAATAGAGATTAATAGTCTTAGGTAAGAGTTTAATAAATAGGGTAATAAGGTATTTTTTTTATAATAGGTTTAAACTAGGCCATAGCGCGGTCCTTAAGCCTACCTATAGCATACTAGACCTTACTAAATACTAGGTTAAATTATATTAGGTAATAAGTTATATAAACGCATAGCTATATAATAAAAGTAAGCAGCTTATAAGTAGTCTTATTAAACTTCTCTAGGGGGTTTAGCTTTAGGATTTCTCTTATATCTTTACCTCTTATAATAGCAATTAATATATTATTAACTTCTTAGATATTATTTATATATTAGGCATTTTATATTTACTATATTTTACTTATTTTTTTAATAAGGTTATAGAGCTTATATATTTTAGTACTTATAGTAATAATTTAAGCTTAGAGCTATTTAACTTTTTTTTATTAAAATTATCTATATTATTTATATCTTTATCTTAATTAGCTAAGATAAATCTAAGTAGAGTATTAGTAAGTAGGACCTATTAGTAATTATTTATAAGAGTTACCTAAGTAATTATTATATTTAATATTATTTAAGGTAATATAAGTAATTTACTAAATAAGAGTATTTAATATATAATTATTATATATATTCTTAAGGGATAAATTAGTTATATTAGGTTTATATTAATAGATAGATTAATTATATTATACTTAAATAATAGGGGTATTATATCTAGTAATATACTTAAGGGTATTAAGTATAATTAAGTTATATTAATAGCTAAGGTAGTTACTATATAAGAACATATAATAAATATATTTTATATACTTATATAATAGGATAGATTATAATAGATTATAACTTATTGTAAAATACCTTATTTCTAAGAAGGTCTTTTATAAATAAAATTCTAAAAGAATAACCTTATAAGATATAAGCCTAGGATTTTACTACCCTATACTTTAGCTTATTCGCTTTTTTATAAAGAACTTATCTAAACAATAGCTGCTTAGATAAGCAAGATATAAGGGAGTGTCCATACTGCCCTTTCTGGGCTTATTTCCCTTTTAGGAAAGTCACGTGACTTCGGACTTAGGGCTTTATTATAAGCCCGATAACACCGTTAAAACCCGTCTCCTTCTATAGGGTATTTCCTATCCGGTTTTAAATATCCTAGTTTAAAACCCTATAAGTTTTAGTTTCTATTATGCCATAACTCGGCTTTTAGTTATCTGTTATTAGCAAAACTAATCGGGTTTTAAAGCCCGGAATTAGGGCTATCCGACGGTATAACCTTTATCCGAATCGGGCTAATAGATTCCGAGCAATTTGCCATATAAGCTATATACCTTCTCTTAAAGAATAGCTCCTTAGATCTTCAACTAATACAGACAATAAGAACACCAATCAGAAGCTGGTCTTCTCTATTTTAACCCTATTACCTATTTGCCCCACTTTTATTGCTCTATGATTCCCTACCTAGCTAATTAGCTTTATATAAGGACTGATTCCACTGCCTATTCACCTCCTATCTCCATTACCTACCCTATAGTCTTTGAAGACTATATTTCCTCTATTTTTCAGTCTTTTACACTTATAAAGCTTAAGCTATTATGATCTTACTTAATAGATTAGAGGGGATTATGGCCTATAGGGCATGATTTATCTTAATCCTTTGTGATTAGTAGGATAAAGTGGGTCTTTCTTGTCACGTGGCCTAGAGGTCTCTTGGGCCGTGATAATTAATATCTCTTAGATATTATATTAATATTATTAATATAGAGTTTATAAAAAAGAAAAGTAAAAATAAGATTACTTTTTTATTATATTTTTAGATTAATTAAATAATAAGATTTACCTTTAGTGTAAGAAAGAAGGCTATAAGGTAATATATTAATATAAATCTATTAATATTGTAAATATATAATACTCCTTAAAGCTTTATTATATTATTTAAAAGAAAAAATAAATTACCTCTAAGATTAAGGATTAATAAAAGTAAATTAATTACAAAGAATATAAGAAACTTAATACTACTTAACTAAATAAAAGTAATTCAGTTATAAAATAAAGCTATTAAGATTAGATTAATAGCTAGGTAGATAATTATAATTATAAAGCCTATATAAATAGTAAGTATAAGTTTAAGTATTATAGCTATATAATATTAAAAAATTAAATACTTTATTTAATATAGAGTAATAGATAAATAAATATAAGAGAGAATTACCTTAGAAGGCCCTTTATTTTATAAATATAATATATAAGTAATATTACTTAGAATTAAAAATATAAATTAAAGGAAAATAATTATATACTTTAATAAATAATAAAGCTAAGTAGAATTACTTTAACTTAATAATAATAAATAAGCTTAAGTTATTATAGAGATATAAATAAATATCTTACTTAGTTATTAACCTAGAAAGAACCCCGTTTAATTATAATAATAATATTATGAATAATAAGATTAATTACCTTAAAGTTTTATTAAAAAAAAGAATTATAAGATATTATTTAATATAATATTAAATAAGTAATATAACCTTATACTTAGGTACTAATAGTAATATTTAGTTAATTTATATTTTAACTAGAGAATTAATTAAATATTTTCTTTTAATAATAAGGTACCCTTTATAATAAATAATAACTTAAGATATAATATAAGATCTTAAGCTTTTATTAAAAATACTAAAGAAACTAAGTAAAAGTAAATATAAGATATCTCTTAACCTAAAAGGATATAATATAAATATTATAATAAATAGAAATAATAAAGTTAGTAAATAATTATATATATTATATAATAATTCTATAAATTAAAAAAAAACCATAAGTAAATTAAAAGGATATTAAAAGAAAAATAATATAAAAATATCTTATAATAAGATTATATCTATAAAAAGCTTTTTATATAAAAACTTAAAATTAATGTATTAAAATATATATATTATAACCTAGGAATTAAGTTTATTTATAAAGAATAACCTAGCTTTAATAAACTTTATATATTTAATAAAATATAAATATTAATATTAAAGAAATATATTAAAAATATATTATAAAAAAGATATATTAAAGAAAGTAAGTTATTTAATAGATATCTTATTATATTTATTTTAAAGAAAAATAAACAGCTTTAATTTTATATTAATTTTAAAATACTTAATATTTTGTTAGAAAAAACAGAACACACCAACCACACAGCCAAAAATCTTCTGATGCGTCTTTCTTTCAGTGACTTTTCGAAGAGGGATTTCACACACTTTTCCGTGATCTCAATGTTATAGAAAATAATAAGGGCAACTGATCAATTGATAGTAATAATAATCACGCCAGAAAAGAGAGCCCCAAAGCTCCCCTTTCTCGACCTGACTGGTGAAGAAGATGATGATGGTCGAAGGTCTAAGGCCTCTGACTCCTTTTCTACGTACAAGAAATTGCCCAATGGCCCAAAACGGCTTAGCACCCATTTCCCCCAACTCAATATTATTATAATCTAAGATTATATATTATTATTTCTTATTAATAAGTTAAAAGATTAGTTTTTAATATAAAATATTATATTATATTTAACCTTAAAAAAGCTTATAATCTTATTGAAATTAAAGAAAGATATAAATAAAAAACTACGTTTTATATTAAATATAAACTATTTAAGTGTCTTATTATGTCTTTTAGACATATTAATATATTTATTATATTTTAATAAATAATTAATAATATATTATAAGAATATCTAGATATATTTATTATATATTACTTATATAATATTTTTATTTTTTTTTAAAATAAAAACACAATATAAAATATATCTATAAGGCATTATAAATATTATAAGATATTAAGTTATTAATAAAACCTAAGAAAAATAAATTCTATGCCCTAGAGGTAGAATTCCTTAGATATATTATTTCTTATAATAAGATATATATAGACCTTAAGAAAGTATTAGTAATTAAAGATTAAAAAGAATTAATTAATATTATAAAAATATAAACCTTCTTTAGGTTTATTAATTATTATTATAAATTCTTTAAAGCTTTTAATAAAATAATAATACCTTTTATAAAACTGATAAAAAAAAAATAAAACCTATATATTTAGGGCTAAAGTTAAAAAAGCTTTTAGCTAAATTAAAGAATATATTTTAAGTAAATTAATACTTAAAATATTTAATTAAGCTTAATAAATTAAACTTAAAATAAATACCTTAGATTTTATATTAAGAGCTTAAATTAAATAATAAGATAATAAAAGGCTTTTGTATTTAATTATATTTTATTTTTATAAGTTATATAAAATAAAACTTAATTACTGTATTTATAATACAGAATTTCTTATAATTATTAATAATTTTAAGTAATCTTTATATTACCTCCTTAGAAGTAAATATTAAGTTAAGGTATATAGAGATTATAAAACTATTACTTATTATATAAAAACTTAAAAACTTAGTAAATAATAACTATAATATACTAAATATCTCTTAGAATTTAATTAAATAATTATCTATCTTAAAGGGATAAAGAATAATAAAGCTAATGCTATTAATAAATAATTTAACCTAGATATAAAAACAACTAAAATATAAAAATAACTCTTATAATTTATATAAAAAAGATACCTTAAGTAAAAAATAATTATATAAACCTAGCGATTAATATCTTTATTAGAATACTTAGTATTTATAAAAAGTATAAGTAATAAGTAATAGATTTTATTAATTATATATAAAGATATTAATAAAAAAAAGATAGACTTTAAACCTATAAAGGAAAATATTGTATTCTTAATAAAGTATTTTAAATTATTTTTAATTATTATTATTATTAAGTTATATAATAAAATAATATAAATAAAATAGCCTAAGTTATATAGTAATATTATAATAATTATAAACTTCTATATAAGGTATAAAAAAGAGTATTTTATTATAAAAACTATTATAACATAGTTAAATAAATAGCTAAGAAATAAATCTATTTCTTAAAGGAAAAATATAATAAATAAATAATTACCTTTTTTTATAATAATAATTATAAAAATCTTAAAAAACTAGCTATATATATTAATAAGTTCCTTAAAGGTAATTTCTTAGAAGAATACTATAAGTAAATAAGGGATTATATTATTTATTAATATATTTAAAGATACTAAAAAAGCCTTAGAATAACCTATATAATAAAATAAAGTAATTTATTCTTAAAGTAAATCCTAGAATATACTAAATAACTCTTAGATAATAAAAAAGTAAATAAATAATAAATCTTAGAAAAATTATATTATAACCTTATATATAAAATATATAATTATTAGCTATATAGATATTAAGAAATTAATAAAACCCTAAAATAAATTAAGAGAATATTTATTTTTCTTAATATAAAAAGAATTATTTTAATAATTATTAAATAATATAACTTTTATATAAACACTAAGGTATAATATTATAAACCCTATAAGATACTTAGGGATTAATTATAAACTCTTTATTATATATTATAAGGAAATAAATATATAAATATAATATATAAATTAGATATTAAAATATTACTTTTAATATTATATTAATTATAAATAAGTTAATTAAGTTAAGAAATTATTAATTATATAATTAGCCTATAATATAAGAAGAAATAAAAATATAAAAACTATATTAGCTTATATTAATTTTATATTTGCCTTAAATATTTTTAATAAATTAGATATATAATTATAAATTTTAAGGTAATTATTATTAATAATTAATTTAAAAACATCTATAAAGAAATAAAAATAAATGTTAAATTTATTAAAAATAAAATAATAAATTATATTTATAAAAAAAGAATCAAGCAATGAATTTTCTTAGAGGGAAATATAATTTATTATATAATAAAAAATATTAAAATAAAATAATAAAATATAAAACTTAATTATGAATATATTAGATTATATAAAATTAGGTAAAAAATCTTAAAATATAATTATAAATTAAACTTATTATCTTAGGTTAAGTTTTAATTAATTTTTTATATTTTATTACTTAAATTAATAAAAAATATTATTTAAGTAAAAACTAATAATAAATTAGAAATAGAGATTAATAAATTAGAGAAATACATTATAAATACTATCTTTAATATAAATAAAATTAATAATAATATATGATATTTAATTTAATATAAGAATTACTTAGACTTAGAAAATACCTAAGAACCCTTAGAATACCTTATTAATATATAATACCTTTTAAAGAATTTCTATTAATAATACTAAATATAAGTTTATTAAGATTAATAATATTTTAATTAATTAAATAAATAGCCCTAATAGAATATATCTTTATAATAATAAATAACTCTTCTTAGAGCTAGCTTAATTTATTTAAAATATATAAGTTATACTTAAAAGCCTTATTACTTAGCGCCTTAAGTAACCTTTTTTACTTCTAGATATAAATAAGCTTAGCTATTATTTCCTTAAGGGTAGCCTTTACCTTAGCTTTTTTATCCTCTAGGTATTTATATTTTTAAATATTTTTTTTATTAAAAAAATTAATTATTTATTATAAGAAATATTTAATATATATTTATAGAAAAAAGCTATTTTGGTCTTATTATATATAACTTTTATATTAATATAATTACAATAATAATTAAAATAATTATAAATTACCTTATAAAATAAGCCTTAATAAAAATAATAAATATAAAATATAATTTTAAACTTAAAAGCCTTAATATAAATTATAATACCCTTATTATTTAAGCATAGCGCGACTAGTCTATCTGCTAATATATACCTGGCACGACCGGTTTATCCCTTGGGAATACACACGATCGTCACACATTGGATCAGAAACGAGAGAGGAGTGATAATGCGGAGATTCAAGAAGATGGAAATATCATGAGCATACGAGAGGTATTTGAAGACAGTCGAGTTCCGTATTTGTCGCTTCGCCACAGGGAGCAGCACACAGACTGTGTGCCACAATGGGCAAGCCAGTCGCCTTGAAACACTAAACATTTACATCGACCAAGTATGACCAAACATTACACAACTCTGGATTATTTTTGGCCCCGATCGATCCGAAGAAAGGCGAGATGCGAGGTCGGCTTGGACTTTGTTGTTGAAGGATGCAACTTCGTATAATCCAATGTGTTCAGCTCCGAGCTCAGGGGAAGCTTTGGGCTCGGATCTCTTACTTGCGTTGCAGCCACAGTACCTGCATTTCGAGGCGGAAGCGTGGACGTTGAAGATTTTCTCTTTCTCCTCGGACCGAAATACAGTTACAATCGTGCTTAACTTCAGGTGAAACGCCGTGCTCTCACGGAGACATCAGATTTTACAAAAGACAACAGCTCTCATGTTCGGAACATCGGTGCCGGAGCTGGAAACATGTATCGTCATCTCATCGTGATGCGGTTAAACTCTCACCGAAAAGTTGGAGGCATCTAGACCATGCGTAGATCCTGTTTCTCACCGAGACTTCAATACGAGGGCCGGATCGTGAGGTGGATGGCCCCAAGAGGTGCACTGCATGTCTTCAGAATGATGTCTGAGGTCGCCAATGGGTTCAATAACTTCAGTGGAGGCTGGATTGAGGCAAGAAATGTCCAAATTTGGACTCGAGCGTGCATACGAGATCGAAGCCGGCTTGTTCTTGCAACGCTTGTGTTGGAGCAGAGGGCGAGATCTTGGAAGATCAGACCAACGCAGTCTTTAACGGATCGAAACGGCGAAGTCTCCTGGCGTATCGAGAAAGATAAAAGGGGTGCTCTCTCCCACCTTGAACAATTCTCATCACACACTCAGCACAGCAATCATCAACCTACTAACCAAACACTACACTTTCGCTTCTACAACCATCAAAATGCTCGTCACTTCCCTCGTCGGCCTTCTCATCACCGCTGTCGGTGCCATCGCTGCTCCCGGCAACGACGGCGGCAGCCGCCACCCCCCCAAGCATCCTTCTCCCCCTTCCGTGGGCCCCGTCAACCAGATCCAATCCATCACTTGCAACGGCGGTGGCCCCTACTGCTGCACCCCCGAGACCGACGGGTAGGGCAGCAACTACTTCCAGTGCTCCAACTACCTCGAATCCTGCGACAGCATTGTTGTCTGCTGCAACAGCCAGAACAACCAGGTATGTACACATGGAGGATACTATGGGCGAAGTGGCCGTGCTAAACATTCATATAGGGCTCCACTTCTGTGCAGGCTTGCGCTGGCTTTGGTGGCGCCAAGGTCATCTACAACTAAACCTGAAGCCAACACTCAAAGTCGATGGCATGCCTTGTGGTTCCAGACCTCGCCGCAAGGCTCCCGAGCGACAACAATCATCGAGTTTGACGATACCTTGCGATGGTGATACAGGAGATAGTGGCTTGATGTCGGGGATGAGGTGGTTGAGAAAAGGGGAGAAGGCGATTCACTTCAGAATGGAATATCTAACCTTGGTCAACTTACCGCTGATGTTGGCCACCCACAGTCCTTACCGAGGGGATGAGGCCTGTACAGGTCATATTAAATAAAATAACGAGCTTTGCTGAACTTTGTGTTGTGAATCAATGCTTGTGAAACTGCTTGCCATGGTGACATCTCTAAGTCAGGAAGAGTCATACTTTTTCGACAGTTGCGCGAAAGGTATTGCAGATATAAGTGAAATGTTTTGGCAGTGGGCAACACAACAACTGTGAGATTGACATGCCATCGCCCTAGCAGCTCATGGAGCACCCTTCGGGCATATTGGAGGAGCAAAGGGGGGTGAGTTCTAGACTTCAATATGGCATAGAGAGGTGAAGAACCAGGCTATCAATGCGTGCAGGGGAAACGAAAATGAGGGAGTATTGTACTCCGAGTTAGCACTAGCTACCAGAGAGAAGCACCAAGGACAGGAAAGGGATGAGGCTGCATCTCGGAGAATGGGATCAATGAGGTTGTAGGGAAAATCGAATGGTAGCCAAAGAAGCGGTGAGAGGACCGAATTTGGTTGCGACCACATTCACAGGAAATACATTGCCGAGGTACCGAAGAGACGAATGTAAATAGACGGAGTCAGTTAAAAAATAGAAGAGGGCATGTATATATTCCGGCCATGCTAACTAAGTAAATACAGATACAAGCTAAACGGCAAATAAACTCTCAACACTATTAGATCTTTCTGGATCCCTCGGATGTAAAGTACTGGCTGATGTCGTTGGCCTCGCCACACTTCTGGCAATGGTGGATGACAGGCTTGCTGCTACCTGTCTGTGGTGCGAAAGAGACAGCAGCTGGCTTCTCATCGGGCTGAGGCTCAACCGAGCGTTCAGCTTCAGGCTCAACCTTGGACTCTGGTACTTCCTCTCGCTTAATTGACTCTTCCTTCTTCTCATCATCCTTTCGGGACAGAGCCGCGGCTGTACCCAGTCCAGCAGCAGCACCCAATCCGGCAGCAGCCCCAGCGCCACGATGCTTATCCTCGCTTGACGAAGTGCCAACATGCTCCCTCTGGGTTGCTCGGTCCTTGGTATCATCCTCGACCTTGATACCAGAGGGTGTGCCGGATGCAAGAGTATTGTACTTGCCCTCATTGGCCTTTTGCGTGATGGAGAGAGTTGGCTCTGTCGAGCGTTCGGCAAAGTTGTCGGACTCTGTCACAGGCTCGTTCCTGGAAGTGTCGTATGCAGGAATGGCAGTACTGCCGGTAGTGGTTGTGGCATGCGGCTCAGTGGACTGGGGCTGATATCCCCGTTCAGTCTCTTGAGTAGTAGCAGGGGTGTTCTCGTGCTTTCTTCCAAGCTCATGGGAGGCGAGAGCACCAGCTCCAAGACCAGCCGCTGTACCTGCTGCGAGCTTGCCATCTCGATGTGTGCCCTCTTGTTGGTATGACTGCGTAGGTTCATATGACTGTGTAGTTCCATACGACTCAGTAGTTCCGTACGACTGGGCGGGCTGGTACGACTGGGTGGTCTGAGGCTGGAAACCCCTCTCAGTATCCTGAGTAGTGGCAGGGGTGTTTTCATTCTTCTTTCCCAGTTGGTGAGATGCGAGAGCGCCAGCACCTAGACCAGCAGCAGCACCTGCGGCAAACTTGCCATCTCGGTTTGAACCCTCTTGGTGGTACGACTGTGTAGGCTGGTCTCCGGCAAATTTAACCGAAGGTTGAGTGGTCTGGGCACCATAGGCGCTGTTGGGATCGTAACCGGTACTAGCATACTGGCTAGTGCCTTCAGTTGTGGCGGGTTGCTGGTATGTGTCGGTGGCGGTGGCACCCAGGCCTGTATGGGAGTACTGGTCAGCACCTCGGGTAGCGGTGGGCTCCTGATATCGGCTAGTGGTGGTATCCCCCTGGACCTTCTTGTCGTCATCCCGGTCCCTGGTAGCGGCATACGCAGCACCGCCAGCTCCAGCAGCAGCAAGAGCAGTACCAGCCATGGCCCCGTAGTGCTTGTCCTTGGCGGGCTCCCCCTCAGCCGCAGGCTCAGTCTCATCCTTGGCACTTCGATGGAAGAGACCACCTAGCTTGCTTTCGCGCTCAGGCTTGGGTTCCTTGGTGTGCTTCTCCTTCACCTCCTTGGTATCATCCTTGTGGCTTTGACTGATGAGAGGGAATGACCTGTGCTTCTTCTCTTCTGGCTCGGGCTTGGTAACTTCCTCTGTCATCTTGGGGGTCTCGTCGGCTTGACGCTGCTTGTTCAGCTCGTAAGCACCAGCGCCTGCAGTGCCGGCAACAGCAGCCCCGGCCAGACCCTCCTTGAAGTGCGAATCCCTGGTGCTCTCCTCCGGGACTTGCTGGGTATCTCGCTGAGACGAGTACAGGCCTGTGGTCTCAGGCGAAGTCTCCTGTTGTGGAATGTTGGTCGTAGCAGCGGTATTGTGCTGGGAGGGAGGTGTGGCTCTTTGAGCATCGTAGGGATCAGTGGTAGTAGAAGCACCGCCCAATTGAGATGGGGTTTCCCTCTCGTCAGTTCCACGGTCCTTGCCAAGCTCATAAGCTCCGGCACCAGCAATTCCTGCAGCGCCAGCACCGCCGAGACCCTCATTAAAACGTGAGCCGAGCGCTCTCTCGTGTGTAGTCTCCCGAGTGTCTTGTTGTTGGGCAGAATAGGGATCAGTGCCCTGAGACGCAAAGTCCAGCGGCGGGGCACCCACTGGAGCAGCAGTGCCGGCTTGGGACGAAGTGTCAGTGGGGTTGGCCTCGCCGCTGTGGATTGCGCGATGGCGTTGGGTATCATCCTCAGGGCTGCCGTGACCAGCAATGGTGTTGTAGACACCTGCACCACGAGGGAGGTCTCCCCAATACGGGTTCTCCTTTTGGGATGGCGCGGCAGTGTCACCAACCGGCTCTTGAGACGTGGGGTTGGTGTTGTCGCCAATGCGGCTGTCTGTGGTATAGTCGTCGGTTCTCTGAATGGGTTCGGCGGGCTTCTCAGAAGCGACTTCTCGAGTGTTGGTTTGTGTGTCATGAGGTTCGGTCAAACCAACACCAGAGTCGGTGTAACCATGACCACGAGCTCTCGCATCGTCCTCGGACCATCCTCGAGGGTCGTTGGGCTTGTGTAGCTTGTTGTGCTCATGGCTAGTAGAGGTGTGTTTCTGAGATTCGGCGGGTGTCATGTCATCGACTGGGAAAAATCCTGGAGTGTTGCGATCAACGTCTCCTCTGGCGGCATCTTCCGAGTCACCGGAGTGGAGGATTTCCTTGACCTTGGCGCCCAAACTCATGTTGGTTTTGGTGTAGGGGTATCTTTGATATTGGGATAGGAAAGGTCGAGTTGTGTTGGTGTTGTTCAATATGAGACTGTCCAGTGTGAGAAATGAGAGTCCGACCTCATATACCACAGACACACCGCTGCCCAAAACCAGCAAACAGGCTTGGCCGCCTCATCGTCATCATGATCGTTGATTCGACGCTAACAGATCGAGTCGATGAGCTGCACCTGATCTTCTTCTTGACGTAAACCGTCCCCAGCTTTCCAGCAATTCAGTGGCAGCTGAATATTCAGCTTGAACCAGCTTGGAAAGTCCCTGCCGATCATTCCGGGAGAGGAAAGCCAAGGCCAAAGCCATTCTCGTCATTTCCATCCCGATCGCCCTTGGCCCCATTTTAGGACTGGGCACCAGCCACTCGCCGCTAGCGGTAGACAGAAATCTAGTGTACACTCTGCTACGTGCTGCTGTCCTGATATTTGTGTCCCCCCGCAAAGTCGTCTGCGTCATTGCTTTGATGCGCAACCAGGATTATCATTGCATGGCCCCAACGCGGATCTCGACATACGCACTAACACGTCTGTTGCATCATCTTAGCTTGGTTTGGTCTGACGTCTACTGGAAGCAATTGGCATCTACATGCGCGAACATGTCAAAACAAGATTATCAGACCACTAAAAGCCCAGCGGTCCGGCATTTTCCAAGATTGCAGCTGAGGACCAGTCCAAGTTCCATGGCATCGCCTCATTTGGGTGGTGCAAAAGTCGTGCCGCTCGAACCGAACTGGTTCCTCTTGTAGAGGTCACACGATAGTAGAGTAGCTCTGGTCAGAGCAACAAGCCCAAGATATATGATGCATTGCTAGAGTGGTGCGATACTGAAGGTCACCGACATTATCCATGGGAGCTCATTTGACGAAGTCGGTGTGCACCAGGAGTTGCGCTTGCTGGCATCCCCCCCCCCCCTTTGGTGGTAGCATAGCAGAGCCTCAAACCACCCTGACTCATGCCAACGCATTGTCCACCTCCTTAGTGCCTCAGGTTCCCCAGAGCCGTCGTGACAATGAGTGTCAACGTGCCAGACCTCTCATATAGTGAATACCATCATACCAAGGACGGTTTACCACGTATACCTATACTCAGGATTATCCTCTCCCATCTCCGCAATCTCTTCCTCTGTCATCCTTCAACCCGATCGCCGTCATTGCCAGAAGCGTGCCTTCCGTTGGCATGGCGAAACCATAAGCCCATTGTCAGGAGTAGTGCCATCGCCATCAGAATCATAGCCATAGACACGCTATGGCCGACGATGAAGCGAGGATTGTCCTTGGAGCTGTAGAGCTACAGAGATATCAGCAATTTGCCATACGTTTGGATGTCCCGGAAACCTACAAACGGTGCCGGAATACCAGCTAAATTACCAATGGTCACTTGCAGCCCTGCTGCTACCGTTCGCTTGCCGTACCGTGGGTTGTTACTTGGTAGACATGCCAGAGGAATTCCCACAATGACGTAAAGACCGATAGCAACGACACAACAGCCGAAATACTTGACCCCGCCTGGGGAAGGGCTAAGAAGGACAGCGTAACCTGCGGCGGAGACAAACCCAAACCAACATATGCGGCCCGCCGCTGGCTGCGATCCGAAAGCCAGGCAACGACTAGGCGTCTTTCTTATGTAGTTCCCCCGGGGATATGGTATGGCCGATCTGACGTTGCATTCGCCTCACGACCAAATCTCGCTCATCGGAGGAGAGAAATGTGCCGTTTCGGGGTCATTGGCCAGCCAAAACCAAGCAGAAATGCCGAGAATCAAGGTAGGGACTCCTTCGAGAACGAGAATCCACCGCCATCCTCGCATCCCTGAGATATCATCCATGAAGCCAATGGTATAGGCAAGTAAACCACCGGCCGAGCCAGCGATTGCTGAAGAGACGAAGAGATAAGCGGTGCGAAGAGCTAGCTCGCGTTTGGTATAAAAGAATGTCAGGTAGACCGCTAACCCAGGGAATAAGCTACCCTCGAGGGCACTGAGAAGAAGACGACAGATTATCAACCCGTGGAAGCTTTGGATAATGCTAGTAAGGGCAGCCATAACTCCCCAGCCCGTGGTGATTAGGGCTAGCCATCGAGATGGAGTAAACTTCTGGAGGGCGATATTGGATGGGACTTCGGACAGAATGTATGTGACGAAAAGGATAGACACGGCAAGCTGATATTGATCGCCCACGAGATCCAAGTCCTCTCCAAGACCGTACAATCTCGCGTTTCCAATATTAACACTGTCGAAAAAGCTAAAAAGTTACAGCAGCATCACGGGCGGGATGATCCATCTGTCAAGCTTGCGTAAGAACATTTTCTTGGCCTTGTCGTCGATGTAAGGGTCATCGTGAGGATCAGGAGTGGCAGCCATGACGTCGCTCGTAGTTGAGTATTCGTCTTCAAGCCTCGTCGGGGAGCGGTCGTTTTTGTCGTTCATGTCCTCAGTCGCGTAAAGGGAGGATGAAAAATCCAAGTAAGTAGTTTAGAATGGTGACCCTAGCTTAAATTGCACGCAACTCATTTCTTATACTCAAACCTCTTGCCCCGTACTTCAATACCCCACGAGGGATCCGGGTCCCAATGCCTTGGCACTGAATGAACATGACTTGATAGAGCAGCGATTGTGCCGCTGTGATGGGACAATAATTTCCAGTATCAAGGAACTTGGAATGGTTCATGTTGTGCAAGTGCAGATCTATAGCGACGCCGGCACATCCTGTAGGGGGTGTATGTTCTCCGTACACCCTTGGGCAAGCCACGCCTAGTGACTAACCATCCGGGAGGCCAGCCGTGAAACCTGGTGTGTACGTCTCAAATTATTATTAATTATTATTATCTATCTATTTTCTGGCTTGGTTATTCCATCAATGGCCGGGCTTCAGCTCTGACAAAGAACACAACAAGTTCTAGGTAACAAATCAACAAACGCATTCTCAAAACAGTTGCCGCACCAAGTCCAACGCATAATAGGATTGGTTTTTAACAATAACTAACACTATGCTTAGTGGCATGGTTGAAATATCCCTCATGCTGAGAGCTACGGCATTGCACGATTAAATAACCAACACGTGGCCGAATGTCCTTGCTCATAGATCCAAAAGTACATGGTGGAATTTTAAGAATGCTACACGAACGAAACCTCATCTATTGAGATGATTTCTCTCATAATGAATCAGATTCATGCATCAAGCAGCTAGAGCTTAGTCAAAAAAGATGGCTTGGTGAATACAGTGCTCTCTAATGTCCGAGGAGACCCGTACGACCCTTGGCGACTTGAGCCGCCGCCCTGCCAGCCTTCCTACCAAAGACAGCGCCAGAAGTTAAGCCGCTTCCGCCGGGGTAGTTGGAATAGAATAATCCTCCCATCATCTCTCCAACACAGAACACTCCCGGTATCAGTCGGTCGGTTGACGCGCGGATCAGTTGGGCTGTCTGAGGGTCAACCTTGAGACCACCAAAGGTGAAAGTAATACCGCAGGTAACCTTAACTGCGAGATAAGGGCCCTTTTCTAGTGGCAGGGCCCAGTTCGACTTGGGGAGGGCCAGTTGTTTCTTGGAGGATTGTGTCGATAGACCGTCCTTGATGGCAGGGTCCCATTTAGCTGACGGGGCCTCTTGTCTATGAGCATATACAGCCTCGTTGTACTCGCGAATGGTGCGTAGGAAAGCGTCTCTATCTCGGAGACCGCGGGACATACACGTATCCGCAAGCTGCTCCAGTGAGTCCGCCTTGAGGTGCTCAACGCGCTCCTCGCGGTACTCTTCAGATCGAAGCCAGGGCGTAGTCTGAGCGTCCCAGACTTGGAACGCGAGTTGCTCGGGCTGTTGCAGAATTGCTCGACCGAACTTGGCGTAGGTGTAATTCCTCATGTCCACGCCTTCGTCGACAAAGCGTTGACCGTCCACATTGAGCATCAGACCAAGAGGATATCCGGACTTGGTATACTCGTTTGATGCTTCACGGTCGCCAATGTTGGGGTTGGCATTAGCATCCCATGCCACAGAGTGACAACCTGACCAATTTCCCACGGGCTGAGCACCTAGTTGCTGAATAGCAAGATCCAGGACCTCTCCAGTGTTGTAAGGCGTTCCACGAACCATGGCCAAATCCCAGCCCGGGCCGAGGAACTGGCTTCTCTTCTGCGCATTGGATTCAAATCCACCGGCGGCCAAGATGATGGCTCGGGCCGCCAGAGTATGATCGATGCCGTCAACCTTGACCGTCACAATCCAGGCGCCGTCAACAGGGTCGGTTTGGATTCCACTGAGCATTGTGGACCAGGAAACCTGAACCGAGTGTCTCTCAGCTGCGGCAAGATAATCGGCAATTAGGCCCTTGCCGCCGTCCTGGGTCTTGATATGAAGGCCGCCCCAGAACTTTATCCTCCCATCAACCTCGTAGGCTTGTCTGTTGAAAGAGAGCTGGAACCGAACACCATTGGATGCCAACCACTTGATAGCCGAGTTGGACTCGGTAACGAGCGTCTTGGCAAGTTCGGGATCAGACCGTCCGATGCAGATCTTGTCCAGATCTTTCTGAAAGTCCCCCTCAGAGTACGGCGCCAGGTCGATCCTCTGGGCCTGCTCTCGACTAACGTTGTTGACGATCGGCAACAGATCACCAAGCCCAGCATGAGCTATGCGATATGCGCCGGCCGTAAAGTACGAGTTTCCGCCGACCCAATCCTTGGGGCACTTGTCGATCAGCAAGACGTGTCCTGCGCCGGCTTCGGCGGCGGCGATGGCAGATGCGAAACCTGCGTTGCCGCTACCGACGACCAGGACGTCGACTTCTTTAGGGAGCGTGGACATTGTTCAGGATGATGATGAGTTTATGGCGTGAGGGGTAAAGAATGGGGGCTCTGTTCAACGACCAATGACAGAGGAAGTAACTTGGATGATACAAACCGACTGATGATAGATGGCAAGTATGAACGTGAGAAGGGAGTATCAAAGTAGACCTCGTCGGGGTTACCATCTTGACCCCCGCTTTGTGTAGTCCAATCAGATACAGCAGATAAATTGGACCCTTGGTGTACACCATAGAGACGAGGTCGGAGAGTGAGTCTTGGAGGCGGGGAACTTACGGAGGGGTGGCTAGACACGCAATACGGATCATCCTTGCTCCGATCTGATTACTCGGGCTCGCCTTCGTCCAACCAAGTGCCGCGATGTAATACCGAGGTTTAACGTTATTGTTCATCAATGTCTCCAAAAGGGCCCTGCACGAATTGGTTCAAGCAGGAGAGCAGGATAGGCCGCTGGTCATGTGGCTGGGCTCTCGCCTAGCTTTCTTCAAGGCTGTCAAGGCTGTCAAGTCGCCCAACCTCCAAGATTACGACATTGAGTACTGGAGCTCCAACAGGTTCGGGTACTTGGGACCTGGATTTGCGTGGTATGAGTTTAGGGAGGATGGAGATACTACTCCCTACTTGGATGGTGATTTTGTTCCGGCTTTGCCTTGGAAGCAAGTCCAAGAGCGAATTGCCAAAAGCCGAGTGAAGAAGCTGTGCAACGGGCGTCTATAGATAGCTAGGGATGCTTCCAGATTGTTGGCGTAGTTTCAAACATGGTTCTTGGTACTGCCTTTGACCCCGGCCGTTCCCACCTTTTACGTAACTCGATGGTGGTGTTTCCCTATCAAAGTGTGCAATTATCCCTATTGATGTTTATTCTCAACATGAAACCCTTCACCTCATGAGTTGGTACTTTCCTTGCGTTTGAGCAGCTTCGAGACGCCTTGTTTCATCCTCCTAAAATAACATGCCCCAGACACGGGTTTATCTCTTTACAATTATTCATATGATCGAAATGCCATTCATACTCGGTACAAAAAAGTATTAGATGTTCTCTGCGCCAAAGAATGGGATCTAAAGAGTCAACAGTGTTGGGGAGCAAAACACACAAAACTACCCTAGAGCCAACGATAAAAATAGCGACATCTGAAACGTGACAGCGTTTTATCAATCCTCGCTCTGCTAAATTAAGCCTATGAAACACCCCTATTTTAAGGTTGTTTTAGAAACGGATCGGAGGATCGGCTAACCCTATTGTTTGAGATTTTAGGGAAGTCGGTCGCGTGCCTTGTTTCCAATCTGGACGACATGTACTATAGGGAAAGCCAATGTATAAACATCCATTGTATAAATAGTGATTGAGTGAGATCAGAGACACAGCGTATGGATTAGAGCTACAACAATGCCGTTATCTCTCACCCGTAATTGCAAATGCCGTGAGGTGGCTATCCTGCGACATCGCCAAGAACAACCGCTAAGAACAGCGACCAAAAACCTCCAATCACCAAAGCCCCCTCCCGTTTCACGTCACGTCAAAGTTGACTGCCAAGCACCGCTAAGCTCTCCGGTCGGTTGCAAATAACTGCCAAAATTAACGCAAGCCATCGTTGTGCAGGTAAGCGATGTCTCATCTGACTTTGCAATCCAACCCCAATAGTTCGCATCTCTTGGCACCCAGGCGGCTTTTGGCCGTGTGTGTCCCGGAATAGCTTCAAACCTGGGCGCTTGCAGTGTTGCGACTGCCTCAGATTGCGTTTCGAGGCACTGAATGAGGAGTAACTAGAGGGTAAAACAGATCAAACTGCGTTGAAAGAAATAGGGAGTAAAATTTGTCTATAAATGGACTTCATGGTCATCCCATAGAGTGTTTTTGAATCATCATTCTCTTCTACAAGCCCTACTTTGAGTATTCCTTTGTTAGCTTACCTTTCCTTCTCTCTTGCACTTTTCTTCCATTTTCGGCCGGCCCGAAGTTTCCTTGCCTCAGACTGATTTCGTTTCTTCTTCTTCGTACCGTCGCTCAAGTTTTCACCTTACAACCTACAGACCAAAGCATCACCGCCAAAGGACGTCATCCACCATGAAGCTTTTCACCATTACTCTGCTGGCTACTCAGCTTTCGGCCATCCTCGCCGCACCCGCTGCCATCCAACATGACAGCCGCGCCCTTGTCAGACCTCGGTCTCCCCACGCTCGCTTCTCTCTAGCCGCCACGGTGACTTCAACCATTGTTCCCAGCCAGACCAGCGCAGCGGCTGGAGAAGGTGGAGAAGGAGGCGAGGAGGGGGCTGAGGATGAGGTCGAACAAGCAGGAGAGTTCGATGTCCCCATTGTCCTTCCTGGCGGAAGCAAGGTCGACACTCTGTATCCTCCAGGCGTGAGTGTCCTCTCCATTGGTGCTCTTTATAACAAAGCACATTGTCTAATATGTCGACTTGACAGCAAAACGGCGTCTTCGAGATTGAGTTCCAGAACGCCGAGGATCGCACCCTCACCGTGACCCGGAATCCGTCGCCCGCGGCTCCTCCAGCAGGCTTCCGCGCCGTCGAGCCAGTCTCCTTCATTGTCAATCTCGCCGAGGGCGCCGAGGGCTTGACGCTTCAGAAAGTCGATTACATCTTGAACGCCAATAGTGAGCTTTGCACCATAGCGATGGCCCAATGACATGCTAACTTTCCCAAGGCACCCTCGACATCAGCACCGGCGCTATCGGGCGCTTCTGTACCGAAGCAGGCGCCTTCGTTATCGACCCGGCCGTTGGCGAGTTGGAGTTCGAGGCCGAAGAGAACGAGCTGCTCATCAAGGTTAACAACATGAATGGCGAATGGGGTATTTTTATTCCCGACGCTGCGGCGACTCCTGGTGCCGGTGGTGAGGCTGCTCCTGGCGGGGAGGCTACTCCTGGTGGTGATGCGAAACCAGACACAAAGCAGCAGTTGATCAACCTGCTCCTCAGCTTGCTTGAGTAAACCCTGTGTCTTTTGGGCCTTGCTCTCCTGTCGTGGGAGATTTGAGCTGGTTCCATGTCATGGCGCACTCATTTTATCCCAACAAGCTTCTCCTACGTCAGCGTCGACAAAGCAAGAAACAATACTCAGCTTGTGGCATTTATTCTCCTACACCTGGGTTAAGGGCGGCAGTTCTCAACATCATGGCGCGCTTCCCGTCTTCTGTCTCTTAACCAATTCACACACCTGCGCAAATCGGTAGCTATAGAATGATAGGTTGCCTCGGCCCTCCGCCGGCTCTGATACCGCAATAACTTGACAATATCTATCTACCATTACCTCTTGAGAAACTTCATCACCCAACCACTAATGAATCTTTCTATTACTTTACCGCCCTGCTGTATGATCTTGTCTTCCACCCATCAGTGTATTAGGGGCACGCCCCGCGTTTGTTAGCCAGCCTCGGTGAAGCTTGAAGCATTTATGGGAAGGATATTAATAGCTTAGAGAGGACTTTTGGTGTGGAATGCTCATGACGATATTTCTTGGCCATGTCTGTAAAAAGAGAGCGGACTCGGTCTCGTGAGATGGATGCTGTTTCCGGGTGCTGATCTACAAGCCGTGGTTGCGGAATATTAGATGCAACCATTTCGGGACACATTGAGCAAAAATAAAAGCCTTTCTCCCCACCCAGAATCGAACTAGGGACCTTTCGGTGGCAATTCTTCAGTTACAGCCGAACGTGATAAACCAACTACACCATGCGGAGATAAGATTTGATGACGGGGAACCGAGGCCAGGCCGTCTATGTGGGCATGGGTTGGCCCCACCACTCAGGCAACTCACGAACCCCGTCCCCTTGAGGGCGAGCCTTTCTACCTTGTATTAACACTGTGATACATAAAAAGAGAATCTCAGTTCTTTGGTTTGTGCTGTAAGAGGCAAGTCGGAACGCTCAGCCAGCCAGCAGCGGCTTCGACACCCTGAAAGTGGAGTTCAAGCGCATCATTCAGGTCTGTCGATTGCCACTGCCATCCCTCGAGTCCCTCTCTCATACTGAATTCCGTCGAACAAGCCAAGGATATGGGTGAGCCAAGTCCCGACTGTAACAACAGCGACTAGTGACACGGCGACTTCCAGATCACCGACAGTCCCAAAGCCTCCCAGTTGACCTTGACGATATTACCATGGCCGACGCACCTTCTAACCCCCGCTCCCTTATGCCAGGGCCCAAAGAGCAAGAGTACTACTACTTCGGCTTGTATAGCCGTCCGAAGCTAGTGGCACAAAGTAGCATGAAGCCGTGGTCTTGGCAATATGACGGTTGGCCTATCGAGAAACGTCTCGGCACGGTCGGCGAGCACGCATGGTAGAGCCATGGAATGACAGCTAAAGATCTCTGCGGTGACAGATCCGACAAGCCGTCCAAGAGCTTAAATGGACTGCGATCGATGTGCTTCGTATTGGCTACGAACGCAATAACGACCAGACCGAAGAAAAGTTTGACAATCCAGTGACTCTCCTGATTTCGGTCAGGATTGGCTCAAACACCTTCGAAAAGGCATATGACGTCGTTGCCGCTTGTCGCCAGATCCTCGAGCGCCGCGAGCTCAATGATGTCCAGGTCGAGATCAAAGAGTCAGAGGTCGCCCGGGCTACATCGATGCCTCTGCCAACGCCGAATCTGCCTGCGCCAGATCCAGCTACACCGAGTTTGGCTACGCCGGGTCAGGCAACACTGAAACTGTCTTCTGGGCCCCTTGAGGAACCGGTAGCTATGTCCGCAGACTTCTCTGAATTCCTTGGAGTGTCGATAGCCTCATCTGCTGCGCCACTGGCGTCTTGTTTATTGCTTTGCCCGTGTATCAGTCTATGTGGAGTCGGTAATGGACACGAGCCATGGTCTGGACACGTTTCGAAGATTCCGACTCGACCGGAGGTCTTCTCCGGGCCATTGATACCATATACATGCCTTCTACAAGCTTCTCGGAGGGCGGCCGATAAACAGTAGGTGTGCCCCAAGACGTGAGGCCCATCACGAACAATGCTTATAAATATATCATTCGAGTTTTGTAAGTCTTCTGCAGAGGGCGGACAGATTGCGATTCATAATATGGTTTCTTTGTGGTGCTTAGAAATATGATATGACTGCCTCTGTAGACAGGCAACTTTTTGCGAGCCTAAGTAACAAAGGAACTAAGCACTAAAATATGACCGCATTCTAATTCGCCGCGATTAATGAGGGCAGCAATGAAGCTGAAGGCGTATTGCTGTTGGTAATTCTCTATAAAGTCACCAGCGGTTGCCGTGTTCTGAGAAAGCAAGACCTGGAATCAAGCATCTTTCAAAACTATCAACGCCCTATAGACGGGCTCAGGCAACGTACATTTCGAAATGGTACACTTAGGCATATCGGGCGTTTTCGGCGCTCTTTTAGCTGCAGCGACAGCCAAGTCTCTCCCGCTGAGCAGAGCGGACAACTTTCACCTACGCCCGTTCCATATTGACCTCTCCCACAATGTACCTCGAATGATCGAGTTGGTGCACAACTATCGGCTGCCTGACAAGCCTGAGTACCCTGGTGTCGGTTCATCTATGGGGATTGACCTGGATGTCCTCAAGAGCCTACGGAAGCAATGGTTGTCCAACTTTGATTGGAAGAAGGAGCAAGACATCCTCAACAAGTGAATGAACAGATGCCTTCTCAGAGTCATATATACTAACGTATGAATAGACTTCACCACTACACCGCCACAATCGAAAGTCTCGACATCCATTTCGTACACCACAAGTCTAACGATCCAAACGCGATTCCCCTCCTTCTAAACCACGGATGGCCCGGCTCGTTTCTCGAGTTTATCCCAGTCATCGAACCCCTCATCAAGAAAGAAAAGACATCTACTGGAAAACCCGTGTCCTTCGATATCATAATTCCCTCCCTTCCCGGCTACGCATTCTCTTCCCCGCCGCCCGAAGGTTGGACAGTCGAAGACACTGCTCGAGTTTTCAACAAATTGATGACCGAAGTGCTCGGATACAAGAAATTTGCTGTTCACGGAACTGACCTTGGCGCCCCAATTGCATACCATCTTTATGACGCGTTCAATGCCACAACACGAGCAGCACACTTCGTCTTCATGCCCTTCTATCCCCTGACCCCAGACAAGCTCGTAGCTTGGAACATCACATTGTCGCCAGAAGAAGAGTTTGTTGAGCAGAACTTTGTTCGCTGGGCTAAGACGGAAGCGGGATATTTTCAGGAACACTCTTACAAGGTAAGGAGAGACACATTTTCCCATGTCAATACGGTCGGATGCTAATCTTGAAGATAGCCCAACACTATTGGCCTGGCTCTCTATGACAATCCCGTGGGACAGCTTGCATGGGTGGGAGAGAAGTTTATCAACTGTTCGTAAAGCCAAACTGAATGACCTGCTCTCACTAACTTTCCGTAGGGTCAGATCCTGACGCAGGCACCTCGCCATCGGTGCTCGACCATCACGAGATCCTTCGAAGCGTTTCACTATACTATCTCACCAAATCTTTCGTATCCTCGGCCTACATGTATGCGCAAAACTTGAACGGCTTCAAAACAGAGTATACAAAAGCCCGAACCGACGCACCGATGCTGTTTAGCACATTCAAGTACAACGTTGGATTTTGGCCAAAAGAGCTGCTGGCGAAGCTAGGCAATCTCGTGCAATACCGATGTAGGTCAAAATTTTCCAGAGGTGAAAAGTCCGCTTTTGCTGATGTGCATTTCACTAGTCCATGGTTTCGGTGGCCATTTCCCTGGCGTGGACAATCCACCAGCACTCGTCGAGGACCTGCGCGAGATTGGCACGTATTGGCAGACATAATTTTGCTAGGATGTTGAGACATGGGCCTCAAGTGAGCTTGCACCTTGAAGCTACACAGATAACACTTGGTCATTATGAACATGGACTGTTTCATTTACTATAATCGTGTCTATTCGCACAGCATAGTGCTGTCATCGTTGCAATAGACTGAACTCATGTATCTCTTCCATCTTTTACTCTGTTCAATTAAGCAGTAGAATCCTCAGTCTTGTCCCTGTCATCACCAGACATGGCCTGCTCAACAAAGACCTTGTGCCAGTGACCCCTGCACAGAAGCGACGTTGTCTCCTTGACTCCAGCCCAGTTCTCCCTCACAATGTCCATAGTGGGGCGCGAGAAGACAAGATCAATCTCCTCAAGAGTCTTGTTCTTGGTCTCGGGCATGAAAAAGATCTGGTAGATTTCTCCCACAAAGGCAATGCCGCCGTAGAAGCCAAGAGCCAGACCGGTCTTGGTCATGGCCTTTTGCATGGCTGAGAAGTTGTAGGTTACGACGAAAGAAGCGAGGAAGAGGAGGGCATCGGAAGTGGTCATGCCGTAACTTCGGAGGTAGGTGGGGTAGACCTCGGAGGGGACAACCCAGGTCAAACAAGCATAAGAACCGAAGAAGCCCATGTAGATGATGAGACCAGTGAGGTACAGGCCTTCAACAGTCTGCAGATCCTTCTTGAGGTCGAACTGGTAGCTGACGCCGATGAGGACGAGGCCGATGAAGAATCCTGGAAGCATGGTAATGGCCCAGAAGCGACGACCGAATCGCTCCATGAGGAAGATGGCAGGGATCGTGCCGAGGAGGAGAGATCCACCACCGACAAGGGACATGTAGTTGGACTGCTCCTTGTCGAAGCCGATCTGGTTCATGAGGACAGACATGTAGTACACTAGCAGTGGTTAGATAACAGATAGCCATATGAGCGAATGTGACTTACTAATGGCGTTGACACCAGTAAGCTGGCCGAGAAGGATCATGATGTTGGCATAGACGAGGGCACGTCGGGCGCGAGGGACACTGGAAATAGATTAGCTTCACCACTCTACAGTAGGTATCAGGCGACAAATGAACTTACGTGAAAAAGTCCATCCAAGGGAAGCGATGGTTCTGAGCACCCTCATTCACCTCGGTGTCTTCCTGGTTGACGGCGGCGCTCATGACGTAAAACTCCTCGCGAGCATCACGGGTGTCGATACCGCGAATTCGCTTCCAGACCTTGTAAGCTTCGAGCTGCTTGTTCTTATGCATGAGGAATCGGGGACTCTCGGGGAGGAAGAGCATGCTGTCGAGTGCAATTAGCGACATGTTCGTCAAGTATAACAGGGGGACATACCCAAAGAACATGATGGTAGAGAAGAGCAGGGAGGACCCCAAGATGTAACGCCAGTTGCCAGGGACCCTGAGGAAGATGGCGGCGACGACGTATCCAAAAACTTCACCAAGGGCAATGTTGAACTGGTAGAGAGAGACCAGGTTTCCTCGAATCCTTCGCTCGACCGTTTCGGCAACGTAGACGGGGACAGTACCACCTTCAAGACCTACGCCAAGACCGAGAATGACTCGAGAAGAGACGATCATACCTAGCTCGTTAGCCTTGGTCGCTGACTGGGGCCCAATTGGAGCTTACCAAAGTTCATGGAACCGGCTTCCAAAGCAGCGCCGATAGTGTAGAGAATAATGGAGATGATGATGGCGCCCTTTCGGCCGCAGTATTCGTTGGCGGGCGACAGAAGAAGAGCACCGCCAACAGCTCCCAGAGGCATACCCGAATTGACAAGACTGTTCTGTCGAGTCGACAGGCCCAGGTCATCAGGGAGATAAAGGTTGGCGCCGGAAATAAGACTCTGGTCAAGGCCGGAGAGAAGACCACCCATACTGGCAAAAGCAACCAGCAGCCAGGTAAAGTGCTTGGGGTTCTCAAAGTTGAGCTGGAAGAAGCCAGTCTTCAGGCCCCCATCTGCTTCGAGCTGTCGCTCCATTTCGTCGACGAGATCATCAATCTCGTGGCCTCCAGCTCTAGCAACCTCAAGGGCCTCGAGCTCGACCTTTTCGTGGCCCATTGCCTTGTGGATGGCATCCTTTTCGTGTTCGACCGTGGTGGTCGAGTTCTGTCGCTCGGACTTTGCCATGGTGATAGATAAGCTGACTGCAGCTGATAAGAGATAGGCACAAGAACAAGGTTCCTGGGGAAGAGTCCGGAGCCCCAAGTTTTATAACGCAAGGAAGCCACCCGCAATCCGGGACATTAGACTTCTCCGGAGATTCTCGCGTTCAGAGTGAGGAGGCCCGCATTCGAATGGAGTCGTGAGACGGATGCGCATGACGGTAGCACCGAGGAATTGGCCGAAGATTGTATTGCGTGAAGTGCTCTACGGATCCGCGAGCCCCATCGACCAAGTGCCGTTTAAGCCGGTTCGGAGGGCTCTAGTGGGTTATCCCCATGGCGGTTTGCTACACTCCTTGTCGGCGCCGTCGAATCATGGCGACATTACCGCACCACTAATCACGCTTTGTTCAAGTCGATGTGTGAGACATTTTTTTTTTCCCATGACTGCTGACTCGGTTCTGACTCTGGAGAAACAGATGTCTATGCAATCCGCTGATCTGTTGCTCCAAGCGGCCATCGAACCATTGCCAGTTGAAAGGGAGATGATCCCTGAAAGAATTTACTCTACTAGGAACAGGGAGTCTCCGCTGTCGGCCCGGCATGAGATCCAATCAAAGCACTGAAAAATGACACGGCAACAAAGACTTCTCTCAACTCCCGAAGGATCTTCATCACCGGACCGTCTTTTCCCCCCTTCCAGAAGTTTTCGAGAAAGTGGATCGACGTCATCTCTACTACGTCACGAGGCCACCATGTTTTAGGCCGTGGCAACCGGGATGAGGCTCGACCGGCTTGTTCCAGTTTCTCCACTCGAAACCCCTTGGGGCCGACTCGTTTCATTTAGTTGGCGCTTGTTCGGGTGGCATGACTAAAGGGCCTTTTCCAAAACCATGTCCCCATGGTGAAGGAGGAGTCTCCCCGAAGAAATTCCACGGGGAACAAGGAAAACATGGTGTAGCAAGCAAGGGTGGAGTGGAGCGATCCAACACGAAATGTGTCTGCCTGATGATACGGTAGCAACGGTTGGTGATGCCAAAAAGAAGCGGACCAAAGTTTAAATAGTCAAGTGATTCAAGGAACTGGAGAGATGATCACCGGTGTCTGAATCGCCAAGGCCTTCTGCGATGCCAAGACGGGAACATCGACGATAGCGCCAATTAATTGCATATAACGCGGCTATACGAATGAGGCGCAGACGTATTAGTTGAGCCTCCAAAAAACTTCAATTAATAAACTCAATTCAATTAATACAGCAAAGGCGTTCTCATATATTCATGGATCTCGTTCACGCGACGTGTCGGGCATCATTTCAACCCCCACTCTGCAAACGCAAGCGAGCTCCACCCTTGATCTGGATCGTGAAGCCTCATGACCACGTGGGATTGAACATGTTGTTTTGCCCCTTCAGGGATCCCAAGTGACAAATCAATTGTCGGTGAATTCAATAATGATTTCTTAAGTGTATGTAGGGCATAGGTTCCACAGACTTTAGGCTATTTACAAATTGGGCGCCACTGCTACTGATACAGGGTAAATGCCCTGGTCACTTGTGGTCAATTGCTGCTGCACACTTCCGGGACCTGACGGGTTGTTTAAATGGTCTGAAAATAATCTACGTTCTTGAATTTCATCTATAATAAGTTGTATTCTAGCCACCAAGTGTGGTCCGAGGGCAGGGGCCGAAGGCCAAGACGAAAAATGATAGGCCCAAACTCCCTAGGAATCTTTAACTCTACATCCTTTCCCTTACACGAGCTACAAACCACAGTCACATGTGCTACGTAACCATGTCGAAGACATCCAGACTCGCCCTCATATTTAACCACGCTAGTTCATTGGCCTCAACTCTTGGATGTCCGAGTGAACGGAGCGTCGCGCTCTGTCAATACCTCCACGACCAGCCACCGGGAAAAAGACATATGGGTGAAAGATGGTCAGGACCGCAACGGCAGTAAGAATCATCTGGCCTTCAAACGTGATAAAGATGGTCTCGGTCTTCATGATATCGCTACCCCAGCCAGAAGCCATCTCTACAGCACTGTGCCAGGTGTTAGCGAAAGTAAGACTCTTCAAGAATTGTTCTGCCTACCGATAAATGCATCGGACGATAATCAGATTGTAAGCAACGACCAGAGACCAGATATAGACCTTGAGCGTGGCTTCAAAGTCGTGTTTACCTCGACCACCCGAGGACTTGCTACTATCTTGGGGGTCCCCGGAACCCAGTCTGGAGCGAAAACGACCAAGAGATTGCTGTCTCTTCCATAGATAGAGGACCATGATGCCACCGCAGACAACCATGTTGACGACCTGGAAAATGGTACCTCCAAGAAGCAAGCCATTTCCTACATCCATAAGATCCTTGGCTTCTTTCCCGTTCTTGTTAGATGCCATGGAGGATACGGCGCCACCAGTTCCTTGCACGATAATCGAGACCATGTCGCTGCCAACAAGGATCCAAGGTAGCAGTGCAGGGCGAAACAAGGACCACTCTGACCCATACCAGTCGATGAGGTGCTTGAAAATAATCGAGATGGCCGCCGCAATAAAGGTAGGGGCAAGGACGAGTCCTAGGTTTTGAACTAGAAAGGCATAAAAGTTCCATGGGTCGTCGCACATGACGATGCGAGCCGTGTATCCCATGCCTTCAAAGACGGTTCCGACGCCGAGCCATGCGCCGTAAGACCATGCCTTCGAACGCCAGGCGTAAAACATTTGCGTGCCGAAGCACGTAAAATACAGCAAGGTAAACCATATGCAGGCTGACTTTGTAAAGTAGTCGCCGTACATCTGCGCCTCTACAGGACATTGTTCGTTGACTTCATCGCAAGTCTTGAAGTTGGGTATGAAGACGGGGGTCGAGTTGGCCGAGTTGGAGGACATTATGGACGAACACGAGATGATATCGAATGTTGGGAGTCGGTGTGGGTGGGCTTTGCTCGAGGAGGATAAATGAACGAGGAGGGTGGGAGGTGGACGGTTGGAGATAGGTTGAGGATGGAGAAACTATGAGAAAAGTAAAGAGAACACAAAGAAAAGGCCAAGGCAGAGAAAAGCGAATCTATACAGAAGAGAATGATTGCCGAATGAGTGAAGGAGAAGGCCTGATCGAGGAGAACAGCTCTATAAATGCCATTCCCAAGCGCCGGAGCCCCGGAGTCCAAGAGTCAGGGACATGCAGCCCGATTTCTCCAAAAGGAGTCCAAATAACCATGAAAATAAACTCAAGCTGAGGCTGTGTTCTGGGGATCATAGGCATCTTGGCATAATCGGTGATGCTCATTGGATGTGCATCTCGGATCGCTTCGTTTAGGAGCCGAGCTCGGGTTCGGAACGAGGTGCGAGATGTGGCATTGCGTAAGCGTTTCTTGGTGTCTTGGCTCGCTCCGCATTCCAATTTGCTTGAAAGATAAAGCCTCTGGTTGCAGGCAGTGCTCCCTTAGTCTCAGGGTAGACTTTATCGTAGTGATAAGGGCTTTATGCCCATTGTGCATGCAAATGACGGATCAAGACACGCACCCAACAAGAGGAACAGTGTTATCAAGACAATGAATCAGCCTTACTTGAACAACATACTTCCAATATGTGCCAAGACAAAAACACACCTGCCTCACCAATACTGTATCGACGATACGAGCATAGACCAGGGCTTCCCTCAATCTCTGTTCAGGCCCTCTTCCTCTTCCCGCCAGACGCCTTGACTCCCACCCCCAACACAAACAATGCCCTCAAAACGGTACAAATACCGGTAATAACGATACTGAACCAATCTAAAAGCCTCCAGTTGGAAATCGCAAGAGTTCCCTCATGTCGCATCGCCACATAAATAGACGTCAACATGGTAAAGTCCGCCCAGAGAATGGCAAAATGCAAAATCTTCCAGACGACGACATCTTGCGTGTACCGCTGGAGAAACACGAGCAAGACCAGGTACGACGTGCCCATGCCACCGATTTGGTAGAGGAAAGGTTTGAGCTCTTCTGTGAGCGGGTAGTTGGCGAAGAAGGCCTCGACGGCGAGGTCGTGGGCGAATAAATTGCCGTACATGCCCGCGAGAGTCAGGATTGGATCGACCCAGAGGAACCAAGTGCGGTAAATAGGGTGAATTTGGTCTGCCATTTTAAAGTCTTATCCGGCGAGATGATATGGGCGAAATAGAGCCGTGGTATTTATTGGGGTATCGGTCTTGCTAAAAGAGAGGTGAGATGACAATGGTTGGGGAAGATATAGAGTGAGGGAAGTCAATTATTTTATAAGCGAAGCCAAGCAGGTTCAGTAAGCTTGTTTTGCCATCTGAGTCAGATCATCCCCTGCAACGTCAGCATTCTGACCCAACACGTCTTAGTTCTTCGGCTTGGCCAAGCGGGGAGAATAGTTGCGAGCTCGCTTGGCAAACCATTGGATGAGTTGCGCGGGAGCTCTCATTGTGTATGTATCGGGTTTCATGAAGCGCTGTGTTTTCTCTGTTTTGGGGAGCTTGGTGACGCTTCCAAGAGAAGCCATTGGCCACAATAGCAAAGAACACAGTTGTTGACACATGCCGGCATTAACCCCCCAGTCCTTCTCTCTGAGATATGCCCCCATAGAGACGTGCCGAGGTGAGATGTCACCGCGCAACCACCCTAGTGATTCACCCTATTCGCGACGATCCTGTGGTACAATGTCTGTGATTCTAAATAACGGAGCCGTGTTTTTTTTTTTTTTTTGTTTCTTTTTTCTTTTCAAGCTCTTTGTGGTATCAAGATTCGGTCACCTCTCCTCCTGCGTGCCTCTTGAGAGCGTGCCTCTTTAGAAAGAATCCTCGCCACAGCCTTGAATCCGTTCTTCAGAGCTATCAAATGCGGCGTGTCACCGAAGATATCCCTTACCTCAATGTCAGCGCCCTTGTCGAGTAGAAGTCTAACGATGCCTTCGTGCCCTTTCTTCGAAGCGTGTATGAGTGCCGTGGAACGATCGTAGCTTCGTTCATTAACACCGAAGCCGTTTTCCAAAAGCAGTCTCACCATGGACTCATGCTGCCTGTAGACGGCCCGTCCAAGTGCCGTATATCCACCATCATCCCAAGCATTGAGATTTGCTCCTGAACTTATGAAGAAACGCGCAGTAGTTTCGCGTCCCCAATAAACAGCCTGCAGCAGCGGTGTGCGACCCCAGCGATTCATAGCCTCAATGTCTGCGCCTCCATCCAACAAGTGCCTTGCTATCGACGTATGCCCGGCCTCTGTAGCTTTAAGAAGCGGTGTATCGTCATCGCAGTCCCTCTCATCAATTTTAGCACGTTTGCTCACTAGCAGCTTTACGGTGCCCTTATTTCCTTCACTAGCAGCCTGAAGAAGCGGTGTTTCACCCGCATAGTTTTTAGTCTCGATGCTCGCGCCCTCCTCGATCAGGACCCTCACCGTGGCCTCTTCTCCTCCCCGCGAGGCCCTTGAGAGTGCCGTATTACCTTCATTATCCCTGCTCTCGAGATCGGCACCTATACTCACCAGCCACTCCACTGCGCCCTCATGCCCGTTCTCAGCGGCGTGAACGAGCGGCGTCTCGCCCTTTTTGTTTTTGGCCTCAATGTTGGCGTCTTCCTCAACCAGCATCTCCACCATGGCCTCGTTTCCCGCTTTTGAGGCCTCAGAGAGTGCCGTTTCACCGTTGCTGTTCTTAGCTTCAATGTTGACGCCTGCTTTGATCAAGAGCCGCACCACAGACAGATTTCCAGCCTTTGTCGCTAGGTGAAGTGGGGTATCCCTCCATCTAGTCCTTGACTCGAGGTTGTCACTTGTCTGAATCAAGAAATTGATGAAGCCTTCCTTATCGGAAAATATAGCCTGCAAGAGTGCTGCACGCTTGGAGGCCCCGAAATTTCCCTTCATCAGTAGTAGGTAATCCCTTATAGCTGCATCATCGGATAATGCGGCCAGTAACAGTCGGTCGTCGCCATCTTCATTCCAGCGTGAGCGAAGTATTTCGAAGGCCGAATTGGTTTTCTTGGTGTCTTCGTGAGACCAAGATTTAGAGTACAACTGCGAGCTGACGTCGTCAAGGCCCGATGAGCCGCCCGTTCCTTCGTCGAAAGAACAGCTCATAGAGGAAAATTGAGAAGACATAACATGGTGAGCAACCTTGAAGGATTGTCCCGAGCCCTGGATTTGCCCGCTGTGTGGTGGTGGTGTCTGTGTCTCCGGCCGCCATGGATGATTCCACGCATGGCACATGGCAGCTCCCGAATTCAACCTCTCTGTCGGTTTTCGTCTCGTCAGAGCACGAACGAAAGCCTTCCCATCCATGCTTACTTTGCAATTAAGCAAAGCAGTCTCAGGAAACGGCCTGTTGGCATCACTGGCGTATTTGATGACGGATGACAGGTCATGGAATGGAAGACTCTTGGTCAAGATGAAAAAGGTTGTGACGCCCAAAGCCCACAAGTCCACAGCAGGATAGTCAAATCGTGACCCATTGGACAGCTCGGATATAAGAAGTTCGGGCGCCATGTATAGCAGGGTGCCATTCCTCCTGGTGCTGCCGCTGGTCCCGGCCTCCAGCCTCTTGCTGATGCCAAAGTCTGCGAGCTTGACCCACCATGGAGCAGGAGGTACAGATCGAGGAGATTGGTGAATCAAGATGTTCTTGGTAGAAAAGTCAGTTGCCTAGGTTGAGCTAGAATAGACAGAGGGGACCACATACGTGAGGCTTCACGTCTCGATGTGCAAAACTTTCCTGGTGCATGGCAGCCAAGCCGCGAAGGATTTGACTGGCGATCTCGCAGCACTCATTTTCGGGCAAGGGTGCATGTTTGAGAGCATAGGAATGTAAATCTCCTGCGGGGAAATACTCCATGGCAATATACAGTTTGCTTTGTGACGTGTACCATCCCAGTGTCTTTGCAAAGTACTTGGCGTACTGCACAGGAAACGTCAGCTATAGTGATTGGCAGCAATGGACAATGAACACACTTTGTCATGAGAAAACTTGAGAATGGCTTCCAGTTCCCGAAGATATCGCCGTCGTCCACTCTCTTGGAGTGGAATCATCTTGACAGCGCGTTGAGTATAGCCTCGACTGCCCCCGGTGCACGTCTGCAACACGACGCGTCCTTGACCGCCATGGCCAATCGTTCGATCTTTCTTCCATTGTTCGCGTCGCCGTGCGGAAAAAGGAGGAGCATCCGGGTCGTCAAAGAGGTGAATAGTGTGAGGTTTTTCGTAGCGCGTCCTTAGTTTGGAGTCGCGTACAAGATCAGACAAGTTGTTGTCCATGGCGAATGCCCTTCAAGAGATTGAGCGAGGAAATAAAGGGGAACTAATTAGTGGGTAGGTCGACCCTGGAAATGGTTGGTTTTAATATTGACCTTGCAATTGGGGGCACCGCCTCGCTGCCTTTCCAGGGTGCCCAACAAATGTTAGAGTGGTTCGCCAGAGCGGCCCCCTGAGGCTGAGGAAGGCCACTTATTGTTTTTTTCTTCTTTTTTTGTTGTCTCCCGGGTTCCAATTCAGCCCATGCAAGGTTGTGAGACAGCCCCTTCACACACCCACTCAGCACTCTTGGAGCTGAAAGCCAAGCAAGCCCCCTTGCGGCTATTGGATGAGTGTTGGCGAACCCCAGTTCTTCTCATCTTACCGCCGTGCTCAACAATAGGCTCAGGGAAGAATGCAAAGGTCCTGAGATAAAGGATTCGCATGCATTTAATTCTGGGGGCGTCGCGCGACGTTTTCCCTATCAAGGTGAGCAACGTTCTATTTGCAAATTTACTCTAAATCTTTGATGTGACCTTCTTGCGATCCACGAGACTCCTCAACTCCAACGCCGACTTCTTGGGCGTCCTCTCCAAAGTCTCATAGTCCGTAAACGTCACACCAAATCTTGGCCCATAACCATCCGACCACTCGAGGTTGTCCATCAAAGACCACGCGAAATACCCTTCCACGACAGCGCCATCTTCTGTGACGGCCTTTGCCACAGCATCCAGGTGATCGTCAAAGTACCGAATCCGGTAATCATCCTGCACAGACTCTTCGCGCGCCATTTTATCCTCACCGGGACAAGGACACCCATTCTCTGTGATGATGATCGGCTTGCCGTAGAGGCGATGAACTCGAGTGAGATGGTTTCGGAAGAGATCAGGACAAGACCGCAGCCAGTGCAGACCACTCTCAAGACCAACTGAGTCGCCAGCTTTGTTGGACTGAAGCTCATCGAGGTTGCCGATGTAATCTGTATCCGGCGGTGGAGATGTTTTATGGCGCGCGAACTGAGAGGTGTAGTAGTTCATGCCGTAAAAGTCGCATTCCGCAGATCGGAGGAGAGCCATGTCGTCGACTGAGAAGGTGGGCAGGCGGTCCTTTAGCTGATCTCTCATACACTGGGGGTAGTCCTTGTTTAAGCTACTAATTGTTAGATTCTGAATGAACCAGTCTGCACAACAACTCTGGAAAGACTTACAAGATGGGGTTTGCAAACCATCCAATATGAAACTGCATGCGTCGCTCAGCAGCCTCGCTATCTCGCGGTTCACTGCTATCCCAAGGCTCATAGTAATCACCATTCAAAGAGATCCCTATCTGGCCCTTTTGAGAAGGACGGAAGTCTTTGTTGTATGCTGCTGTCGCGCGAGCGTGACTCATGATCAAGGCCTTGCCAACTCTCCACGGCTCTGTTGCCGTGTCACCCTCTGTTGATTGAGGGTTGATACTGCTTCGGCCAGGGGCATTGCCTCCTGTGGCATAGCCCTGAAAGAGTCGTTAGAGATTTTGGCAAATGTATAAGTATGGGAAACTTACAAATATCGAGACGATCCAAGGCTCGTTCAGCGTAATCCAGTGTTTCACGCGATTGCCAAACCGCTCATAACAGAGCCTCGCATACCGTTCGAAGTCCTTCTGAGACTCTTCCACGTCCAACCAGCCTCCGTAGCGGTCATGAAGTGCTTGGGGGAGGTCCCAATGGTATAACGTAACCCAAGGGGTGATGCCACGCGAGAGACATCCATCGATGACCCGGTTATAGAAAGCTATGCCCACTTCATTGATGGGATCATCCCTTCCACCAAGAGGAATAATACGAGACCATGAAAGTGAGAAGCGATACATATCAGCTCCATATTGTTTCATTAGGTCAAGGTCTTCCTCTAGACGGTGATAATGATCGCAAGCGATGTCACCACTGGCGTCTTTGGTTCGGGTGGGTTCAAGGTGACAAAAAACATCCCAAATAGATGGGCCTCGACCATCTTCGGCTACTGCACCTTCAATCTGGTAAGATGCAGTAGCGAAGCCAAGTTTGAAGTCTGGTGGAAGAGAGGGCATTGTGATGTGGTACCAAGGAGCCGAAAGGGAATAAGACAAGACAAGGGCGATGCAGGAAGAACTACTACCGACGTCCCCGAGTCACGCCGTACAGGCTCGGGATTCTTTATACTAGGGGAATTACGGGCCGACTGATAACCTGTCATGAGGATGAATGGAGCGGAACGAGACACCGCAGATCACCGCCATTGTTGGGCGATCACCAATTCCCCGATGACATTTCCCCGCCTAGCTGAGGGGTAATTCCTTCGTCTAGCTCTAATTCTCCGTTTCGCCGCTCCCTCACACCATCATTCGACTCGCTTATTCCCCACGGGGAACCAGAATGTGGAGTACGCTATTCAGCCGTGGACGTGATCTTTTGCAGAATCGGAATTGTTCCTTCGTAACCTAATATTGAATGTATATAACATGCATCATCTCCAGTTGTGGCACAGATCAAGCATCAACTACAACCAGCCTTCTCGACTTCTGGCATCATGGCTCCCAAGGTTGCTCGCGCTACTGAAGACATTCAGTCTCCCATCGACTTGAAGTCGGTTCCACCCTTTTGGAAGAGAAAAAATGGCGTGCTGCTGTACTCCCTCCTCACGTCCTCTTTGCTCGCCAGTATGGCACTTGGCATCGATGGGTATGTTCGAAACTCCGATCAGGACTTGACTTGAGATGCTAATTGGAAGAATAGGAGCATGACCAACGCCCTTCAGACGCTCGAAAGTTGGCAAGAGCGTTTTGGCCACCCAACTGGCTCTAAGCTTGGCTTCTTCGGCGCTTCCAACGCCATTGGCGGTGTCATCCCCTTCATCTTCCTCAGCTGGATCGGTGATGTTGCGGGTCGTCGAATTCCCACAGCTCTCGGCTCGATCGTCATTATCGCCGGTGTCATAGTTCAGTTCTTTGCAACATCGCTCAACATGTTTATCGGCGGCAAGATCGTGCTCGGAATTGGTTCATCGCTTATCCAGATGGGCGCTCCAGTCTTGGTCACAGAGCTGTCTCATCCCAAAGAGCGAGTTCAAATCACGACCCTGTACAACACGAATATTGTCTTGGGTTACGTCATTGGCGCGTGGGCGACTTACGGGTGCTTCCGCATTGAGAGCGAATGGTCCTGGAAGCTTCCCACTCTTGTCCAGATCATTCCCTCGGCGTATCAACTTAGCCTGATCTTTTTCTGCCCCGAGTCGCCCCGTTGGCTAATCGCCAAGGGCAAGCTCGATAAGGCTCGCGATATCCTCATCAAGTATCACGGAGAATGCGATCCTGATAGCGAACTCGTCAAGTTTGAGTGCACCGAGATTCAGCAAGCCATCGCCAAGGAAGCCGAGCAGAACATGACCTGGAAGGATTTCTTCTCTTCTATTCCCAATCTCAAGCGAATCTCGCTATGTTTTGCGACAGCCCTCTTCAGTCAAAGCTCTGGAAATCTGCTTGTGTCCAACTATTTGACGCAAATCTTGAAAGACACAGGCATCGAGGCAGAGAAAGACATCACCCTTGTCAACGGAATGGTCACGCTTTGGCAGTACATCGTGGCCATCACCATGGCAATGCTGGTTGACCGGTTCAAGCGACGCACCTTCTTCCTCTTTGGCTCCGGTGGCGTCCTGGTCACCTTCATCATGTGGACCATCGCCGCAAAGCAGTATCTCGATGGGTCCCTTGCAGGAGGTCGTGTTGTGTTGGCTTGCATCTTCCTCTTCCAGGGCTTCTACTCCTCAGCCTGGACCAATCTCGTGGTCACCTATCCTCTCGAGATTGTCACGTACCAGATGCGAGCCAAGACATGGGCATTCGTGCTCCTGACTATCCAGGTCGCGTCCATCTTTGGCGGCTATGTCAATCCCATCGGACTCCAAGCTATTGGATGGAAATTTTACATCTACTACTGTGTTTGGGTTGCCATCGTCTTCCTCGTTGTCTACTTCTTCTTTGTCGAGACTTCGGGACCTACGCTGGAAGAGCTTACGTACTTGTTTGAAGGGAAGGATGCGAAGCAGGACATGGCCAAGGTGATTGAGATCAAGAAGGAGGAGCAAGAGTTTGGAAGGGAAAAGGAAGTCTAACGTGCTGATGTGCATGCACTTGCGGCAATGGACTGGTTCAAGTTTGTATTTGTGTAGGAGAGTAGTTTTAATTGACAAGCGATGAAGTATTTCGCAAAGCATCAGAAGCCTTCGAATCAAGACGAGTCAGTAAATCAAGAAGAACGGTGAAATCACTGCGAGCCCGAGAAGCAATTGGTGAGGTTCCATTTCTATGCATGATTTCCAACAAACTTGCTCCGATGAGTCGTATTTTCTCAACCTGTCCACTTGTTAGATGTCTCGGTGCGATAATTCGCTTGTTATCTAGTAGTTCACTCACGTATGGCTCTCCGTTGACCTGCAGCGACCAGAAAGGGGCCTCTTGAATCACACGCAGCATATCTCGAGCGATTTCCGTCTTTCGGATATCCGCGTGCTCAATCCCGGGACTGTAGTATGGCAAACCCTCCAGCTTCTGAGTTATCACCATCCTCAGACAATGCACAGAAACTTGTAGGTTCGCACATTGAATCAAGAACTGATTGGCTGTTTCGCGTGGACCCTCCACCAAAGAAGCGAAGGTATAGGATTGAAGATATGGCGGCAAGTCATCAAGACAAGTGATGAAGCGGATGTAGATGGTATCAAGGCGGTTCCGTTCTTCGACGGTCAGCAAGGACTGATTGGGCATGGGGATGCCTCTTTGCTCGCGGTCTTGCAGCAACCTCAGCTCCAACAACAGATCTGAAGCATTTTGCCAGAGCCGCAAGTTGGCATTGAAACCCTCGATACAAGTTTTCCGTATCACCTCTGAGTTGGTTGAAGAGTTACCAGGGGATAGAATTGGGGCTTCATCCTCAATCCCAGTAGGGTAGGCAGTAGTTATTCCCGACTCGAACGAGAACTTGTGGATCGTGATGGGACGATTGTTCAATATTGCAGCAGATTTGTCGCCCATGTAGACGATCCAGAATGCCCTGCGACGCAATTCCGCCTCAATTGGTAGCAGGCCTTCAAGTGATGTTTCTTCATTCAATTGCATAACCTGTGCAAGCCTTGTCGCCTCGCCAAATATGTGCCAGGAGTATTTGGGCTTCCCTGCGGCATGAAGACAATTTGAGTGGAAATATCGTATCGTGATCGAATTGGCATTCGGGTTCTCAAGGTCCGCTTCAAGATAATGGCTCAGACAGGAGCGAGAAGCATTGAGGAACAAGTCGCCAACTGACAGGCCCTCTGGAAAGAGGTCCTTCGGGAGTAAAAATGCCGCTTCAGCACAGACCGCAGTTATCAAAGTGAATGCCGTCTCTGGCCATGTTTCCATAAGACCAGTTCCGTTTGCATGGCTCTCTGATGTTGAGAAGCTTGTGAAATATGAGAGCGAGTCGCGAAGACTAGGTTCGTGTACCAATGGCGTGAGCGGATACAGATACTCAAAGAACAAGTCAAAGCATCGCGTAACCAAGTTCTGAAGGTCATTCGCGATGAAAGCCAACGCTCTTGACAAGTCCTGCCACCTCTGCAGCGCCGACAGCCCGTGACCCGCGACGCCATCATTCAAAACCGAAGACGCGGAGATCGTCGGCGGCGAGAGCCCAAGATCGACATTCAGGGCCCTGGAAGAGTCCCATTGCGCCGAGGTGGTGCCTGTTGGTGTGGAGGAATTGGCGCTGGAGAGCGCTGTTAATTCCGCTGTGGGGTTCGACGACGGAGCATCTTTTCCCGCCGAAGACGGCCTCTTCCGTCTGATCTTGGGTCCTCGTCTTGCGACGGGAATGTCAAAGCGACATTGTGTGCCTGACTCTCGGCAGTTTGTGCATCGTTGAGCCAAGTCTGAAAAGTCACACTAATCTGATTGTCAGTTGAGGTTGAGAGTTTCTCCGATGCTGGGGTCTTACCTTGGCTTTTCGCCGGCGACAGCGATCACACGCCCTGCTTGTTGGCTTCTTCTGGGATGGTGTATTCGTGTCGGGAGAATGAGGAGAACTTGGCGTGGGGCTGTTATCCATTGTGAGTGTTTGAGAACAAGGCGGCGTGCGGTAAAGCAGGATTCTTTGGATTTGACGGGGATTTGCAGCGGTCAAATAGAAAAAGCCTTCAATTGAGCCCCCGCTTTTCGTTCCCTGTTTCTCCTATTCTCCGTGTCGATCCAGCCCCTGGAGAGTTAATGGCGCACCGGGCGGGGGAAGATCATGGAGAAGACCCTGGACGGGGCCAGAGTCTGGGGAAGCGAGCTTGTCAGGAGGGAAGCTAATAATCTTGGTTCCAGGAACACGTTGCCAAGCGGAAAGGAGTCACCAGCGCAGCAAGCGCCTATATAAGTCATCCATACACTTTCATCCTTTCTGATGCCTCAAGGCGGTTCCCTCAATTACACCAAATCTCCCCCACCTCGTCATGATCTATTCAACGAGCCGTCTCCTAGCTTTGGCATGTGCCGCCACGGCGTCCTTGTCCTTAGTCGAGGCTCGACCAGGTTACAAGCGCAACGACAAACCATCCTGTCGGTTTGGCCTCGAGTGGTCGCAGCAAGATGTTCTTGACCATACAGACGATTTCATCTGGGATCTTCTGTACTGGGAAGGCAAATTCCATCAAAACGACGTGGCCTACAACACAGCCAATGGCATGTCTTATGATGGCACCCAGCTTGACTGGAAGTCTGGGAAGCGCACTAAGAAGCACACTTTTAGTGCTGCAAGCAAAGAGGTAAGCTCAGGCTACTCTTTCTGATATCATCGCTAACTGTACATTAGGCGCTTCAAATCATGCTCTACGCTCAAGCCATTTCTGGCTCTAAGGAAGCTGCTCGCTTTCTGACACCACAAAATCTTGGTGCAGCGCCAGGGCTCGCGGCTTCCATCATGGAGACCAAGTTGAAGACTTACCTTCAGTTCAATGAAAGCTATCCGGGCTTTGGTGGTTATCTGCCTTGGATTAAGACCGATATCCAAGACATCAAGCCCCAAGATGGGTGGGATAACCGAGTCCCTGGTCTCGATAATGGGTGAGTGGATATGTCCAAGATTATGAGCTGCGTTAATGTGGTGCTTAGAGAACTCATTTGGGCCGTCTACGCCTGTATCGAAGCCTTGCAGAAGCAGCCAAATGCTAAGTTCCACAAGATCGCAGACGGCTGGCAAGACTGGCTCGATTATGTTGCCTCAACCGCTGCCGAGATATTCTATATCGGTAAAGGTCGAGTCTGCGCCGTGACTGAAATCACCGATCAGACTTTGCCAGTCGATCACCCTAAGCAGTCTTACAAGTGCGAGACTGAGACGTACCTCGACGACCCATACGAGGGCGAGCTCTTCACCTACTTTCTGCAATTCTTCAGCAAGTTGTCAAAGGCTGATAAGAAGAAGCTGTGGGAGTACAAGAGGCCCAAGTTGGAGAAGACTGAGTACTCCCAGGGCGGCGTTGGCCCAATCACCGTGCGAAAGGGTTTGTTGATCCAACGTTGATATTCAGTCATGCCCAGGCTAACAACTCCAGGCTTTTGGTTCT
Organism: Fusarium falciforme; assembly: GCF_026873545.1. Classification (NCBI taxonomy): domain Eukaryota; kingdom Fungi; phylum Ascomycota; class Sordariomycetes; order Hypocreales; family Nectriaceae; genus Fusarium; species Fusarium falciforme. Next base: position 2,361,412 of record NC_070555.1, read on the forward strand.
CGAGCCATGAGATCTGGAATCAGCTTGAGCTTCCGTACTATGACGTTGACATTGTCCGGTGAGTACCCCAGGAAAGAAACAAGAAGCCAAGCTAATGATCTAGTCGCCTCTTCTTGAACGGAGAACGAGCCCGCACATGCAACTCTGTGGTCACCAAGTCTCCCGGCCTATATGCCTCCGTCAACAACTCGACCGACCCAGAAACTGATACCATTATCGGTTACATCTCTCCCGCTGGAATTCCGTCAATTGCAAGCCAGAAGGACCAGTATCATGATGTCATCACTCCGTATGGCGCGTTCCCAGTCGTTTTGTTTGACAAGGCCGTGGGGTTGGCGTGGTGGAGAAACATGATTGTCGGCAAGAAAATGCAGAGTAAGTCCAATCTGCATATTCATAAGCGGCATGTGACTCACACATTTTATAGACCCCTACGGAAGCACAGAGTCAACTCGCGTCGACGGTGAGCTAGTCTCGGCTCTTGTGACATGGGACAGCAAGGTTACTACCGTTGTTGCCCTGTTGGGGGGCGTAGTAGACCTCGTCCGTGATCGAATGCAATCTGACGGCATCTACGATGAGTTTTTGAAGATCACCGAGGTACGTGTGTGATTTACCGTGTGGTAAATGGTGAAACTGACAAGATGTAGCGAGAGCATGTTCGTGTTTTCGGTCAACACCTGAAGGGTGAGGATATCGACCTGTGTCTTCCAAAGGAGAAAGTTCCGGATGCTGGATTGAAGGACTTCACAGCGTGCCAGGCGTAGGTTAGCCTCTTCAGAAGGACGTGATAGGAAGTTTCACATTGGATATTCGTACATAGGATGCGAATCAAGTTGAATATAGCGCTTCATATGGTCTTGGGCGTAATTTGGTTATCAGGGAGCTATCCAACAGGACTTGTCTTGACAAGAACGTAAATAGCATCGGACTTCCCAGGACCCATAGCGTATGAATAGGGAAAAGAGGTATGGTTGGAGGCGGATTACAAGTTATATTTGCGAAAGGGCTGGGGTCTGTACATAACCCACACAATGAAGGGAATATATACTGCTCCAATATGTAACCAAACCTTCCTCTTCCAACCCGTATCTCATTGTCCAAGTCTCGGTCAGCAGCATCTCGGCGTCAAAAGATCCGCCTGTTTAGGTTGAGATGGGTTCGCACTTGATCTCTGTAAAGGTTACATCGTCGATTGCGAGGACCATCTGGTTAAAATCGCCATTACAGTTGACCTTGAAAGACACCGTAGCCTGGTCCACATGTCCTGAGGGGCTCGACGGAGTCCAGATCTCGGTGGCCTCAGTCCAAGAGTTCGCGCCGTTCCAGGGGCTCACCCCGTTGAATCGACGGGTTCCAACGGTGGGCACAATGTTGCAGCTAAAGCCGGGGTCTGGCATCCACGAGGAAATGCCGGCAACGCGCCAGTAGTAGGACAGTCGGTAGGGGCCGTTGAGGTTGGTCAGGGTCTGGGAAAATGTGTAGGTCTCAACACCGCCACCGTTGAATACGGCGCGCCTAATGTCAGAAGGTTAGTGGATAGGCCTCTACAGAAAGGTGAAGGATGGAACTTGCAGGTTGTGGCTACCCGTGCGAGGTTCAGAGGTGCTTCTGAGGTTGCCAATGCCAGTCCAGGGAGCGCCGTCATCGTCGTCGAAACTCGGGTTGACGAGCACCTGGGTTGTGTCGCAGTCTGGCGCTTCAGAAGTCGTCGAGGTCTCGGCGATTGTAGTAGATGAGGACTCGGCCAGAGAAGTAGAAGTCTCGAATAGGGTGGTAGAAGAGCTCTCTACCACGGTAGTGGACGAAGCCTCTACCAGAGTAGTCGACGATGTCTCAGCCACGGCAGTCGAAGAAGTCTCGACGACGCTCGTCACGGTCGTGGCAGGTCGGCAAGGACCGGCATTAGCACCAAGAATGCCAAAGGCGAGCGTCGCGACAGCGAAAAGAGATCGTCGAGCCATTTCGAACAGACAAAAAGGTCAATATTCACAAACAATTGAAACGAGCGTAAGGGCCAGAGACAGCCAAAAGAGCGACAATGACAGAGTGTGCAGCTGCAAAAATCTCCTCTCGACGCGAGTCCCTATTTATTCATGGTCCATCCCCTGCTGTCAAACTCTCAGGTGGCGCTGTGGCCATGCCTAGATTCGCTAGTGTGGGCCAAACTATTGATGACTGACGCAGGCTAATCTCAATAGTTTGCTGGGTTGATCCGTATTTGGTCCCTCTAGCTGAAATTAATTATCGCGCCACAGCGGGAGGCCGCGTGGCGTGACAAGTTAAAAACGCCCATCTGTGTGGCGTCGTGAAACGGCTGTTAAAGCGGCCGCCACAGGAAATAGAGGCATAGGTATCCGCATGTATTAGTCTGTTTCTCTACGTTTTAGCTCCTCTAACTCCTTAAGCTTAATTACGAGCCAAGATGGCTCCAGTTGACATAATTCTAACGTCGTTTCTTAAGGGTGTGACTCGTCTCTGCTCGGGAGACTTGATGCATACGTAGAGCCAAGAGAACAAGTTTTGCATCACGAACTAGTCCTACAGGCAGTCAGCGGTGAGCTGGTCTGGTCAGCGGAGGGCAGGACGCACAATGGTGATGCCCTGACGGGTCTCTTCTGGCTCGGTACACATGATGCAGAGTCGGGATCGAACCATGAGGCCGACTCAACCTTCATCTCTTACTGCAAACCGGCAGTTCAAGATATTTAAAGGGCCACTAGGACCGATCAGAACTAACTTAAGGAAATTTTTAACCTTTCTATTTCTCTTGTATGATACGCCCTGTCTTTTGGAAGTCCGTCGAATCCTTTGATCTGTCCACGGATATAAAGAAGAAGCGGGGCAACAAACCATTACTTCCTCTCCCGCTTCCACCGCCTCTCATTGATGATTTGAAAGCGGAGGAAGCTGCTATTCAACCCACTGTTTATCCAGACCCCCCTGTCACGTCTCACAATGGCACCTCAACCGGTCGAGACATTTCTCTCCTTGCTGAAAGAGTATGGCAGGCCGTCTGAGTAGAAGTTGTGCCCTCTTACACTTTTCTCAGCTACTACAACACTGATACTGCCTCTGATGCTGTTGTTGTATGTGATGGCCAAGAGTTCCAGGTCCACGACGTGATCTTGTCAGCTCACTCGAAATACTTCGCGAAAGAACTCACGATGCCGTCACCTATCTCAACGCTCTACGGCAATCCATCGCTGGCCTTGCCGCGTACCCGACCGGTAACAGCATTTCCAACCTGAAACTCCGTATTCCCGTTGGGGGAGTTCTCCACGACCACTTGGACACGACTAATGGCATGACCGCTTACGAAGGCTTCATCAGCAGCTTGGACGGAGTTAATGATTAAGATGTTGAGCAAGCAAGAGAGAGGCAGAAGCATCGGCATGATAACCTCGACCACGAAGGCATTCGTTCTACTGTCACCTCTATCGGGGAGATGGTGGATTTCCCGAAGCAGCCACAGTCACTGCGCGACAAAACTTGGAAATACTGGCATACAGCTGTCTCGTTAGCTAAGAGGCTCTCTCGCGCACGCTTCCGCGTCACAAGGCGAAAATATACCGGGCTCGCGCTTCAAGACACCTCCATTGGCCAGGAGATCGTCGTCGTGCATGGCTTGTTAGTACCCTTCGTTATCAGCTCTAATGGTGATGGGTTAGAAGGTGAGTGTTATATAGAAGGTATTGTGTACGGTGCTGGTCTCTCGTTTGAGGGGACTAGGGAGAGGTATATTATGTCAGCTTAAGATCTAGGAGTTATGAAGAGTTCCCACCGTCGTCAATGCTTCCCTCCAACCCCTCATCTTGTGTTCGGGGAGCCGGGCACGCCAAGGAGAGACAAACCAGGGCCATGCAGGGCCGCCTTCACATGGAGCCTTTATTTAAGTAGAAGAAATGGCAAACGGAGAGATTTTAGCCCGAGATTACGCACTTGGCAGCCCTCTCACCGCGGGCTAAGCCTCCACAACTGTTCACCAAGCATTGGCATGGTTGCAATAGGCAGAAAGCAACAACTCGGATTGGACATTTATTGCCTCAAGTCCAGTTATCTCTTGGCTATTGACTTGGCCCTGCGCCCTGTTATAGTATATTCCTGCCCGACAGGGAATGAACAATTTCTTCTCCACGTCTTGGCGACTAGGTGTCCAATGCCCATAAAGAGGGCGAACAGTCGTTGTCAGACGTGCATGTTCTAACAGCCAGCCACTCGTTCCACACAGCTGACAAGAGCTGTTGAAATTTGTCAACTATATATACTGCTCAACGGAAAATGCATACGTTTAAGCTTCTCCTCGTCGCAAGCGCCGCCCTGCAGGCCGCCGCTCAGACTCGAATCCCAACCGAGACCGGCGTCATCTCGGAACCGCCGTTGGAGAGCCTCGGCATCGGCACAGCATGCGCGACCGTTATATCGTCGTTCGCCGCCGACGCGACCGACGCCCCCGTCCCCGACAGGTCCATCTCCAACATTGCTATGGCCTTTGCACTGGGTCGCATGTATAACACCGAAGACCCTTGTAAGCTCCCAACCATCACGGAGCGCGACTCGGCCAGCGCTTTTACGGCATGGGCATCTAGCTACACCGAGTGGCAGAGTGACCAGATCCCCGATTACCGGCAGGTGTGGACAGCATGCAGTGATGAGCCGCTGGTTTCAGAGATTATTCCTATTGGATCGAGTGTGTGTAGTAATCTCGCTGCTGAGATTACAGGGGGCTCTGGGTCGAACAACGATGGGGACAACGATGACGATGACGACAGTGAGGATAGCGGCAGTGACGGGGATAGACGCAACTCCGATGACGACAACGATGATTCGAACAGCAATGATAATGATCAGGGAAGTGATAATGATGATGGGAACACTGGCCTTCAGCAGGCCGTACCTGTCTTGTCGGCTGCTGTGGTGGCTGGCCTAATCATTGTTGGCCTGTATTAAAAACCAGTCTTATAAGGGACTCTGGGCTGAGCAACCTGTCCTTTGTGTCTGGGCAATAGCAGGCTGGGAAGTATCAAAACCAGGTCGTTTAAAAATTTGGAGCATAGCGGGCACCGTGCTATTGCTTGTTATCAATACTGTTAAACCTCCTTATTGCCCTAATATCTGCATTCAACTTTGGTCGAGGAACCTCTATCGCTTGTCACTGGCGTACATTTAGGACTTCATAGGGGGCGTATTAGCTGTAAAATCTGATTTATATATGGTTATAATATTTCCAGTCGCAAGCATGCAGCAAGTGCTTACCGTTAGATCTAGTCATGTCTTTTTGTTGGTTACCCCACGACAACGTCTTCTGGCGGCCTGTGAGTGGACCAATCAATGCCTGACCCCAACAACGGACCTGGTCTTGAGCTGCAGGAGGCCCACCGTTTCTGCGGGAAGCCGACTGGTCGTCATACATATCAACTTAGCAAAGGGTTATGAATTGAGCCGATTCTAACTCCAACAGGCAAGGGTTACAGCGCAAATGAAATGTGAAACGGCAACGATTATTGGTCGTAAAGCCGCTGACAAGCGAAAGCTAATCATGAGAATACTTTCATGAAGTAATGGACAAACAGGGGTGGTCGGCATCCCGCAGCTCAAGAAGTAAAATCAACGTAAGATAAGACATGCTGTTGTCCATTTCATGCTGAAGGGGTAATTAAAGCAGGGAACGAGAAGTTTTTGACGTCATGATGAGCTGCAGGTTGACTGCCGGAGGCCGGCCATCTGCGGAGTCAAGATCAGGTCAATATCTAAAGTCGGGGATACGTAGGGATTCTTCCATCCTCATTAGTATATTAAACCATGCACGTTAGGGTCTAGCCTAAAGAGTCGATTACTCTGGCATACGCCCTTCTCGCACCTAAACACACCACCATGACTGACGTGTAGCTTTGTCAGAACCAAACCTCCGGGGAGATACTACTCACCCAGCTCCAAGATGCAATCACGCAGTACGATATTACTGCCAAATTCTCCTGCAGCGGATCCCTTGACATTAGCTACACCAAGCCTAATAGGTTTGACAAGGCAGAAAAGCCAACATGCCCCGAGCCTGCCATATTCTGGCATCAGGACAAAGTAGGCAAGCGCCTTACTCTCGCCGGCTGCTACACCAATCCAAAGCCTTGGGAAAATAGTCTGGATGAGTTGGTGGAAGATTGCCGACCCGCCACTTTCGGACGCGACGGCAAAGATGTGTTGGATGAAAAGATCCGCAAGGCCGGGGCGATGGAAGCCAGCTGCTTTGCAACCAATTTTAACCCTTACGACTGTGGCATTTTGGACGCCATTGGCCGTGAACTCCTGCCCAACATCGTCAGAGCAGGAAAGCAACAAGCCGTGGATCGGTGGGGTGTTCTGGCCAAGCTCTATAAGCTGAACGTGTATTCCGCCCCATCAGGCATGTTCAAACCGCACGTCGATACTCCCTGTGGGCACACTCACTTTGGTTCGCTCGTGGTAGCACTGCCAACGACGTATGAAGGTAAGTAGCATCCATTCCAGATGGCGCCAATATGTTTCAAGGCCCGCTGATGTCATGTCGCAATTAGGCGGCCAATTGCGCGTTGTCTCGAAGGGAAGGGAGACTGTAGGCCTCGAGCAACCTAAATGAGGCTATCCTCCAAGTATTCGATGGGATGCTTTCTACAGCGATTGCGAGCATGAGGTTCTGCCAGTTACAGCCGGACATCGCGTCACGCTCACTTACGAACTCTGGGTTGTCGACTACCTTGGCGGCCTTACCCAACCTCAAGCCAAAACACCAGGTTCAGCACTCTACGCTATCTATGAAAGGACCAAAGCCATGCTCTCATGCCCACATCTACTCAGGCACGGCGGGGTTATCGGGTACTGGTGCGCGTACCAGTACCCTGAGAGATTTGTTGGTACAGAGTACTACGAGCGCTATCTGCACACCCTTAAAGGCGTCGATGCCGCCACTTTTGTGGTCTTTAGATCTCTCGGGCTCACTGTGCACATCAAGCCCTTTGACGCTGGACAAACCATCGGTACCGTCGATCAACGAACACGATTTGGCTGTCTTCTTTCCACAGAACGAAATCTTGAAGAAGCAGAGATCAAGGTAGGCACAGGTTTCTAGCCAAGCCCTCAGAACAGAAGCTGATTCAATGGCGGATCCAGTCTTTTCAGAGAGGCAGGTACGTTGGGGACGAGATCTTTCGCCAAGCGAAATGGTTCAATGAACGGCCAGATATGAACCCGGCAGGTGCAGGACATCTGGCTGACCGTAAGCCAACGGCGTGGATTGGAAATGAGTTTGATGTTGATTGGGACTATTCTCTCCGTGTGTTGTTAGTAGTGGTGCCTCCCTTTCTTTCCAGGCCGGTAATTGCCTAACTCGGCTCTTCACCGCGGCGACGTTGCCAAGTTATTTTCTCTTCAGATATTGCACTGTGCTTGTTGGTGTAGGGTAGTATGTTTATCAGGCCAGGACACATGTATATAGAGACTTGCAACCATTGACTGATCGCTGCAAGGCACAATATCTTCTTCCATTTCCCCCCTCCCTTATGTAACATCGAGATACTCACCGCCATCAACAGACCACCGAGAGTAGCTTCACGCTGCCAGGAGAGATGTCCAATAGCTGAGTTGCATCCGTTGGTGACTGATATATGTCTCAATTCGAGCGGCTTCACCGGTTTCAGGCGCTTGGTCCCAACAGTTCCATCGCCGTATGTAAAGGCTGACCTTGGCAATTGGATGTTCTCATGGATGTGGCGGGACAATATGTCTTGCATGAGAGTATTCTCGGTAATTCCAAGGTTGACAAAGCCCGTGGGGTTGGTGATGGGATCCCACAGGTCACGCACGACCTTCGAAAGGGTGAGAGTGTCACTCAGGGCGGCGGCCTCTTGGCAACGTGTGGAGAGACTCATTGTTCTGTTTCACAGGGAATGGAAAGTAGGTGAATGAACGGAGCAGACTACCGAAGCCTCGTGCTAGAAGGGACTAGTAGGTTCGTGCTCGTTATTAATGGAACCGCGGACTTGTATCGGCGGCGTCGAGGAGGCCCTTTCGGTGTTGCACGCCTGCCGTTCTATTATCCTACCGCCTTGGTCTCAAGCCGGACCCATACACAACTGTATAGTTGCTAGCTTCTTAATAGGATTCTACGGTCTAATATTGAGGCACAGGGTGCTTATTTGCGCCCTCTTCTTTGTTCTTGGGCAAAAGCTAATGGCTCTTAAGCCTACCTAGGGTAGGACTAGCTGCCTTCATAGTGGAAGCCTTAGTACAGTCACTGTCTTTTCAATCGCGCCGTTCTCACTTTGAACTATCTCACAGGAACATATGTGAACTATTATCAGCGACTAATATGTTGCTAGGCTCTGACTTTAAAAGGGCACAGCATGAGCATCAACTAACTCCTGAGTATGCTCACATCCGAACACTCAAGGCAACTCGCCCTTGACCTTCCAATACACGTTGTAGTTGAACCCCTGAGCATCGTAAAACGGGCTCAAGCTAACAGTTTCTCCATCTGCAGTGGCTTCAAACTTCAACCCCTCCTTGCCCTGTCGCTTCACAGTTCCCAGATCAATCTCCGGGACTGCGTCAAGCTTTGAGTCACCATAATTTGCCGATAGAATAACAGGTCCGAAGGCAATTGCTGCTGTGGTCGCATCGTCATTGGCAGCGATTGTACGCAGGCTCATCGGGAGTGTCACAGTGACAGCATCACTTGAAGACCACTTCCGCTTGATGATGGCATACTTGCCGGACTCGATGTCAATGCCTTCAACTGCTTTGCCGTTTATCTTGATTGAAGCCTTGGAGGTCCACGAAGGAATTCGGATTGCCATGGTCCACTCATTGTTCTGACCCTGGCTACCAACCTTCAACGTGGTGGTATCTCTCTCAGGGAAATCCGTGCTCTGGGTGATAGAAATCTTTCTATCAGACCAGTCAAGTTGCGAAGGAGTAAACAAGTTGATATAAAGTGTTTCGTCATCATGGAAATAGATCGAGTCCATCAACTTGGTGTTGGTCTCGATGCCAGATCCTTGACAACACCAGAAGGAGTCGTAGTCGGTGCTCCATGTGCCACCACCCCAGGCAGGACCAACGCCTCGGCGGCCACCAGGGTTGAGAGGAGTAAAGTACGTGACGTGCCCATGATGATCCTCGGGATTCTGCTGTCCCAAAAGATGGTTCATCAGAGCATTCTCGTAAAAGTCAAAGAACGAGGCGTCACTAGGATCCATGACCCAAAGCTCCCGTGTCAACTTGAGCATGTTGTAAGTGTTGCATGCCTCACACGTGTCATTGTCAAGATACTCGGCGATGGCATCAGGCGCTCGGAAGTGTTCGGCCTGACTGTTGCCACCAATAGCATAGGTGTGCTTGTGGACAGTCAAGTCCCAGGCATTACGGCCGATGTCGAGGTATTTCTGAAGACCAGAAACCTTATACTCTCGGATGGCACCAATCCACTTGGGCACTTGGGTGTTGGCGTGCAGACCTGCCAGCTTGTCTTGGCCCTTCTCCAGAGGGTCGAAAATGGTAGCGTGGTCGAAGCGCTGAGCGACCTCGAGCCACTTCTTGTCTCCAGTATAGTAGGCAATGTCTGCCAGGACTTCGTTCATGCCACCAAACTCGGTCTGCATCATGGCTTGCATTTGATCGTAGGTCAACTTCTTGGTGCGTGTGTCGACCCAGCCAGCCAGAGCGAGCATGACATCCTTGGCATCTTCATCGCCAACAAGACGATGCACATCGAGGAGTCCAGCAAGGGTCTTGTGGATGGCGTAGTAAGGGACATTGCCATTGTTCAGGGTTCTCTTCTCGACGGCAGTGATCTCAGACTCTGGGAAGCCAGAGAGATATCCCTCGGTGAAGCCGGCCTTTTCGTTGTTTGCTTGGCATTTGCCAAGTTCTTTAGCAAAGTAGGCAGCTCTAGAGCCGCACTCCTCATTACGGAGAGTGGCGTAGCATTGCGACCAGGCCGTGAGAAAATGTCCTTGGATGTGACTGCGGAAAGGAAAGTCTGGTGCATCCCAGCCTCCGTTCTTCTGAGCGCCTTTGGTGTCTAGGCCATGGTTGGCGCGGAACACATAGAGTAGACGATCGGGATCAATGGAAAGAAGGTAGGTCAAGGTTCGGTTCTGGTTGTCCATCCAACGACTATCAGTGAGAGTCACCTCACTCAGATCGAAGGCTTTGGCAGACGCATCGACTGCTGCATGGACGAAGGGAAGAATGGAAGCTACGCCCGCATAAAGGGCAGCAGGTTTGATCAAGACCATGGTAGGGTGAATAGATTGATAGATGCCCATGAACCAGATAGATTAGATTAATCGCAGACCAGCAGAGATGGGACTTTAATAACTCTCCGTATCCATCTGATTAGTCTTCCTCAGAGTCGTATTATGCGGAGATGCCTGCTACCCGCCGATGATCACGAGAGGTCGTATTGCCGGCCCACTCAGAAACGTTAAAGACAGGAGAGCCATTGGGGCGGCAATCATCTATGTTGCATTTGCAGATCTGGGGACTATGGAGGCATATAGTTGAAGCCTTGACCAAGTCGACCTAGCCAGGGACACGAGAGCTTCCACGAATCAGAGGACATCATGTCGCCCGACTGGGAGTGCAATAGAGATGCGCACCAATACACGCGTTACTTGCTAAACCTTGCTAAGGAAATACTTTTTGTGACAGCGTGGGGATGTCACTCTACTGAGGGGGGTTACATCATCAGAGGGTGAGGGGTTCGGGCCTTTAGAGGCCGAAGACAGATTCCCGTTAACGGTGATTAAACTGGTTAGTTGGTCGGAAATGGACGCCGGATATGCCAAGACGGAGCATTTTCCTGTCCTATCATCGGAGCCTGCTTTTCCTAGATCAACCATCGGATGATACCCATCTTCCCCTCAAAAGGCGGGGTTACAATTGATTCATAATCCAGCCCAAATTGGAAGCTCTTTGTTTCAACATCAAAGCACGAGCAACATTCAGTATACGCGTCATGCCAGCCAAGCCGTCTTTCGATTCTCTACCGTTGAGAAAAGATGGCCCACATGGCAATGCCTGGGGTCTCTTTGGTGACAAAGATGAGTGCGGAATGCTTAACCTGTTGACCCCCGAGAAGACGGCAAAAGCAGCGGCAGAAATTCGCGATGGTGTTCGAGTGTCTACCGACTGGCCTCTGAATCGAATGTCGAGACCTTGCTTTGGACGGGCGCCTTTTGAGCATAATATTAAGAACAAGGCCCCGCGCGCTGTCAATGATGACACTTTGACATTTAACACGCAGAGCAGCTCGCAGTGGGATGGGTTCCGTCATTATGCGTACCAGAAGGAGAAGCTGTGGTTTAACGGAAAGACGTTTGATGACATTCTCTCAACAACCGTTAACGGGACTCAAGGTACGATAGTGAGAAAATCTCAAAGAGACAGCGACTAATTGACGGTAGCCTGGGTCGAGCGAGGAGGCATCGTCGGTCGCGGAGTTTTATTAGACTACGCAGCATGGGCAGATGCCAAGAACATTGAGATCAAGGCATTCGAAACAAACTCGATAACAGTTTCAACCCTCAAAGAAGTCGCGAGCAGCCAGGGCACCACCTTTGAAGAGGGCGACATTCTCTTTATCCGAACAGGCTGGACGCGCGCCTACGACAAGTTATCCGACGACGAATGCAAGACACTGGCAGATTACAAAACCCCACCAGCCATCGGTATTGAATCCTCGGAGGAGACGCTGCGGTGGTTATGGGACCAGTCCTTTGCGGCTGTGGCAGGTGATCATCCGTCCATGGAGGCATGGCCCTGTCAGAACCAAGACTTTTGGCTACACGAGTGGCTTCTGGCTGGATGGGGGATGCCAATCGGGGAGCTTTTTGATTTGGAGCAGCTGAGCCAGGAGTGTCAGAAACGTGGCCGATGGTCCTTTTTCTTCTCCAGCATGCCGCTCAAGGTACGTGTTAGAGAAGCATCCAGATGGCGAGAAGGATTGCTAATGTTGGCCAACTTAGGTGCCTGGAGGTGTTGCTAGCCCACCGAACGGGGTTGCAATCTTTTAACTAGTGACTTTATGGAAGGATATACGACGAAGCCGTGCTTATGATAATATCACTTTTATTGATTGCACTTGTCAGCTTCCACTACGTTCCATTTATTCGCGACACCTTAGACGCAGCAGATGATGCCTTTCCTATCCCCGTCAGCTTGAGAGAGTGTCTGATATTTCCAATAAAGTACTGTCATTGCACATTCGTGAGCCAAGATGTAGGTATTATGCATTTGATCATGTGCGTTTGGTCAATTCAACCTACAGACTCTCCTCTGACGCCGAGTCCGGCGCAAACTCGGGACAACCCTGTTTTAGCCAGAACCAACACACACCGTGGTCAGAGCTTAAACTGCTGCCTACAAATCCTGTTGCCTCGCTCAGATTTTTCACAGCTCCATTTGTACAGACTTGAAACTCGCGGCTCTAGACACATGTCGCGCATCCAACCCGTATCCGTACATCTGAGGGCGCTCACAACCTTGGCAATGCCGCTCTGCAAGAGTTTGACTCTTGCGCACACCAGGCCGAAAGGTGAAGATTTCGAATCATGGCATCGTTCTCTCAACCTGCAGAACGCCGCACAACAAGTCCATCACGTCATCATTCATTCTACGCCCGATGATCTCGAATTGAGGCGAGACTACAAGGTCTGGCAGCGCTGGGAAGAGAAAGACGGCCAATATCCCGCCTTTGAGACCGCCATTAACCGCATCACCGAGCTCCCACATCTGAAAGCTCTTGAGCTTCGATTCAGCGATCGATGTCAAGTAATCGCCGATAAAGATCCATTCTCGGATCATGTCGAAGAGGCCGAATCGCGCATCAACACGCTCAAAGCCGTCTTTGGAGCTTTGGACAAGCGAGCCGCCAATCCCAAGAATTCCGCTGTCCGATCTCTCACCATTGAGAACTTGCAAAATCTCCCAATCCCGAATTTCACAAAGTCGAATGCCTTTAGGAATGTCATGAAGGACGTCAAGGAGCTACACCTGTCCATAGCGACTGAGTATAACAAGCATGGTCCTGATCGTGACGTCTACAAAGACGAACGTCAGACTTTTGTGAGATCTGAGCACAAGTCCAGACATAAATAATAGATACTGACAAGTCCCAGGAGCCCTTTTTGCAGACAGAGCTGCTTGCACCCATCGCTCACAATCTCACTGCTCTCACCTTGAAGTTCGACCAAGAATGGGGTACCGTCCCAGGCCAGTTCGACGGTCGCAATCTTTTATTCCCTAAACTCGAGTCTTTGACATTAGAAAACTTTGTAATTGGGCACCATGATCACATTGACTGGGTCTACTCTCAAAAGACACTAAAGAGCCTACACCTAAAAGACGTTCGCATCGCCTCGTACCTCCTCGTCGAAGAAGAGAGCATCGAAAAATGGGGCCTACGGACAGACGACTGGAAGAGTTGGCCCCGTGGTGCTTTTGGCCACGAAGCCGATAATGCCAGAGTCTTTACCTTTTCTGGCACCTGGGAGACTGTCTTTGACTCTATCCGAACTAGCCTCTCCAATCTCGTCGACTTTCGTCTTTACGACCAGACATATGGGATCATCGAAAACAACTCCAAGGCTTTCAACAAGGGAGTTTCGCCCCAGAGGTATATTGCGTTTAGTGAATGGATCTTGCCGAGTCCGTGGATCGAGGCAGAGAGTGACGGTGAGTTGTTAGAATTTTCAGAAGCCTGGCCCGAAGATGAATTGGATGATGAGAAGGAGGAGCAGATGGCGGCTGAGGATGCCACGTTGAATCCAGCTAGCAACAACGAAGAGGGTGACAAGAGGGCGTTGGATGAATTACTCGAAGCGGTGAAACAGAGGCAGGGGCAAATGCGATTGCGGGACGACTCAGCCATGCCATACGGAACAGTTGGGTCACTAGATGGATCTCAAGGATCAACTGACTACCACTTGTTTTTCAGAGGCTCGACAGACTATGTGGCGCGTATTTGCTGGAAGAAGACTTGTCTGAAGTAGCAATGGTTCAACTCATAGAACGTTGGAAATGGAAATTGGTTTCGGCTCAATGCCTCCAGGGCCCGCGTCCATGGCGGACCGTTGTGTGAATCACATATTCTCAGCGATGTCTGTAAAAGAGGGCTTCCGCCATAATCACGAAAGAAAAGAGGTTAGTGATGCATGCTAGGGTTAAAAGTCGATAGCTTGAGATGCCGTGATCATCACAAAATCATAAACGAGCGAAGTCACAAGAATCATTGCGCATAGTTCAACCTGTCATTTCCTCACAGTATTCATCTTCTACGCTACGGGTTACCTCGGTTGACTGAATCATTCGTAGTCCGGAATTTCTTCGATTCTCACGCCAGAAAGTCCCTTCAGCTTTTGAACACCTTCAGCACTGAGGGGTCTGTATGTAGTCTCCGGTTAGCCTACGAACCTGGCCAAGGCTAGACGCCGATGTACTTACGGGGAAAACCCAATGGGAGGCAGCGACTTGGTTTCGATCCAGGCCTCCTCGCCAGTGTCCTGCTGGATGATTCTGTGCAGGAAAACATGTTAGACAAAATTGACGATACTATTAAGCACAACCTACTCCCTCAGTTGCTTGTTGAATTGTTGAAAGTCTTCAATAGTGTGGTAGGTATAGCGAACTTTCTGCGAATACAGTCAGACCCAGCTTAAACGAAGGCAAAAGTCGTAATGACGTACCACGCGGTCGGCCATGTTGATAGTAAAAGCAGGGACTAGTAACTGGTTTTTGATCGAAATTGTTTGGAAGGTGAATGATTTGAATGAGACCATCTCGGGGCCTTCCTCACTCTTTATACCCGTCATTGATACAAATCTCCTAGTACCAAGCCAAACCCAAATTACGCAACAGGCTGATTGTCTCGTCAATAGAAAATTAATTCGCTACAACCCAAAGCCTCCAAGACATGTCTTAAGCAGGTGACCCAATCCAAAGCTTCAGGACGTCAACATGTCTTTCACGAGCTTTGTCTCACTTTCAGCTGCCGCAGATCTTTAACACATCCGTCCTGGCGAGCATCGAGAAAAGAGGGGAAGCTTTGGGAATTGCCGGAGCTACGGACGGTCTCTGCCGCTCCCAGCCAACCTTTCCGTTCCTATCTTTATCTGAGGAACGCTAAGAAGCATAATTAGAGACAAGAGGAAGATCGGCGGATGACGCGAGACGCCACGATACCTTTACGGTACTGTCGTCAAATGGGCTCTTGCTGCAATGAACATGTGCTTTGAAAACATCGATCGCCCAAGCGTGAAGTGACGTACTACAGGCAATCATCAATATTCAGGAAGCGAGACCGGCAATCTTCGCGCGAGCTCAGTGATGACGGTCTTTTTCATGTGCATCACTCATTGCGACGACGCCTCCCAATAAACGACCTTCGAGAACGGCAAAGAATCGAAGCCCTCTCAAATTTTGTAAATAAATCTGCACACGATATTTCATGACCATGGCTCTAATGGAAAAGGGTCCTTCAGATGAATTTACCATTCATTATGTCTCCTCAGCCATCATTAGGAGAGGATAACCTAAGGCCTTCATATAGGTATTTGGTTGTTTCATGACCCACGTGCTATCTGCCAGCTGGGAACGATAACCCAACTGACTGGATTGCGTAATAATCTTTCAAAGATCACCTAGTGATTTTCCATGCCTACTCAGGAAACGATATGCTATTATATACTGCTGGTTATGCGTTCTTCTGGCACTTACTCTTGGATGAGGCTCGATGAGATTAGCCTAGCGGATGAGTTTTCAAGCAGGTTCTACCGTCATATCTGTTGTCTCGGCAATACATGACCTTGCAGGCGATTGGTAGGACAGACTCATGTGAGAGGGATGTTAAACATTAAGGAGATCACGAGAGGGTTCGAGTCGACTTGCCGTTCTATTCACATGGAAGAGACCGCCGACTATGGTGAGACTATTTAAGAGTAACAGGATAGTATTGATAAAATGGTATAAACATCATAGCACCCTTACTACTATATATCCATTCATCCCCTCTAACATCTTCCTCGAAATTGTTGGTCGTACAATCTTAAACCAGCTCCCATAGCAACACGCCGAGAATCATGGCCGACAGAACAACCCCCGGTACACGGACACTACCAGCAGCATCCTTGTCATCAGAATTCTGACTGTTAGTCTTGTCGTCATCTTCATTGCTGTCATCGGAGCTCGTCTCCTTCAGCTTAGTGCAGACAAACTCAACACTAATGTCGTCGGTTGTTGTATTCCGCACCGCATCGTTGGTCTCACTGTCTCGTGCAGGATAGCGCATCAAGATTGCCACAGCCGCCTTTCGCTCTTGGAATGCAAGCTCTCTCTTGTCGTACATGGTTCTTGAGTAGGTGAATGACTTGTTTCCAGAGGGCAATGCAGCATCGGTACTGTGTTGGTCCCATGGACTGACTTTTGGTGGTGCTTCGGATGCGAGCACTAGACAGTGATGTCAGTGTTTGGAGGCTAAAGCAATGGAGCAAGACAACTTACGCATCGTGTTAAAGTCCGTGTTTTGATTGAGTGTGTCCATTCGGGGTTGCAGCTTCTCCCAGGTCGAGAAAAAGTCCTTGGGGCAAACCTCAAGAATTGAATCCGCTTCATCGTTTAGATTGAGCAAGGGCGCTCCAAATTGTTGATCATCATCCCACAGTTCGCGAAGGGTGCTGTTGATCTTCTCAAGGCACTTTGTTCCCAGGAGTCCTTCGCATCCATTGTGTCCCCCTCCGATTTTGTTTGTGGTGTTGGTAAAGAACACGTTCATCTCGGTGAGCATGAGAAGATCAGTATTGTTCAGCGATATCGAGTCGTACTCGAGCCACCATCCCACCAATGTCGCCTTTCGGTCCTTGACCTTATTGGGGTCCATCAAAGGTTCAATGTCAGAAATATCGGTGCCATTGATCCCGTCAACCGCGTAGACAAACTTGGCCCCTTTGGAGAGTAGTGGAGGCCAGGTGAAGTCGACTGAAGCCGTCTGATCGGGGTTGATGCAAGATGTCTCGCCATCATACCAGTTGTTCTTGCTATAGTCGCAAGTTCCAGATTGTAGAGCTGAAGCGCCTACAGCGAGGAGAGACAGTGTTAGCCGCATTTTTATAACAATAACTTGTGACTAGTAATCGTGCCACACGGCCATGGAAGCACCAGGTGATGCCCTATTATATGCTGGAATCGACATCAGCCTGTCGAGACCCCTGCAAGATCCCCACCCTACGAGTCGAGGAAGTCTGTTTCAGAAACCAAGCATAAATTAAAGGCAAAATAAGACGGGCAGTCATTAGACCGCATTGCCTACTCTCCTCTGCGCTGTTCAGTCAATACACATCGAACGCTCTCTTGCATGAATTGGGAACAGCCCTGAGAGCCGTGACCGGCAAACGAGACAGACATCGTTCTACAACTTTGCGTTTGGCCTCTCAACTTTGCTCTTATTAGCAGCTTGATTGTCAAGGTGTTTCTGGTCATGGGCAGTGGGTAGCCAGACTTTAACCCTAAGTCCTAAAAACCAGTGTGCTGGCACAAGTCTTCATTTTGATGTTGAATTTCACAACGACACCAATCAGCCGTCGAGACAAGGTCTGGGTCTCAGCGCCGTGCCTTTCCCTGTCCGATAAATGCGACAAGCATGGCCACCCTTTCCCCATTGCGAAGGGTTGAGGTGCATTAGGTATTTTCAGCCACTGCCGCATAGCCGTTGATGAGTGCAGGCCGTGCAACAAATGCCTGTAACTTTCACTGAGGCAATTTCTTCAAAGGCCTAGACCATGTGACTCCCTAACGTGTTTTGAAACCAATCTCCAGGATCCCAATGAGGCAAGTGGAGGACTACCGGATTCGGAAGTGATCGGATTCACTTGATCAATGGAATGAGGCCAAACAATGCAGAAGACACCAGGGTCCTGCGATGTGTAAAAAAAAAAGATGGCATTTTCCTTCAGACACCGTGCTCCTCTTGCCTGGTCTATCCTGTGAGCGTGGGCAATTCCCTGCTCTCTCCTTTATCTCGTTGAGTATAAGAAGATTATCTCAGACCCATGCCCTCACCATCCTCCATACGCTACAATCTAAGCACCCAACAGCCTCCTCTCATCCACCCCATTCAATACATCAGGTCTTTATCGTGTGTATGGCTAGAAGTTATTACGCAGTCGGATGGTCGTTAACATGGGCAGCTTTCTGCACATCGGTAACGTACTTGCGCATCTTTCGAGCAGGGACATGTTTCTCATACATTTCATCCATCTCGGCTGGATTCCGCTGCGAAGGCTCGGGCACATAAAAGTAGACAACAAGAGTAGTCACCAATCCAGTGCCGAAAAACAGCCATGCTGTTTTATAGTTCCAGTCAGCACCATTGGTGTCCACTGGTTCAATCAATTAGCAATGTTTTCCCCTTATTCATCAAGTCACGCCAACTTACGCATGAGAGGAACTGTGGTGTTGAAGGTGAGACCAAAAACAACTGACGATGCTGCTGCCACGCCGGCAGTACGAGCGCGAAGCTTTTGCGACGCTACTTCGCCAACAAAAGCCCATCCAATGCTGCCAACTAGTGGAATAAGGTTAACAAATGGGAAGATTGGAACATTTGGGCATGACCTACGAGCTTTATTAAAGAAGGCCCAAACGCAAGCAACGAAGATGAGGAGGTTTTGAATCGGTGTCGTCTTGTTTACGAAGCCGAGGATTCCGACTACCATCATGCTCAACGAGCAGCCGATAACAGAGACAAATGTAGGACTTCTTCGACCAGCCTTGTCGGAAATGAGGATCAAAGCCAATGCGGAGACGAGCTGGATAATAGCTGCAAAGGGATAAGGTTAGTCAAGTTCTGGGAGGTGGTTGCAAGAAGCTTACTCAAAATGGTGGATATGAGGAAAGCGTTATCAAAGCCACTCTGCTTAAAGAATAAGCTTGCGTAGGTGTTTAAGAAAGAAAGGCCGGTCAGTTGCTGGGCACAGGCCGGCAGGGCGGCGCCAAGGGTCCTGCGAGCATTGGAGCCCTTGAAGCAAGCCAAATAGGTTGTGACGATGTCGGCAAAAGACTTGTCGTTCAGCCCATTTTCCTCTCGTAGGTTCCTTTCCTCAAGTATCGTGTTTTTGATGATGGCGTACTCTGTCTCGACGTCGTAATCTTGCACGTGACCGTTGACACGCTTCAGTGTCTTCTTGCCTAGCTCGTCTTGATCCCTCTCCGCATAGTAGGCTACAAATCAGTCAGCTTCACAGGAACCAAACAATGGAAGGCATAGTCTCTTACCGGGGGTCTCTGGAAGCCAAATGAATATTGGCAGCATCAGGCCTAGGAAGCCCCACTGAGTCAAGATGGGAGTTTTGTAATCCAGCGGGTTGACGGCATGCATGATTGTGAGAATCATGGGAGCCAAGAAGTTGCCGATGGTGTTCCAGAATCCATAAGTGAGTACCATGGCGCCTCGAATATTGACAGGAGACCATTCTGTGATGTAGACGGGCAATGTCGCCTGGAGTGCACCAATCCCGGCTCCAGCTAGAAGTTTGGCTCCCGCCCAATCCTTCCAGTCACGAACGACGGTTTCGATAGCAATAGACTAGATAAAATGACAACATTAGAATACCAACGTTTCTGTGCTTTGGGGGTTCTCGTCTGATCGGGGACTTACCGCTGCTAGTATCACCCAGAGAACATACAATGTCTGCTTGCGTCCAATCCTGTCTGAAACAGGGTTGAGTAAGAGCATGCCCAAGATCTGACCCAGAGACTGCAGAGCGCCCCAGAGAGCGGTATACTGAGCTTTCAGCACATATTCTCCTTCATCGTTCAGGAATCCGACGTGGTTGATAAACCCTTGGTTGGCAATAATATTTCCTAGTGCGTGGTTAGATCTGTATAGGCCGCTCGTTCAACAAGTCAGGATGCTGAGAACTCACCATTGAGATTGATTTGGAAGCCATCACAGGCAGCAGCAATACAAAGAAGATTGCAAACAAGAACAGCCTGCAACAGAGTAAGCTCAGGCAAGTCAGACACGGGGTTGTGAGTACGCTACCTTTCGAAATCTCCATGCGGAAGCTCGTAGGCCAAGTTTGTCGTGACTCGACTTGAGGGCAACGCCCTCGTGTCTCTCAACGCAGCGCACGGAACTGCCAGGCTTGGTGTACATGTCATTGTCGTTATCCAGTATGCCAGTTGTCATTGTGACGGTCAGGGTGTTGAACGCAACGAGGGCTCTGGCTGGGAGAAAAGCTGAGTGGAATTATTCGAATGAGATGAAAACTCTGCCTGAAGACAATCTCGGTGGGAAGGAGGAAGTATCCGAGTCTTTTAAACCATGCCTCCAATGACCTCAAGACCAGCCAAGGTTCTAGGCCATTCGGATGCCCCATACACTTCCCCGCAACCCCAAACATTACTTACCTACTTTATGTCCCGGGGAAATGGCTACAACGTGGGGAAAGTGATCCCCTGAGTTGGGATACATGTGGTTGAGTTAAGTTTTTTACTCGTAAGCGAACTTGTGGCGCAAGTAGTGTGATACTGGTCGTGTCTTGCTCAGAGCATCATTGGGCAGAACTTGCCCCAAGACTGTAAGTTACAGGGCGGAACAATTGTGGCTCTTGGTTGTTGGCCCCGCAGTTACCCCGTCCCCCGCTCGTCGGTAGTTCGGTTTGTTGCTACTGCAGTTGCTCACACGATTCCAGCTTCAACACGATTTACCCACCGCATCTCGGACTCTTCCATGAGGCATTTCCCCTCACTTTTGTCACCCGGACAATGGTCAGCTCACATGCATGCGATCACTGCAAGAGACGCAAAGTAAAATGCAACGGCGCAGATCCTTGCTCTCGGTGCAGCCGTTCCGGCATCCCTTGCGAGCGCCGAACTATCCTTCGACGACGCGGTCCACGGGTTGCAAAACGCCCCACAGATGTCCCTGAGATTCTTCCGCAAAGACGGCCCTGCGTGGGTAACCAGAGACATGGAGATTCTGGTCACGATCCGTTGCTCTTCGCGCCAGTGCCTGTACGGGACGACGGGCTTGGGGGCAGTTCTGCGAGGACGAGGATGAGCTCCGTTCCCGCAGTGATTCATACATTCGTCGATTCGCCTTGCTCCGTCACATCCACACCGGGTAACATCTTCTGGGACGAGTTTCTCCATATCAGAAGACGCTTCATGTCCCGATTCAACTCATTACAGGGTCTTTCTGGCAACATAGAGCAAGTGGCACACGAATGTATCGATTTGTTCATGCAATTCCTCTTTCCCAACACCCCGATTGCCCATGAACCAACACTCAGAGCCGGTATTCTTCTTCTTGGAGACGAACTCCCAGATTGTCCCTCTACGGAGAGTCCCAGCCCCGAAACCCTTACGCTCATGGCGCTGTTGAGGCGCTTCACCCTCATCACGGCGCTATGTGCCCATATTATCTCGGTTGTCCCTGAGAGCCTTTTCCAAAATCCGAAATCGTTGTCTGATATATTCTTTGAAGCCTCCAAGTCAATGCTGAGGGTCTACGAAGCCTATGATCTCGAGCATCCTGATTCGACCTCACTCACAATTCGAATGTGGCATTCATCCTACGCCCAAAACACTACTGGAAAGGTGGGTGCCTCCTGGCACTACCACACAGAGGCTTGCTGCCTTGCGCAGAGAATGCGATTGTTCGATGAGGCCTCTATTTCCCGCCCTTCCCAGATCGAGTCTCAGCTCCTTCGCATCAACTTCTGGCATCTATACCTTGCTGAAAAGACTCAAGTCGCTTTCAAAACTCGGCCACCCATCATTGACGAGAGGATATGCGGCGGCATCACCCTTCAAGAGAGAGGTGATGAGGTGGTGCCATTTCTCGATTCCTCCCGAGAGGCGAATCAAGCCGATCTCGAATCTCGCATCTTTGTTGGATTCCACCTTCGACGGAGAATCTCAGCAGCGGCAGCTAGCCTTATAATCGATATTGCCAGTCACACACGACATGCCGAGACGAACTCGCCATCGACGATAAGTTCGGATAGAACCGATCAAGATATTAATTCCCTGATCGAAAGATATCTCAAATTTACAGCGCTGGTCAATGAAGTGCCACCGTGGGTTCGACGGCCAGACGGGGACAAAAATCCAGATGTTCACGAAAGCGTTCGGGCCTACAAAACGACCTGTTTCTGGGCGCAGCGGAGCAATATAATGACAATCTTCCACTGCATGAGACTGCTAATATTGCAAACATGCATCGACCACGGCCTTCTGATGGTAATTGGACTCAGCGAGAGCCCACTCTCTTGGGCAAGTCGAAAGCTTGAGATCATACGGGATTTCCTAGATGACCTGCAGGGCACTCCATTCATATGCATCGCGGCACAAGGAGAGACAGCGGTCTGTGAAGTCTTTTTCTCTGATTCATCTCCCATAGCTAATTCATTCTGGTAGGTGGACAAGGTTAGGCGCGTAGGTGCCATATTGCTCGAACTTCTTCACAACTCAGATAACGCAACCATTAGGGCACAGGCCGAAATGCTCTTTAGCGCCTTGCTCGACATTCTATCTAGGCTGGATTCAAAAGCGAGTGAGGGACTGGAGTTTCCTAGTGCCTTGATTCAAGATGCTCAAAATTGGTGTAATCCTACGACGGTTAGCTCTGGGGGCTCAGTCTGAACGTTGCACAAACTCATTGTGTAACTATTGCCATTGGTAGCCTAAAGCATGATTAAGAAACACTACGGTGAATTTCTTAGACAAGGGAGAGAGTTCAGGGGTGCCCGGATCATATTCATCCATCTACAGCCGAAGCGCCTTGTAGATGTCAAGACATCTCGTAGGAGATGCTGGGGCTCCTCGCCATGCGACTAATGCAGGGCACTAGATCACGACCATGGGTTCTACATCCTCGACTGGCATGCTCGAGAGGCTGAGTTCCTGGAGTGAGCACGCGTGATTCCGACGGCCTGGTCCAGGACCGCGGATCCACAATTCCTCCGCTCCAACCTCCGCTCTCGATTCCCGAGGGACGGAGTCGGGGTTTCTATGGGGCTCCGTATTCAGCTCGGTCCCCTTTCCCCCGCAATAGAACCGCAAGTTCCAGGTATGAGTCTGGCGTCGACTCTCCGAGATTCAAACCCGTTTTAATGGCGTCTCCAGTATTCAGATAGGTCCCCCATACCAGCAACTATAAAGCAGGCAACGCTTGAACTTGAGTCTCGGAGATTATTCAGACCATTTCCTATCCTTTCATTGCCCCCCTTTTTTTGTCCTTCTTTTCTGCCGTTAATGGTCTCGACATTACCCGTATCCTTGTTGTCTTGTCCTTTCAGTCCACAATCATGGGAGACCTCAGTCAAGACTTCCCGTCATGCACGGAAGAAATCACGATCGCCGAGCTGAAGGCGGAACACTATCAAAATGGGTTTGGGATATTCCATCCTGCACCCAGACTGTCGTGGCGATTTTCCGCAACCACTGTGCGCGACTGGAAGCAGTCAGCTTATGAGATTGTCATCAAGCGGCGAGGAAAGACAGAGTCTTTCCGAGTCGATTCGTCTAAATCTTCACTTGTACCTTGGCCGTCATCGGCGTTGGTTTCGAGAGAAGCCGTTCACATCAGTGTACGAGCTACTGGCACAAACGGAGTGCAGACAGGTTGGGCGGAGCTTAGAGCCGAGGCTGCCCTCTTGAAGCGAAACGATTGGGAGGCAAGCTTGATAAGTGGCCCACCTCAAGATGCCGACAAGCCTAAGCCGCCATTTCGCATGAGGAAGACCTTTGCATACGACGGCGGGCCTGCTCGTTTTTATGCCACCGCCCACGGCATCTATCAAGTGGAAATCAACGGCCATGTGGTTGGCGATCAAGTGCTTTCTCCCGGGTGGCAGTCATATCGACACCGACTACACTACCAGACGTATGACGTTACCAGATATTTGCTTCCAGGACACAATACGATCGGAGTGTATCTAGGTGAAGGCTGGTTTGCTGGAAGGCTCGGACGCCCAGGAGTCTCCAACATATGGGGGGACCGGTTGGGGTTTCTAGGTCAGCTTGAGGCGAATGGCCAGGTCATTTGCCGAACTGACCACACCTGGGAGGTCCTCGTCGACGGTCCTGTCCTCAGTTCCGAGATTTACAACGGCGAAGTCTATGACAGCAGACAACATGACCCGTTTTGGGCCACTCCTCAGGCATCTTCCGGCAAGCTTTACCCTTCTGTTGAGGTTCTTCCGTTTCCAGGAGCCGTTTTGATAGCGCCTGAAGCGCCTCCTGTT
Organism: Fusarium falciforme; assembly: GCF_026873545.1. Classification (NCBI taxonomy): domain Eukaryota; kingdom Fungi; phylum Ascomycota; class Sordariomycetes; order Hypocreales; family Nectriaceae; genus Fusarium; species Fusarium falciforme. The sequence continues at coordinate 2,385,693 of NC_070555.1, forward strand.
CGTCGTGTCCTGGAGCTGCAGCCGCAAAGACTCATCACAACATCGAGCGGAAAGAAGGTCCTAGACTTTGGGCAGAATCTGGCTGGTTGGCTGAGGGTGAATATCGACATTCCTGGGACAGGAACTGTTACCATTCGACATGCAGAAGTCATGGAACATGGTGAACTAGGAACGAGACCACTGAGAACGGCCAGGGCGAGCACCTTGATACACCTGGGAGGTCAGACGCGCGGGTACGAACCAAAGTTCACATTCTATGGTTTTAGGTAAGTTCCCATGCGTCACTCGTTGCATTGAATTCTTCTAACGGTTTAATGCAGATACGCGGAAGTGACGGGCTACGACGCCTGCAGCCTCTCCGACTTCACAGCGATTGTGATTTCTTCAGATCTTCGCAGGACTGGAACATTTGAATGCTCCCATGATCATATCAACAAGCTTCACGAAAACACTATATGGTCAATGCGGGGAAACTTTATTTCTGTCCCTACGGATTGCCCCCAACGCGACGAGCGGTTAGGGTGGACAGGCGATATTCAGGTCTTCACCCCCACCGCAAGTTTCCTTTACGATACAGCGGCGTTCATCGGAGGCTGGCTCCAGGACGTCGAGGCCGATCAGGGAGACCTAGGAGGGGTCGTTCCTAACGTCGTTCCCTCCATCCCTATGCCTCCGAAGCATAATGAAAAGAAGGCTATGGCAGCTTGGGGTGACACTGTGATTCTCACACCGTGGGATCTATACCACTTCTTCGGAGACGAACAGCATTTAAGGAAGCAATGGGATAGTATGAAATTGTGGCTCAACAAGGGGATCCCTCGTGACGAGCGGGGGAGTTATTCCACCGAGATGCCTCAGTTCGGCGATTGGCTCGACCCTCGGTCTCCGCCTGCTCTTCCTGGGCACACACCCACTGATCCGTACTTGGTTGCCAATGCCTACTTGGTTCATGCCACCGAAGTTGCTTCCAAAGTCGCTGGTCGGTTGGGCGAAGTTGAAGACGCGCAGCGCTACCGAAACGACGCGCGGAGGTTACGCAAGCTGTTCCGAGACGAATACATTTCGCCCAAGGGAAGGCTTTCGTCAGACACTCAGACGAGCTACGTCCTGGCTCTCCACTTTAACCTCCTGGATAGTGAGGTTGAAATACAGACTGCGCGGTCCAGACTTGACTGGCTGACCAGATGGGAAGCCTTCAAGATCAACACTGGGTTTGTGGGGACGCCGCACATCCTACCTACCTTGGCCAATGTCGACATGGTGGGCACAGCATATAGGATGCTTCAGGAACGCGACTGTCCTAGCTGGCTGTATCCTATCACGATGGGCGCAACCACAATTGTAAGTACCATCTCTTGCCCCCAACATGCCTCCATTGTTCCTGACCGTGCTATGCAGTGGGAGCGTTGGAACTCCATGCTCCCCGACGGGTCCATCAATCCCGGCCAAATGACGTCTTTCAACCACTATGCTCTGGGCGCCGTATGCCACTTTCTCCATGCATACGTGGCTGGTTTGTCTTCGGCCTCACCTGGTTGGGAGTCCGCCATCATCCGTCCACGGCCTGGTGGTACAATCCGATGGGCTCGGGCCACGTATGACTCGCCCGTAGGACCGTACAGTGTGTATTGGAGGTGTGAATCAGGCGTCATGAAGACGAATGTATCAATTCCACCAAACGGCGAAGCGCATGTAGTTCTGCCTGGGATTGATGCCGTCGTTGGCAGCGGAGAATATTCTTATGAGACGGAGTGGCATGAGGATTTGACATGGCCTCCACAAATTATCCAGGGTGCACAGGGAGCTCCTGTTGAGGCTATGTATGTCCCTTGACAGATAGTACTGGGAATAGAAAAAGTTCTATCTGCCTGATTTCCGTGACAAGGCTCTTTTACGAGAAAAGGAGATTCTCTGTGAAACTTGGAAGTATATTGGGTGATGAAAGTTCCAGAGACACTGGCTGATGATGAGGACTACCTTTTCTCTCGAATGCCTAGCAATGTCTGCGACAGACGAGCTGGGAACAACTAGGACGATAGTCGGCATCTTCATCTTGAGTGTTAACGGAAGAGAAAGCTAAACATGTTCTCGTCTGAAAGTGATTTATCGCGTACGTTTCTTGTGTTTGGCAATAGGAGTAGTGATGCAAAAGAGAACAACCTCAACCCACCGAAAAGCGCACCACACCATGCTCTACCCAGCATGAGGCACCTGTGCTTGCAGTATTTTACCTAATACTAATCTTATCAAGTTTTCTGGTCTCTCGTTAGGCTTTTTTGGCAATTTTTGGTGTGAGCGATAAGCGTTGTTGAGAGCTGAAGTTGCTCTGAGTACATGGAACTACCAATATCCAAGGCCGCATACACGCGTTGACTCTACCTTTAGAATGAAATAGCCGGACATGCCGGATGTGATGGTGTAATCTAGTAGTTGTTGGTTTCATCATACAAGTGTGGCGAGTAACTCTAATGACTGACTCGGACTTCCCCCACAGACGAACGCCCAAATGCAAGGATCTTTGGGTGTATTCGGTGAACATTTGTGGGATTTTCCAAACAAATGACTTGTAAGAGCGATTTACCCCTGTTCCGGAAGGATCACGCCAGTCTTCGTGGGGTGAGGGTCGCTTTCTTGGCAAGACTGGCATAGTTCATTTGGTCTCTGCCTAATCGCTCAAGCGACTATGAGATAGGTCAACAACTAGCACGCATACGAAAGTAATAGGACTAGTCTAAGCTTGTCTTTAAAAGATACAACGTTCTATTAATCTCAGGGCCGAGCGAGCATCTAGCAAAGGCGAGCACGTGTGCGTATGCCATGTCGGGTTAGGGGTAATCGTTCGACAGAGAAACTGTTGGCCTGCTAAACCATGGCATTTCCCCTCCCTGCAAGACTCACGTGTGTCAGTCCAGGGGAGAGTCTTGGAAGATACATTTACCTGCGCCAAGCTGATGCCAAGGAACCGGTGGGAGGTTGCCAAGATGCAACCTCGAGGGGGTGTGAGGGTGATACTACGATACCCGGGACAAGGATTTGGGTGGCTTGCCAAGGACGATATTCTGCATGGAAGAAAGGGCCAAGAGTTTTGCCATACTACTTGATTCAGGGATGCATAGACGTCGGTTGAGTGGGCATGGGGGCGATCCCATTGCAGTATCATGTCGTGTGCAGCCTCGAGAAGGGCCAACGTACCAGCTACACGGTGTCTACAGCATTGTACACGGTGCTACGTATCTAAACCAGCTGACCACTGCTCTAATATGTATTTTCTGGAACTTGATTACATGGCTTGTTTGTGCCGCCTGCTGAAAAGTCGAGAACAAAGCGCGGCGCTGAGATCTTTTTCTGCCGTCGCAATAGATATTCACTGTCAAATCATCACAGAATCTTTCAGGCAATGTAGTTCGGGGTTTCAACTCCGTCAATTAAAGGTCTTAAAGTAAATACTGGCAACAAATTCCGATCTCGGTATCTTTCTATGCATATCAAGCCCGCTTTTCTAATTTCATATCATGTGTACTGTGCCACTTCTCCGTGGCGTTCTAAAAGAGAGACCGAGCTTCAAGCTCAAACAGGTTGAGAGGATAGAGTGTGGGTTTAAAAGTGAGGGGCGTTGAGGGCAAGACCCATGAGACAGCCACCGATGAGACCGGCGATGGGGATGGTCATGATCCAGGAGAAGACCAAGAGGAAGACTCGCTTCCAGTTGACGGCGCTCAGGCTGCCGTTGCAGAGACCGACACCGACGGTGGCACCAGTGATGCACATGGAGGTGGAGACGGGGAGCTTGTACTGGGAGAAGACGAGGACGGTGATGGCGGCACCCATCTCCATGGAGGAGCCACGGCTGGGGGAGTGGTAGGTGATCTTGTTACCCATAACTATTGTCTGTTAGTGGAAGTTTCAAGTATACAGTGGAGTGATGCTTACCCTTCATGATGTTGTATCCGTAGGTGATGAAACCAATGCAAATGGTGGCGGCGACAATACCAATCTGCCAGAGAGGGACATCGGCCTTCTTCTCGGCAGGCTTGCCAGAGTGCCAAGCAGCGTACATACCAGCCCAGACACCGACAGCGTTACCGACATCGTTGGCACCGTGAGCGAAGGAAGCAGTGCAGGCAGTGATGATCTGAACGAAAGAGTACAGGTACTCAACCTCGTTGGAGTACTTGGGGGCCTTGGCGTAGACGCGAGCCATGCGCTTACCCTCGGGAGTACCCTCGATACCGATCTGAGCAGTGTGGATGTCGTAGTGGGCACCATAGAGGAGAGCGACGACGATCTGGGCGGGGATGCGCTTGACGATGGCGATCAGGTTGTGAGTCTCGTGGATGGAACCGGCACCGATGGGGTTGGCGTGGAGAGTGCGCATAGCCCAGCCAAGAGGACCACGGGACTTGCGGAGCTTGGCGTGGTGCTTCTCAGTGTTCTCACGAAGCATTCGCTGGTAGCCCTCCTGAGTAGACTCGGCAAGGTTGAGGGTGTGCTTCTCGTTGGTGACCTCATGGGCGGGGTGGGCGGGGGTGATCTCATCGTCGTTGCTGCCCTTCTTGGGGTCGTACTGGGTCTCGGAGTCCTGGTTGGAGGCCTGGTCGTCCTCGGCGTCGTGCTGGATGACGGCGTAGTTGGGGACACGGGCGTTCTCAGCATCAGGAGGAGCAGGGCGCTTGAACAGGAGGGGTCCTTGCCAGGCATCCCACCAGCGGAGGGTGTAGTCGCGCTTGATGACGACAGCGTGCACGAAGGGGACGAAGAAGATGGCAGACAGGATGAACAGACCGAAGCCGACACCCAGGGTGACGGAAGCGATGTACCAGGCGGGCTTCTCAGTGAGACCAAGGCGGGGAGAACCCTTGTAGACGATAGAGAGCGTGCAGATAGTACCGGCGATCAGGAAGAAGAAGGGAGAGGTCCAGACAGCCCAGGGGACAGGGTTCTTGCGGACGTGGACAACAAGCTTAACAAGCATGAAGATGATGGCACCGAAGCAGCCGGCGATGGCGGGAGCCATACCGAGACCAGCAAAGATGGCACCGAGACCCTGGCCGCCGTTCCAGCCCCATTGGACCTTGCTAGCACCGACGGTAGCGATACCAACACCAGCGAGCGAGGAAATGAGAGAGTAGGTCGAAGAGACGTGGGCATTGTGTCGGGTGCACCACATAACCCAGAGAGAGGCACCGGCGGAGGCACAGGCGAAGGCGAGAAGCTGGACGCCGGCGTTGTCACGGAAGGCCTCCATGGGGATGATACCGTTCTTGATGGTCGAGGCGGTTCGGGCGCCGACTGTGAGGGCGCCGAGGAGTTCGAAGATACAGCAGAGGATCATGGCGCCTCGGTAGGTAACCGAGCGCGATGAGACGCTGGTAGCCCAAGCGTTGGCGACATCGTCTGGAGGGGAAAGATGTTAGTGAATTGTGTCGATGGGTGTGATGCGTCATAGGCGCCAGGGTGAGAGGAGGGGAAGTAGAGGGGAGCTACTTACTGGCACCGTTGTTGTAGGCCTCGAGCAGGGCGAAGCAAGTGCCTAGGGCAAAGACGTAGGTGTAAGCCTCGAGCACCATCTTGACTGGTTTGGCTTTTTTGTTCGGGAAAGAAGGAGAAAGGAAGCCAAGCAGTCGAATGAGGGTGTGCTGCTGATGGTGGATGGAGAAGAAAGGGATGCTCGAGCAAGAAGAAGAGGATAAATCGAGGGTCTCAGACAGCTTCTTTTAAACTCTCGGGGGCACTGGAGCTTTGCCTGCAGGACTGTCGATACCACCCCCACCTCGGACGCTACCCGCAGTCGAGAAGGCGCTGCAGCAGAGACAAAGTGCCCTCGGTGAGACGATCTGGCTACCGATTACTTGGTGTAGACACCCAGCGCCGAAGCCACGCAGCAGTGGGAAGCGTGCTGGTTTGCCGCATTGGGCGTTCCCCTGTCAGTGTGCTCCCCGGGTGGTACATTTAAGCATAACCCTATGAGATTCGTTCAACACCCCACGTGGGCAAGATCTGAAGCTAAAGACGCTTCATGATTGGGTCAGTGCTCGTCGGAAGCTGTGCAGGGGGGGTGTGGGTGTGGCTTCGCCACGGCGTCCGCCATCAGACACCATCACCAGGGTCGAGATCCAATGGCGAGGCTTCCAGGCAGACACTCCCATCTGCCAAGTCGCGTGGAGCCGTCTTGGTCAAGTCTTGTCGATCGCCCAGAAGTTGTGCTTGATCCGAGGAGCCGCAGCCCCTGCTCAGAGGGAGAGAGCGTCGCGTGCGTGAGGATACAGCGCTGGTTTTTAGCTTCAGCTCCCCGAAGAGCTTCAATTTAGGCATGATTGATGATGCGAGGCAAAAACTATGCTTAAAGTCAAAGGGGAGGGACACACACACGAGCAGTTATGGACACGTGGGGCAAGACACTGCTCAGTCGGTGGTCTTTGCCTGGTCCTTTTTTGTCATATTTTTTCCTAGTTGACCAAGAAACTCCATCCTTCATCTAGAAACTCGTACGTAGGTTTCGCACGTACATTGTTTCGTGCGTGCCCAAATCTCCATCTTCTGGCTTGGCATCTTGGCGCACGCACACACACGCAAGACAAGACAAGACCTCTGTGAAAAAAAAAATCTAGACTGCCCACGCCGTTACCAAACACCACCAAGAGAGATCCACCGTCGGTCTCCAAACACGGTTAGTAGGCCCCAGGGCTCGCGCTGGCCGGGCTCCGTCCGACTCTGGGCACCAGCTGGGGTTAAGCTTACCCTGTTTAGGCGCTCCGTTGGCCCCTTCTAGCCATGCCTCCGGTGAGACGGGGTTTTTTGAAAAGTTCCCTCAAGCTCGGTCGCCCAAACAGCAGGGAGGCAATGGCCACTTGTAACGGGCACATGGGGCATTGCTGCGATCTTATAGGAAGATGAACCGTTCGTCCAGATCCCCGGACAAGCAATAGCTGGAGAAGCCTAGGTCGAAAGATTGGGGAAAAAAGTGGCGAGACTTTTTTGTCTCCAAGCACGTGAATCCTCCATTTGATCCTCGCGTTCCTCCAAGGCGCACTCCCACGAGTCCATTCAGAGACGAGGCCTTTCACCGAGGAACCGCCACAACGAAGCCGCCCACTTGACGAACCTCTTCTCGTATACCGAGTACGACTGATTGAGGTAAATAAGCTTTGATCACGCGTTGGTTATTCTCAATCGTCGTTGTGAGGCAGTGGAAACGGTTGCTCCCCCCACTTTGTCTAGAACCTTGACTTGGTCAATGTCTCGCCTCACATTCTTGAGTGATTGTCACAGTCAGACAGTTAACAATTAATTGCCACAGTCTTGAGGTCATCTCGAGATTGTTATCAAAGTCGGCAATGGTTGCCGTTTGCCAAGCTGCCAAGTTCGCTAACATCGGGAACACCATTGTGCTGGGATGCCATCGGATCGCTGGCCGTCTTGGCCGTTCGTTATGTGACTGTCACCCGTTCATATAGTCCATTTTGCCTTGGCCGTTCCTTGCACCCACGGGGACCAGAGGTGGCGCCTACATTGGGTGCAGCGACGCGCCCCAGACGCCAGCCGAGCTGACCTCGCATGACACCCCTAGCCAGCGGCACGACCGTCGACAGATCCCCTTGATTTGTTCTGCTCCACTTGTATCTAATTCATGACGTGCGTTATGCATGAGCTATAGCGGGATAGCCGTGCGACGAGTCGAGAGGCCACGCCGTAGCGGCGAGTTGATGGATCAGCCAACTGGTCCACTGGTTGTTGGTGATTACATCTGATTTGGGGTGTTGTAGCGCAGGATTGGCACTCGTCTGATCCCTGTCGCATATTCAATGTGAGAGATGATTGCCACAGTGACCATTCACATCGCAGATGTCAGCGGGTGCTGTCATTGTGTGTAGATCTTGGGTCGTTGGTGTTGAGGCCATCACCAAGACATTGCTGATCATGTCGATAGTTGCAAGTAGGACTCACTTCCGCCACCATGATAGCCAATTTTCGATAACGGTTTGGTTTTTTTTCTACGGAGATCTGGGTTGTAGACATTTAATCTTGATGATGTTTGTCCTGTGAAGCTTTTTGTGCCTACATCTGAAATCTTTGAGATGGCGGCTCACCACTGTCTCATCAACACTCTCACCCAGCAACACCACAAGACGGAAATTCGCCGTTAAGTGAGATCCTCTAGAGTTGAAATGCGATTAGAAAAGCCTATCGGCTCAATTCTCTTCATTTTTGTCACAATTCACATGCTTATCTTCACATTGACGTGGCTCAACGAGGACAACAGCCGGATGAAGCCTCGTTACCCTACACCTCGAGTGAAAACAGGCCCAAGAGATTGACACTCCCTTGTGGATGCCACATCCTTGCAAGCTGATATCCCATCATGCATTATTGGCCATCCCGCCTTTAAAGCTGAACAGCGGCATCTCCGCTCCCTGCGACATCGCATGAACCAATCCACCAGACCCGTGGGCACCCCTAGCCTCCTGGGTCGATCTGGCATGAGAGAGCTAGGCCCAGGCTATTCTCTCCTGGGAATAGTCACCCGGACTCTCCATATTCTAGACGCAGTCAGTCGCCAAGGCTATCCTCAAATAACTTTTGCAGGCGCGGACCCTCGCTGTCGGCGACATCTGCACTGGTCCGTACCGACCCGAAGGGATGATAGGGGAAGAGTCTGGGCAATCTCAGTCGATGTAACATGATCTGATTGTCTCTTGCCTTACCCATATTCTGGAACGAAGGTTATGACACTGTCGGGGTCTCTCTGCGCCCTCGACTTGATGATTCGGATCCAGAGCTTCTCGAAGAAAGCACGTTCAGCTGCGAAGACCGGGTTCAGTGGCTCTGGGCACTGGGTGGACTGTGTCGTACCAATGCGCGTATGGATGTGATACACCTGTAAAACGCGTCAGAGAGTTCTCGGTTAACGTGGTGGTGCACCGACATGAGGGATGACTCTGTCCAATAGCTCCTGGTCTTCTTCGGCGACGTCGAGGAATCTCTCGCAACCAACAATCCAGTGTGAGAAGTCGCCCGTAATGCGAAGTCTGCCAAGGTGAGTCAATTGGTGCAAAAAACTGACAGAGAAATGTGACAGCACGCACTCTGGCACCCTCTGAAGCACATAGTCTGTCACGTATGGGCTGAACAGCCCCCGGTTTCGATGCGTTTCGTGGCAGACTCTTCCTTCGAAGCCCAATTCCTTATCGATCGGAATAGTCCCCTTGAAGAAGTAAGTAGCCTGTTCCCACGACCAAATATCCCTTTATTTATGCCTTGTCAGTTTACAGCCACTTTTAGTACACCGTGACGACTTACGCTCCCGACTGCGCGTTGATCTTGACCGGGTCGAGTACTTGCGCTCGCCGAAGCTCCTCCCGATATCCCTCGAGATGAATATCAGGCGTGAGGTTGCGCGGTCGCGGACCACGGTATCGATGCCACGCAGAGAAGATTCTATCAATATCAATCGATGGAAGGATTGTCAGCGAGCTTTTGGGAGACTTACGTGATGCTGATCTTCAAACCCAGGCCATCACAAAGTTCCCGCACCTCCCGCCGTTGATCCTCGTTCAAGTCATAAGGAACCATCTCCACGCCGTCTGTCAATCTCGAATTAATAACTCAAACGCGTAACTTGAAGGCCTGCGGAAAGTCTTCATGCGCCGCAAGCCGTGATATTGTTGACTTACCGTAACCGAGTTTCTTCCATTCCACAAACAGCGGTTTCCAGGCCTCGAAATTCTCACCTGGCTCAACGCCCCAGGTAGACCTAAATCGTTCGATACGGACCATATTGAATCGGTATTCGGCTAGCCTGAGGGCGAAAGCTGTGTAGTTGTGAGACTGGTGTGTCGTCGTATTGCTTGACTCATAGCCCGATGATGGTGCTTGTGAGGTGGTTAGGCTGGATTGGAGCAATATATATTACCCTCCTCTCCCTCCGACACCGGGATCCAAGCTCTTTTGCATTGCCAGGAGCCTGTGATTATTGGCTCCGATAGACATGCCCGGCATAAGACGGCCATCAGTTCGAGGATGACGGTGGATTTCCTCTTTTGGACCTGAAGACGGGCTTCTTTGTTCCGGCATCCCTGGACGCAATTATAGAGAGCCCGGAGGAATCAGGAATAGAGATGATTCGGAACTGATTTGTACTAAGCTTTTTTACAATCTTCTTAGCTCTTTTAAAGATTAATTGCGACTCCGAATCTCGAAAGGTCTTTTCATGTCCCCGCTCGCCTCGCCGCCGACGAATCCACCCTGAGCTCCGTCTATAGCCGTCAGGTATTAGGTGCTCTTCTAATGAACAAAACAAAATGTAGTGAATTTTACGACGGAAATACTCAGTAATGGACCTCATTAAAGGAGTGATGGTGCAACGTGGTACCATTCTATTAGGGACGTCACCACTTGGCGCAAGGTTGATGAGAGTTCCCCCCAACGACCAGTAAAGGACTGTAGGTATCTCAAAGAACTCAGAGACGAGACTCAAGCACACCAAAATCCATTCAAATTTCCAGAGCGGAGCCTTTGTCGCTTTAGGCTGAGTTGCTGCTGCGAGGGCTGAAGCGTCGCTGGCCGGCGCAAGGCGTTTCAGGACCTGAATCGAGGAAAACTATTATCAAGACAACCCAAGCGGCACGTAGCGTAATGGCTTATGAGTACAAACAAAGGTTTTTTGTTGTCACAGTCTATTGGTTTGCGATAGTCACATTTTATCCACCAAAGCACACTCACTAGGCTATTGATATAACTATCTTGAGAAGATCCACGTCCTTTCAAGGCTCTCGCAGGCCAGTAGCTCTTGTTCCCGTCAGCAACTCAGCCTCCCCATCTTCCTTGACCAAGTAAATGTCTTCGTGGCGCACGCCAAACTTGCCCTCGAGGTAGATGCCCGGCTCATTGGTAAAAGTCATGCCTGGCTGCAGAAGCGCCTTCTTGTTGAACTTGTTCAGATACGGCGACTCGTGAGCCTTGATGCCGATGCCATGACCCAAGCGATGGGTAAAGCCATAGCCATAGCCGGCGTTCTCGATGACCGTGCGGGCCGCAATGTCAACGCTGGCTGCCGTGTTGTTTGGTTGGAAAGCCTTGGCAGCGGCCGTTTGGGCGTCGAGTACGATTTGCCAAACCTTTTCCTTTTCATCACGGAGAGGATCCTCGGCGATTTCGGCATCCTTCTCTGGCCGGTCGATGAGGAAGCTGCGGCAGATGTCAGACGAGTAGCCCAAGTAATGGGCACCGACATCGATGACGATCATGCTATGATAGGTGAGCTTCTTGCCCCCTGTGACAAAGCCTCCGTGCGGCAGAGCGCCGTGCTCCTCGAAAAGAACAATGTTGAAGAAGAGGCTAAAGCCGATAGAGAGCAGTGCGTTGTCGAGAATCGTCGTCACTTGGTCCTCGGTCAAGCCAGGAACTAGACAAGGACGCATCGCCCTCACGGCAACAACGGTACCCGTGTTGACGGCTCGAAGTAGCTCAACTTCGGCCTTGCTCTTCTGCTGTCTGACGAGTTCAGCCTCAGGGGTAAGACCGACTGTCTCGAAGCCGACAGATTCCAGTCCGCGGGTGATGTAGTCTCGTATCTCCTCATCCATCATGAGCTTGATTCCCGTCTTGCCCTTGAACAGCCGCGACTTGAGAAGAGTCTCGTAAGGGTTCCAGTGCTCCTCCCAGATTACAATATCCAGTTCTTCATCATGAGAAGGAATACCGAGCATGCGGACACGACCCTCCTCGAAGCTGGGCGACAGGAAGGCTGTCTTGGCCTTGACTTGGCCATCTGCCAAAGTCTCGGGGAGGACAAGCATCAAGAAGGGCCGCTCCTCGGGCTCCCAAGGCTCCCAGTCCACCTGGGAGATGTTACCATAGTACTGGAATGTGTAGCCAGGCTCCAGGACGAAGGCGTCGACGCCGTTTGTGGCCAGCGCCCTCGCCAGCTTGTCCCGGCGTTCTAGGAATTCTTGAGCTTCGATTGGCTTGGCATTGTCGAGGAACGAAAGATCGGCTTTGAGATTATCAATGGCACATTGCTGCACCTTGTCGACGTCAAGAGTGCCGTGTGCCTGAGAGTTCCTGTGCTGGCAAAGGGGGGTGTTGGTGAAGAGGAAAGCTGTGCAAATCAGGGCGACTGCGGCTAAACACCATGGCAGTCTCGATCTGAGGTTGGTCTGGTGGTGTTTGTGGTACATCAGTACCGCGGCTGAATCGTTGTGTGTTTCCGGAGAACCCATCTTGACGCGGTCGAGTGTCGATGACAAGGGAAAGCCTCTCCGAGTGTGCCTGAGTGAGAGATAGGTATCGTGTCTCGGGGCCAGTTATAGCGCCGGCCCCACTGATAGGCCGACATGAGATAGCCCGAAGCCCAACGTATTGAACTGACGTACTAACTGGGGACCGTTGTAACTTCACCCACTCTTTTCAAGCTCCCTGATTGGTGCCCCCAGCATCAGATACAAAACCGGCTGCCATTCCCCACCCCCGGCCGGGGAGCGTCGCCGTAACGAGGAGGTCGAGGCGAAGGATCATCAGTGTCGGCCAACAGTTAGCCGATGGCCCCCGGCCAACACTGATAACAAAACTGTTAAAGACGTAGTCTCTTCCTGCGCTGCGCCTGTTGGGATCTGCATCTGTTTCCTCCGTAATCTTACCCGAGGCGACTTCCAAAATGACTACTCAGGTTCAAAGCCTGGCCGTTGAGCCGCATCTAGATACTGTCGACAACCACACAGACGACAAGAAGCATGCCTCAGACACCGGAGCCGAGGCCGAGGTCGGCACTGTCGTAGACGGCCCTGAAAAGACCTACTACAGCAGGCTCTCTGTCTGGCTGATGGTGCTCTTTTCTGGTCTAGCAATCGGCTCTGACGGATAGTAAGGAGCTCTCCACAATGCTCTTGTTGCTTGATTCTCTGTTCCCCCTTTCTATCGTTCTGTGCTTACGTATGTGCTCGTGATAGTAATGCCGCCGTGATTGGAAATGTCCAGCTTATCATGAAGGTCCTGTATCCAGACGCTCTGACGAGTTCTATCTCTACGCGTCTGAGTAACGCCTTTCTGATCGGCATGATCATTGGCATGCTCTTCTTTGGTCTCATTGTCGACCAGTTTGGTCGCAAGACCGGTGCTGTCGCCACCACAATCCTTTTGGTGCTGGGAATTGCTCTTTCGGCTGGTGCGAGTGGCGGTACTGATGTCGGTCTCTTCTGGATGCTCATCGTTGCTCGTGGTGTCGCTGGTGTTGGCGCTGGCGGCGAGTACCCCGTGTCTGGTGCCGGTGCCGCAGAGGCAACTGATGAGAGCGCCCAGTACCGTAAACACCGAGGCTTCATGTTTGCCATGCTTGCTGATCTGTCGGCGTCCCTGGGCTACGTCTGGGCCGGTCTTACGCCACTGCTCTTGCTCCTCTGCGTCAACCAGAAAGAGAGCAAGTACGCCATCGTCTGGCGAACCACCTTTGCACTCGGAGCATTTCCCCCTCTGGTCATCTTCTGGTTCCGCATGCGCATGTCGGTTGCCACGGCGTACCGAAAGTCGTCGATGCGCAAGCAGCGTGTGCCGTATTGGCTTGCGCTTAAGAGATATTACCGTCCCTTGATCGGCGTGGCAACTTGTTGGTTTCTGTACAATTGGATCTCAATTCCCTTTGGCATCTTTAGCTCGACCATCATGTCTCGAGCCAACGTTGGAGACAGCATCGTCAAGAACTTGGGATGGGGCGTCGTCATCAACTGCTTCTATATCCCGGGCCCCTTTATTGGAGGTTACCTCTCTGATAAGATTGGCCGCCGCAAGACCATGGCATTGGGCTTCACTCTTCAGGCTTGTCTTGGCTTTGTTCTCGGTGGAGCTGAGGAGCAGATTCAGACCATCTTTCCCCTTTTCGTCGTTTTATACGGCATCTTCCTGACGCTCGGTGAAGTTGGCCCCGGCAGGTATGACAACCCTGAGGCTCCATGCTCGTTTGCTAGCTAACCCGAATTCAGTACCGTTGTCCTGGCCGCCTCTGAGTGCTTCCCTACCTCTATCCGCGGCCAGATGCTGGGCTTCATAGCCGCGTGGTCCAAGGCCGGGGCTGCCATTGGAACCCAGGTCTTCACGGCCATCCTCAACTCATACACCGACGACCCTTCCAAGGGCAACCAGGTGGCTTTCTTGATTGGATCCGCATTTGCCGTGCTGGGCGCTGTTGTTGCGTACTTTGTCATCCCTGACGTCTCGCGACGCCTGGAGGACGATGATGAGGCATGGAAGGCTTATTTGGAAGCCAACGGCTGGGATGCCACATGGGGTGATTCCGAGACCAAGGATCCTTCAGGAGTGGTTATGAACAGGACTGCTTCCTAAAGATGAAGTTTATATCCCCGCAGTACACAGTCGAATCAACAATGAATCAAGTATCAGCCTTGTTGCTTTGTGGTGATAACTTAGGATCACAGCATATTTTGGCAGAAAATTGAAGCACACGATTAAGGGCCAAACTCCGACTGGCTAAGATAGTAACAAGGCTCGGCTGACGGCCAGTCATTATCAAGACGCAAGCTCACCTTGCTCTAAGACTGCCATGGCTTATAGATCTGCGATGATTAGAGGGACCGCGAGGTCTCGGGAATTTCAAGGTTCACAAGGAACCCTCTTCTGGGTCTGTCAGCGCTCCATTTAGATGGAAACGAGCCGTGATACTCGTACATTCTTCTTTCTCAATGACGTCTTAGTCGTTCACAAGATAAAAAAACACACTGAGAGACACACAGCAGGATCAAAACCCAATGCTATAAAACACTGTAAAATACTCATACATGAAACTCTGAAGTTTGATAAGCATTCCATTTTACATCCCATTTGGCGCCAAGCCAAGCTGTCCTCCTGAATTCATACCCAGTTAGAAGCACTGAGGGAAATGTAAATGTCTCAGACATAATCTCTGAATAGAGTCATCGGCTAAAAGAAACCCCGCTGACGCATATGGGCGCGTACAAAAGTTGAGCCGAATAAAGTTGAGCCGAGCAAAAGTTGGGCCGATTGATGTATGAAATGAAGAGGCTTGATTGGTCCAGAAAGCTTAATAAGTTCCAGGTTCGGGTCCCGGTTGGAGAGGTCTCCTAACGGGCGTCATTGACCGAGGCCTCCGCACTTAAAACTTCGCCAAACAGCACAAACTCAACGTTATCAACTCGAAACTTGTAACTTATCCATCATGTTTGAAGGATTCCAATCTTTTGACGTCAAAACGTCCAACGACAGTGTCACTATCAATGGGATAAGGAGCGGTGACTCGTCGTCATCAAAGCCTCCGTTGCTGTTACTCCACGGCTTTCCCCAGACCCTTCACATCTGGCATCGCGTTGCGCCTCAGCTCCTCGACAAATACACCCTCATTCTCATAGACATTCGTGGTTATGGAAAGTCTTCCAAACCAGAAAATGTCTCTGCATACGTCAAGAGCGCCATGGCTCGTGACTGTATCGACGTGATGGACTCTTTGGGCTTTACCGACTTCTACGTCTGCGCCCACGATCGGGGAGCGAGAGTGGCCCATAAGCTATGCGTCGATTACCCGGACCGAGTGCGCAAGGTTATTCTGCTCGATATTTGCCCGACGCTTTCCATGTTCACAAAGACCGACTTCGACTTTGCCAAAGCGTACTTTCACTGGTTTTTCCTCATCCAGGATGCGCCACTCCCCGAGATGATGATCGCTGGTCGGTCGAGGCAATTTGCGGAGGTGTTTATGGGAGGACGACAGAAAGATGGGTTGAAATTCTTTGATCCGGAATGTTTCGACTTTTATGCCAAGAGTCTGGAAGACGAAGCGACAGTTCACGCCATGTGCAATGATTATCGAGCGAGCGCAACTTTGGACCTAGACGAGGCCAGGGAGGACTTGAAGCAGGGGCGTAGGATTCGCAGCCCTTTGCTTGTGCTTTGGGGCAAGCATGGAGTCATTGAGAAGTGTTTTGATGCTGTCAAGGAGTGGAAAGATGTCACTGAGCCTGGCGTGCCCGTCGAGGGCTATAGTGTTGAGTCTGGACACTATATCCCAGAACATGCGCCTGGAGAAGTTGTGTCTGCTGTTCTGAAATTCTTCAAGTAGTTAGTTAGAGCTAGATTACTGATAGCGATGTGGGGATCTTTTACTCCGGTTGATACTATTTCTACTTGAGAGCTTCACCTCTTGAATCGTCGCTAGCACAAACCCAGCACTCTTAGAAACACCTTGACTTTGACCAGGCAGCGCCTGTGAACTGAAAGCATCGGATTCGACTCTGCCAACCCTTTGCTTCGGATGTCGGATTCCGGAGTCCGAGGCTGCACGTCAATAATGGGGGCGGCCTGCAGGCGGCCTTTTCTTTTGCCGAAGCCCCTCACCTCAGCTCCGACAAACCGTCATATTTAACGTCTTCGTCTATCGCTCGATAGCCAGTCTCGCTATCTTCAAACTATACCTTCTGTTTCTCAACTATTACAATGACTGGAAAATCGCTCAAAATCGCCGTCATACCCGGGGACGGCATCGGCATCGAGGTAATGCCGTACGGAGTGCGATGTCTCCAAGCCGCGGCCCAAAAGTTCAACCTGTCTCTCGAATTCGAAGAATTTGACTTTGCCAGCTGCGACTACTATGAGAAGCATGGCTCCATGTTGCCCGACGACTGGAAGGAGACGCTCACCAAGTTCGATGCCATTTACTTCGGAGCCGTGGGAATGCCGGACCAGGTGCCCGACAACGTCAGTCTCTGGGGAAGTCTACTCAAGTTTCGTCGCGAGTTTGATCAGTACATCAACTTGCGTCCTTGCCGCCTCATGCCTGGAATTGCTTCTCCCCTTGCTGGCCGCAAGCCAGGCGATATTGACTTCTGGATCGTGCGGGAAAACACGGAAGGAGAGTACAGCAGCATCGGAGGAGTCATGTTTGAGGGTACAGACAGGGAGACGGTTATTCAAGAGACTGTCATGACTCGAGTCGGCGTGGATCGGGTTCTTCGATATGCCTTTGACCTCGCTCAAAGCCGCCCGCGCAAGAAGTTGACGAGTGCTACCAAGAGCAACGGCATCAGTATCACCATGCCTTATTGGGACGCTCGCGTGCGCGAGATGCAAAAGAATTACCCCGATGTCGCTGTCGACAAGTACCACATCGACATCCTCACAGCACACTTTGTACAACGTCCTCAAATCTTCGACGTTGTGGTTGGAAGCAATCTCTTTGGAGATATCCTGTCGGACTTGGGACCTGCTTGCACCGGGACCATCGGAGTTGCACCCTCTGCAAACATTAATCCCACTGGAGGATTCCCCAGCTTGTTCGAGCCGGTTCATGGGAGTGCCCCGGATATTTTTGGCAAGGGAATTGCGAATCCGATCGGCATGATCTGGGCGGGCCAGATGATGCTCTCCCACTTTGGTTTCAATGACGCTGCGGATGCCATGTTGAAGGCTATTGAGAGTGTTCTTGCTCGGTCTGACAAGGAGGTGGTGACGGCGGACATAGGAGGAAAGGGAAATACCCAGAGCTTGGGCGAGGCTATCGAGAAGGAGATTTTGTCCGCTTAGGAAACGCGGTTGAAACAAGTGTTCATAACTGTACAAATTGAAATGCTCTGATGTGTAAAATGAGAAATACTTCAGGTGCATCGGTATGGTCGTTGACTCGTTTTGCAATGTGGTTTGCAGATCAGGTGATGGGCTCGGGCAAGCACTACACGTACCGGCTTACATGCATGGAAGCGAAACAAGGAAGCGTCAAAGATTTCTGTCAAAATAACGTGATTGGTGCCAAGGCCTGAAGCCCCTGACAATCTTCTGTCGGCTGCCATCAACTTGGGGGGGAAACACTGCTTATCAACAAGCCCAGAATAACCGGGTGCCGATGAAAGCGCACGACTTCCCCGGCTTTTGGGATTCAACGTCATTGTCCCAGCTCTTGGCAAAAGCTGACGCGACGCGACTCAGACCATGCCGGGGTCCCCGGCCGCTACCCCAAACTCGCCTCTCAGCAAAGGAATCGATCCCGAAATGTCCTCAACTCGAATGAAAAAGAGAGAAATTTTTTCTCTCATTAAAAAAAACGAAGTAAGCAGGGATCAGGATGCCCGAGGTCCTGGAAAACCCTGACTCGGCCCCTGAAAAAAAGAATCGGTGAGGGTAACGCAGATCATGCATTTGCGTTGGGCAGAGACTCAAGATCATGAACTTGGACGTCCCGCTTACGTTTGTAAACAACATGTCCAATAGAGTCGTCACAAAATAATTACGGCTGTGGGCCATTGTTAGGTAATTGGTGCCATGGCTTTGCTTGGCGTCCAGGCTGGGATTAATTGTTGCCAACTGTCGAAGGAGTCGTATAAAGAGCTCATCGGTCGGTTATTCTCTTGTGCTTTCGCAGGTCCTCTGAACCGTCCTCTCGTCTTGCACTGGTTGGTGCCATAGCCTTGTAAATCACCGGCCATATGGAACCTAGAATTACTCGCCTCCCCATTCCTCGTCAAGCTGCTCTCCCTCCAGAAGAAGGATCCGTCACACGCTGAAGTAGCGAAGCCAAGAGTTTCGGTCTGAAACAATGCATGTGTACATACAGGGAGCCAACTCGTGGCTTAACGAGCATGTCGAGGCATACATCCGCCGCCACGTGCCCGACGCTGTCTGCTACGACAACTTTGACTCTTTTCCTGAGGACGCGGACACAGTGTTTCAGCTGTGCGATGGATGGCACATGAATCGACACTTTGCCGCCTTGAACAAGGCTAGCAATGGACTTCTCAACGCCTACCCCAACAGCGATGCACTGGCCCGGAAGGATCATCTCGCCAGAGTCGTGGATTACTGGACTACCAAGAGGCCAGACAGCATCCTCAAGGGTCATGTTCCCGCCACTGTTCGACTTTCCCTCGATTACAGCGAGTACGTTGACGACGCCCTAGCCGCTGCTGACGATCTCACACTCTTGTACTCTCTTGAGGACAATGAGCAGAAGGATGCGGCGGAACGCGATTGGTGGATTCTCAAACCGGCAATGATTGATTGTGGTCACGGTATCCGCATATTTAGTACCATTGAAGAGCTCGCGGGCAATCTTGAACTTGCTGCCAACATTTCTGAGGAAGAGGAGGACACAGACGAGGATGCCCAATCCGTCAGCACAAAGCCTCAAGGGGATGATGAGCCCGAGTTCTCGCCTAGCTTATCGATCCCCGGCTTGAGCTCCCTGGATGCCCTGATCACGGCCACTGGAAAGCTATCTGTTGATGCGACGGAGCAACCCAGAATCAAGGAACCCCCGTTGGTCATTGACGAGCACGAGCGTATCCCGTCGGCCTGGATGCGCGAATTCGTCGCTCAGCAGTACATTGTGTCGATCCCGCCTCTCGATGGCAGGAAGTGGCATGTCCGAGCCTATGTCCTATCAATTGGACGCCTCAAGGTCCATGTCTTCCGAGAGATGCTGGCCTTGCTGGCGCTGCAGGACTATGAGCCGCCCTGGAAGAACCCGAGTCTCAAGTCATCTCTGACCAATACGGCGCTTCAAGAAGAGGATGAATTCACGAGCAAGGAGTCGATGAGAGAGTTTTGGGAAATCCCTGACGACCTGCTCCCTGGCGATTGGAAGAACAGCATATTCAACCAGGCTTGTGAGATTTCTGCTGAGTTGTTCCGCGCCGCAGCTCATACCATGGCGGACAAGTTTACGCCACTGGATAAGTGCTTTGAGCTCTTTGCGATCGACTTTCTCATCGATTCCAATGGCAGTGCCTGGCTACTTGAGGTTAACGAGACGCCGGCTTTCTATCAGCATGGATACGCCGGTGCTTTGGCTTTGCGGCTTATGGAGTCGCTTATCTGCGTGACTATGGAGCACATGGGCAAGGCGAGACTAGAGGACGAAAAGAATGCTACTGCGAAGGAGCGGTTCATCGAGGTTCTGGATGCGACTAATGAACTCGCCAAGAGCAACATTACCGAGATCATGCCCGGAGATTAAAAAGGACGAATAGATGGTCATAGATCGATTTTCATGTTAGCAAGGAGTTCTACGATAGATGTAGAGAAAAAAACGGTGCATCACTAGTTGTTCTTTTCGATTGTGCGACTATTTTTACCTCACTGAACTTTCCATGTAAGCTGGTATATTTCTCGGGGAGTATCAAAGGTAGCCTAACCGTGCCTTGAGGAGAACTGCAATCTTGAGCTGGGACGACACTAATATTATCGAGATACAGGCTAATTTTATTTACAATTAACTTAAAAAGTTCATTCGTAATTTAGACTATCACATCAAATGTAATGTCTACCAGAGTGGAGTTTGACTATTCACAGTTCGCCATTATTTGGGCCTATCGTTGAAAGGGAGCAACCCTGGCCCAAGTGCCAGGCTGCAGCGGACTTCACAAGAATAAATGGCACGATCAAAGAAGCTGAGTAGATAGTGGCACAATGAGGTTCGGGAGATGCAGGAACTCGAAAGCGTCGCCAGATGACAGTGCCCAGCCAGCTTCATCGACTTCAGGCGTCAGCCAGTACAAAGAAAGTCTTCTTCTCTCCTCGCTAAACTAGAGAAACACCAATGTTGACAAATATCTCTCTGGGTGGTCTAGGTGATGCTATGTGTGGCATCGCTGTCTCATGGCTGGTACGGCTACCGCAATAGGCATGCCGTTTTCAGACAGCCGCAGTTTGCCAATGTTGGTTCCTGAAGAGCTAAACTTCCAACTGAGTACGCTTCGGCTGTAGTGGATTTGTACAGGAGCATGAGGTCTTTGGCGAGTTTCTCAAGGTTGCAGTTGCTGAGTACAAATCTGTGGACATTTTCTGCAGCCAATGGGCCCCATTCGAGCAATTTTCTGAAAACGACAAAGGCTGAGAAGATTAAACTGCCGTCCTGGATTCCGAGCCTCCCTCGCAAGCCTTGTCAGCCCGACCAAGGTGGGAAGATGTAGGGGCCATGTGTGGATGCGCGCTTCAGCAATATCACCTAGATCATGCCTAGACATCATAGAGGATAAGGAGATAGTTGTAGATTCAATTTTTCTGATTAAAAATAAGTTTCTTGGGGCAGATATAGAAAGAAAGTCGTGCATGCTTAGTTATTCAACCCTATCACTTGGCAAGCCTGCTCCGTTCGTAATCAACTTGTAGCTTGTGATAGGGTGTTGGCTAAATATAGCCCGGCCATTACCGCATGCGGTAATTTTGATGCCTTCGCGTTAGTGACCTAATTGGGCGAAACACATTTGACTTGACAATTGACGGGAAGATTATCAAAAGGTTGATCTACGGTACTGTTAATGCGATAAGGGAATGAGAAATTTAAGCAAGTATTTGTAGGTTTGAGAAGACTGCTAGCCGAGGTTGACAATAGAGTGCTAGCAAACTGCAGCTGTCTGCTTATGGATTGTTTCTGCGCCACCAATCCTTCAGCTGGATTTAGCTACACCACCCCGGGACCTTCGGCTCGAGTGGCACAGGGCACAGTGAGATTTGTGGTCTCGTGCGCTGGCGTTTCAGATCTTGATTAATTTCCAGTGGCGTGAAGAAGGCATATCCCTGCAACCCACGCAACGTTGAAGACTTTTGAACACATTTTTATGTCTCGTGTTAACTCCTTACAAGAAATAGTAGGAATAAATAAGTCTTATATCTTCTACCAGAGTTGATGGAGACAAAAACTGGTTGCTGACCTTGTGTTCAAGGTTGTGCCACAACTCCGCCTCTTTCTAAACATAGTTAGCAGCAGCTCACAGACCCTGCCTGCCTAGACTTCGCGTGATGCATAAATATCCCCACAGCTGCCACTTGACATTTCC
Organism: Fusarium falciforme; assembly: GCF_026873545.1. NCBI lineage: Eukaryota > Fungi > Ascomycota > Sordariomycetes > Hypocreales > Nectriaceae > Fusarium > Fusarium falciforme. Next base: position 2,407,478 of record NC_070555.1, read on the forward strand.
TCGAGGCTTGTGAAAACGCGTCTTTTCTCCTTCAAAGCAGCCATTATTGCTCGTTGATAGACTGTCACCATGGCAGAACAAGGGTCATATGAGCTATTGCCCAAGACTCCAAGGCCTGCGGTGCAACCGGTCTCGCCCGATGATCGAGACGCGCCAATCTCGCCACTCCTGCCGACACACCCAGCCAATGCGCTTGGCTCGGCAAAGGGCAAGACCAACAAATTCCGGGTGGTTTTTTCTGTGTGGTCATTGGAACTCGGGTCGCTTCTCCTGAGTCTGTTATCATTTGCTTGTTTAATCACTCTACTATTTGTCTACGACCGCGAGCCCATCTCAAAATGGACCAAGTTTCCACTGTCTTTGAACGCCGTCATTTCAATCCTTGGTACCATTTCAAAAGCTTCCCTGGCATTCGTCGTTAGCATGTGTCTTTCGCAATGCAAGTGGAATTGGGTTGGGAACTTTGCTGAACCACTGGTTGACTTTGATCGGTTCGATGCTGCAAGCAGAGGGCCTTGGGGGAGTGGTCGACTTCTCGTATCCATGGTACGACGCCCGTAAGTATTTGCCTTGGTTAGCCCGCATTGAGTCATGAAACTGACTTGACGTGTAGCCACTGGGCTTCCCTGGGTGCGCTCGCAGCACTTATTCTGATTGCATTCGAGCCTTTTCTCCAGGCTATTCTCACCTTCAAAGACCAGACCATCAGAGTCGACTTGAGCGAGCTGAATGAGGCTGAGCCCACCATTGGAAGCTGTTCTGTCTTAGATGCAGGAACCTGGACTGGTACAAACCAAATCGCTCTTCTCAACGTCCCCTTCACCGGCTCGAACGGTAAAAAGCTGCTATATCAGGCTACCGTTGGGCGAAGAGTGCGCGTCGACATGGGAATGACGGCTAGTCTTTGGAATGGGTTCTCCTATCTTGTCACGGCGGACAGTCTCTCACCATCGTTCTCGTGCAGAACAGGAAACTGCACGTGGGCTAACTACACTTCGCTGGCCCTCTGCTCCAAGTGCCTGGATATTTCTCAACATGTCAAGAAAACAACAGGGGTTATTAAGGTACCCAAAGGGATCAGTTCAAGCGGATGGATCCTCGGGAAGGGCGAAGAGCTTCCAGACATCAGCAACACCATCCCCGAGGCCAACATGCGACAGGTTGGGAAGACGCTGGACTACACAAAGTACACGGTCCCGGGAATTAATCTGAAAATATCAAACTACAACGGAAAGACGAGAAGAGTGTCTGAAGATGAAAATTCGGCATACCCTGATACATATCTCACGACGACGGCCACGACAAACCCTGGGAAGACATTATTCTTCCGCGACTCTCGTACGCTAGCCCTTGCTATTCAGTATTTTGAGGCGAATGAGACTTGGCAAGACAACAAAACCACGTGGGAAGATACCCCGGTTACGGCAAAGGAATGTGGCCTCTACTTCTGCGTCAACCAGTATGAGTCTGTGGTAGAGCAGGGAATTTTGAAGGAAAAGGTGCTTGCTTCCTGGGCGAACAAGACCGTCGACTCGTACACCGCCAGCGAAGGAGCACAGAAGGAGTATATGAAGTACAAGAACAACTCTCTGGATTTGGCCCCTGGATATGTCATTGTGCCTGATCTACAGATCTACATCCCCGACAAGGATTTTCGCGCTCGCTCAGCGAATCTCACCCAGCAAACCTTTAACATCTCCCAAACGACAGTTGTTTCTCTTATTGAGAGTCTCAAGGAAGGATTTTGCGCCCGAAGCAGGAACGGCACTGAGTGCGACTGGGAGAACCAGGTTCTCGTCTACCCGTCTCTCCCTGGCGATGGACCACCAGGGTTCATGTTTGCGCTAGGCGAATCAACCGATATCCCGGGAACTATTACCAACGTGGCATCAAGTGTGACCAAGTGGATGCGCGATCGCAAGTCGAAATCGTCACCAGTGAAGGGCGAGGAAACGAGGTCGATCGTCGTCACGAGGGTTCGATGGGCGTACTTGGCATATCCTACAGCGGCGCTCCTTGTGGGGTTCATGTTTGCGGTGCTGGCTATTTGGGAATCCAGTAACTTGAAGCGCCCTGTTTGGAAAGACAGTGCTTTAGCTACACTGGCATTCTCTCCTGACGGAGAGTTTAGAGAAAGGCTGAAGGAGGCGGCAGTTTCTGGGAAACTCTCAGAGGTGGCAAGGAACACAAAAGTTAGCTTGGAATATCAAATGGGGCATGGAAATATTGTATCGAGGGGAGAGAGGAAACAAAGTGCAGAGATTCCATGTTGAGCGTAGCATGGGTCTTGTGGGTATTCTCTGGTTAATCGGGGTTGGCAGAGATCAAGCACATGAATAGAGATACCCAGCTCTGATGTAAAGTTCGAGCCCCTAGGCATTTAATAACCACTCAATACCTTTAATCATGTCCCTCCAGTAGTCTTGACATCGGTCCAGCTCAGGCCAATTGGTCCAGAACATGTGCCCATACCCTTCATACAGTTCAAGCCGGGTGGGAGCCTCCCACTCTTCTTCCAAAGCCCGCTTATAGATATGGGCATGATCTCGAAGAGGATCCAGTCCTGCAACCTGGAAGAAGGTCTTGGGTAGCTTGTGCTTTGTTCCAGCTGTAGGCGGATACCACTCTTTCGCAAATGGTGAAAAGAGAGGTGAGTGGACGTCTACCTTGAGTAGTGTTTCGATGAAGCTTCCAGCCGTGGAACCTTGTGGCCCCTCAAGAAGAGGTCCCAGTACAGGGTCAGATCGGTTGGTCCACATGCTCGTGTAGTCTTGTCGGTACTTGTCGGGCACAATCTCAGGCGGGAGAAGGTAAGGCACGCAAAGCCATTGACCGGTGATGGGAGGTTGTAACTGCTCCTTGATAGAAACATGAACCAATGCCGCTGCAATGTTTGAGCCAGCAGACGATCCGCCGACCATGAAGCCCTTGGTAGGGTCTGCCCCAACCTGAGAAGCATTCGCAGCAGCCCACTTGAGAACATCCCAACAATCGAGAACACCGATAGGGAAAGGATGTTCGGGTGCCAATCGGTACTCCACGTTGAGACAGACTATGCCGAGGTCTCTGGCAAAGTGTCTGGCGTTGGAGTCTTCATCCACAACATCGCCCATGACCCATCCACCTTCATGGAAGAGCACCATTAGAGACCTCTTCTCACCGCTCGCAGCTGGTCGATAATACTTTGTGGGAATCTTGTACCCATCTCCTGCTTCTATCAGAATGGTACCTTCAATGACCTCTGGTATCGGGTCGGGCACGGGAAGCATATGCTTCAGGCTATCCAGGTGCTGACGTCGTGCTGCGCGGTTTTCGGGGACGAAGGGGAAGCCTGGGAATGGACGCTGAGCGATAGCCGCTTGCAGCTGGGGGTGTCTCTCTGGAAATTTGGAATCTGTCATTATGCTCCAATTGATGATTCAAAGTCATGTGCGAATGGCGAATGTTTAAAATGTTCCCTCATTGTGAGAATGGAGGGGATGGTTTTGATGATCTCCAACTATCGCGGCGGAGTCAAGCTCTCACCGGTGGCGAATCATTTTGGCCCAAAATGCTTCGTCAGCGAGAATCATGTCGATGATAGGGGGAATTCGGGTCAATGGCTTGAGACGTGGTGATTATCTCCTATTCTGGAAATACGCGTCACGACGTGAGATTGCCTCTAATGGAAATTAGACCGTAGGTATTTCTCTTACTTTCTGAGCCCCTTCCCCTAGAGTTATGCTATATCTATAATAGCTTTCACTTTAAACAAGAATTATTTATGACGCTCAACACGATAAAACCAGGGTCTTGAATAAAGGACACCTATTTTTTCCCGTCCAGGGTCGCCCGTTTCACTTTGCCAGTCATGGTGATGCGAACTTGGTGATCTATTAGGGTCAAAGGTCGGGTATCCATGGTTCGATAGTGCCCTCTGTCTATTTTTGAAATTCTCAGGATAGTTACTAAGATGCTTTAATCTCCAAGTGTGCTAAATGTTAAGAAAGAGAAGGAAAAAGACTGCCCATCTGAGACTTTCTATTCGCCTACTCCCTTCTATTTGTGGTAAACCTGAGAGATCTGAACGCCACTAGACCATATGCTGTTGCTCGGCCGCCTGCCCTGGTCCCTGTTCCTCGATCCTGAGTAGGGCCTTTGTGATCTCCTCGTCCCAATCGGTACAAAGGACAAAGAACAGTTCAAGGGAAGCCACAAGTCCCATTCCTATGCACTGGCCCATCCACAGGCCCGAGAGCTCTAGACCTTTGAAGGCCATCCAGGCTCCTAAAGGGAGAGCGATAGCGTAGTAACTTGCGAGGTTGGCTGCTGCTCCGATGTGTTGCTTGCCCACGCCCCGGAGGACGCCGCCACAAGAGCCATTGATGGCGTCGGCAATCTGGAACAAAGCAACCCATGGCAGGACGTGAGAGACGTAGCCCACAGTCTCGGGATCGGCTGTGAAAAGCTTGGCGAAGTGGTTGCGAGAAAGGATCAGGATCAGCAGGATGATGCTGGCCATTGTTACACTCAAGATGATGGAGGTGTAGGCATGCCGTTTAGCACTCTTTTTATCCTTTGAGCCAAGAGCGTTGCCGACCCGGACACTAGTGGCAACACCAATTCCGAAGGGAATAGTCACAAGGACTTGGTCGGCCGTCATGAGAACGCTCTGCCCGGCCAGGGGCAGTTCTCCCAAGCGTCCTGCAATCAGGGCGATGATCTCGAATGCCCAGAACTCTGTGCCGAGTTGGACAATGCCAAGTGCCGCCATCCGAGCAAATACGCCCAAGTTCCTTAGACACGCCCAGGTCCAGCCACCCCAGCACTCGTATCCCTGGACGAATCTGGCATATAGAGTGAGAAGGATGAAGGAGAGCCAATAGCATATCCCAGTGGCAAATGGAGCCCCTATCAAGCCGATCTCGAGTGTATTGATGAACAGATGGTTAAGAATTGCGCTAAGTGGAGATACAAAAAGCATGATGTAGGTTGCTGGCTTGATAATGCCTTGGGCCTGCAGATACTTCTTCATGATCTCAAAGTAGATGTATCCGAGACTGCCAGGAATAAGGCATGTGAGGAACTTGGCAGAATCGTGTGAAAGGCGAGCGTCCTGGCCCAGCAGTCTAAAGAGCGACTCGGAATAGACCCAGACGACAGCCACGGGAAGGTAGAACAGAGTCAAGACAACAAAGGAGCGCTGCAGAAGGATTCCAGGTTGATGCTTGTTGGGACTTCCTGTGAAAGCTGCCGATGCAAGCGTGTCGAGAGCAGTCGAGCCTCCCTGACCAATCAGCCATCCAGAGCAGGTACCAAACATGTAGGCAAAGGCTGCGACTGACAGATCTTCGGGTCTGGACCTTCCAACGATGATGATGGAGATAGTCTGAAGCGAGTTCTGGAGGATATAGGATGTGATGACCGGCAAGGACAGCCAGAGCAATACCCAGCACTCGGCAAGACAGCGCCTTATCTGAGGGCTGAGGCGGGGGATGGGTTGTTGTAGAGGGAAGTCATTCTCTCTGGATGGTAAGAGGCTCGTTTGCTCGTTCGGTGCCGGTCGCGAACCATGGGCGGCATCTCGAGTGTGTGACGCTGCTTCTTGTCAGGTTCATCGTCAATATGGAGAAAGATGTTGTCGACTTACATGCGTTGTCTAGTTGCGCCATGTTGCAAACCGTAGTGTCACCAACTGTGAAGAACTGCTGAACTGAGCTCACAGCAACTTGAAAGACATCAAAAGTCTCTTGAGTTGACTGATAGTCAGGAAGGCGACAAGACAGATATCATGTGGACAATGCAACGAGGGGGAGATAGGTCTTGCGCATGACTCCGTGGTGGCGAAGGACGACAAGTCGCCAGGCTCTTTTGTCGCGGGAACTCGGTCCGTGGCCTATCCGACATGTCCGATCAGGGCTCCGGCTATGGACAAGCCCTTTTACGGGCGGGATTCGGCATATCTCCATTCATTTGGTGGCCCATGATTTGAGATCGTGGGATGGCGGCTGCCGGGTCGCCGAAGTGCGGCTATACTACCGCTTTCGGAATTATAGCCACCGCTATCGAGGCATCTCTACACGTCCTCCTCGGGGCGGATTAGGTCCGTTCAGAGACTATGCCCTGCCGGAAACCTCGGACCAGCCGCTTCGGCGACTCTGAGGAAGCATCCGTCGGTTATAAATGATCTCGATCAACATGTTGAGTTCATCAGTTACCCACCGGAAGCCATCCACCCACAGTCTCCATCACCAATCATTTCGCCATTGCCATTACTCGGCCCTATCATCATGCCTAGCAGAGAGAACATGGCCTCCAAGCGCACCCTCAAGGTAACTGATGCTGGCCGAGAGCTGTTTCACATGACTCAGAAGTACAGCGTCGGCGGTATCAACTCGCTGCCTCTTTACTTTGAGTCCGGCAAGGGTTCCTATCTGACAGTATGTGTATCCCTGTTGATGTTTGCGCACGCTCACCGTAGTTTCAAGGACTCGGAAGGCAACCAGCTTATCGACTTTATCTGCGGCTTCAGCGCCAGCAACTTAGGACAGTGCCACCCTCGTATCGTTGAGGCCCAGGTCAAGTCTGCCCAACAGAGTAGGCTTGCACAACTGCTCGAAACAAGCCCAGGCTCACTGTAGATAGTTACTCTGGCCAACATTGCCGGCATGTCGGCATCATGGCCGCCCCTGGCTAAACGATTGTGCGACAAATTTGGCTACGACAAGGTGACAGCCATGACATCTGGCGCCGAGGCGGCGGACACAGCGTGCAAGCTGGCTCGCGGATGGGGCATCAGCACCAAGAAGATCAAGCCCGCCGATGTCCTTGTCCTGGGAACTTCGGATAACTACCACGGCACCACTTCTGGAGTTTGGCCTCTCATGGAGCGCGAAGCTGGATGGGAATGTCGGTGCTCGTTCCCGCTATTACATTAAGCAACCTCGTGGCTAATGAAAGCTACCCAGTATACGGAACCTTTAGCAGCAACTTAACCAATGTCAATCCACTGACGGGAAAAGTTCTTCGATACCTACATGCCGAGGACTACGCCGAAGTATTTGAAAAGTTGCATGAGCGCATCGCCGGTGTCATCATGGAACCTCTGCATGGCACCTCAAGGTGGGCAATCTTGTATATCACGGATAATCCCCCACTAACGCCGGCATGATAGATCCATGCAGGATGAGATTGACTTCTGCATCAAGGTCCGCCAGCTATGCAAGAAGTACAACATCCTCTACATTGCCGATGAAGTTCGGATGGGGTCTTGCAAGACGGGCAAAACTCTCTGCTCTGACTGGCTAGGCCCCGAGAACAAGCCTGATTTGATCATCATGGGCAAGTCCATCTCCAGCGGCGCTTATCCCACCTCGTTTGTTCTAGGATATGACGAGGTCATGACAAATTTCAAGCCGTATCACTCACTCAGCACATTCGCCATGTCGTCGATGGCATGTGCCGTCGTCAATGCTTCGCTCGACGTCTGGGAACAACTGAAGCTTGACCAGCGAGCCCAGGAGATCCATGACAAGTGGGTCAAGGAGACGTCAACGTGGAAGTTTCCTTACCTGAAGTACGCCTCCGCATTTGGTGCGGACATGAACCTCTTCTTTGACGAGGCATACGGACAGCGCGATGAAAAGATCACGCCACGCAGGTTCACACTGCTATGCGCGACCAAGGGGCTGCTTGTGTACCCTGCACCGGGTGGCCGCGTCCGCATGGGCGTGTCTCTGACGATTAGTGACACAAACCTGTACAAGGGCTTCAAGATTGTCAGGGAAGCATTGGAAGAGCTTCCGCTATATGGAGAGATTGAGCTTGATCAACAGTGGGATGGAGGCTTTTGAATGGCAAGCCCACCTTGGCTATATGAGAATAAGAATAGGGGCGGAAATTCAAGCGACGTTACCGAGAAGTTATGCTCCTCTCTCTTTTTGTGTGTCCAGTAGATTCCTCCCACTCTGGGTGACCCTTTTGTGTTTTGTCTTCGCCCAAAATTAGGTTATAGTGCTCCAGTCCCCTTCACCCTTCTAACCAAAATGCCAGAGCTTCTGAGTAAACGTCTTGCGATTCTGCTTACTCTACCTGAGTCAAGCTGACTCTAGGACGGGGAGGGAATTGTTGGTTCTAGAAATAACAAACATGAACTGGACTAAGAGGCCGGCCAGAGCTGGTGGGAACTACAAGTTCTCAAGTTCATATCTTAATAAAACCGGATGCACAAATGAAAGTCACAAGGTGAAAGAGACGATTTAAGTACCCGCCGTCAATTTTGACAAATCTCGGCCGGAATGTAGCAAGCTACATTGTTGGGTTAGGTCCAGTGCACGGGGGGCCTACGTATCATACAAGCCCGCATAACCGTCAAGACATGGAGAGAGTGAGGGAGCCGAGGAGCTTTGTTCTTATTATGAGTGATTTCGTACAAGACGAATGCTTGGAGGCTTAACCACCAAGGTACTCTTCACCGGAACCGAGGCGTTCTATGACTTAAGTCTAGATATACAAGTAACCCTTTGAATGCAAGCACTGCAACCTCCAGAATAATACAGTATTCCTTATGGAAGAGACTAACTCGTCCGCGACAAGTTTAGGGACAGCCAAGTCTGTCCCCCGGCTGCCAGCGGGCCTCAAGCAATGAAAAACTGTCTTCACTAAGGCCTCCATAGTTCTCGCCCAAGTGGTCAAAGCCCATATCAAAATTAAGCATTGACAGCATGCGTGATGTGTTGGGGGTTGGCGGCTCCTTGACGCCGTCAACTACCCCGGTGTTGTTGCACATTGCGCCATAATCCACCATCACCCGCATCATTGACGCGGTTGCTGGATCCTGGTTGTAATTGGTTGTTGGGTCGAAGAGTGTGGCGAAGCTCTGCGCGTACGATTCGAGCCAGAGGATTCTATCACGCTTTTCAAGGCGGAGTTAGCTCAAAGAGATCAGAGTGTTTAGCTTGAAGCCAGTGGTAGAAGAATGAGGGGGCCTGGATCCTTTGGGTTGTGAAAGAAATTGAGTAGAGAGTTGGAGAGACAAACCATCTTTACTGCATGATCCCAAAAGCGCCCAAGCTCTTCAAGCGCACGTAGAGCTCGATGGCTCCCTTGCACCAGGCAGGGGTCACAAGCTTCCCCCCTGCTCTGCTTCGCGTGTATGACCATGGCAAGGAGGCTTCCAGATACACATATCGAGTACGCGTAAAAGGATGGATGAGTGTGAGAGCTGGCCAAGGCCTCGTTGTCTAGTAGAGCCACCAGCTCGCAGGCGTGCTCGCAGCTGGTTTGCAAGGCTCGAGCAAAGACTCCTGGGGAGATCCTGACTTTTATTCTTTGCAGGCGAAGTCGGATCAGGAGGGGGTGGTTCAGAAGGCAGTGACAGAGATGGAATACAACACGGGCAAACACTATGTGCCCGACAACCTGATCATCAAGCATGCCGTCAAGCTTCCTGTATTGGGCTAGGGCGGTGTCCAAGGTAGGTCCTTGCATCTGTAGGTGGTGGTCAACCAACATCAGAAGATAGTCTGGGTCCAGTGGCAAAGGTTTGTGGTCGTAGGGTCGGATATTGTCCATCTCCCGATCCTGCAAAACGTGTTTGGCGCAACGTCCCAGGGCGGTGGCGGCCAGGATAACGAGAGCAAAGTTGCTGCAGAGGCCCTCGACTTGATCGCTCGTCTTCCAGGTCAGCACCTGCTTCAGCGTGGCTGTCTTCTTCCAGACACCAGCTTGAAATGTCTCCTCGTCGCAGGGGAGCTGAACATGGCAGTCTTCTTCTTGGATGGCCAGAGGGCGAGCATCGCCGCAGGATACAAGACGGTCCAGAAGGAAGACTGACCAGAATACCCTTCTCCGCTCCTCCTGCTCAGCTGGCAGAAGAGAATTATCTGGCTCTTGCATAAGTTGCAGGTCTTGTGAAATACGGACGGCCAGACCGATCTTCAACCAACCAGAGCTCGTTCGTCCAGCTGTTTATAAGCCGAATGGATCAGTAACCGGTATCTTGAGCATATATCGCAAATGACAGGCCAAACTCACCGGTGAAATCTATTATGGCCAATATGCTTGCTGCTTGGACGACGTGGATGTCTGGATAATTGTCGTTCGTCATGTGCTCTTTGAGTATGGATACCCAAGATTCCTTTGCGTAGGACTCGATAGCCTCTTGCGTGGAGTCTTTATAATAATCATCATTGGAGAATCTCAAAGCAGATGATAGAACGGCCATGATAAGGCACTTGGGTAATAAGCCCAAGGTCAGCTTCTGCCGAAAGTTTGCCTCTTGGAAGTAGGAGTAAGGTTGGTTATGGACATGTCGGAAGTACACGCCAAGAAGAGATTGTACAACTGCTGGGGGCGGAAGAGTAGTAAACGGCCTTAATATAGGAATACGGCTAGTCAGTATGAGTGTAGCATAATAGAGTTATGGAGAAGGGGACAGGGTTTACGGCTTCGTACCTGGAGTTTGACGGTGTAGATACATCTGCATCGCTAGACCCTGCTTCAATGTTCCAAGCTTGGCCTGTAGAAGGTTCCGGAATACTACCGTGTTGGACGCTTTGGCTAGGGCGGCCAGTAGGTTAGCAACAAAGATTCCTTGAGAGCGTTGCCAGAGCCAGAACATACTGGCGACACGAGACTCTCTGGTTTTTCAATCTAGCAACCTCCGATTCAATGAGGTCAATCCTTTCGAGGAGCCCAGGCTACCAGTACCGATTAGCAAGATGCATATGGCTAGCAGTGGCACCCTTCAATCCCACTTCTACGATTCATGGCGGAAGCCCTCCTACCTCGACGGTCTGAAGTGTCAGTTGCAGCATCCGGTCCGGCGCCGTAGTGTTCTCAGGGGGCAATCCTGTTGTTGTCGCGGTCGACTGAGGAGCGTCCGGCTTGGCTTGATCTCCATACTGGCAAGCAAGACTCGTTCGGCGGCAATTGAAGCATTTGGGGCGATCTCCTGAGCATTTGACTTTCCTGTTACTATAATCAACGTCAGTTGAAGCCCTGGTCGCCGGTGTGTTGATGCACCGCAATCATCTAGGTACGAGGAAACATACCGGCAAGTAGTGCAAGCTTGGCGGACTCGTCGGATGGCGTCTGATGCAGCTGCTGGCTTCAATCGTGTACTGCAACGTAACGGCGGGGGAGATGCTCTAACAGTGCTACTCTTCCTTTGCTGCGGCTCTTTCGCATGCGCGTCAACGGTAGACAGTGGCGACAGCATGGCTGGTGGAGGCCTGGGGTGCGCAGCTGGAAAATTGACAACCAGGCTGGATAGAGAATTGCAAAGAAGTGATCAAATTGAGGATAGACAACGTGACCAACCAGTCTATCCTTCAGGAGAAGCAGGCAAGAGCAGCAACGAAGAGTTGAAGCCAGCCATGTCCTACATCATGACGCAGTGGGAACGGGCCAAAGGGCTCACGCATATCTAAGCATGCTAATCGGAATTTGCTTCGGCCGTGGCAGGTCTTCATCGGTTGGCCCGCCACCGAGGGGTTGAGCTGTTATGCTACCGCCTTGGGACATCTAGCCGCTCAGCGCCGGCCCAAGCCCCTTCCGGCCGGCGGCCGCTAGTTATCGCAGCCCCCCGAGCCCAGACGAGGCCACAAGATAACGAGGGCATGAGTCCATGGAGGTTCTAGATGGTGACGCAGGATTAATACCTCTGAACAAGGCCTTGGGTCTAGGGATAGGCGCCAGTCGACACATCCTAGCTAGTTAAGTTAATGTGGTTTGCGCCCGCGTTTCTCAGCTCCACCTTAAAGACCCACCTCCTTCAACGTATTTGCGGCTTTTTTGGTCACATATTACTTGCTGTTGTTGTTGACATGTTGGGTTTTTCTTTTAGAAGGAGCCTGGCCATTGCCTCTGGTGACTGAAGTACGTGCAGTTAGTGCCAGTTACTAAAGGTCGACTCTGGAAAGAAAAGTAATCATCAGCAGATAGATATTTGAGTTATATCTCGAGATACTAGTCAAGCATAATGCGCAAGATACCAGAAAGGACAGGTGGATTTATGAGAAAACACCAAATCACAACAAAAACCATATGAAACATGACCATTGGCCCCTCCATCCCCTACCCTGTCTGCACCCATTGGCTTAATTCCTCAACCCTCAACCGCCGAGATGATCAACACATCTGACATTGGAACCTCAAACTTGTGCCTCCCATACAGCCAGTAGTATACAGCGCCAAATAGAAGCCAGCCAGTGAAAACTACAGAAGAGTAATTCATCGTTTGAGCCGTGACTGGTAGAACCGGGGGGAACGTGCTGAAAATGATGACCAGAACAATCCAAGCACATGAGACGAGATTCACCACCATACCCAGGGAGTTTGGAAGCCTGAAATATCGGTCGACCTTGTTCATATCAGGCCGTCGGCCATAGCCTATCATGTAAAGTATCGGTAGCAGGTATGATAGATACATGCCGATGACAGCCATGGAGAGCAATGCATTGAAAGCGGTGGCGCTGCCGAGATAGATTAGTCCCAGGGCAGCCTGGATGGCTGCTGTGACAAACACGGCATTCGCGGGGATCTGGAGCCTTTTGTCCACTTTGCTAAGGTACCGATCGAAGGGTGTTGCCTTGTCACGGGCAAAGGCCCAGAGCGTTCTTGAAGTCGACGTGAGGCCAGCAGCACTGGCAGCTGCTGCGATGATGGGTATCATGACGGAAAGGATCGTGCCTCCAACTCGAGATTTTGTGGCTGTAAGATAGATCTGCATGAACGGGAAGCCAGTTGGCGTGGCCAGAAGAGATTCGAGAGATCCAGTCGAGTACAGGATCACAATGCAGTAGACCAGGCCCATGATCCCGTTGATCAACACAGTCCCCATCATAGCCAGGGGCACGTTTCGACTGGCTAAAGGTAGCTCCTCCGCCATATGGCAAGCTGCGTCGTACCTGGAAAGTCAATACTCATCATCAAAGGGAAGCTCGAGAACTAACCCTAGAAACGGATAGACGGCACTCAACAAACCCACCAGCCATGACACGCCATCGTTCGCCCAGCCGCTGCTGTTCTGGAAGTTGGCAAAGACGAACGAGGAAGGATTCTTGTCCGAGAGGACCAAGAGCACGATAACCGTGCCGATGAACGCGACGACATGAATGACTCCTGCTGTCCATCAGCTGCCAGGATCCCATCGATTCAGAAGCAGTGTCAAAGCCCTACCAGCTGACATGTTGGTATGAGGTAATGACTTGATCCCCCACACATTCGTGACGCAAGAGTATGCCAATACTGCCCAGTAGAGGAGCATGCCTTGCCATCGAGATGGCATATAATCACTGTCGTTCAGGACTATCAATCCTTGGATCTGAAGCCCAGCCGCGAATGCGGCGGATGCTGAAAAGACAAGCTGCCCACCAACAGAAATCCAGCCAGTCGTGAAAGCAGGTGCAGATCTCCTCGAGGACATGCTGAGGGCCGCTACCCAGTGATACTGCCCTGGAAACGCTCGTCAGCACGGGGTTTATCTGGTGGCAATCATCAAGATACACCCACCGCCTGCTGTTGGATACATGGATGCTATCTCAGCCAACGAAAGAGCGATGCAGACTGTACAAGCAAAGCTGATGACGCTGTGAAAGAGTTAGGTTGGTAGTGTTCCTGAGACAGAGATTTGAGGCAGTATACTAATTGTAAAACAAACATGGCGGTCCACCGTTTGTGAGAGCAGTAGCGATTACGGTTGCCAGGGCTTCCCAGCTCGCCATGAGGCAGGAACAAAGAGCAACCAGTGTAAAGACAGAGAACTCGCGGCGGAGTTCCTGCTCATGGCCGAGGTGTGCCAAGATTTGGTCGTCTGTATCAAGGCCAGCGTGTTTATCACATGGTCCACTCTTGGTGGTATTTTGATCTATCGGCTTGGTGTTCATAATGTCCAGTATGACGAATGGTAAAGATGGGACTTGAGATGGGAGGTTTTGGCAAGTTTAGAGCTGTCTGCGGAGAGGAGCCTGTTTATGCCTAGCCATCTTTCTCGGGCGCCGGGTCGATCCAAACCGCGGTGCTTCTTTTGTGTCAGCTCGGATTGGCAAAGTGAGCCCGGTTGAAGCCATCCGCTTCCCCGCAAAAGATAAAGATGGTTGGCGACTGTATGATGCGATGTAACTCAGATCACACCTGTTCCCCCGCGTCGAAAGGTCGTTCCGGCATGTCATTGCCGTCTCCGTTATCTGGTGCTACAGGTGTAGTCTACGGAGATGGGCTGGGGGGTTGGTCTATCACCAAACTGGGGGCCTAGAGCCTCCCTGACCATAAGCCTGTAAACAGCGCTATACCCTGTCACTGGGCGGTGACTGAGATGGCTTGAGGCCCAGTCCAGCTCACCGGCCGAAGTAAGCAATGCTTCGGACCGAGCGTGTGGCACCTTCGGTTATCTTCCGGTCGCTTCTCCTACATAATGATACGGAGGCGGGAATCAAGAACGGAGCAGGGTGGGCGGCGGCTGCGGCTATGTAGGTTTGCGGTTATATGCCCTAATACGGCTTCGTTCCCATCCCTCGCCGCGGAACTTGCGCTTAGCTCGTTCTGGTAGCTTAGGCGCCAGCCTGTCTTGCCTCCAATCGGCTTGGTCAATGATAAACCACCCGAGCAGCGGCTCAAGCATTGTCTTCTACTGTAGGCCAATCTACTCCCCATCTATGCCATCCGCCAGTATGAAGTCTGTGCCAGTCATCCAGTGTGTCACTGTAGCCCTCTTGGCAGTGTTGGCATCGGGCCAGCCACAGAAGCCCATGCGTCAAGGCACGTCTGATTTCATTCAGAGGTCCATCTTCAGTCATCGCCCAGCCTTGTTTGCCAGAATCGACGAGCCGGAGCAACACGTCTACGATGATTTCCAAGACGACATACCTTTTGAAGGCATCGCCTACTTTGCTCATCTCAACAAGACCAACTGCTTCTCCCCGACCAGCGACGGCACTTTCGACATAGGCATCGTTGGTGCTCCCTTTGACCTCGGTGTGACATACCGTCCTGGTGCTCGCTTCGGCCCTGCTGCAGCAAGGACCGGCTCCAGAAGACTGTCACCGTCGATGGGCTATAGGTGTGTTTCTCGTCAGTGTAAAACTCTCCGTGCTTAACCAGGCCAACAGCATGGACCATGGTGTCAACCCCTTTCGAAACTGGGCGTCCGTCGTCGACTGTGGAGACATCAAGAATACCCCTTTCGATAAGCTACAAGCGATCCACGAGCTCCAGAAGGGCTGGGAAGCCATCGCCGCGCGAAAGGTGCACAACACCGACAAGGGCAACGTCCCCAGAATCATCAGCATCGGGGGTGATCACACAATCAGCCTTCCGGCAATCCGCGCTCTGTACAAGACTTGGGGCCGTGTCGCCGTTCTACATTTTGATTCACACCTAGATTCATGGGATCCGAAACAACTCGGCGGCGGCCTCACCAAGTACGCAGAGGTGACCCACGGGTCCATGTTCCACATTCTGCATGAGGAAGGGTTTTTGTCCACCAAGTCCAACATGCACCTAGGTTCGCGGTCGAAACTATTTGACGAAAAGTATGACCTCGAAAACGACGCCAGGTGCGGCTTCTCGTACATTCGTGCTCGGGAACTCGATTCCAGCAGCGTTGAAGATATCGTCAACAAGATCGTCAAGACCGTCGGCGATGAGTACGTCTACCTCAGTATTGACATTGATGTCTTGGACCCAGGTAAGTTCTTGCATATGACAGATCCCTGTATTATCCCCCTCATTCAGCCTTCTCTAACGCATGTATCCCCATAGCCTTTACCCCTGCTACCGGAACTATTGAGCCAGGTGGTTGGACGTCAAGGGAGTTGTTGAAAATCCTCGATGGCCTTTCCAAGTCCGGTGTCAAGATCGTAGGCTCGGATGTGGTGGAGTTTACCCCTGCATATGATAATACGGCAGAGACCACCGGTATCCTCGTGTCTGAACTTGTTTATGAGATTCTTCAGTGGATGATCAACGTTCCCGTTCACCTCGAGTGAAGCATGGCAGAAGCACTATCGTATTGTATACTATCATGTTATGTAAGATTTCATTAGAATAGCCACTCGTGAGACTTCTTCAAGGCTTCAAAAAGGTCCCAGCCTGGTAATAATAGGACGTCCCTAATGCTGCAGTTGTTCAGGGCGGCGCTACCTGTCTGTCACCCACCTAACCCTATCGACGAATTTCACCTGTACCGGTATGTCCTCGTGCCTATCGATCAGACTGGTGTGAACTAATGACTGCCACTCACGCCGACGCCCTAGCTTGCCTACGGCACTGGGGATATCCTCGCTCTCTGCCCACCGTCACATAAGACACTGTTTGTTTACCAATTTGCGCTGTAGAAACGAGGTGTCTGGGTGTAATCGGTTGCTTCAAGTGATTACCCCAGGGAGCTGTCTGCTTTGCGGGCTTAACAGCTATGTTAGATTAAGCTCGAATATTCCTCCACTGGTGTTTTAAAAGATAAATTTGGACAAGACAAGAGCACTCTCGTTACTGGATGACCGCTCCGAGTCCCACCAAGCCTTGAGCTCCTCGCATAAGCCCTCCGTATCGGTCAACCCGCAGTTTTCAAGACTTTTCAGGCGGTTTAGCACAAACTCGTGGTAAACCTTTTTCTTGGTGCTCACCCCACCAGTTACCAGGGGGAATAGTATCAATGACGCCATGCCGCTCTTTGCTGGAATTTCCGCACACGCATCGAGGATGCGTTCTGACGAGTCGGTGATGCCATGATGAAGGATGGAGGAATCAGGTCTGAGGTTCGTTGAAAAGATGGTCCAGGCACTCCAGAATAATGCCTCGTTGAAGGAATTCAGACATCGCGTCAATGAGACTTTGTCCGGATTCTCAAAAGTGTTTCTCGAACCAAGTTTCTGGCGTTTGTTGATCAACGCCAGATGTCGTCTTAGGCGTGCCTCCAATCCGTCGACGTCAGATTCGAACCCTTTAAGATAGTCTCCGTCCAACGCCTGTGTCCGACCCTGACCCGCGGCTTTTCGTTTCAACAACGTCCCCAAGGTGTACATGATGCTCGCCATCGAGGCCGACAGACCAGAGAACATGTCCAAGTCTCTAAAGTGATCTTGGTGATCCAAGCATCCGTCAATCTCTCGAAGGGCGTCGCTATGACGGTCGTGGAACTCCAGGGCCGCGCTCAGATAATCCGGGCCGTTGACGCTACTGGCATGTGTACTGAAGAGCAGACTAATTTGCATAAATCCCAGCAGTTTAGCAAGATATAGGAAACCTTCATCCTCTGCGAGTTCCCTGAACAGTTCTTGGCAAAGCGTAGCAGCGTGCTCCAGGTGAAGTATAAGCTTGGTTGCATCTTGCTTGGCAAGGAATGCCATGCAGAAGACGAGAACTGTCGAAAGCTTCAACAGAGTGCGAGAGGTTTGATCTGTAAGCTGATCCCCGGAGGTAAGAGCGCAGAATGAATCGTCGTCTTCTATCTTCTGCTGAACTCTGGTCGCCTGGTCTTCTAGAATGCCCGCTTCGACGCGGAAAGGGGCCCCTCGAACTCTTGTCATGATTATCTGGGACAGGTACAGAACAGCAGTCAGAAGAGGGGGGCTTCTTTGAGCATCTGGCACGAGAAATCTGAAGAAGGGGTTGTCCTGGTGGCTTCCGAAAGGGGTGATGGAGGGTGCTACCTGTCCGACAAAGAATTGCCACAAGGAACTGAAGTATGCTTCGCAATTAGAGTTGCCTAATTCAGGGGAGCCTGTCGAATCAATGACGAGTCGTAACGTAGAGGATAAACTGCTGGACCCGCCAATCTCGGCACTGCCGTGTGTCTGGGAGGGCCGACTGCATCCCTCTATCTCTCGTAATATTTCAGGGATGATGCTACCATCGGCGGGTGCGTTTCCAGTGCCCAGGCCAGACAAAGTGAAGGGGCTGCCAGGGATATCCGAGCTTGACTCGCCGCAGGAGAAGCCAGGAAACAGAAGTGTAGGAAGCCCTTCCCTTCCGAAGCTGGGCCAAGGAAAGGCGTTGAAGGGCGGTGTTGGATCCGACAGCGAGACGCTGAGATCAGAGTCATGTACGCCAGCCAAAGATGTACCATCATCTAAGCAGAGTACTTCATTTTCCCTGCCAGCCTCCACATGGAATGTATCAGGTTGAACTCTCTCGTCCATAGTATCACAGCTATTGGTACCTTTGCCCTTGTCATGGGGCAAATTTTCCGAGCGAAATGGGACAGGCGAGCCAAACCGCAATGTAGATTGACCGGGAATGGCTTGAACACGGGTGTTTTGGAGGGTCTCTATTCTCCATCTAGCCTGGACAGAAGGCTCGCAGGGCAGGTTGTGCTGGCGACAACGCGAGCACTGTGGCCTTCCTTGATCGCACTAAACAAAGAATCAGTGAGGAGTATCTTTGGGCTGGGGTGCCCATATTACCTTGCGTTTCGCCGCCTGGCAAGCCTTGCAGGGGCTGCGGTTTCGAGAATGCGTTCTTTGATTACGCATTCTGGTTTGTTGGTTGACTGGACTACTCGCGCCCACGAGTCAGATAGAACTGCGGCGAGATGGTGCTTCTTAACCGAGGTAGCTTGACTCGACAACGGACAGTTGACGAAGCGTGAGTTAGAAGGAATGGTTCAAGGTTAAGATGAAGTGAGGAGGGCCCGGAAGCGGCTTAGAGTTAATCCGCCTGGTGGACTTAGGTGGGATGTCTTCAAAGTCAAAGGTTTCCCCACTTTGAGTACAGAGCTTCTGAGAATCCCAAACAGCCACGGTACTTCAAGTTCGCAGAAATCAAGTCATAACTGTAATCAATTTGGAATTTAAGACACCCTAACTGCCTTAACAATCTAGCTATTGTCCCATCTCATCCTTGGGCGCTTCTTAACCGCATCCCACCTGTGGATAGTATCGGTCAATCTTAGCACCAACCCATAGCATCTGTTTAAGTCGTGAAAGGGTTATAGTCAATGCCCAAGCGTTCGGCCTCCTCGCGCAGCTTCTTGTTCTTCCTGGTCAAGTGCCACTTGACAACACTGGCCACGGCGATACCAAGACCAGCAAAGACAATCTGCAGGATCATGGCCATGGTGTAACGGGGCGCATCTCTATCAGGGAAGAAGTAAGGCGAGATGACGTTGCCGAGATGGCCAAAGATGTTGACAATAGCACCACCAGCAGCTCGCTTCTCGGGGGTCTGACCAAGCGTCGACACGGCCCAAGTATACTGGAGGGTGTTTGCAGAGAAGCAACCGGCGGCGTAGAGGAAGGTCATGGCATATCGGACTGAGGCATTGCCAGTCGCAACAGTGACGACGAAACCGGCCACTGAGCAAGAAAGGGGAATGATGATATGGAAACCACGCTCACGACGGCGGTCCGAGTCCCAGGCGACGAAAAAGGTGCAAAGAGTTCCCCATACATAGGGGGGAGCAGTCATGAGCAAGGCTTGAACTCGGCTTCCGAAACCTAGGTATGTCTATTAGATATAGCACATGAAGGATTGTTTTTGCAACATACCAAGTCCGTTGACGATTGTAGGGAAGAAGTTGTTGAAGCCGTATGAGGAAGTGATGAAAATGTTCAGGAAGAGGAACATGTACAGCTTGATATCCGTGACAGCAAGTTTGAGTCCGTGCCAGACCGAAGACTTGTCAGAGAACTCGACTCTGTCATCGAGGATTCGGGCGGCGGCGACCTTTCGCATATCGGCCGTCATGTACCACATGGCGCCACCAGAAGTAGAGTCGGGATAGTTAGGCAGGACGAAGTAGGCAGTGATGGCAAAGAAGCCACTAGCAGCACCCTCAAGGATGAAGAGCCACTTCCAGCCAGCGAGACCCATGGGGCCATCGAGACCGGCAAAGACACCAGCGGCAATCAGTCCCGAGAAGGCTTGGGCAAGGACCAGACCTGAGTAGAGAAGGGCGACACGGAGGGCAAATTCTCGTCGGGTATACCAGCATGACATGAGGAAGACGGCCTATGGACACAGAGATTAGTAAGTCATCGCAAGTGGACAGCATGTTGGACATACACCAGGGAAGAGAGGCGCCTCGACAATGCCAAGAACAAACTGAACAGCCCAGAGGCCGCCAGCGCTTGTGCAGACGACAGTCAAGGCTGAGATGGCAGACCAGATGAAGGCGGCGGCAGGGAGGTAGATGGAAGGTCGAACTCGGGTGATCAACATGTTGGAAGGCAGCTGAGCAACCATGTAACCAACAGTCAATATGGCAACGGCAGTCTGGTAGTCTCCATCCTTGAGGTTGAGATCCTCATTAAAGGTGTTGAGACGGGCCTGGGCGATGTTGTTTCGGTTGAGGTAGTTGAACATGTAGAGGATCCAGAGCTGGGGAAGCATCCACATGTCGAGCTTGCGGACGATCCTCTTCTCTAGCTCCTTGGTGTTTTCCATACCAAGGCGGGCCACATGGTTGATGTCGGCGATGACCCCGGTCTCGGCCTTGGTAATCGAAGGGACTTGGGCGAGAGTAGCACCGTTCTCCTCCTTCTCGCCATTGGGATCAGCCCCAGAGGTTGTTTTGATTTCGGACATTGTGAGAGGAGAAGGCCTTGAAGGCAAAGACTGAGGAGGAGGGAGGAGGGTTCGCAGCAGGATGTGCGGTGCTGAATCATGTAGCAGGATGAGACATACTTTCTTCTTTATAGCTATCCCGTGGTAGTATTGTTGGATGAAGTCTTCTCCGCAATACGCTCTACAAGGGTCCTCTCGTCAGACTGTGGAGGATCTGTCGCTCCTTGCCCCATGATGGAAGGTGGTAAGATTCTTGGCCTCCAGCCAAGGAGAGCCAAGGGAGAAGACAAGAGGCAACCCCAAGATCCAACCAATATGAGGGGCAAGGACAAAGTCTTCTCCGCAATCTCAGCACGGGGTCACCCGCTTGAGACTGCGGATCCGGAACAACTGCACTTGGCGTGCGACTCACGTCTCGTGTTGTTACCCCACGATGGAAGCGCCAAGGTTCTAGAGGTGGAGGCCAAACCAAAGCCAAGGGGAGAGCCAAAAATTTGCACAGATAAGCGGGGAAGCATGTCATCTCTCTGACAGACACACACAGCACAACTCAAACTTCTTTGGTGTTGTGTCGAACGGTGGCTTTTCCTCGGACGTTGCTTCGGCAGATTCTAGGACCATACCAAGTTGGTCCAGCCACCCACATGATTGTAAATGCCTCGTTGCATATTTGGAGAATGCGGGAATTAACTCTTTACCCCAGCAGCTCGCGCAGGCCCCTTGCTCTCCCGGCGCCTCACCCGCGGCTGCCTGCCCACTCACCGATGGCAGGCACTCACCGACGGCAGCCGACCTCACCTTGACGGAGGTTACGCCGTACGCTAGCGGTCTTGAATTTCTCCGCCGGCGGCTATTTCTTTCCAGGTCTCGGCAGTTACATAAACGCTTGATATACAAGACTTTTTGCGCCCATGGGGAAGCCCCCTGCCAAGAAACCACCAAGAGATGACATCTTGCGGGGTAAAGACGTCGTTTACAGATCACAATGTGCACGTCACAGAGAAAAATGGTGCCACGACTCTACACTGGGAGAAACCGGGATGGCTCCTATTCATCGCGTCAGCCAAGCTGCTTGGCTCCGTCGCGGTGCGACAACCCATAGCTCTCACCGCGGCGGACTGTGGTGGTGGTGTTGGCTATGGGGAGACACTATAGAGTTCTGGCGAGGCAAGCGGAAGCGAGAAAGGCGGTATCTTACGACCCTAAGCGCCCGGACTCCCCGAGGCAAGGATGCCGAAGCGACCTTGTGCCGGCCTCCAACAGGGAGTAGCCGCTTGGCGACGGGAGAGCAAGGCCATAATTGGAGAAAGATCTCCAAAAATCAAGGCTTGCGGTATTAGAAGTGAGGCCGCCGGTGGCGAGAACTAAGACCGACACGTATGCCAAGGTGCTATCACGCCATCAAGTTGTATTGCCAAGTCTAAAGGCCTATGCTGTCTACCATTGTTTGTTGATGACAAAAGTGAAGGAGAGTCATGTCTTCTATGATCATCGTAGCAATGACTAGAGAGTCTACTAGGTAATGAGAGCAACACAACATAATATCTTGATGAATTTCTACAAATCCGTTCAGTGCAAACGCTGACTTCAAGTTCTTCCATTTGATGAAATGCAGTTGCCACAGACGACGGTGGAGAAAGAGGGGGAAACAAGTGGAGAGTGCATGAGACCTTCAAGGGTATGAGTTTGATAATATGGATATGCCAAGCAAAAAGGATGCACCCTTCGAGCACAGTCGGATACTAAGGTGGCCAACAACCCGCCGTTAACAGCAAGAGCTTACGGAGTGCTCACGTGGCGTTTTCGTTGTGTTGCGCTGTGCTATGTCTATTAGACGGCTCCAAGGCCCTCCGGAGCCTTCATCAAGCTACAAGTTCACTCTATGTATATTACCAAGTACGATGTTGGATGAAATACAACATAAGCGGGCTCAGCTCAAGATGGGAGGGCGGAGGCCGATCACGGACTTCCGCCCGGAGGTTCTCCCCCTTTCCCCGCACCCGCAGCGGAACCTCTTTACCGCCAGACGCCAAGAGGCGCGAATCCACCTTCCAGACGGAAGCGAGCCTCGGTCTATGGTCCCTCGGCGGAGGTGTGTGGGGATGGTGGCATGCTTAGTTCAGAGTCTATTTCTCAAGAGGCTCAAGCCAAGGAAGACCAAGTCTCGAGTACGCCCATTTATCGGAAGTACGGCAGATTACGGAATGCCCTCCCCCAACCGTTTCTGCAGAGTGTTTTCTAGAAGCACGCTACATCTGCATGTATGTAGGTGCACCACACGTTCATCAGCTGAGGCATGGCTGACTGAAATTGGGACGGATCCGAAGCTGAGCGATTTATGATTTATCCAGGGCAGGGGTCTGAAGAAGGAGGATTACCTGTGAGCCCCATATCCAATCTGGCCCGCTCTTCCGCACAAACAAGGTGCAAGGATTAGCAATGTTAAAAGATGGGAACACTTCTCTCTCGCCACTCATAAGCCGTCTATAGAGATGAGCATCTTTGCTGCAGAATTCCTGTAAAGGATATTCGTCACACCGTAGGGCTCTTGACTAAACGATCTTCATCAACCCCATATCCTGGTTATGGAGAACAGATTCACCCCGTGGAGTAGCATACCAAGGGGTGATGGTCATCGGGCTAACTAGCTGACCCCCACGGGGTGAAGAATGATCCAATGTTGCCTCGGACACTCACAACAACAGACCTGCTCCACCTTAGCCGTTGCCATAGAGAAGCTATATGTCCAAATCTAAAAATAACGTCCCGACTTGAGGCGGTCGCCAACAGTACTGTTTTGAACATCTTTCCCACTCACCCTATACCTCAAATTGCTTCACAAGGGGTATCAAGACCATAGAGTTGAGGCTCAGTGGGTGTGCCTAACACAGATGATGATTGAGATAATATCTGTGAAAACGTAACTCCTGTTTATTGAACTTCTCAGAGAATAGATGTGACTAAGACGATATTATGGTTGCTTCTGTCGCGCCAAGTCGTGAAGATCGGCCTTCTCTCCCACCTTGAAGCCCCGCTTATCCAACGTCGCAGCCTTTCGTTCAGTCCCAGCACTTCCCTCTTTCACCTTGGGCTGATTTGACATGTCGTCAAGGCGATTCGAAAGACCAGCATCTCCATCGCCAGCATCGATCATGTAGCCAATGCTCGCGTCCACAGTTGTCGGTCCATATGTATCTTTGGTCTCATCGATGATGTTTATGTTTACCTGTCAGCTCATCATTGCTATAGGGTGGGGAACCTTTGCGCTGATCGCGTACTGGGTTTGTCCATGTTGATTGGCATCCAATGGAGTCTGCTCCACTCCCCTGGCATGGCTCCCCGGCGAGGGATCGGACGGCGCTGTTCCTGACATGTTTGTCGGGGCAATTGAGGATAAGAGGGAGACGAATAGGATACGCATGAGTTTGGTAAGTTTGGGTGTCTCTTCACTGGGAGGAATTTGACCACTTCTGTGGTCTGTGGTTGCCGGGTTGATTGTATCACCAATACGTCATCGAAAGTCAATTGGTGGTCAGGTGCGATATGTGACACAAATGCTGACTTATCAAAGTAACAAAGGGATCAGGTCACCCACAAGAAATACGGGATAGGATACATAGATGCAAAAAAGGCCAGAATTGAAGAATGATGCCTCGGCTGTGTAGGACTGCGCCATCATGCGAGCCTTCTTTCAACGCCCCGAGTCTCTTGCTCGCTGCTCGCTTGCGCTGCTCACGCCATGGAATGTGGTGTGGTTTCGTAACGTTACGTCGGGGTCTTATTGGCATCGATATCTACCTGGGTATATGCCTAGATAGAAGGATAGTCACACAACCTTTCCTTGGATGCATAGCGCGCTATTGGGGTGATAGTTGGTCAAGAAGAGTGGTGAGCTCGAACAGTTCCTTTGGACCATTTGAACTTCGATATACCTATCCCTTTAGCTGGCAAGGAGCTGCAGTCCGTACCCCGCCACAACACTATCAGGATAACTAGGTAAATCATAAGATAAGAATAATCTAATTTAGTAGAACATTATGTAAGAGTACCTCCTATTAAGGTAAGACTGAGCGATAATTAGGGTGTCCCTTAAGTAAATATGCATTATTAGCTTAAAAGACATAGCCGCCTTTTCTTCATTTCTCTCAATGTGCCATGAAGCCACGAGAAGTGCTAATTTTGAGGCCCAACGCCCACAGTTCCCACGGCACTGGGCTATGTTTGTACTATGAAACCCAAGGCTCTCCCCAAGGCATCTAGGGCCAGGAAGAGGTGTGAAAGTATTTCCCCCATGCTGTGTATACGGACAGGCCACAAAAATCAACATCGATCAATTCTATATTTAGCCCGAATCCTCTGAAATGGTATAGAAACTTGAATTAGTATATAAAGTTATTATATTATTAAGACTAGGTATGTTAAAGACTTTATTCTTTGACATCCTTTTGAGAGCTTAGTCGCCACAATCAACAAGATCATCTCGATGCCTTTTCGATTACTGCCAATGGCCACGGAAAGTAAATTTTACTTTTTGATTATCAATCATCTTAGTAGCGGACAGTGGTTAGTACTTCTAATAAACAACCGATACTCCTACCAAGGAGCACTTAACAAGTAGCCCGTACCTGCACTCTACGATATCGCAGTCTATTATGGTCAAGTGTTAGTCAAAAGGTTTCTGGTTCAATCAACTTACAGACGTGGCAAGTCTCGGAACAAGCATGCAGCTCCCTTCAGCCCGTCAAAACTTGGCGTGGACTACCCCGAGCTCAACTATCCATCATTATTCGTCCGCTTAGCATTTGGCTTACTTAGCCGCAAATACACCAATGCCTTGTTTCTCAGCTGAGGTTAACGCCTGCGACAGAACAGCTGACTGCACTGATCTCCCTGCATCCGCAACAGGAGAGAGCCGTAAGTAACACTAACATAGGAGATCACTCGGAGTATCCACTGCTCCCACGAAGTATATACCTATGGCCACTACTTAATATCGATGGTCAGCCCATTTCACTAGAGAATGTCGATATATTATTAATAAACTAAATCCTAGTTGCTATACCTGATGTCTCACGGATAAAGAATAATATTAAATGTCGTTAAACCCTATGAACATTAAAATGTGGGAATTATCCGTCACGACTTGCGTGGAATAACCCGATGGGTTAAGAGGTCTGTCCATATGAGATGATTTGACCAAATGTGAACAGAGAAATAGTGAGATTCAGGCTAGTACTTACAGTATCTCTTTAAAGAAATCTGCAGGTTAGAGAAGTGTATACGCGTATCTATTGTTAACTGTAGCTCGTGATATGAATAAGGTTCTGTATTAGCAGAAGCTTAATTAAACCTCCACAAATGGGAAGTAGTCTATCAGGGGGTTCGTTTTTCCACGGCATTGAACAATTTGCCCCGATCATCCCGTTTAATTGCCCCGTCGGTGGGATGTTGGCCCGTCTGCGAATACTACAGTACGTAATTCAGCCGTGCACACAAGTGCCGTGGTCTTGCAACTCTGGAAAGATTATTTAATCACTAATCCAGGCAGTCGTTCGCACGAGTGCCGTTCGTTGTCTTGCAACTTCTCAATGACGACTCACTCCAAGACACGGATCACGTCACCAACCTCGGCCATCATTGACGCTAATCGGCTGGGGCCAATGGATCCCCATTCCTAGAGCGGACTTCCTAGAGCGGACTTTTGAACATCAGTCGTGATGATAAATCAGTTTGGCAGTAGCAGTTGTGTATAAGAACTCACGAGCAAGGTGCCGATGAGGAGGAAATGGACTCACTCATTCATATCAGCAAGTCTCTCAATACTACCGCAACATGAAATTCCTGACTGGTCTCTTCTACGCCGTAACGGCAACGGCCTTTGCCGCCGCCAAGTAAGCGCCGCGCACCCCCAACCCACCAACGTGTGGTTTTGTTCTGCCGAGGCGTCGTTGACAATTACTAGGCCTGATGTCCGCTTTGGACTTGTTGACCCCCCGCCCAAGTTGGCCCAGACCGTCAAGACGCGATACGTCAAGGTCAACGGCGACAAGCTCGCCTACCGTCGTTTCGGTGCCAAATCCGGCGCCCTCCCGGTCGTTTTCCTCCCCAACTTCCGCGCCAGCATGGACATTGCCGACCCGCTACTGTTCAACTACATTGCCGAATCCCGGGAGGTTATCCTCTTCAACAATGCCGGTGTTGGCCACAGCGAGGGTGTTGTCGCCGACTCGATTGCCAAGCAGGGTGACACAGCTGCGGACTTCCTCGCTGCCATTGGCGTTAAGAAGGCGAACGTGTTTGGTTTCTCTATGGGTGGTGGTGTTGCCCAGCACGTCGGTATCAACTATCCTGACCTCGTCGAGAAGCTGGTGTTGGCCGGCTCGATTATTGGAAACGGCACAGGTACGCAGGAGGTCGCCCCGGGAACGTTTGAGAAAGCCAGGCAGCCCGAGGTCTCTATCGAGGACATCTTGAGCCTGTTCTTCTATCCATCCGAGACGAGCGAGGCCGCAGGCATTGCCTGGATAACCCGAGCCTCCGAGCGCCAGGTCAAGGGTGAAAACAGGACGGCGTCAATCCAGGAGCCTGGCACTTCGTCGCACTTGAAGGCTATTTTAGACTTCACTCAAAACTCGACATATTTCGACCAGATCAAGACTATCAAGGCCCCCATCTTGGTGACCAACGGCAAGACTGACGTCTTAGCACCCACAATCAACTCGTTTTTGCTGCAACAGCAACTGCCAAACGCTCAGCTTCACCTTTACTCCGACTCCGGCCATGGGCACCTCTTCCAGTTTGCCAAGCAGTGGGTCGAGTCACTTGTCTACTTCCTTGACGCTTGAAGTCCGCGTTCAAGATAGAAAAGAAGCCAACCGATAGAGATGAGCGTACGCTACTAGCTCATCTACTACTTTACAATGTCTCCCTCGGGTTTTATCTACCTTTCCACCTCCCTACTATTCAAATTTAAACTATAGCTAAACCTTGCGCAATACAATATTTATTTTGTACTACCTTACCGTCCTTAATTATGGCTGCAACTCGTAGCACTACCTGTCTCTGAAGAACAAGTGGACCTCTAGGAGCACCAGCGGTAGTGGCTCTGTTCCTCCCACCTCCAGTGCCACCAAGTCGGCTATCGCCGCTGCTGCTGCCCCTGTCGGGGAGATGCCTGCTGCTGAGACCGCCGTTGCTGAAACCCCTGCCGAGACTGAGCTCTCAGCCAACTCTACCAAGTCTCATGCAAGATTGAGAGCATACTTGATCACTACTAGCCAAACGAAAATCCGTCTCTTTATGCACCTCTCGAGGGTGTCGACTGCTGCTTATTTGCATGACGCCCGCATAAACAGTTGTTTGATAAGCCAGTGATGTCTTAGTTCCTCATAGTACTAAGAAATTTGGTGACAAGCCTGGCAGCAAGCTTCGCGTCTTCATGTAGTTGCATCAGGAAGATTCATGACCGAGGCAGAAAGTAGGAAGGCAATATCTATATAGGTATACTGCCCATCTCGTATTCAAGGTCTATGTGAACTGTCCCTCATCAGTCCTCTGCTCCTTGTTGTCCGCTACTACTGGGCCTGTTGAAAAATGCTTTTTGAACCATTCCCTGCAAGAACTGGTACCTCGGTGTCCAACTGCACTCAATAGCAGATCCCTTGATTCTCGCCGCGAGCCTCACCACCCTTGCAGCAGCGTTACGAGGTGGCTATGTCTGTATGGGTGTCAGCTTGCCTCAAAAAGGCGGACAAGATTTTGACAAAATTCCACAAGAGCACAGCCTTTTTTTCAAGTCAAGTCTACCAAGTGGGATAAAGTTGGCTGGGTTGTGTGCATCGGACGAGCCATCAAGGCGCTGTGCGGCAAGTTGAGGTACTGCTGCACGAATACGAAGGCCATAATTTACGTGATGGAAAGGCTATCTAAGAGAGTTTCTAAGCTGAAGTTGAAGTAGGTGTTGCAATCTAAGCGAAAATGACTGGACTAATTAATTACATACCTAGGGAGAAGCCAAAGCCTGCTGGAGAGAAAACAGAGCCTCAAGAGGGACCACAGTCTCGAGAGGGATTAGATCCTGCCCAAGAGAAAGCAGAACAACCTTGTGAGCACAAAAAGCGAACCAGGAGAACACCCAAAAGCCCAAGACACATAAGCAACGGAACAATGAAGCTTGGAATTTTGGAGGGGCAGTTGTTGGTGCCGCGATTGGTGCTGCCGCCAGGTTCTTTGTGGGAGGTAGTTGGATGTGAGCCGCGATTGGCGGAGCGGTCGGCGGTGTTGTGGGTGGGTTGTTGGGTTGGTTTTCGAGTCGATGAGAAGTGACACTCTGTATTATTAAGGGGTGGGCGGATGGATGGTGGTCAAGGTGGTTTCATTTTTGGTCGATCGCTTACCCATTCCATTTATACGATGGTCAATCTTTGATCTATTCCTTTGCTAAAGCATCAATCGCTAGTCTATCTCTTTTATAAAGTACCAGGAAATCATATGCGAAATGCTATTCCAGCATTCCCTCGCTGGGGCTTGAAGTCCTTCCAGATGAGTAGATGAATTTGAGAGGTGACTATCGTCGCGGCTGCTTTCTATAGGGATTTCGCCTGGCGCGAAGATGACCCATTCTTTCTGCCAATAGCCTCGTCATCTGCGCCATCCGTATCGCCATTAGCGGGAGAAGGCGCGTGGCGCGCGTCGAGGTAACTGACAAGGGCTTGCCGTTACCGATTCAACGGAACAAACGCTCCAAAGGCGGAAATCCATGCCGTCTACGCAAGCCACAAGATCGCTCTATTTAGGTTGACTATTCCAGCCAGAGCCTGTTAGGGCTGAAGGCCCTGCGCACATCTCCGATTCAATGCCAACCTCAGCTGATCCAGCCTCTTCCTTTGCTCCATTGTTCAACTGTTGGTGGAGGCTCAACCGCTGGGCTACTGGCCAAGCAGTTCGCTTATGCATCTCGCGGTCGAGACTGGACAACGCAGAGAGACTATTACCGGCCGCCAAGCCTATAGCGGGGGACTATTGGAATGCTTGGTCGCGCTAGGGAGGATGAAGAGCCAACAGCCAGTGATGCAGTGAATAAAGAGATAAAAAGAATAAACACGAGGTCGCTATTGAGTAGGCCTCCAAGCTAGCAAACAAAGCGAGCGTATTTTCCGAAATATTGTGCGTTGATGCACGAGTTATTGAGAAGCCTGGGGTATTGGGCTTGATTCCCGAAAAGATCCGTGCTGATAAGATCCCCCATCTGATAACCATGGTCGATCATGCTCTGGCCTTGAGCCAACCCGCTCGTTGCTCTGTCGGAATAATGTCCACGTCATGAGTTCTTCAATGGAAGAAATTGTTTGTCTCAAGCCGCGCGTTTCGCACATTAAACGTCCCGTTCCAAATACCCAAACGGAAAAGCCGCTGCAGAAGCGAAGCGTTATAGAATCTTAGCACAGCGTTAGTGCGAATAGTGGCGCAGCTGAGACCGCAGTCAGACCAAAGCTGCAAGCCTCCAGATCGCACCAACCTCTTTTCGCTCCCTCTCGGCCTCGCCGACTGCCCATTCGGGTCCGGAAGCAAGGGCTACGGAGGTGGCTTTCTCGCTTCGCCCTGCGGCTCTGCAGTCACAGCCAGCCAAACGCTGCCAGTCCAAGAAATCTCCGACGCTACGTTGCCGGACATGTTTCCAGTTTCAGCTTCCCCGTCTAGAGGTGGCTTGTTGGAATCTGGCTGAAACCCACCAACGTGTCGTGCTGGACCCGATAACCTGGGTCAAGATGCATCTGAAAGAATAGCAACAGCTATGAACTAGCCATTTTGGTCGTGTGCTGTTGGTAAACAAGGGATATTTTCGTCATGATTGGCTGTCTTGGCTTAATCTCGATGGACTCTTGGTATCTGGCTCTGCTTGACCGCTCTCCTATAAACCACTCCTCCAGACCGTCAACATGTGTTCGTTTGACTCTTCATTTCACATCACATTCTGAGCGTTCTTGGCGGTTGAATTCTTTCATCATTTCTCTTTATTTTCTTGCGTTATCTTCAATTCGATCTACAAGGTGCCGCTTGAGCCCCGCCGCCCCTGTCGATCACGACGTGACAAAGCGATGGACCCTCAAGCCACTCCAAGAGAGCCCACTGGGTTTTTAAACTACCCGAAGCCCACACAAGGGTCAGTCAACATGCGATCGACTTTGGGGATATGTGCTGACTTGGGGTAGGCCCGAGAGTGTCTTGCAGAGAGGAAAGTTAGCAAACCCTGTTTTAAGAGGACCGTTCTTGGTCATCTTTGCTTTTCTGTAAGTCATTGCTGTGATACTACCAATATGCATCTAACTCTAGCAGGATTGAATGGGTTCGGCTGGTCCGAGAGTTGGTTTGGCACAATGCCCGCTTCGATTCGTTACGCAATATTCGACAAGAGCTCGAGTGCTACGAAGCACGATACGACCCAGCAGTCATTCCCATTCCATGCGACAATACCTCCTCAGATGACGAGTTTGACCTTGCTACTCCTTCATCGCCAACACTTGTACCATCCGAGCCGATGACCGAGACCCCATACTATTCAGTTTCCGATTACCGAGCTATGTACTTGTCCGGACAGGCGACGCCGACCGATGTTGCCCGCGCCCTGTTATCATTGATCCGACGTGATATCAGCCCTCAAGGGAAGCATTCGACAGCATGGATCGACACCAAGGTGGACCTGGTTCTCAAAGCCGCCGAAGAATCGACTATTCGCTATCGACAAAACCGATCCCTTGGCCCTCTTGATGGTGTCCCTGCGTCAATCAAGGATGATTTCGATCTCGACGGTTACGATATGACGATGGGTTCAAACAAGAACTACGCCGGACGAGCTGTGAAGAGTGGCTCCATCACCAACTGGAGTGTGCGAAAGCTACAAGAGGCGGGTGTTGTTATTCTGGGGAAGCTCACTATGCATGAGTTTGGTATGGGTGAGCATACGACACTCTTATTACACACGGCGATTACCATTCTAACTTTTGGCAAGATACTACCGGTAACAATCCCAATCATGGCACACCACTCAACCCCTTCAACGCTGGGTATTATGCTGGCGGAAGCTCATCGGGAGCTGGTTATGCAGTCGGTGCTGGCTTGATCCCAATCGCTCTCGGAGGTGACGCTGGCGGAAGTCTTCGTGTCCCAGCCGCATACTGTTCAGTCTTTGGTCTCAAGCCTACTCACGGCCGTCTCTCTTCATATCCGACACCAAACCCGGCTCCGACTTGCTCCGTCCAAGGACCTATGGCAGCCGACATGTACTCTCTCGCTACCGTCTACGAGACTATCGCAGACCCTCATCCTTCCTCGCCGTTTCCTCAACTCTGCCGGGAGCCCTCGAGGCCGTCGACGAAACTTCTCGGAGTCTATGAACCATGGTTCTCATGTGCGGCATTGGGGGTTCAGGACTTGACTAGAAGTCTAGTGGGCAAGCTCTGTACCGACCATGGCTATACCGTTGTGCCAATTGGCATTCCTTTCACAGAGGAGGGGCAAATTGCGCATGCAATGACTGTCTTGACGGATGCGGCTTCCCTTTTGCCGGACACAAAGGATATCACAGCTGCGACAAAGATCTTGCTTGCAGTTGGACGTACGACACCAGCTACAGATTATCTTCTTGCTCAAAAGCTTCGAAGCCTTTTGATGCAACATCTCTCTCATCTGTGGCAGATGTATCCAGGAATGCTCATTATCACACCTACCACGGCTTGTGCGGGTGCCCCAATCCGAGGTGGGGAGAGCGAGTTGAAGTACGGAGTCAGCGATGGCAACCTCACGATAGAGAGCATGACTTATGTGTGGCTGGCCAATTTCTGCGGACTTCCATCCATCTCAGTCCCGGCTGGGTTCGTGATCCCGGAAGGACAAGACAGAGCGGGCGAGGAAGCGGATGAGAAGACGGAAGGCAAAGTGCCAATTGGCCTGATGGCGACTGGAGAGTGGTGCAGCGAGAAGGCGCTGCTTGACTTTGGTGTCGATGCCGAGGCTGCCGGAAGTGAGAGGCGATGCAGGCCACCTATCTGGGAGGACATGATTAAGCAGGCAAAGATGCTCTCGCAGGCGAGAGAAAAGTCTTGCCCGAATGAAAAGGAGGGGAGCTTATAGCATGAAGGAGAGAGAATATACCCATAGCAATTTGTTTTGTCAGTTATTAGCCTTGCGTTTTCATAGAGAACACTTTAAAAAGATTGAATATTTTGTCAAAATCGGTGCCCAAACGTGGAGAACATGAATTGCGGTAATTTATCATGGGAATATTTCGAAAGCCGTCTGTATGGAACCTGAGGGATCATTGCTAAACATTGTGATAGAGAACGCAGGCACCCGGTTGGTTGCTCTCTCGCTCTTCACTAACCAAATTGAGGACGGGCGTTCTACACCCACAAAGGATCGATAGCTCAGCGGTACGAGCGAGGGATTGCAGATCCCTAGGTCCCGTGTTCGATCCACGGTCGGTCCTGTTGGTCTTCTTTTTGACTCATGTGGGAAAAGGACAGGTGGCATATGTATTTTGTTAGTTATTCGCCTTGCATTTCTGTTTAGAGCACTTTCAAGAGACCAAGTACTCCAAAAGAGCGTCCAATCTCGTGAGGCATCAATCGAGCGATTTCTTTCAACAGTCTTTGTAAAACTAGATAGGAGCCCAATGACAATAGGTACCTAGGTACCCAGGCTGGAGGCTCTTTGCACGCCACCTACCAACTGTGACTTGAAAGTTCTATAATGACCAGAAAGAGATATCTGTGATTAGAGAATCAGGTAAGCCAGTAATCACCCTCAAAGTGTCCCTTAAATGTGACAACAGATTCCGAGTCTCCGGGTCTGTAGAGGTTGACTTGCAAGCCGGGGGGTCCATCAATTTTCAGATACACTCGCCTCGTCCCAGACTCTTGGTTATTGTCTACCGGAGGATCTGCAGGCGCCCAGCGGATATGAAGCATGCCAGAGGGAGTTACAATCTTGGAATCAACTTCTTTGAGTAAGGCTGGCAGTGGCTTGACATCTGCAACCGCGAAGCCGGGGTGCGCTGGATTTACGCCGAGGATCATGGTGGATAGTTCGTAGAGAGGAACTTTGTGTAAACCAAAATGTTAGTGATGTGTCTGCTTGATGAAATTGGTTGAAGTTCTCGCTTGGGAAGAGAAGTGAGAAAATGGGACTCACCCGCAGACCAGGCATGGCAGTCACTCCTAGGGCTCACCAGCGTTTCAGCCCAGGTGTCGAGCCCTTCAGCTACCATGGCTTCCCACGATCCCCAGTACTCCTGCCTT
Source organism: Fusarium falciforme (assembly GCF_026873545.1). Classification (NCBI taxonomy): domain Eukaryota; kingdom Fungi; phylum Ascomycota; class Sordariomycetes; order Hypocreales; family Nectriaceae; genus Fusarium; species Fusarium falciforme. The sequence goes on from NC_070555.1 coordinate 2,441,257, forward strand.
TTCTCGTACAAGCCTGTTTTCTCGAGCGCCCTGAAGAGGTAGAATGCCTGTGACAGTGTCACCTCGTGTACGGCCTTGTCGTCAAGGGCCCTGTTGATCAAATCTCTTGCTTCGTTACCCTCAATAGCCCCTGAAAGAACGGCGTAGATCTGGCAATGTTGGCTTCGCCAGTCTACAGGAGACTCTGAGAAGGTATCGATTGGTCCATCATAGTACCAGGTCCCGTCAAAGCAGTGCGCGTTGATGGCAGATATGACGGTCGCTTTTCGATAAAGGTACTCAGTCGCCAAACCATCTCTCCCTATGAATCTAGCCACCTCTGCCGAGTACTCCAAAGCCATAGCATAGACCAGACTGAAGTATGTCACTGGCCCAACCTTGGATGCCGGAGGTACTCCCCACTCCCAGTCATCCACCCAGTCGACAAAAGACCAAAATCTCCGATCCAAGGGCCCAATCAGCCCCTGCTCCGTGAGTTGACGGTCGTAGTAGCCGAGGATGGTATCAATGGTGGGAAAGAACCGTTTCGCCAGTGAGACATCGCCTTTGTACATGATGTGGTCGTGTACCATCATGGGGAAGAAGAGTGAGAAGCCTGGCAGAGACAGATTGGTGTGAGCTGGATAACGCATAGCAATCAGGCCGTGGGGTCTCAAGCTGGAATGGAAGTCAAGCAATGCCTTGCGCGCGAGACGATCGTCACCGGACACAATGTAGGTCAACAAGATCTGCGTTCGTGTGTCGAACAAGAATTGTGACTGTTCGTAGTATGGGCAATCTTCGTAGGTTTCATGCATACAGTTCTTCAAAGTACGCAAAGAGATGTCCCAGAACTGCTGCTTCATTGGAGAAGACTGTGCCTTGAATTTGGCTCTGACGTCCAAAGGATAGTTTGTTTCTTTGTACGAGATGTCAGAGATGATCAGTGACTCAGCCTTTGTGTTGACCTTGACTCGCAGGAACCTGAAGGCGCGGAACCAAAAAGTTTCATAGACTTCAGATTGGCGACCAGCGACGACATATTCATCCCAGACGCCGTTGAGATGTCCGTTCTGAAAATCGACCCTGTTCCCTTTCTTTCGGGTGATCTCGCGATCACGAGGCTCCAGCTCGTAGGACTCGGCACTGAGATGCCCAACGTGTGCTCCAGCGCCATTATCGAAAGTGAATGTTAAATACCCCGTTGTGTATTCTGCAGCCTGGATATCGAGCAAAACCTTGCTGTTGGCAGGAATGGTGACTGGTTTGCCGCGGATCAAGAGTGAGTTCCATTCCTCCAGTGCTTTTTGGGGGGAAACACCAGACACCTTGATGACCTTTACAACACCCTTGAAGCGCTTGGGGATGTATGTCAAGGCTGGAATACTGCGAGGGAAGAGATTCCAAGGCAAAATAGAAAAGTCCGGCATCGGATTGTCGTCAAGGAGGCCCTTTGCCTTTGACCAAGCGTGGTCATCAAAACCTGGCATCTCCCATCCGAAATGCCTCAAGCTCCCTTGAACCTTTTCGTTAACAGAGAGAAAGAGGTCCATTTCAGACTGTCCTAGGAATGCAGTGGACGTGTCTTCGATGCATGACCATCGTTCATCGGTGGCCAGAAGAAACTAAACAGGTTAGCGACAAGGTTATACCGAGGGTTAAGGGGGATCTCACTCCTTCACTTCTTGCAAGGAGCATGAAACCTGGAGTTCCGGTTCGCATGATAGAGGTGTTGCCTCTATGTGCCGGAGAGTAGCGAAGTACCTGCGCAGCGATGACGTTTGTCCCAGGTCGAAGGTGAGGCGTTGCATCGACTGTCTCGTAATGCCAGTGCAGCGGCGTGCCCTTGCAGGGACCAAAGCTGATGAGATGACCGTTGAGATATAGACGATAGCGAGAATCGGCTGTAACATTGATGCTCATAGGCGAGGTGTCTAATAGCTCGAACTCCCTGCGGAAGAGCACAATGCTGCCGGGATTGCGGGAGTCATCGTAGCCCGGAAGCCAAATCCACTTGGTCAAAGATTCCCATGGAGAGTCCATATTGACAGAAGTAGTTGAAGAAAGTGTATCCAATGAGCTGTTGTCAAGCACGGGGTGTTCTCCAGGGCTGAGGTTCTGTTGAAAAAAGAGAAACAAAAGTCAAGTAGGTAGATCCCTTGAAAGGGCCGATAGAGCTTCAATAAGATGGTTGACTTGAGGCGAACTAGACCCTGTGAGAAGTTCACGAGAAGATCAGCATTTGCTTGTTTGCAAGCTCGCTGTGGTTTCGCCCGAGAACTGTGTTAGGTCTGCAAGGGGACAAAAACTTGGGTTATCTTAAGCGCAACCAGCATGATTTGACATGATACGGTTCATTCTTAATGTCGACACGGAGAAGTTGGTAGCATGGATCATTCTACGCCAGCGGCTCGCATTGCTTAAAGAGGGAATCTGTCCTAGATGAGTAACCAGACGCGACACGAAAGCTCAGAGAATGATGGCCCAAGTCGGTCCAGATGAGGCGCAATGCAGTATTTAGCCGCAAAAAGCGTAAAATCAGCCCCAGGTTGGGTTTGGCGATTGAGGGGGATTTTACGTATCAAATGCGAATATTCTAATCCTGTTCCAGGGGAGATGGCCCACCTCCCCGTTTGCTTGACTCGCTCGTTAGTCCAACATCATGGATGGTTGTTAACCTAACCATGGGCCGATAATCATTAAGTCTGGGGTGCTGACGAACTCGGCAAGCCTCGGGACAAAGAGCCGGGCTCTCTTCCGCAATGCGTGGCCACGAGAGTTGGCATAGCGTAGCGTGAGTCGATCATCCTCAATGCTCAGAGAGTCCAGACCTTGGTCACGCTTTTCATTTAGCCGGAAGAGACTGCCAGTTCTCCCCCTCTACCCGGTCGTCTCCGCCGTGCAATTGTTATTTGCCGTGAGGTTAAGGTTGCCCGGAGGCTTTTCCACGCTCCCGCTGGTCCACTAACGCCACATGCTACATCAGTAGAATTCCTCCCCCATGGGGGAAGGACATGTAGACAGTACCCCATGGGGGCGCGGGAGAGGTGGACCAAGCATCGCATGTTTGCACCTTTTGCGTAGTTACTGTGTAAAAGAGCCCCGGCTCTTGCTAAGGGCAGCTCGGGAGAGAAAGAAACGAATGAAGGACACACAACCATCACGAAGGCCCCTATATATACCTCGCCGCATGCCGGTCCGGAAGTGAATTCGATCCAGCTTATATCTCACATCATTTCTCATCTTGTTTCGATCAATAATTGCCTCAACTAGATCGCCTTACCCAAGCTCATCATGGCTGACCGGGAGCGTATGCATGAGCTCATCCGAGACTCTCCGCCTTGGTACAAAGTACCCAGTCTGATCAAGCTCTACCTTCTTCTCATTGCGCCCCTCCTCACTTCAGCGGCGGTGGGATTCGACAACAGCTTGACCAATGGACTCCAATCCATTGATGCTTTTATGGATGAGTTTGGCCATCCCACTGGCTCGAGACTTGGCTTCTTCGGTGCCTCTGTGTCCGTTGGTGGTATCGTGGGCTGCCTTATATGCGGCCCGTTGGTCGAGTACTTTGGTAGACGACCACTGTGCTCCGCCGGCGCCGTTATGGTTGTGGGCATTGCTATTATGCAGACCTGGGCCACCAACTTTGAGATGTTTGTCGGCGGCAAGGTGCTCATCGGACTGGGCGTTGTCCTTCAACAAGCAGCAGCGCCAGTTCTTGTATCTGAGCTCGCGCATCCCAAGCAACGAGTCTCAATTACCGCATTCTACAACACAAACATCTTTATCGGTCTAATCATCGGAGGCTGGGCTACGTTTGGCACTTATCCGATAGAGTCGAATTGGTCTTGGAGGCTTCCTTGCATTCTTCAGGCCATCATTCCCACTTACCAGGCTATCATGGTTTGGTTCTGCCCTGAAAGTCCCAGATGGCTCATCTCCAAGGGTCGTGTCGAGGAAGCCCGCAAGATTCTCATCAAGTGGCACGGAGACGGTGTTGAGACCGAGCTCGTTCGCCTGGAGTTACAGGAGATTATCGCTGGCATTGAGGCGGATCAGACGCAGATCAAGCTCAACTGGGATGGCCTCAAGAGCGTTGTCGGTACCAAAGGAAACCGTCATCGTCTTTGGATTTGTATGTGGACAGCCATCGGTTCACAGTCGATCGGAGGTGGTTATACTGCCAACTACCTCCCTCTTATTCTCGATCAAATCGGTATGAGGACCCAGTCTCAGAAGACTCTGATCAACGCCCTCCTCAACGTTTGGAACTGGATCGTTGCCTTTATCGCGGCTATGATCATCCCCAAGGTCGGACGACGAACCATTTTTCTTATCTCGGCCCTTGGAACCAACGTCACCTTTATCATCTGGACTGCTTTGTCCGCCGAGTATGACAAGAACCCGAAGCTCGGCTTTGGTATTGGAGTTCTCGTCATGATATTCTCTGGAAGCTTCTTCGCCTGCCTATGCTGGATTCCGCTGGTCATCGCCTATCCCATTGAAGCTGTCACCACCAAGCAGCGCAGTATCTACTTTTCCATCACCTTGCTCACAATCAACCTTACTGCCTTCATCAACAGTTATCTTAGCCCCATCGGTATCGGCGCGATTGGGTGGCGATATTACCTCCCATGCGTCTTTTGGAACCTGATCCTTTTGCTCATCATCTATTTCACCTTTGTGGAGACTACTGGCATGACTCTGGAGGAAATTGCCACTGTTTTCGATGGTTATGAGGCTTTTGAGAATGCTGCTGCTGCCGTTGGGGAGGATCTGAACATGAAGAATGGCGAGGTTGTTGAACTTGCCCCGACTGCGTCTCATAAGGACAAGGTTTGAGTAGTTGTCAGGCATCACCCAAAATTGCTCGGAGCTAATTCTGTCATTATCTCCGTTTGTGGATGGATTTCTAAGCACTGTATTGGGCTGTAGGATTGGAAATTTAGCTGTAGTTGGGCCGTATTGCCAAAATCGATACTTGACCCTTTAGGGCAAGTTAAGCTCTTGACTGAGGGCGTAAATGATGTCTCTAGAACCAATAACCGAGAGGCTACAGTGTGACGACAATGAGTTGAGGATAAGTGGCAATACTCACACTCCTCTCCTTGGCACTTGTTGGTTCAGAGATTAGACGAATCTGCACGTGAAACCCGTTCCAGATACGGCTATAAATCACCGAGTCTGCTATCATGGGCGCCACTGCGTTAGCCCCTGCGCCCCTTTGACTCCCTCATTTGAAAAAAAAAAAAAAAAAAAAAAAATGGTTCTTTTCAACATCCCCAAGCCTGCTGTTCCCCATGGTGGCTGGGTTGTCGTCACTGGTGTCAGTGGTCTCGTTGGCTCACACGTTGCGGACCAAGCCCTCCGCGTCGGCTTCAGGGTCCGCAGGACTACCCGGAGTACCGAGAAGAACGCATGGGTAAAGGAGCACTTCCAGAGCCGTTATGGAGTGGAGAACTTTGAACTATTTGAGGTGCCAGACATGGTTGCCAAGGGCGCCTTTGAGAATGTGGTCGCAGGTCAGATCACAAGCATCTCCAGTGTGGTTGACCTGCTCACCAATCTCATCCAACATCAAGCGCCTCTGGCTTCATTCACGTTGCAACTGATACTACAATCTCGATCAATGCCCATATTGCGATAGAAAACGTCGTGGATGTAGCCATCAACGGCATCAAAGCTGCAGCGAAGGAGTCAAGCACAAAATGCTTTATCTACACGTCTTCCTCTTTTGCGGCCACATTTCTGAGTCCGGATAAAAGACTCGCCATCACTACCAAAACTTTCAACGACGGAGCTGTCAGAAAGGCGAATCTACCGGGTCCTGAGGGAGATGTTGTCTACGCGGCCAGTAAAGTTGAAGCTGAGCGACGAATTATGGCTTGGGTCAAGAAGAACAAGCCTAACTTGGTAGTTAACATGGGCACGGTGCCATTGCATTCTTCCATTCTTAACACTCTTGCTAACAAAAGAAGTTCTCCTCAACGCGAACATTGGCCCAATTATTAGTTCTACCCATCAAGGCTATCCAACATCTTCTCGCTAGGTCAAGGCCCTTTGCGGAGCAGACTACGACGTCGACCTCAAGATCCCTGCTCAGCACTTTGTCAACGTACAGGATGACGCGCGGCTACATTGTGTCGCTCTGGCTCATCTTTCACTAGAGTCTGAACGCATCTTTGCGGTGGCTGGGCCTGTGAAGTCAAATGCCATCATCAACATTCTCAGGAGGCAATTCCCCCAGAAAGGATACAAGCACGTTTTAGATGATGAGAATGATCTGGCAGTTGATGAGCCAGCCCAGCGGGCGGAGGAGCTACTTGTTGAGGTGTATGGCACTGGGTTTGCCAGCTTGGAAGAGAGCGTCTCGGCTAATACTGCCGAGTTGGTGAATTGACGCTGCCCTCCTGTATCTGAGTATCTACATCGATGTGGTTATAGATCAACAAAGCTTCACAATCAATATTGTTATCTACCATATAATATTGAGAAGTAAAGCTCTGGAGGAATCTCAAGAGCTGTTGAGAAAGAGCCATACTGTCTCACGATCGCCATGATACGCCCATCACCGCCCCTCCATGAGACAACAGACTGACTCTGCGAGAGGTTTAAGCACCAATTGGGCTGGGTAGAGTCATTGTCACTAGTTGACAACCACCTTCATGCGGCCAAGGTTCTGAATTTGGGCATAAGGAGTCTTGGCATCGCCCTTGCGGTTGGAAGCCACACGAACCGCGACGTAGTAGGTCCCCTTCTTCCTGTAGGTTTGAGAAACCGTGACGTCCATGACACCCTTGGCCTTCCCAAAGTCCTTCTTGACAAATATTCCGGTTCCCTCAAAGTCCCAGTCTACCGAGGTGACGGATCCAGTGCCAGTGGGAACTTCAATGTGCGCGTTGAAAGATACAGAGCGTCCAGCCCTGGTGGTGACTGAAGTCTTTCCGCCAGAAGTCAGGTTTACAATAGGCTGGATGCCCTTGCGCTGCACGGCAGTGGCGGGGACCTTGACTTGTCCATCCGTCACGCCATAAGAAGTTCCCGTAGGAGGAGTTCTTCCCTTTTCCACCCAGACACTCAGATCCCGGAGATGTTGTTCGGCCATATCGATGTAATTGACAAGACGCGTGGTCTGAGGCACCTCAACCGGTTCAATGAAGTGATCGGCGTTTTCAGCGTAATGCAGGCGGTAGTTATCGTCAAAGCGGTCTCCGAGCGCGTTACGGACTTGCTCTTTGTACCAGTCTGCATGCCATGGCATGGCGTCATAGTCCTTGAGAGTGTCCAGGACTATCATCTTGCCAGTGATGTTTCCGGTCCACAAACCGCCACCACTGGCTCCTCGTGAGATGGTGTCGGCGATGAGTGTGCTGCGCTGGGGGTATTTTGGCTTTCCGTCAGCCGTACGAAGATAGTCATATCCATAGAAGCCAGGTCTAGTGGGCACTTGGTATCTGTGGCATACCGAGCCAGCAAGCCATGCTCGGTTATCGACGCGAAGTTTGGTTCCCTTGGAGACTGACGCAAGGATGTTGGGGTTTTGTCCAGGGTCAATGACAGCCGTCTTTGAGCTCTTGTCGAGCTGTGCCGTGAAGAGTTCTCCTTTACCATCTTTTGACTGGATTATGAACTGAAGGCCGAATGCTGGCGGCTTCGAAGGGACTTTGTTAAGGGTAATGGAAACTGGGACGTTGCTGGCATCGACATCAACCCTTTGGACGACGGCATCATACTCGTATATCGATTTCCGATAGAAATCACCAAGAGTAGACTTTTCCGTTCCAAGATAGCCCTTCTTGGTCCAGAAGTCATCGACGTAGGTGGGATCGAAAGAGGCTATGGTGGGGGGAACAAGGAGTCGAAATGTGCGCAGGAAGTTGGTCCTATTCTGCGTGACGCCCTCCCAGTCTTCCCAAGCTGCAAGGGGAATGCCGAGCTCCGTAACTTCAGTAAGAACCTCTCGTCTCATGGGGTCAAGGTCCTTGAAGGGATTCAAGTCACTGCCAGGCCGAGCGGCAGATATCAGTTTGTCCTTTTGGCCCTCCAACACGAGACCGGCAAACGCCCGCATGCAAAAGTTGTTGGGGTTGGAGACTGGAACGGCTTGGACCATGGCGAGAGCACCCTGCCAGACATCAAAGGTGTTCTCGATGGCCCCGACAGTCACCATGGAGCCGCCGCTTGCGCCGTAGACGTAACCGTAGATTTTGGCGTTGGGTTTCTTATAGTAATCGGCTGCGAGCTTCCTCGACAGCTTCGCCACGGCAGCATCAGCGCGGTAGCCACCTCCTCCGGCGACATGGTTGGTATAACCACCGCTGTCAGCACCAAATCCTATGCTTCGATCTTCAGCTGTCGAGTTCTGAGTCGGGTACACGAGCTGGAAGAATCTCCCGTCCCATCCGGTCTTGGGGAAGTAAATGTTGAAGTCGATGGTGGTTCCATCAAAGTGTCCCGAGATTTTGTGATGGGGGACGGGAGCGGTGACATCAGTCTCCGCGTCAATGATAACCGTCTTGTAGGTAGCATCGACGCAATTGGGGGTGACAAGAACAGCACCGTTCCTGGTCTCGCAGTCGGGGCCTTTGGCAATGATGGGCGAAGTAAGAGCATCAACGGTTCCCGGCAACACGACAGTAGCATAGAAACAGAGCCTGTTGAAGTGTGAGCACTTTGAATGGAATGACATGGAAGTTCCCTACCATAACTGTCTCGTAGTGAAGGGCAGCATGGTTGCAGACAGTGGAGGGCTGGGCCCAGAAGGTGAGACAGTCTATGAGAAAAGGTCAAAACAATTGAAGCGAAGAAGCTGCTTGGAATGTTTCAAACTGAAATTGATGTGGCCTTGCTTGTGTCTATTATACTTTTTTCAAACTCCAAGCATGCGAGTGAGAATTGTCGTATCGTTAACGAAATATCGTATAGTAGCAATTTTCGCATTATTAATCGTCTCCATCACCACATCTCTTGTCGTTCCGCACAACCTCATCATTCATGCAAAACTCCGCTCCCCCCATCTCCTCAAAGAGGAGTTGGAAAGAAGCGCCGGTGAAGCCGATCCAATCGCCCATTAAACTGCATCTTTGCAGCTTATGGCCCCTGAGTTCAGCTTCCCCAAAACAGGATGAAGCGTCTTGGCGCGCTCTAGATAGAGTACCTAACCGAAAACCCCCGGACTTTCTCCGCCTTCTAATGAACAAAAAAACAACCTTGATAATAGTGTGACAGGAGTTTGGGAATCCCCCGCATCATCACGCGGGGCCCCAGGGGGTAAGCAGCACGAGGGGTTATCAAGGGGAAAGGTCCAGGCCCTCGGTCCAATTATGCAGCGAAACGCCGAGGGAACGGCCGACAGGCTGCATTAGCTTCTTTCCTGGAGCATATCGAACCATGAATTGGGGTTTACGCGTATAGCTCGAGGTCACTCGACCAGGTTTGATTATGCTGGCAAAAACCACCTCGCTATAACGTCAGCTGAGAAAAAAGATCGGAAGCTTCGGACCGATGAGTAAGATATGCCAACCTACGTCGATAGTTCTCCATTGCCAAGGCGCCACGGAGCGGTTCAACCTACCATCTAGAGTAGATTGAGACCCTCTACATTTTTACACCCGTGAAAGGAAGGATAGGGGAAGAAAGAGGCGTCAGTAGCGGAAGCAAGGAGTCCAGATCCTTGCCTTCTGAAGGAAACAGATTAGACATATTTCGTTTACTGCAGGATACAATGCAGCTTCAACACTTGTCACTCACCCAACGTGTGCCAGCGAATTAAGAACGCGAAGATATCCGAACGAATCTTGAAAATGCTCACATTCAGTAGTCCTGGCAGCTTCACAAGCATGGCAGGCGCCATGAAAGTCAAGGGGAACTAGCACTGCAAAGGGAATTGTTTCTGGAAAGGTTGAATGATTCAGGGGTTAGTGAAGACGCAGTGTCTCTCGTGATCAACGAACAAGCCAGGTCTCCTTGGCTCGGCCCATGCGTAGCTTATTTCCCTATGGGGTGGGTAAATAGGACAGTCATGGTCTAAACACGCCAAGCCAGGCGGTGCATCCCAAGCCTGGTCATGCTCTCGGGTTGGCTTCAACACTTTCGTATTCGATCCGTAAATCCAACCTCGTCCACCGACTTTAGCCGGTCATGGCGGAGGTGATGTAGTCATCCTAATGGTTTCTTTCAATGTCTGAGGCACCAAAGACGACCCCTCAACCGCCAATAGTGGCGTGTTCTGGCATCAGATGCGGTAGCCTCGTCTGGGACTTGGGACTTGGGTAACAAACTCATGGGATAATTATGCCCTGTTCTCTTCTTTCCGCTATCAATTCAGGCTATGAGTTCTACCAGTCGGTTCGCCTCTCGTACGACAAAACAAACCCAGATTCGATCAAAAGAAAGTAGAGGCTTACCATCCAAGACAGTCACATCGCCAATTTCAAACTACTCGAGGCACCAATGGCAGTCTTCATATCCAAGGTCACTTTTGAACATCACCGCGATGCCCTTGGAATAGGCGAGCCACGGCCTCGTATCTCATGGCGCTTCGGCGGCAATGTCGTTGACTGGGAACAAAACGCCTATGATCTCGAAATCAGACGAGGAGCTCTCGCATCATATCACGTCTCCAGCAATGACTCTTTGCTGGTTCCATGGCCTGAAAGCCCATTAGCCTCACGCGAGTCCGCGGAGGTTCGTGTTCGTGCCCATGGCCAGCCTGGGCGGGCTTCAACTCCGTGGTCTGCGTGGGCTACAGTCGAAGCCGGCCTTCTTGACGAGGTGAGCTGGGGCGGTGCGATAGCTATCGCTGCCTCTTGGAAGATTGAGCACGATAAGCCCAAGAGACCTGTCTACTTCCGCAAGTCTTTCGATCTCAACTCAAGAGGCCTATGCGTAGCACGACTCTATATCACTGCACTCGGTCTTTATGAAGCTCACATCAACGGCGAGCGTGTGGGAGATCATGTCCTGGCACCTGGCCTACAGTCTTACCATCATCGACATGTTTACAACACCTTTGATGTCAGCGGCCTGTTACACGATGGCCGTAATGTCATTCAAGTCACTGTTGCCGAAGGATGGTATTGCGGAAGACTGTTCAGCTTCGATCCCAGTGTGACACGGAACCACTGGGGGGACAAGATTGGCCTTCTGTCATTGCTACATGTCACTCTCGCAGATGGTTCCATCGTCAAGGTTCAAACAGACTCGTCGTGGACTGCCAGCACAGGACCGTTGGTCGACTCTCAGATATACGACGGCGAAGTATACGATTCCAGACTAGAATCTTCTTTGACAGAGGCGGCTGATGATGACAACAATTGGGCCGCAGTCATTGAGCTGCCTCGCATCAAGGGAGCCCTAATGTCGCCGGATGCTCCGCCAGTACGCCGGATCGAAGAACGAAAGCCAGTCCGAATCTGGACCTCTCCTAAGGGCAAGCTCCTCGCAGACTTTGGTCAGAACTTAGCAGGATGGGTTCGCATCAAAATCAGCGGTCAGTCTGGTGACCAAGTTTCCATCTCTCACGCGGAAGTCATCGAGGACGAGGAGATTGCCATCCTCCCCTTGCGCTCTGCCAAGGCACGCGACACATTCACCCTCAACGGCCAGGACAGCCAAGTACTGGAGCCTCGATTTTCTTACCATGGTTTTCGCTACATACAGATCGACGGCTGGCCAGAAACAGATACGTTCGACGAAACTTCTGTCACTGCAGTGGTGGTCCATTCTGACTTAGAACAAACGGGTTGGTTCCATTGCAGTAACCCGCTTCTCAACCAATTTCACCAGAATGTTCGCTGGTCAATGAAGGGAAACTTTATCTCTATACCGACCGACTGCCCTCAGCGTGATGAACGAATTGGATGGACGGGCGATGTTACGGCTTTTGCCGCCACAGCAAATTTCTTGCATGACTGCTCCGGCTTCTGGCGAGGCTGGCACCGAGATGCTTGGGCTGAGATGCAACGAGATGGATCCATGAATGTTCCTCACTATGTCCCCATCACAGCGCCTGACCGACCTATCGAAGGAAACTGGCCACCGGTTCCCACAGCTATCTGGGGTGACGTCGCTGTCGCCGGTCCCTGGCAAGCTTGGCAGGCTTACGGGGACTTGGACATGCTGGAAGAGCAGTATGAACAGGCTCAAGCTTGGCTCGATATCGGTGTCGATCGAGAGGCATCAGGTCTCTGGAACAAGCAAGGGTACCAATGGGGTGACTGGCTGGACCCTTTGGCTCCCGAGTCAGACGCTGGGGCAGCTACCACGGACAAGCACTTTGTTGCAGACGCCTACTTGATCGGCATGACTGATGTTGTCGCACGAATGTCAAGAAGCCTGAACAAGATGAATCAGGTCATAAAGTATGAGGAGCAGGCCGTCAAGCTACGTCAAGCCTTTAGGGATACCTGGCTGACGGACGGCGAGCCTCGCGATCGAACTCAGACGGCCTACTCTTTGATGCTGTACTTTGACGTCTTGGTAGATGAATATGACCGCATGAAAGCAGCAAACGCTCTCCGCGAGATTATTTCCAAGAACGAATACCTTGTCGGGACCGGTTTCGCAGGAACATGGACACTCGGCCATTCTCTACGGAAGGTGGGCGCCACACAAGATTTCTACAAGATGCTACTGCAAACCCGAGTGCCCTCTTGGCTGTACCAGGTGGTTCAAGGGGCAACGACAACATGGGAGAGGTGGGATAGTCTCTTGCCCGACGGGAGTGTCAACGGCTGTGGAATGACGAGCTTCAACCATTACGCGTTCGGATCCGTAGCAGACTGGATCCATGGAACAGTTGGTGGGCTAAGGCAGGGTTGTCCGGGGTGGAAGGAGGCGATAGTTGCACCAGTACCAGGGGGAATTGTCATGAGCGCTGAGACAAGATATGTAAGTGGATATGGGACTGTCGATGTGCAGTGGTGGATAGAGGAAGGGGAGGAAGCGGCTGGAAGAAAGGGATTTCACTTGAAGGTAACTATTCCTCCAAACTCGAAGGCTCGGGTGGTCATGCCAGGTGGAGGTGAGACTTTTGAGATTGGCTCTGGTTTCTACGAGTTCCATGACCCTCACTATTCCCTGAGTAAGGGTGATCAGAGTTGAGTTAGTCCATATATAGAGGAAGCATTTAGATTGCTGTAATTGAACATCCCTTCAAGCCAAATAACATTGTACTGTGGATGGTTGAACACATAAATAGCCAAACCTCCTTGCTATTTTTGGGTATGTAATGAGGTTGAATAACTTCAATTCTGTCATGTTCCCTATTTCTAAAAACGGGTCATATGTCCGAGCAACAAAACTACTATTGTCCGCTTGCCGAAGTGTTTTTGAGGAAAGCTCTCGTTTGGAGCAGTGATAGATACAATGTACTTCGGGACTGACACACAGGTCCAAGCGCCCCGAGAAGGCTTTCGGCACAAATTACCCCGAGCCAACAATCCAGTGTCTTTTCACGGGTTCACATTCAACATATTTAGCTTATAATACCTCCGTAGTATTCAGCCTCTCCACAGATGCAGACACCTATAATAACTAAAGACATTCATCCGGCTGTATCCACAACATAGAATAGCCGTTAACACCATCAAACACGCCACCCTTCAGTGAAAGGCACCGCAAACTGCACCATGTGACCACCTTCACGCATTCGGGCCCGAATATACGCACCGAATCCGTAAATCCCAGAACCACGCCATGGTGCCTACGCTCACCTGTCTCGGCACAATATGACGCGAAATGAACCGAGATGCAGCAGGAGGTATAATATCCGTGAGGCTTGTCTAGCAATAGGTAGGACAGGGTAGTCAAGACAAGTTGTCACTTCCCAGAGTGTGAACACAGGAACACTTTGCATGTAATTGTCGAACATGGCTGAAACAACCGACCTTCAAGTATTCCCAGGTTTGTATTACTTGAATTTTCTTAGGCGAGATGATGTGCTGACATCCAAAATTTCTTAGGGGCTACATGGACTGCCAGCAACGGACGGCACATCCAGGCCCACGGCGGAGGCTTCCTCAAAGTGGGAGCCACGTGGTATTGGCATGGCGAGGACAAGACACAAGGCACATGCTTCCAGAACATCAACTGCTACAGTAGCAATGACCTTGCGCAGTGGAAGTATGAGGGCCCTGTTCTGAGCCGTCAGGGGTCTGGCGACCTAGGCCCTGGTCGTCTTGTGGAGCGTCCGAAGGTCATTTACAACAAGTTGACCAACAAATATGTCATGTGGATGCATATTGAAGACCAGGAGTACAAGGATGCCAAAGTGGGTGTCGCAGTCTGCGATACCGTCACTGGTCGTTTTCAGTACAGGGGAAGCCTCCGACCTCTAGGCTTTGAGAGCCGTGACATCGGGGTTTTTGTTGACGACGATGATAAAGCTTACCTGATGAGCGAAGATGTGAGTCTTCTCTCTGGTTGGCGGCTGGCCGCTGCTGACATGAGAAACCAGCGTCCCAATGGACTTCGCATTTACGAGCTGTCTAACGACTATCTCTCCGTCACCAAGATGCTCCACCTGTTCCCAGAGCATCTAGAGAGCCCTGCCACGATTAAGCGGAATGGCATCTACTATCTGCTCGCTTCGCAGCTCACTGGTTAGTAGTTATCACCTTCATACAAGGGTCTGTTTCTAATTTTTATGGCAGGCTGGGAGCTCAACGACAACATGTACACGACCTCAACATCTTTGACTGGACCATGGGAGCCTTGGAAGCTCTTTGCTGAGGCCGGAACAGCCACCTACGGCTCACAAGTCACCTTTATTCTGAATTTGGGGTCGTCTGTGCTGTACATGGGAGACCGCTGGGAGCATCCTCCGCTACCACGTAGTACATACGTGTGGCTGCCACTCAACATCAGTGGTCGGACCGTCACCCTGGAGAATATCGACAGCTTTGTCCTGGATGCTAGAGCCGGCGGGACCAGAGATGCCATCCCATTTACCATGTATAAACCTGACAACGAGAACGCCGCCACCGCTTCCAAGGTTACTTTTGAGAGCCGAGAAACGGTTAGCAGATTGACCTTGGCTATTCAGTACACTAGCTCTTTTGAGAAGGAGCAAAACCTCGTCGTAGCAGTTGACGGTCTCACATGCAAGCTGGCTTTTCTTCCCAGCGCGACCCCGGATACCTTGGCGGTCACAACTCTTCATATGAGAGGAGAGATTCCTCCTGGTCAACACTGTTTTGAGGTTGTGGATCAAGGATTTGAACCGTCGGGCCTTTCAATTAGGGGACTCGTTGTTCCCAATGTATAGAATGAAGACGCCTGAACATTACATCGGTAGTAATCGTGGACCTGGCTATTTCCCACGTTGTCTGAGTGTATCCCGACCTGACAAGTGACACCAAGGTTTTCAGAACGGTTAATATGATCATAGTCACAACTTTATGTATCGGACCATCGGCTTTGAGCTCTTGGCATAAGACGATAGTTCAACATAGCGTTTCAGGTCTGCAGGGCTGCGTTGGTTCCAGTCAGTTGCAAGACCAGTGCGGATGCAACGCAATTTATCATTACATTAGGGCGCCGGAGGGCGGGTTTTTACGTAGGCTTTTGTCGGCCATCGAATAATCCCGTCGTTTGGCACCAAAACACAAACTATGGTTCCCCCAATCACGGCCGGTCTTTCATCCCATCTTTTCGCCAATTCCCGATCAAGGGATAAGCTTACCAGGGTCTGAGAACGATGCTTACAGAAACACAAGTTAAGGCGCCTGATAGAACCTGGTCAGGGCTGGGGTCTGGGCCGGGGAATATTTTTCCACCCCTTGACGATCGTCTTCCGACACGACGGTTCGCCCTTAATTTATGCAGAATCCACCGCCTCCTAGTCACTTTGAAACATGGTAGCTTTCCGCGCACTCCTCGGATTGCCTCGCACTGCTTGATATATATAGCGTGAGCTTATAGGCCTTAAGCTTGTCTTTTGTCTCAGCTCAAGCATCTTCATTCGTTCACTCTGCCAAGGTCGGAGTTTTTTTGTTCTAATTTTGTACATTCATTATTCTTCTTATTCACTCTTTCATAACTCATAAACTACTATCCACCTTGCCAACATGCGTGTCTCTACTTTCTCCACTGTCCTCGCCGGCCTTGTCGCCTCGACTGCCGCCCAATCCGATCTCGATCCCTCGGTCTGGAAGAATCTTGAGAGCCTCCCCCAATCCAAGCGTGTCTTTCCCGACCACCTCAGCAACCGTCCTGTCAAGCGCCAGTCGGGCTGGAACCCGCCTTCGAACCTGAAGACTCCTCTTGAGGAGGTCTGGAAGCACTATGAGTCTACCTACGGACCTAAGGGCGTTGATGACAACCAGAACTGGGGTTTCCACCAGATCATGGCCAACAAGGGGTATTGTCTAACGGTTCAGTTGCTTGGGGTATGGTCACTGACATATTCATAGTTTCCTCAACATCTGTGTCAGATGGGACTCCAAGAAGACCGTGACTGCTGCCCAGCGAACCAAGATTGCTAGCAAGTACAACGAGCAGTATCAGAAGTGGTTCAAGTGGCTCTATGGCTACAACGGCTTCCCCTACGAAAACGTCAAGGTCAACATCGTGGGCTGGGCTGTCAAGGACAAGAGCCTGCTACAGGGCTCGACCGACGGCCTTGATATCTACACTGGCCTCGATGCTGATGGCATCCCCATGTGCGATATTGGATGCGCTCGTGACGCTCACCTCGATGGTGACTACAGCGGCTGCAAGGCTGGGGCTGACCGTCACTTCGACCACTCTCTCTGGCTGACTGACGGTCTCGAGGGCGGTTACGGATGGTCGTGGGGACAGCAGGTTGGATCTGAGTACATGTTGAACAACCTCGACTCTGATTCTGTCCATATTCTGCTGCACGAGATGGTATAGCCCTCCAAGTTGATGCATGACCTTTTACTAACGAGTCCTGTAGGGCCACACCTTTGGATTAGATGACTTCTACGACTGGACCCCTACTGGAGTTAGCAACTTTATCATGCTTGCCGGTTCCTCTATGGAAATCACCGACTTTGACGGTTGGATGTACCGCAACTGGTGGTACTACCTGTCTCAGAAGAACGGCTGGGCCACTGGAAGCAGCAGCAGCAGCAGCAACTCTGCTTCTCCAGTCTCCAGTGCTACCAAGCCCTCTACCACCAAGGCTTCTTCGACCAAGGCTCCTGCTACCAAGCCTACTACCACCAAGCCTGCTGCTGTCAAGACCACCGCTGCCGCCAAGCCTTCTGCCACTTCTGTTCCCTCTGGCTCTTCTGGCGCTGCGGTTTCTGCGTACGGTCAATGCGGTGGAAACAGCTGGACTGGTGCTACCAAGTGCGCTTCTGGTCTTAAATGCATCAAGCACAACGACTACTACTCCCAGTGTGTTCCCGCTTAAGTTGTGCGGCCAGAGGCTTTGTAAGCTTATAATATGGGGATGATGTCTTTTAGTCGTGAAGTAGGACTTAGTCAATCAATATTCAACCTCACGAAGATAAAAATGCGGTACTGCACGGGCTGTAAAGATGCCCCAGGTCGTGCCCCTTACCTGGCTCTCGGCCTACTAACCATCAGAGTAGACCACAGATGTCTCTGACACGACAATATGTCGACCAGTCAGAGTCAAGTCCGGCCCTGACAGATTAATCGGCCTCGCGAAGAGGGTTGTATGTATCCGTATGCGAAAGGGGAAAAGCCATCACCCCACCCCCTGAGTCGACAGCTGCCAATGGTTGCACGTGAGCTGTCAGGTGTACCCCCAGAGATGCCCTTCAGCACCTCCCAACTGAATACCAGCAGTTGGCTTCTCAGGCCGAGTTATTGCACTACAATTGTCCTTGCTGTTTCTTGGCGGCTTCTTGTTTTACTCTGGATGTTCTACTCGGCAAGATTTCTTACATGCTATCATCCAGCTCTGTGGTCTTTAGTCATCTTTCCGCGCCTATCCTATGTTCTCAATGCCTTGCGCTGGAAAGGTTCGACTACATCATTGATACATCGTATTAAATATCGAGATGGCCCTTTCCATTTCGGGTTCTTTCTATTTTTCTCTGCGCGGAGCGAAGCTAAGACCTAAGCTTCAATCGGAGAAATCAGACAGGCAAAGAGTATGATCGGCACTTAACATCCTACCAACCCAACCGTTTTGACCTGAAAGGTAACTTTATCACAGCTCCTGGCCAAACTATTGATTCGCCGTGCAAATCTGCAACCTGATCCAGCTTCATTGTTTCAGTCAGCTCCTGCAAAGAGGCCACTAGCGGCAGCAGATCTTACGGAATACGGAGTGCGGCCCGCCCGGCCCGTTCCTTGCAGGCACTGGACCGGACCTATCCTTTCTGCATCAAGCCGTCATCGCTTTTTTAGCTCTGAATATTGTGTTCCAATCAAGGGTGCAAACTGGTCGCTTGGGACGCGCGTTGTTTACTCGTCCGGGCAAAGAGTGCAGGACCTAGATCCACTACTACCTGGCAGGGGTCTATGTACTCCAATAGTTCAGACAGAAACCTGCATCATCGTTGCACACTTACTGCCGTCCGAACTACTACTTACTGTCTCAGTTGAGTAGACGTGGCTTAGTTGTGATTGGAACATGTATATGTGCCTGGCCGTTGGCCATCACCGTGGTTACATCACGGGTACAATTACTCCGGTCTTTGCAACTGAATTCTGTTATTGACCTGGAAATGGGATCATATATCGTCCCTATCAAGCGCCACGGGCCTTGCCCTTCTTTCTCGACTTGCGGATCAAGGTGGAAGTACCTGGCGGAGCAGGTCACAGTGCGAGGGTTTATAGCCCGCAACACTGCAATCTTGGTATTGGGAGAGGCAATGTCCAGGCGGACTGAGACTGTGGACGGAGAAACTTCTTCTACTGGAGGATGAAGCTGAGGTTAGTGGGCCGAATACGGGACACTCAAGTCTCGGATACAACGATCTTGCCCAGCTCGGATCGGTAAATTCCAACTGTGACGATCCTCGGCCATTTTGGGACGCCTCAGCTTTCTCCGAACCCCGGCGAAGTCATGATCTACATGCTGACGGGAAAGAGAAGACATGCCAAGCTTTCTCGCGGAACTGAGGCCGCCAATGGTCTGCAGCGTGATGAGCCTTCAACGTTCAGCACTCGACCCATTCTACCTCCCACTATCCCGTTTTCGACTCAACGGGTAACGCCATTGCAGACCGTATCACAGGCCAAGACCACTTTATTGACCGGGAGTGAGAATTTTCTACAACCCGTGTGAGCCTCGTTTCCCCCTTTCGGAACGTCAGCTCCTGCAGGGACGCCACTAGCGGCAGCAGTTCTTACGGGATGCAGGGCGCGGCCCGCCCGGCCCGTTCCACGCAGGCATTAGACTGGATGAGCTGGACTCTTCCTCGTGGCCATGTGCCGAGCAGTCACCGTTTTTCAGCCCTAAGCAAGTCAGCCATAAAAAGACCTGTTGCCCGTTGACGAAAATTTTGCTCGGACCTGCGTTTGCCGACATGAAGGGGGCAGGGGGCAAGAAACGCACTCAGTAGCTTCGCATCTTATGCCTCAAGACAGGCGTTCAGCTCGCCACGAGAATGCACAATTCTACTCCGGGATCCGATGATGGAGTTCAAGTAGTTTTCCAAGGCAGTGAGCAATGAGCCATCAGGCGATCACGAACACACGAGGGTATCAGGAATTTGTTGCTTTGGAGACGTCACTAGCTTCACACAGAAAGCATCTTTCGCCCACACGGGTGAGGTCGCAAACCTCTTCCATCATCAAGTTTAGCGAAGACAGATTCCAGTGTCATCTCCAGTGCCTCTATTTAGAATTATTCTCCGCACCCCAGGTGTTAATAAGGCCACAAACTCTGTCAACCAGTCGGACCACCCGGACAGAGTCCTCAACGTTTCCAGGTCCACCACAGCGCAGTACGGCCACTGCATGACGCAAGGGTGTCTATTCAATCGTTCAGACTAAAGCTTGCATCATCACCACGCACTAACGTCTGAAGCACTATTGTCTCAGTTGAGCAGACGTGGCGTGGTAGGTAATTGGGCTATGTACCTGGCTGGTAGTTACAATATCGTACCATCGGGGTTACATCGTGGGGTTAAGCGCCCAGCATAGCCACGACGGCCAAACCGTACACACCAGATGAATCGATAACCTGTCAATACTTACAAGGGCCAAGTGATGAATTTTCAACATGGTTTAGCTTGATCCAAGTGTCTGTGCTTTCCTTCAATACCGAGACTTTGCGGAGAAAGGGGATCCAAACTGGACTGACAGTTGAGTGCGCACGCCACAATGCGGAAGCTTCTCCTGTCAAGGAACGGTGGAGTTCGCGAACCCACCGAATCGGTTTCCTTTCTAGCTAAGCGAGGTGCCTTTAGTTCACTGCATGTCTCTCAATCCTGAGCTGTCGTCAGAAAGTTGCCCATGCTATGAGTGTCCTGGAGGCTGAGTCAAGTTTCTTTGCAGGATCTCACAGATTGACCACATGGTCAGCCCGTGTGTATCCAAGAATGAACGGCCCGGTGAGGGCTCGAGGGTAAGGGACAAGGCGTTTACCCCATCCATCAACAGAACGTTCCTAGATGGGTAGTGATGGACGCCTCAAACGTCAGAAAGATCTCCGCAGGAGACCAGCAGACTCCATCCCACTCCATACAGAACGTGAATTCGTGATGATTGGCCCTGGTCACACCATAAAATACATGGTCAGCACGGATGTACGCCCAATAGCTCGTCCATCCCAGCCAAGCTCTCACTGAGTGGCGTCCAGCGGTGGCCAGGCTTACCGTTAAGTCAGCCTCGATTCTTACCAGATCCGACGCAAACTTATTTAGCTTTAAAGACTTACAGCAGCACCGAGACGAGCATTTTTCTTCAGGGAGGGCCATTCCTTCAAGTTTATCAGTGAAAAGTCTGCTGAACCTTCATATTTACCTCCACTAACCAACCTCCCCCTTAAACTCGCTCAATCTCACGCAATAGGGGGTTCGCCAAGGCATGAAAGCCCAAGATTCTTGCTAAGTCAAGGCATTTGTGTCTGTGGCGGCCTGAAAACGTCGGTGTTCTTCCATATATGGACTATGGGGGTCGAGACCAAGCATGTTTCAAGTCATCCATGTTTTGGATCATCACGAGCGAGATGCCTAAGTGCTGTTCAAAGCGGTCGCAAATTCCTCATAATCAATAAAATTTCGTGATGTCAGAATGTGTGTTCATTGTAGCCAGCCACAATTTGTATCTCCTTTCCAGAATAGGTGTCTGCTCCCTATGGTGTGACTACCTCGGCAGTTTTGTATTTACGTAAATCATGTAAACGATAGCAATGGCTGGCTGAAGCTGAACTGTTTCCTCAGCCCTCATCGAAGGTCTATTCGATACGAGTTGCAGATCCCGGCGGCTAGCTACTATGTGATGAGTCCTCAGCATCTACAAATCCTGGTTGGACGAAGTTGGCGGATGGCAGGGAATTGTGGCTACCTGCGAGGTGATGAACATAGTCACTGACGTCTGTGGATGTATCAACTTGGCGCATGGCATGGCATAGAATCGTGGCGAGCTGAATTCCGTGTCGGTCTGGAACATGACCGTGGAGAGCTGAAGTTCAGAGCCTGCGAGGTCTCGATGAAGGCTCCAGACGCAGTCTGCATCACTCGATAACAACAGGTCCACTCCGGTGTTGGACCAATGCAAACAACTCTGCAAGGCAACACTGAGCTACTCTCTCCACGAATCATCCCAACCAGACTTCTCACTGCCGCCTTCTCCTTTGCCAAAGAAAGCAACACGATGCTTGCAATGACGCCTGCAATGACGCCCACCTGGGGGCTGGAGTCATCGACTGTGCACCTGCTCCTGTCTACCTCCCTCCTTCTGTGCTGCATCCTGTGCATGAGCTGCTTGATCCTGGTCATCGTGACGATCCGCCTCGTCATCCCCTTCCGAGGTGCTTCGCTTCTGAACCTCCATCAAGAGCCCAAAGCAGACTCTGCAGGCTCCACAGACTCCAAGAGCACTATAAAAGGCCTCGCGGATCCCCTTCACAAACTCATCCAAGCAGTTCACAATCACTTCACTTCTCAACCAGCATCCCAGCCAACTTCCCAATCAACTCCCCAACCGACCACTCCCGCCTCAACAAACCCATCCTCATTCAAGATGACCGACACTCTTCAGGTGCTCCCCTTTGTCTTCCCCATTCTGTATCCCCATTGCTAAACATATCTCATAGGACGTTACCGCTGTCGTCACCGAGGTCTCGAACCAGGACCTCGTCTTCCACGTCACTCGTGACTTCAAGATCAGCTACTGGTCCAGCAAGACTTCTGATGAGACTCAGGGCGAGCAGTACAACTCTGATAACCTCAAGATCAACGGAAACCCCATCATTGTCAACTCCAAGCTGCCCATTCTCGCAGCCGTCGCCTACAAGAACCCCAACACCAAGGAAGACGAGGTGAGGAAACCCCATCTGACAACCATCCGCTTGTTGCTGACTGAACCGCGAACAGGTCCGTGTCTACTACGTTGGCGAGAAGAGCCTCACTCTCCGTGAGATTCGCCGCACCGGCAAGGGAAAGTGGTACGATGGCCAAGTCTTCAACCAGCAGTCTTACGACATCGCCGAGAACAGCGGTTTGACTGCCAACGTCGTCGCCGTTAACAAGGGGTCCTGCGAGGACAACCGCAAGGAGTGGCAACTCAAGGTCTACTACCAGCGCAAGGCCGATATCCTCAACGTTGTCTACAACGTCCTGAACCAGAGCGGTGAGAACTGGTCCACCCGCTATGGCGTGAACGAATAGGGAAGGGGGAACGGAAGCAGACAGTGCTGGTGTTTCTGAGCCTAGAGGCAGAGGGTCAGGTTTTTGATTCGCTCGCCGGTTTTTCCTGGCCCCTTCTGACCTACTGGACCGGGATGGAGTGAACGGGTTAAATTGTTTTGTGCACAGGTGTACATGAAGGACAAGGGCCTTTGACAGGTCTAATATCACTGCAATTCTTTAACATGAACCTCATTTTGTGATTTGACGAGAAGTGCCACTTGAGATGTAATCTTGTGGCTGATCTATCAAAGGCTTAGAACACTATAGGACTATGGTAACCCGTCTGAAGTGATAAAAACTCATTCGACAACAGTCTTTCTCCATCATGAGTCCCTCAGACAGGCAGAGTGAGCTTGACGCCGCGTGCTCAGCCATTGAGGACCTGGCCTGGCGTCTATGTCTCAGGGGGGCCAATGGCCAATCTGTTGGGCATTGTTGTTGCTCGCGACCATTGTCTTCCACAAGGAAAGCAACACTTGGGTGTCGCCTACATGTTCGACCAAGCACACTACTCTGCCATCAAGGTCCTTCGTCCGCTCGGTTGCACTAAAGAGCAAATTCGCCGGATACCTGACGACGAGTCCTTCCAGCTGGACCCCACAGTCCTGGCAAAGAGGTGCGCGAAGAGATGTGACCGAATTGGCGAGCATCGCGTGGGCCAGATAGTAGTTAAAGGAGCTTTCCTATTAAAATTAAATCAACCAATGTTATAGGCTATTGTTTACTCCGAAGCTGCATGTCATCCTGGCAAGAAACCCAGATTAACTCGCAGATGTAGGGTAACTATTCGGAGCATTCTCTTTGCGCACCTTGATGTCCCAAAGTGGGTGCCTCAGGCAGAAAGCTTTGGTGCGATGTGGGTTCGACCACGTGATTTCGCGTGATCTCGTGTTTCAGGGTCCGCGAATTGCGTCATTGCAGCAGGAACAAAATATCACGAGCAACTCAAAATTGGACGTCAATCGAGGGAACAAAGGGAGTTTTTGGGGATGAAGGGCATCGATTATTTAAAATGCCATTCTCACGAGCCAAAGAGACACTGAAATTGGTCCACGAGCAAACACAGACACTCGTTCCTGAGGCAATCGCAAAAGCAATATGGCGCTAGACTGTGTGATTCCACCCCTTTCCGCGGGGCCCCTGATAAGAAAGGGCCCACTCGTAAAGTGTTGCCAGGGGACCTTCAATTCTCTGGAACACGGGCAGACAATTTTTCTTCCTTTCCTTCATCATCATCATCATCACCATCCATCAATCAATCCATCTCTACGACCCTCTACGCGTCACCCACTATCAAAATGTCTACCGCCTTCGTTCAGCGCCCTGCGCCCGACTTCACTGCCACCACCCTCTACCCTGGTGGCGAGTTTAAGGACATCTCGCTGTCCGAGTTCAAGGGACAATGGTGAGCGCGCCGTCTCCGTCGCGGTCGTCAATGGCCCTGAGCCTGGCGTCCGTCCATCATGAGATCAATCGCGACTAACCTCTTCATCCTCACAGGGTCGTCCTCCTCTTCTACCCCATGGACTTCACCTTTGTCTGCCCGACCGAGATCATCCAGTACAACAACGCGCTTGAGCGTTTCCGCGCCATCAACACCACCGTCCTCGGTGTTTCGACCGACTCCCACTTCACCCATCTCGCCTGGGTCGAGAAGCCTCGCAAGCAGGGTGGTCTTGGTCCCGACCTGGAGCTCCCTCTCGTCGCCGACAAGTCCCACAAGATCTCTCGCAGCTACGGCGTTCTGATCGAGGACGAGGGTGTCGCCCTGCGCGGTCTCTTCATCATCGACCCCAAGGGTGTCCTCCGACAGATCACCGTCAACGATCTTCCCGTCGGTCGCGACGTTGAGGAGACCATCCGCCTTGTCAAGGCCTTCCAGTTCACCGACGAGCACGGCGAGGTCTGCCCTGCTGGCTGGCAGGAGGGTGGCAAGACTATGAAGGCCGACCCCAAGGGCAGCCTCGAGTACTTTGCCGCCCAGGGTGAGGCTACCAACGGCAACGGAGAGTCTCGCAAGCGACAGCGCGCGGAATAGATGGCAATGACGAAAACATTTCGGCGAGGAGGAAAAGACGATTGTAATAATAGTACCTTAGACTAATCAGCAACTGCAAAACAAGGCTTGGGCTCCGGGATGGAGATTAACTATGCGCATCCTTCGCCAAGTGTCGCTCCTTTTTATTGACCGTGACCTGTCTGAACCCCTTGACCAACCACAAATGCAGCCGACGGGTTATCAGCTCAAAAAGCTTGCCTTGATCAAGAGTGTGCAACAACAGGACATTAGCCCGACGACATGATATTCCCCCAACCAAGAAGGTTATCGTGAAAACACCGCGAGCTCTTGATCGATGTGCGCAAGGAGCGATTAAAGTGGCTGTGCTATTATGATCTTCAACGAGATCTCGGTACAGGGGCTGGTGCCGGTTAGACCAGTCGGGCTGGTGATGATTATCATGCTGGTCGAGCTGAGTCGTCTCCCTTGTAAATATTGATACAGAGTGCCTAGTCCGGGTCTTATAAGTCTTGACTCGTGTTTTGTTCGACGCGCACCTGTTGAATGACGTATCGCTCATCGCCAAGTCTCGACCCTCAAAGTCCCCGACTCGTCTAGACCAAGACCATTTTCAACAGCCGAGGCGCTTCCAAGACAAATTCATGTGCAAGAGAGAGAATGTAGAAAAGATCAGCAAATTTATGAGAGATTTAACTTTGGCTAATGCATCCCCACTTATGATTCTCTCGAACAACGCTTCTCCATGCCTCAAAGAGGAGCTCGAGGCGCCTTCTGCCGGCAGGGGCACAGACAAAGTCGGGTGTGTGTCGTCGCTGTGGGGGTATGCAACGTGAATCGGGAGAAACTATACAAACGATTGGCCCGGAAGGGAATACGAGAATCATTCCAACTAGGGTCTTGTTGGTTGCGTCGTCTTGTCCCCTGCCTCTGAGTGGTGCAACCTCCCCACAGCCAACGGCCCACGAGTGATTTCGCTGTTACAGCACTTGGCCTCGAAGGCATTGAGCCAGAGTAGCACCGAGTGAAGCTATTGAAATGGCTCTGCTATAGACCAAGTACGAACCCCAACCCCCCCGCTCCCCTAAACCCTGTTCCATATGCCAGCTATCAGTTACTAGTTCTCCTCTCCATGCAACTCTGACACGAAACGGGCGACGGCCCGGGTCCGCCTTTATGCAGAAAACAAGTGATATTCATTGAGGAGGCCAATAAAATCATGACAACATACGTTTCCCCAGTCCCAGTCTTGCCTCACACCAGGTCTCCCCGCTCCCAACACCACTCAATAAATCTCTTAAGTGCCCAAGCCCGGAGAAAGGGTTTTCGTGTACTGTGCTCTTTTCCAAAATTCCATCTTGAACGCCAAAAATGCCTGGAAGTAGCCCAAAAGGTCCTGGAAGTAGTCCAAAGGGTCGCTCGTCGCCCGTGTCCGAGCACGCTCCCGAACAGGAACAGGTCATTGAGGCGGATGACGATGTTGGAGACAGCGATGCCGACTCTGCCTTGGGACCGGATGCTGAAAGCTCCACCGCCTCGATTACATCCAGTATTCTACAGTACAGAACCATTCATGGGAGGACGTATCACAGCGAGAGAGGAAATGCCTTTTATTGGTTCGTGCCAAAGGCAGTCACCCTCGAGTTCGTTGACTGACAGAGCTCAGGGGATCTAATGACGAAAAACAAAGCGAGGCCATGGATATCATGTAAGATGAGCTACATCCCTCATTGAGTTGACATTACTGACACAGTGAAGCCACCATATGTGGACCCTAGCTCAAGACGGACGACTTTACCTAGCGCCTCTTGAGAAGGATATCGAGGCAAGTCAAGCCGAAGAAGACTAGCAAATCCTCGCTAACCTTAAACTTAGAAAGCTCTTGATATTGGATGCGGAACTGGTAAGCAATCCCCATGATGCATATGGTATTAGGACGAAGCTAACCCATATAGGTATTTGGGCAATGTGAGTGAATGAGCATGCGTGATGTGACGAAATGGCGCTGACGATGAAATACAGTGACTTCGCCGACGAGTTCCCTGGTTGCGACGTTATTGGTACCGATATCTCGCCAATTCAACCCTCTTGGATTCCCCCGAACCTGAAATTGTTAGTCTATCCACGGCCGTTGGGGGTCTTTCTCTAACACAAGCCCATTCAGCGAAATCGATGACTGTACTCAAGAATGGACCTTCACTCCTGGAACCTTTGACTATGTTCACATCCGATATCTAGTTGGCACCATTCCCGACTGGACTGAACTGTTTAAGCAGGCCCACAAGACTCTCAAGTCTGGCGGCTGGCTCGAGAGCTTTGAAGCCTCACCTACCATTGAGAGTGACGATGGAACAGTTACACCCGAGTCGGCCATGGGGCAGTGGGATAAGATCTTTATCGAGGGATCCAAGTCAAGCGGTCGAAGCTTTACTGTTCTTGCCGATAATCTGCAGAGAAAGGCTATGGAGGAGGCTGGATTCGTTGACATTGAGGAGTGGAACTACAAGGTAAGGATTGCTTGCTAAATATGCCACGCCTTGCTGACATAATTCAAGTGCCCTATAAGCCCATGGCCAAAGGATCCCAAGCTCAAGGAGATGGGTCAGTTTGGACAGCTATTTGCCACTCAGGATACTGAGGGTCTGTTGACTTTTGTGGCCAACGCTCTGGGTTGGTCTAGGGAGAAGTTTTACGTGTACATCTCGCAGTTCCGCCGCGAGATTCGTGACCGAAGAAATCACCCGTACTTCAGGATTAGGGTGCTTTGGGGCCGTAAGCTGTAGAGGGAGGAGTCATGGGGTACATTATGTTGCATCACTAGGACTTGTCTTACTCGCTGGGGTAATCGGGGTTGGTTAGACTTTTTCGCATTTTGGAGAGTAGCGTTGTCAAGTAAGAGATAAGTATGCCTGCCAGTACGCCCCTTTCCCAATTTAAGGTGTTGGTGACACGGGCTGTGATTTAGAACCCTGCCTAGACATGTGCTAGATAGCTGTGATGTAGCTACATACATATAGCAAAGAAGGCAAGACTATTTCTTCCTAAATAAAGGCATCATCGTCAGCCTCATAACCACTATTCTTACTTAAGAAGGATCAGCTGCCCAATGTAATTGTCCTCCTCGTCCTTGGGGAGCTCTTGAATCGCCTCTCCATTCATCAAGCCATGGCAATACGCCTCCCTAGATACACCCGTTAGCTTTGCTTCATACCGGACGGATACAACTGAGAATATAATTAAACTTACCCGATGAACTTGAAACCGTCATCATGGTTCTCACTCTTAGGCCTCAGCACACAAGGCCACCTGAGACCAACAACAGCCACAATCAGATCCCCTTCCAACATTTCGTGATGACCTAGTCCCATGTGGCCACTGTCTGCGACAAAGAATCTTCGCTCACAGTAGGCGTCCATGACTTCTTGAATCCAGCTCAAGTCGAACCCGAGCTTGTAGAATGTCTGTAATATTTCGTTGCGGGCAGCATCCTGTTCCGGCGTCTCCCTTGACATTTGCGTCACGTCGTAAAAGTTCATATACTTTTCCGTGTACGTCTCCGTTGTGATGTTCTTGCGCTGCAATGTCTTGGTCAATGGAAGACCACCAATGAGCGTAAGGCCGAATGCGGTTTCGACTTCCTCTCCAGTTGGATATGACTTGAGCCGGTCCATACAGTCATTGTACACCTCTCGAAGTCGACTATTTTGGAAAAGCTCTCCGAAATGGCGGTACTGGCTTCTGTATGTGACGCGGCCTATGATTTTGCCCTGAACCGCGAGAGCAAGGGGCTCTTCTGTGGGAATAAAGGTGTGTTTGCCCTTGTCACCCTCGGTTTCCTTGAACGGTTGACCGATTCCCCAAGTGCAGCCATAACCAGTCTCCATTCTCCAATCGGGGACCCAGCTTGGCCATCCTGGTACTTCACTCCGCTGTCGGGCAGACCATATGGTGTCCAGACCATCCATGAACTCTGACTTGATGATCTCCTCGGTTGCCTGGGCATAAACCTCTTCGACAGAGAGTGAGTAGTCAATGCGCACGCCCTTGTCGCCCCAGAAGCGGCGATCCTCTTCACTAATACCAACTAGGGCAAATACCTTGTCTCGAGGATCCGTGGCTTGACGAGGTCGCAGACGTTCAAGAAGATCCCGTAACGCCCATCTGCATGTAGGCCGCGTCTTCTGGCCAAAGAGCTGAGGCATGTATTCACTGCCTGATTTGGAACGCCATGGGATTGCAACCATCTGGGTGACGAGGCACATGCCATCCACCTTGCGACTGTTCCTATCGTGGATGGCTTTGGCTTTGTGGCAGAACCACCTGGCTGCTGCGCTGACGTGCTCCCAAGGAAGGCTGTGTGGTCCACAGACGACAATGGCCTTGCGAGCTTGGATGATTTCTTGTACAGTCCACATGCGTTGGAACCAGGGTCGGTCAAAGAATTCAGAAAAGGCGTCCCATGAGGTCTCGTCGTCGAAAGGGATGCCCAACTCGAGAGACTGTTCTTGGGTGAACTTCTCAACTCGCTCAAGCTTTGTCTTCTCGTGCTCTCCGTCGTCGGCGTATGCGTCCCATCGAAACATGTCTGTAGCCTTGGGGAGGGCAATGTCGCCCACTTTTTTGACAAAGTCAAAGGCCAAAGGAGTGGACGCAATAGCTGGTCCCAACCATGCAAGGACTGTTTCGGCCTCTGCGTAAAGTGAGTAGGGTGTGCTCAGTGCGGAGGCGCGGTGTTGGACTTACTGTCATAAATCATGCTCATTTTGGAGACTTGTTCCGCCTTTTCTTCCAAGTCATCTTGATTGATGCATATTTGATCAATCCACAAGGCCTTGTGGGGGCTGAACTTGATGATCTCGCCAAGCGCCTCATACAACGAGGGAGTGACTCTGAGGACTTCTCCATCACACGGTAATTCGACAAGATTGCTAGGATCCCCCCAGCAGTATGAAAGTGCCGTGTATTTGATAGGGTCTTCGGGATTCAGCTCGACATGCTCAAGGCTCGCCTCGAGTGGGCCGTCTTGGGTAGGCTGAGTGACGGTGACGAGGCGGATCTGGGACGTAGTCACCGGTTTGTAAGTGTAAGAAGTCATGATTGGAGAATGCCAGGAAAGAGTCCACGTGTATGTAAGTTAGCTATGAAAAAAATTTGCACTTTTGCTTCTCTTTATTCTTTATGAGTGGGTGCCTGATGAGGCCTCTAGGGCCTCTCATTTGGCCCCCACTGTGGCGGAGTGTCTGACTGCAGCGCACAGCCGCCTCATAGACGGGATCTTCGGTATAGCCTCACTTGCCACGGGCCTAGTCTCCATCGCATGAAGTTCACGGCATTCAATGGTTTCATTAAGACGTATCAGAATATGTTGGCTTGCGGGACTGCATGAAGATGGCCCTACTCAGCCCTCACTGTCTAGCATGCCCAGGACATCTAGAACGCTCTGCCAAATCATGTAACCCTCTTCCCAGGGAGCAGCATGTCTGCCTTGGCAGCGGTGGCTCTGACCACTTTGATTCCTTGGATCTCCTTCAAATGCCTCTTCATCTTGTCTGCTTGGGCGATCGACACCAGTTGATCCTCGGGACTTTGATCAAGGAGAACGAGACGGGCGACCCTCTCTTCCTCACCCCTTTTAGTCAGCGTCTTGACATCGAACCTTGCCGGACTTGCCGCTGGCCATGTAGTTTGGTCCTCTCCAAAAGCTTGTACTAGTAGAATCTTGCAGACTTCCTGAAGATGTTGGTGCGAGTCGCCCAGATCACTGACAAGATCTGGATGTCGTATAGACCGTTCAAGCCAAGTACGGCCGCAGGACGTGGAAGCGGAGGTATGTCTTCGAACTCGGGACCCCAGTGTTGCGCGTCAAACAAAGCCGCCTGGATGCAAGGCAAGCGCCAGCGCTATGGCCCGATAAAAGGAACGAGTCATCTTCCAGTCCGAGTGAGCAAAGTAGAGTGAAAGCTTGAACATCCTTGATGTGTCCCGGGTGCCTTGCGCCGCGAGACGCATCTAGTTGACCCCCCTTCTTCGGATCATAGGGCAAAGTGGGATGCGTAGGAAACGGGGAGAGGGTGTAGTTGATGGAGGCGATTGCTGAGATAGGCACATCCGAATCGTCAGATGAAAGCGCATGAGCCACTGCTGCTTCAATAGATGGGGAGTCCAGGAAAGGATCTCTCCAGGCACCGCCATGAATATAGACGAGCCATCGGGGACCCTTGGAAGTGGAAGAAATGGAAGGGAGGGTCGTGATGGCTTCGCCAATGCCGATAAGGACTTGATAAAGCGTGGAGCATAGACGGTGACGTTTTGGAAGCGGTTTGGATTTGAGGCATGCGGGATGTTTTTTGGCAACATAGACAGAAACAGGATTGAGAAGATGAGGTCTGGCAACTTCTGCAAGCTGCCACTTTGCGTCCTCGTTATTGATATTCATGGTAGTCGACATGATGAATCTTGCCGGCTTGTGGAGAAACAACGTCTGCAGTGGTCATGCGCCCTCTCCTCTATTTATGTACTCAAAGGCTGTTAGGGTTGCAATATCTAGCATATCGACTGCAACCTTCGATTTTTTGCCTCGGTGACTTGTCTCTATTAGGGCAATACACTATGGACAATGGAGATTGTGCTACTCTGGCTGTGCTTTAGCGCTGACGGGTCTGGTTACAGCAGATACAAGGTTAATACATGCTTGATTCTGGCCTCTTCCCACTCTTCGATCAAGAATCAATGGAGAAAATCGTTACCTATGCCATGGCTTGCATGATTTTAGGGCCTAGTTCCACTTGAGATGAGTGGTCATAGAGGAAAGAAACGCATTGTGTCTCTGTGAATGAGCCACTCGCTAGACAATATCGACGAGACGTATGACAAGCGCCTTTGGCGAACATAAATCCTTGCCTCGTTTGTTCTTCTACCTAGACAAATGACCCTCCGTTGGCCCCAATGACCTGCCCAGAAACCCACGAGCTGTTTGGCCCGGTGAGGAATATCGCCAAACCCGCAATCTCCTCCGGTCTACCAAGACGACCCAAGGGGCTATAATTAGCGATGCTGTCAATAAGTTTCTGCTATTTGCCCTTGAAGAACAGTTCAGTCGCAGTAGGGCCCGGGGCAATGGCGTTGACCGTGATTCCGTACTTGGCGCCAAGATCCTTGGCCAAGATCCGTGTCATTTGCTCAATGGAGCCCTTGGTGGAAGCGTGAAGTAGATAACGGGGCGCGACCTGGGACTGGTGCAGAACACCACGTAACTCAGAGACGAAACTCAAGCGTACTAAAATCTAGTTTCGTTTCTAAAGCTGAGCCGCCGCTGAGCTCGGGCTGAGGGGGTTGAAGCTTGGGACACGTTTAGGGTTCCAGAAACCGCTCTAGATTCGTGTCCCGTTTTTAGGACCTTAAAATACGTCACACCTTATATGAGATGGGTTTTAGCCTAAAATTTGGGCTAGTAAGTAACATCCCAGTACATGCTCTATCCTAGCTTATTCTATCCCAGGCTATCTGATATCTTATAATATTCGGCCCCAGGATATTTAATATCCTATGACATTCAGTAGCCCGGGACGTTTAATAACCCAGGGCGCCTAATAACCTAGTGTATTTTATCCTAGGATGAAATATGTCCCAGTACGTTACGTCCCGTTCTAGGATATGCCCCGGGATACTTGTTTGTTTATATTATTCATTAGCCATCCCAGCCGCCCTTGTAGCGGCTATGCAGCGGATGATTATAAATGCAGGTGCACCCGATTTTTACTTCTAGAAAACGGGTCTCTCCGTTAAATGTTGTCCTGGTCCTGGGAGCTATTTCTCCACGACACTGCTTCGCCATCAACCTGAATAAGGATTCCGTCCACTAATAATCTTTCGATCTGTTCTATGTCCGTGTGCTTGTTAGGCCTTTCCTGGCCCTCTTCTATTTCTATACACTAGATATCGCTCTTTAATGTTACGAGTATTTAAGGACTACGGACGGGACTGCTCGGAATTATCCACTTTAAGGATTATTTTCGCTGCTTATACTGTTATGGTTGAATAATAGAGTGTGCGTTTGACGTTCACATATGGTTGCTTGCCTGCATATATTCGGTATCCACACCGTCTGCGGTCCGCAGGCACTGGTCGGTGTCGACCTTGTTGATGGCATGAAGGTAGGCACGGAGGCTGCTTTTGCCCGTGCGCATATGTGCCCCCTGGTATGTGTGTCGAGTACTGCATTGTCGGGCTTCACCCAGAGTCTGAAGAGCTCCCTGCTGTGCTTGCCTGTCTCCCAGGGTGTCTTCCATTCGGTCCTCATCGTATGACAGATAATGAATTGGTGGTTACCAGTAGGAGCCGTGGGGACTCTGGTTCTAGTGGTGGTGTGGCGAGTGTGTGTCTGTCGGGGTTGACGCCGGCGGCCTCTTTCGCCGCCCGGTCTGCCGCCTCTTTGCCTGGCACTCCGACATGTCCTAGGATCTGTCTAATAATGGTTTAATGGGGCCGACCTCGGGACCGACTTATAGAAATATTCATATTAAGTGAAATCGCTTTCTAGAGGCTAGATGACAGCCCTGACTAGATTAATAATAAGTAATTTACCTTCTATAAAGAGCACTTATGATATCTAATTTATTAAAGGTACCGACCTGGCCCATTGAAATCAGTTTCCGTTTCTTTAATGGTTAGGAAATCCATAGTTGCTTATCACTAAGCGATAGAGGGTCTATAACGTTTTTTCAAGCCATCGCAAATAGAAGTCGATGGTGTTTAGCACTTCCATTTATTACGGCATTTGCCTACCTACTTACAAAATAAGAACATGAACTGCAGCTTCTCGGCACAGGTCGAGGCAGCAAGCTATGCATGCATTCTTTCTTAAAACGACCGGCACGCTCGTGCAAGCGAGAGAAAAGCAGCGGAGATCATTTGCATAGCTAACAGGAATGATATCAACGTGAGAAGAGGAATTGCAAGCCTCTTGGTGAGCATCTAGAGGGCTATTGTACGAGCAAAATCGATCCGTAGGAGTTATTCCGGCGCGGCCATCATGTGGGCATCGCTCGAGCAGAAGAGTTTTCTCCAAATTGAAAAGGAGGTCCATAGGGTGCATAGTTACCGACGAGAGATAGCCAGTTCGGGAACGCACCGAAAGTATGACGGAGAGCTCGCGGTTGTCCTGGACTCCCACTTTCCAGAAAACCTCCAAATTCGGGAAAGCATTCAAGGGCACCGATACTTGCGTAGGGCAGGAGGGGTTTAGGCTAAGGAGCTCGTCTGGTGAAAAATCCCCGTCCTTTGCGATCGCTGTTTGGTAGGTCTCTCCTTGATAACTGAGGACGCCTTGATAGGATGTGAGTTCCATGTAGCCTTGTCTCTCAATGTTGAATGTGTCGAATAAGCTGGGGTAGATTACTTGGCCGTTGCCAGATGTCAAAACTGTGTTGCCATCCTCATCTTCGGCACCGACTTTATGGCCTACCATGGCCCTCGCCCAATCTAGGAGGTTCATTGCGTAAGAGAGCCCAAAGCCTGTAACAGGAAAGTTTGCATTTCCAGTTTTGGCCAGGCGGAAAATGTGTCGTTCCAGTTGGTTACTCGATTCGCGTTCGTGTGATAATTTGATAAGTAAGGGCTGAGGGGAACGAAACAGTGACAAGACAAAGATGTCGATGGTAATGAATGATATGAGCTCAAAGAATTCATCTTTTCGGCAAACGGTTCTTCGTTGGCTTTCATGGCCTTCCATTTTTCCACGGCATTGAGAACACGGGCAGGTCTGGCTCAAGGAAGCCAGGTATCGAGAAACCAAAGGAAGGTCGGCAATCAGCATGTAGTCGCTGAGGGTAGCGAATTTCGGCGTTCTGGCTGGAGCTAGGAGTTTGGAGTACACATATGCTATCTTGCGTATATTTGGCAGCGGGTCGAGAGTGCAACCGCTGATAGAAGCATATGTTCCGCCGTGTAATGGTGAATGATGCAATTGCTGGCTTGGGAGCTCCAACTCAGACCATTTCAACATGCCCAGAGCTTGGGGAATTACGAACTCCAGTGCTTCGTGTAGGGCTCTGAGCGACTTGTCTCTAAGCCCGAATGACTCCTGGAGCCATTCGCCGTATTTCTCAATAGTGGCCATTCCAGAGAACGCCCTAAGAGAAGGCGGTGCGATAAGCTGATCGAGATTGTCGAAGCTGTCATGGATGGTGATTTCGAGCCCCTTCTGAAAATCTTCTGGGGTTGTTGGGATGACAAGTGTAATCACGGAGCCGGGTTGCTTGAGAAGTTGTTGGTTGTCCTCCATGCGTATGGATGGTGGTAACCCCAAGCACCACTTTATGAATGCGGCCACCCAAGCAGCAGCAGCGCCGGCCTTGATTGTTGCCCCCGTGATCGTAGACTCGCCCATACGAGCCACCAGCCGGAAGACATCCACCAATTTTACCACCATTTCCGGGGAAGGAGCCGACTTGAAAATGAAATTCGACCAGTCGCCAGATTGCCCCTCATCTGTAAGAACGTAAGGCATGGCTTCTTTCTGCAGTATGATTTGCCATCCAACAACAGATTCGGTGAATCCACCCCGATAGCACCTAGGCTGGAGGCTGGCAAGCAAATCCCTCAGCTGTCTCACTGTTGGAAGCGGCGTCGGGTTAGATGCCGAGCTTCTCAGCATAATGCTCAAGGTCTTGGCGCCGTCGAATAGGTCGAAGGAAGTGGCGAGTGCTGCGGCTAGTCCTAGGAAACGCACTCCTGCCATGCTCTTGCCGAGCTGAGTCGCAGAGTCGTTGGGGGAGTATCCCACGGCTGCCTTCAAGAACAGTATGGTGGCCGGCTGTGGCGTCGGGACAATAGCACTCTCAACCTTGTGAGCTGTCTCATCACATATAGCAAGGGTATTCCCAAATTGTTCGCAGGCAAGTATTGCCAGGGCCTGAACATTGTCACTTGCTGCCGCTGCCAGAACTCCGGTAATCGTTGTCACGAATGTCCGTGAGGTTTCGTTAATGCCCCATTGGGCTTGAACAGGTGAGAGCGACATTTTGGCGCATGACGCCTTGGATAGGTCAAACCTTGGATGAGACCCTGGTGCCGCTGCCTTGATTGTTGAGAAGCAGAATCTCAGATGTCAAAATCGTGCCTGATCCCCAGCCCGATTTCTTCGCATCCTCCCTCTCCCCGTTTTACCCCGCCGCGCCGAGCCGAGCCGCGCGTCAAAGCATTCATGAATGTGATTCGTTGTCCTTGGATGACGCCACTCAACCTCTAGTTGCACGCCAATCCAGAGCAGACATGGCGACTTCTGGCAATTGCATGTTGAGTTTCAAATTAGACTCTCTCACCAAAGCTAGCAGGAGTGATAGGATTGACCCAGAGGTCAATGGCCCTAAGTTTGGGAAAATTGATCGGCCTTTTGGGGAGTCAGGTGATTTAGCTTAGTACGGAGTAGCTGAGCCGACATTGAGCCGAGCGGCCTAGAGGACATAAAACGGCCACTTGTGCTATATCACGTGTCGCTTGGGTTTCGTCTCATAATACCACTGGAAACCAGGATCACTCGTCCGTCTCGCGGCATATGCGGGACGGTTTTCTGAAGGTTATTAGCAAGCGCACGGCCAAGGCCAGCTTTGGGATCGGCCAAGGACTCACCTGAACAAAGTGATAGTTTCAGAGCTCAAAAAAACGGTAAAGGAGGTGTATTCAATGAGTATGCTGTTTAGAGTCGCAAGCTATAAGTCTATGACGGCTATTTATACATAATCAGTTGCTTCGACTTGGACCTGGCTAGCTCGGGCTGTTTATTAATGCGAAGCAAAATTTGACTCCCAGATAGTTGAAAAGATCCCACTATGCTTTGTCAGGCTTTACGAACACACTGGATATCAATCTCGATCTCGAGCTGGAGGTTGAGCGCGAAGCGGAGACGAGAGAAAAAGTCCGGAGGGTCAGGATTCGCGACGCGAAGAAAGGGGATAAGGCTCGGCACCTGTGGTAAATCCGAAATAGGAAGAATAACTAGAGAAACTCGTTGAGAAGTTGTTTTCATCGCTTGGCAAGTCACTTATCAAAGACTGGGCGTGGAGACCAACTCATACAGGCGACAACATGTTGTCCCACTAGTGTAATATCCCGAATTGGTCTAGTCTGAACATGCCTGACAGTTCCTCGCTTTCTACCCCAGTCAAGTCGTCATTGACGAGCGAAGAGGATCATTTTTGGTGTGGAGTGTCTTAGCTGCTAGTCATTTGGGCAAATACCATGTCATAGCGAGATCTGTTGGTGGCATCTCCTACTAGGTGCCTTGGTAGGCGTAGGTGTTGAGTCTGAGTATGGATCACAGGACTTGGAGCTCGAGCATGTACGCATGGACCAACGGGTATTTAACATTCAAGCATTGCCTTCACTTGTGTAACGTTAGCTACCTACATAAAAGCCGTGTTCCTTCCGACTGGTCTGCTCAAAAACCCCTGGACTTGCCCCCATATCGACTCCCCTGCAACATCACACGCCACACTGGACCACAGAAATGGAGCCAAAGAATGATCCCTGACTTCGTGCCAGGGTCTGGAAGCATTGGTACCACCAGAAAGAGGCCCCCTGCATCGCACACGCTCAACGTGGCACAAGAATCCCGTACACCAAGTACCGAGCTCATCGTCACCCACTTGCTCAGCGCACATAGCAACAAGCATGCCAAGCCACAAGACGAGGTCGTGCAGGCCTAGACCCATGAGGAGGTGGGCCTCGCGTTGCAGCTGGTGTTTTAGGCGTTGGCCAGTGACTTGGAATGCGTAATCGTAAGTGATGGGAAATGTAACCCCGATGGCAAAGATCAGTAACCCTGTCTGAAGAAGGTCGCCAAGGTTGATCTGAGACCCAGACTCTGCATCTTCAATCCATTCAATAGCCATTGTGGAACCAAACTTGTCATACTCTGGAAGTGTGCTAAGAAGTCGATGCTGAATAAGGTCTCGGTGGGAGCCCATAAGTGATAGGTCAGGATTGGACAATTGTCGGCACTGGTACTTTTCCAGAATGCCAGCCCAGACACGCATGTCGAGCATGACTTCTAGCATCTCTTGAGGCAGTCCGAGCTGAACTAGGCGGTCAATCTCTGCCGGGGACCGCTCGTTAGAGGCGACAGCCTGAAAGTCGCAAGCATGGCCGAAAAACAGCTCTCTGTTATGCTCCCCCTTTATTGAATCAAATACATTGGAAACGGGGAAATGGGGTCTCTTCAGCTTCTGCGATGATCGAATAAGATCCATGGTGTTTAGGTCAGCCCGGAAGCCTGGTGTCGGCAGCTTGTCGATGCCGCCTTTCAGGTCAACCAGATGATACAGAGCATCAGCATGCATCGCTGTTAGGGGATGCCTGCTGAATGCATGGATCCAAGCCAGCTTGGAAAGAGGTGGGTCAAAGGCCATCGACGCTCGTCGGTTTTGCTGGCTGATGCCGAATTCGGGCCCAACCAGGCTGAGAATAGCGTACAGGGTTGTTTCTCCAATCTCCGAAATGGGATTCACGACCTCTCGGTGAATATGGCCCAGGGCTTGCTGGTAATGTTTGATGCTACCGACGTCCGTGACCCTCGAGCAGCGGTTGAAGTTGAGGTTGACGGCTGCTTGCCAGAGGAGGGCGTGGTACAAAGTCGGGCCCTGAGCGACGAGATTGCTATAACTAAAGGCAAAGGGGGGGATGTGAAAGGTCGCTGCACCCATGCCGAAACCAGGCCAGAAGCAGGTTCGGCAATAGTGCAGCAGCATCTTGGTGTGATCATCGACCATCTTGTCGGGCACTTGGTAGTATCGCACCAGCTTCCGCTGGTTGACGATATCCTCGCCTTCCTTGAGAGTCGGTCGATCTAGGCTCTTATTCGGACCCTCTGCAGCCTTGGACTTGCCCGTCTTGAACTTGTTCTGACGGTGCATGGTCCTGGCCAAGTGTGACCTGGCGCTAGAGCGCAGAAGCTCAACATCGCGACGGCTGTTTGAGTGGAGAGTCACGACAGGGAGAAAATGGATGGAAGAGTTAGAGTCCTCGCTGGAACTGGTGGTGCTATCCTCACTAGACGTGCCCATGGCGCGTAGCGGTTGCTGGGTAGTCCATAGAATACAATAGTGTCGAGTCGGTGAGCGCGAGTCGAGTCGAGTGGGGTGGCATCAGATAAGGCAAAGATTGCAAAGAGGGGCCTCTGACATTTCCCCAGAATGTAACTTCCCGCTGGCACATGCTGACTAACTGCTTCTAGGTAGATGCTTGGCCCCATTGTCTCAGCCTTTTCGCCCTTTCCATGATCCGAGACATACATTCAGAGACAGGCTTGACCTTATTCCAGCATGAGGAGATGTGTGCTCAGGAATGCTTCGAAGCTTGTGGGATTCCCTCTTGCATTCTCGACAGACCAGGCGATTTCGGCCTCAGTGTGAGGTCCATAGTACCCAAACTCTTGCTGATAGAGCATCATCTGAAGCAACTCATCCTGCGCCGTTGGTGGCAAGAAAGACCTGTAAACGTCCTGCGATACCTCGAGGTATTTGACACCTTTGCCTGTTGCGACGCTGATGATTGCAGCCTGCTCCTCCATCGAGTATAGCCTCGTCGCGCCCGAGAATGTTTTACCTTGGAATATGTCCAGTTGGGCAAGGATCGCTGCCACAAACTTTCCGGTATCTCCGGCAATGTCAACCAGCGGAAGTTTGGTAGACGGCCTAAGCGGGCGAGCGATGACATACGATCCGTCTTTGTCTGGGCTGGACTGGGGTCGCATGATTGTGGCATAGTTTTGCATGAAGGATCCGGGAGAGTAAAATGCGCATTTCAGTAATGTTTTGCTTCGAATATACTCTTCCACGACGAACTTGTCGTCGAAGCCAGTAACTTTGGTGTACTTGCCGCTGGAGATAACATTCGGCGAAGGAAGGGTGCTTCATATGTAATATTGCACACCTTGTGCGATTGCTGCGTCGACAAGATCCTTGCCCTATTGGATCTCTTTGTGAGCTTCGCCATCATAGTTGGAAGTCGTCATAGCGAAGACAGTGTGAGCCCCCCTGAAGACTCCATCAAGAGACATCTTGTCCGAAGGGTCGCTGGGAACAACCTCAATACCTTGGGGTGCAAGGTCTTTTGCTCGGGAGGATGATCGATCTCGGGTGATAACTCGTATGGTGTATGTCTTGGATAGCTCCGGGTCTTGGAGGACATGCCGTATGATAGAAGAGCCCTGATTTCCCGTAGCCCCGAAAACAACAAAGAATTTTGCTCATATTTACTACCATCAGTATATGGGAGATTATTGAATGAAGGAATGGACAGACCTGGGGTTGAAAATCGAGCAGCTGATGGCCGTATTATACTCGCAATTTGGACCCCAATACCCGGCGCCGAGACCGGGCTGCAGGGATCAGCGCAGTGGTGTATTGACTACTTTAGGTATAGCGGCTAAGGTTCTCAGAGTTTGTTCATTCCTAGACATTACGTCTCGGAGGATTAATGGATCAAGAATGGATAATGTCGCATGTCTCGGCTGAAAATGGTGCGTGGGTAGTGCTCCAAAGTTGATTTGCAAAAGGAGGTGAATATATAACTACTTGAAATCCTCCACAAATTTGACGACCTCATCTGTTTAAGAATAGTGGACAAAAACCCCGTGATGAAGGAGAAAACTCTCGACAATCGAAGTAGAAACATCTCAAGCTCTCCCGGCTAACTGCCAACCTCACTCAAACTCACGATAGCCTCTTAGCACACGCCAGAGGGCAAGTCGAAGCTCTCGGTGCGGCTGGAGCTGCTATACCTAGCACCAGTTCCCAGTCCTCTCTTCGCAAAGCCCGTCCAAAGCTCACACTGGTTGTCACCACCAGTGAGGGCCACATCAGCGTCGAGAATGGCATCTCGAGCCTGGACCATGTTGGGGTTGCAGGGTTGACTAATTGCAACGGTCAGAATTCGTTCGCTGTGTAGTTGGGGTAGAACTTACAGGGCCATGCCATCGACAACCAGCTTCATGGCCAGGTACTTTCCATCGGTAGGGACACCGTTGGAGTCAAATGTGGGAACATCAGCGTCATTCTTGCCGTGTTTGTCAATCAGGTTCCAGAGAACCTCGTACAGGGCAGTTGCCCAGTAAGTTCCAATGGCATGAACACCAGAGAGCGTGTTGACACTGCGGTAGGTGTATGGGTTGGTGGTCAAGCTGGTGCTGTAAGGATACGCTCGGATACCCTTGGCGTTGTTGTACACCCAGTCACCCATGACGTGGTTTGTAGATCGGGTGTCTCGCGCGCCCAGATGAACTGCGGTAGCCATGAAGTCGCTCCAGCCCTCGCCCATACCGCCTGATTCGGAACCAGAAAGGCAGGCAGAGTTGGCAGGTCCACCAGTGAGACGGTTGGAGACTACAGTAGATAAGTATATGTAATAGTCAAAAGCAAAGGATGGTTACTCACGGCCATGTGTGTACTCGTGGATGACGACTCCGGCGTCAAAGCTCGAGTCTCGTCGGGGGGTGCTATAAGTCCAGAGGTACATCCTCATTCTGCCAGGCGAGCCGTCCGCAGGTGTGGCAAAGTTGGCATTGTTAGTACCGCTGCCATCCTGCGAGTTCAGAATGACGAAATCGTTACCACGACCGCCCTGGCCATTGTTGTTGACTTCAAAGTTTCCGGCAGCCTCGTTGAAACCAAGAAGGTGCAGAAGGTCGTGATACTTGTTGGCCGTGTAAAACAGCTGCGTGATGGAGGCATCACGGTAAGAGACTGGGTCAGTCTGAGAAGTGGAAAAGTCATACTCAAACTTGAGGCTCTTGCTTTCTGGGCGGTAGTTGTTGAGGTAGGCACTGCCTCCAGAAGGGTTGACGTGGGCAATAGCATTGTTGCCTCGAGTCGTGGTGTAGTTTGCCGAACCGTCAGACAGCCAAGTGAACTCGGATGTCGCAATGTTCCAAGGGTCCTCGACAACGCTTCGAGAGCCCTTTGAGGGGTCGTTAACACCCCAGGGGCTATACGTAAAGAGACACGGGTCAGTATTGCGTCAGACAGCGAGAGCTTCAGCAGAGACTTACTAAACCTCATAGGTCGCAAGGTCAGCAACATAGTCGACAACGCCGACGATCTTCTCAGTCTTGTCGGCATCGACGTATGTCAGGAGCCAGTTGTCCAAGACATCAGTCTCAACACGCCAAGTGAGCTTCAGATTCTTCTCGCCATCAATGAGATAGACCAGCTTCGCCTCAGGCTTCTGAACAGTGCCAGAAGTATCGGTGAAAGAGTAATGCTCATCACCCTTGGGCTGAGCCTTGGCATCAGAAGCATCAACAGGGAGGTCAAGAACCTCGACAGTGCTCTTAAGGGCAGTGACAGGGTCCGAGGCATCTCTCTTGACCAAGGGGCCTGGGAGCTTGCCGGTGTAGAAGCTGTTTCCGTAGGAGAACACCTTGCCATCGGCGCCAATCTGGATTTCAGGTTAGTACAACCAATTGTAGAGATCTTGTGAGATAACTCACGTTCACGTTGAAGTCGGCGTTGTCAACATCAATGTCATTGACAGTCTGCTTGAACCGAACATGGGCCACGCCGTTGGTTCCAACGTAATGGTCGGAAACTAGACGGAAGGTGGCCTTCCCGACCACCGACTTGACAAACTCCTCGGCAGTCTTGGTGTAGTCGGAGGACGGAGCAACTCTGGCGTTAGAGATGTCGGGGACTTCGTCCTGAGGAACATACTTGGCCAGCTCTGGCAAGCGGAAAGCATCCAAGTCAACACCTCTCTTGCTCAGAGGTGAGGAATTGGGCTGTCTCTTGGCAGGATGGGCGTTGGCCTGAGATGCCAGGCCGGCGAGGCCCAGCAGGAGGAGAGAATCGACCGAGCGCATTGCTTGAGATAGGCAACTAAGGATGCTTGAAAGAGAGAGAGGCTCTTCGATGTCGAGTCAAGTAGATGATGTCTGACTTGCAGGAGAGTCTGAAGATTCAAGTCGTCATGAGCTCCTTTGAAAAGAACAGTAGCCGCTTTATATATACATGCCTAAACTCTTTGCTTAGAAATAGCCTCAACTATAGCCGATGCTTTTTCTCACGACACCGCTTCCTATCCAAGAACCCCCATGCCAATTATGATATCACCTTCTTGTTTCTCATAATATAGCGAGGAACTTTTGATCATAATTAGAACCACAGTGGTAGCATCCATGGTGGAATCATCTGATCAGGCGGGAACTATCCCACGATGGTGTC
Source organism: Fusarium falciforme (assembly GCF_026873545.1). NCBI lineage: Eukaryota > Fungi > Ascomycota > Sordariomycetes > Hypocreales > Nectriaceae > Fusarium > Fusarium falciforme. Next base: position 2,484,276 of record NC_070555.1, read on the forward strand.
AAGTAGCCATCTCAAGTAGCCATCTTATCTTTACGGCTAGGTCAATATTTTCCCGACATGGAACAGCACGTCATAATCCAGGCACATCGTGCGCTATGACAAGACAGGAAGGTCTGGTTCAGAGGCAAGGATGGTACGAGCACGTCACATCGGGACGGGCCATAGTTCAGATTGACGAGAGTGGACCTATTCGCGGACTAATAACCTAATCGGAATACTTTGAATATTCTACGGCACATGATGTCAATCAGGGGCACTAGTGGAATCTTTATTCAGAACCTTAGTTACTTAGCTACCTCTTACGGATGCAAGGTCGTCCTCTATGCGTCTTGATACGCTGTGACCATCTGCACGAGCTCATCAATCGGCCAGATATAGAACTGCGCATGATCTGAGCCCTCGTGCGCTATCTAAGGGTTACAGTGACGCAGCTAGCCCATTCTCCTCGCAATAACTTCCAGCGCTTAACCTCACGTGGATTGTCTTGAAGGGGCAGCTCGAAAGCCGGACTTACGGATAGCCCAAACCCCGCGAAGCTCTTGCCTAATTCGACCTTGGTGATAAAGGGCTCAAAGTGTTCCAGCCTTGCAAACGCCGTTTAAACCCCTGCGTCTCTTGGCTTTCACACTAGCCGAGGTTCTTTTGGTTCTCCGATAGTCCATTGCTACCCCGACCTACCCTGGTCATTGTGAGACCTTCCAGGTTAGGATACCAGGGCCGTTAATGCGACGCTCGAACCCGCGTAGAGCACTTTAAGGTGCATTTTCCCGCGGTCTGCGCGGGGATTTTTCTGCCCAGCTAGGCATTCCTTCGCCGATGATCAACGGACTAGGTCGAACCCCTGAAAATATGGCTGGGACCCTTCAGGCAACTGTGATTTCGTCCTTCTTGATTAAAAGGACTCCGACCAATCTTAATGGTGCAATAAGCCTCCATATCTACGACATTCCGATTCTGGCAGGAACTTACAACCTATCGAAGCCACATTCTTATCCCCTGAAGTATTCTTAATGCCAGGGTCGTCTTCTAGGGTTCAACCATTCAGTGGCTTGCTAGTTGCGCCCTCTAGTGTCACATTCTGTGTCCAAGGGTCTCTACTACTCAAGACTCCCGTCTATCGAGCTTCTGCATGTGAATATACCATTCGTAAAGAGCTTGGTTCTTACGATGGTAGCTGCCAAGGTAGGGAACCCTGCTTGCAGACAGAGCACAGGAAGCACAGTAACCTTCCAGTAGACCGATCATAAAGAGGGGCGATTCTTATCGTGGGATGTAGGCCTAAATTAGGTTGAGACATGCATCAATGACATGTCAGAACTACCGTGCCCAGACAAACTGCGTAGCAATATCCAGCATGATGGCCAGCTTATCAGTGCCCGCTTCCCAGCACTGCAACTCTTGTGCATGCAATGGATCTTCCGGGTTTCTTTTAGCCTTGACCAGAGCCCCAAGTGTCATAACTGGGTTGCCAACATCATACAATGTCTTTTCCAATTGCCATTCCTCGCGGGTTTGTGCTTCCCAAAGCATCTTGCTTGAGAGAAGAGGCAAGTGTTCGAGGGGACCACATCCTCTGCAGGGGATATTGTTGTCGATGAATATGACGGCGCTTATGACTATCCAAAGAGATGACATGCTGGATAGTCCATTTGTCAGCATGAAGTGTCTTGGTGGGAATGGCGAGTTCTTACCGTCTCCGTGATTCAGCAAAGATCCAATCTTCCCATGTTAGGCTTGGTTCTGCTCGCTCAGTCTGGGAATAACTTCCAACAAAGGTAAGGAACCGAGAACTGAGAGTCTAGCCAATTGTTAGCTAGGCATCCCCAAAACTGACGTGGTTCAACTCACTTCAACTGTGTCAAGCAGTCCTGTGCCGCGCTGTTTGGTCTGTTCGTCCTGATCAATAATAGCCATTATCATATAGATCATTAGCGACTGGACAGCCATTTGTATCTCACGAGCCGAGAAACTCATGTACTATGGAACATTAAATCAGTGTATATACCCAGCGGCCACTAATTTTCTTACATTTTCTCGGAAGCGCTGTTCCTCGGTGTTGATAGTTCGCCAGAGAAACGCTCTGGTCTCCGGCGTCCTTGCCGCGAAAAGCTGCGCAATGCTCATGCAATTCGCCAGTGCCTCCGGAAGGCAGGGCTCGTGCCATTGGGGGTGTATGAAAGGCGGAAACGTCTTTCGACGAAGCATCATTTGGGGAAACGCGTAGAGGGTCTGCAAGACTAGCTTTGCAGCATGGTGTGAGGGTTCGCGTTGGTAAGGCAAGCGGGTGAGGTCTGCTTTGGCGCTGAGCGATTTAACGGTAACTTGTGCCTGTGAGTTGCCTTCTTGGTATTGGAGGTCTTCTTGGACCGATCTCTGGGTTGAAATGGCTGTGTCAGGCACTGGTAGGCTTGAGACAGTGTACTCTGCGAGATTCGGGTCCAATCTGAAGACATCCAGGTCGAAAGATGACCCGAAGTCATTGGAGGATGCCAGGACCATTTGTGAAACCTGTTGATTGTTTCCGTTCCCAGTCCAGAGAACTTCAGTGTTGGCTTGGCGTCGACTTGATTGGTCGTAAATGCATGCCAGATCCTTTTTCCCACAGCGAGAACATGGCTGACCAAAGGTGCACTTGGCTTTGGCCTTGCTGCATGAGATACAGGACCTCGGGCGACCCTTCCGTCTAGACTGAGCACGCTGACAGTACTTTATATGGCGGTTATACGAGTGCTCTGTGGAATCTTAGTCAGGGGCTTGGGAAAGGGATGTGGTCGGGAACCTGGAGGTGGGAACACACCTTGTCTGTAGACCTTCTCGCAAAGAGGACAGTTCTTGAGGAATAGAAGCTCGGTCTGCAACTCCATATCGAGCCACACGTTGTGATAGACTATTTGAGGTAATCTCAGTCAACAATACAGTGCCTTTGGGATAGAAAAGCTTCCGGGCTTGTACACAGTGGCGGCATCGCGACATTTCGCGTCAACCGGGAGTCACGTGCCGCATTGCATCGGAGTTAAGCTATCTCCATGCACCCATGCTGTTTCAAACCAAGCTTGCATTCCTATCTAACTACAACCAAGTTGCGTATAGTTTCTATCCCTGCCTTGTCTAGATCACTCCCAGCCAATCACCCCGTAGCCCTTCTTGTCTATACATGTGCAGTTTACCAGGGAAGAGAACCGTTTCGGTCGCTGTATGTCCTAGTTGGTCCGTCTTCACCCAGGGTAGCCAACTCGACGATGCGTTCTGCTCCGACTTCAGGGCTGTGACCGTACTCGTTGAAATCGGTCAGAGCTGTCTTGACATAACCGGGGCAGACACAGTTGACCTTTCCTCCAGCGTCATCCAAGATTCGTGCATAGTTGAGGGTGAGCATGTTGACAGCCGCCTTGCTCGCGTCGTAGGCCTTGTAGTCAATGGGATAGTAGGGCGTTGTCTTGTCTGTGGATCGTTCCAGGCTTCCCATGACGCTGCTAACGAAAACAACTCGAGGAGGCCCAGCCTTGGCTTTCCGAAGAAGCGGGACCAAGCCCTCGGTCAAGGTGGCTGTACCGATAACGTTGGTCGTGAATGTCTTGGTGAAGAGGTCCCAAGTGGTTTGATCCTCATGATGGTCGATGAGGATACCAGCATTGTTGATGAGAACGTCAAGGTATCCGAATCGCGTCTGGATATCTTTGATAGCTGCCTCAATTGATGTCGGCGAGGTCAGGTCAAGCTGCACGACCGAAGCCTGGTGACCAACATCGCGGAGAGAAGCTGCCACAGCTTCACCGGACTGTGGGTTTCGAACTCCAAGAAGAACGTGATAGTTGTGCTTGCTGGCGAGGGCTTGAGCAACGGCACGTCCGATGCCCTGGCTGGCACCGGTAACGAGGACAAGAGGGAGTGAGGCGGGAGAAGACATGTTGAAAATCTTGTAGATATTCGATGATAGAGGTTGAAGAACGTTGATTGATGTTTTGAATGTGAGTTGGGTGCTCTACCTATTCTCCGGGCCTGGTTCCTACTTATACTTGTGAGCAGTGCTGTTTAAGGACATTTCGGCCGGAACTGAAGGATCAACTAGAAGAAGCCGGTATGACAAATAGGAATGCACATTAATTTCTTTGCTTCAGGAAAAGATTCCCTCATTATAGGCCAAGTTGGCCGGGACAGGGCAATTATCTCGTGGCTGATGGTGGAGACAGCGGCCAATTTGGCCGGCGCTGGGTCTCGGCTTGTTCATGGGCCAGCAAATGCCCGACAATTGCGTATTCTTCTCGTCATTATTAATTCGCTTTTAGCTAACATGGAGAATCGAGTCGGAGATTGTGTTAAAGTCCGTTGAAATTCTCCAATGCTTTATTTCCCACAACATGTCTCCCTTTCTATCATTCGTAATCATAACACATACGCGACGGAAATTGGCCATGCAAACCTAGGCAAAAGACAGCCTTGCTTTCCTTTAGAGGAGCTTCATGGTAGCTGATTCACGTTCTAGTAGAGACAGCGCGATTTTTACGGCTCCAGAGGTAGTGCCAAGCTGAGGTTTCATATGTACAGGAGTCATTCAATTGTATACTAGAAAGTGATGCGCTCATCCTGCCTATGAGAGACTACTGGGCCTAATTAGAAGCTGAGCTTCTGGCCAGCCTCACCTGGGACGGTTGAAGCCACCTTGCCAGAGCCAAGGAGGGTAAACTTGTAGGGAACAGAGGTCAAAGTTCCCTTGCTGGCCGTATTCTGGCTCTCACCGCCGAGAACAACATCCTCCGCAACGACATAACCGATTTCCGAGCTCGACTCACTGAAAATGGCCTTCTTTCCAACATTCGTGAAAACAGATGACTGGATGAGCGCTTGGGCACCCATGCGGCTGTTCAGGCCGGTATCCATGGTGTCGTAGTATTGGCTGTGCATTGTGTTAGTTCCCGAATGATAGTAGAAGAAGAGCGAAGTACTGACTTGAAGATGTGGGCGGTGCCAAATCGGAGAAGAGGTCCACGGCTGCGAACGTTGTAGAAGTGGTTGTTGGCGTAGGTCACGTGGAGCTTGCCAGTGTCCTCAGCTGCGTTCTTGTCGGAGTGTCCGACCAGCGATCCCTTGGACTGAGAGGATCTTATATCAGTAATCTTGAACAATCATTTCATGGCTGCCAAATCTTTGACTTACATGGTCATGGAGATAGGTGAACGAGATGGTCACCCAGTCAGCAGCATGCGAGAGGTCAACAAGACCATCATAGAAGTCCTTGTCGCCAGATCTAGTAGCAGAAAGATCACAGTGGTCGACCCAGACATTGGTAGACTTCTGGATCGTAATGGCATCGCCGTAGTCGGCCTCAACCTTGGAAATCTTCATGTTGCGAACGATGACGTTCTTCTGTCCATTGATGGTGAGGCCAATGCCGGTAAGAGCTAGAGACGGTTAGCAGACGTGAAGTGGATTATACGCCAGGAAGACATACAGCTGCCAGTCTTTCCGATGATGGATTTGTCTGATGTGACTTGAACCTTGGCAGCTCCCGAGATGCTGCCCTCGACAAAGATGACGGCAGCACCAGCAGCGCTAGCCGCGGCAGTCAGTTCGCTGAGGCTCTTGACTGTCACTTGCTTGCCACCAGCTCCTCCAGTTGTTCTACAGACCAATAGTTATTGAAAAGTCCTTGTGGGAGGAAGATGCGGTAAGAGAACATACCCGCCATTCTGTGTACAGTAACCAACATTGCATGCATCAGTGGCCGCAGCCCTGGCGTACAAGGACGGACCAGGGGACGCAACGGCCAGCGCAGCGACGAAAAGAAGGCTTAGAAGTTGCATCTTATAAGTATAGTAGACAAGAAGGTGCCAAGACAATGTCTCAGTGTGTCCTCCGTCGAATTTTCGAAGGCAATCGTTGCTCCTAAATACAAGCCAGACCCCTGAGGGCTCAAAATAAATTCGACCTGTATCCTAGTATGAAACAACTTTATTCGATGATGCTTTTCTCCTTGAATAATAATGCCTCGAATCATTGCCATGTTGTTTCAGACCATCCTTGACGCAAGGAGGTTGAAGCAAGCTCGGCGACGCCATTGGAGGGAAAACTCGATCCGGAACTAAACGTCACGCTGCAACCCACATTGGAAACTTCAGTGACATGGTTATACAGCAGGGAGCAGTATTTTCCACGAGCAGGAGTCTTTGCAAACATATAGTCCATGGTGTCGCGTCGATCCTAATGGGGTGTAAGAGTTGCATCAGGCGGACCTGTTTCCTCCGGGTTGCCTGGTTTAGAGCCGGTAGGAAGGATGTGACAGCTGTCAAGTGGACCAAAAGGGGTCCTGAGAAGGTTTCTTTCAATCTATTATACAATTCTATCTCAAAGCATTTTTAATGGGGTCCCCAACATATTCAACCGTCCTCTCATGTACTCAGTTTCCCTTCAAACAACCCGCATCCTTGATAAAGTCCATCCTTGGAACTTGAGCCATCTTCTTTGCCCCCTGGCTAAAAAAGAAGCTTTGCATGGAGTGGCGTGCCAAGACGTGTTTATCGATGAACTTGTGCACTGCGGTTTGCCAAGTGGCACTCGCGGTGACCTGGCCTGAACCTGAGCAAGCGGCAGTGACTGCTTCCAATCGTAGAGATTGGTACTTGTTGAAGGCCTTGGCTAGTTCAGACCTGTTTGGCGAAGCCGGGTAGCCATCGTTTCTTGTTTCCTGGACGATCCGGTGCAGTTCATTCACCAGCACAATAACATCAACGATGCCATTGTTGCAGCCCGCTCCAGTGCTGGGAGTGAACTTGTGAGCGGCGTCGCCGGCAAGCACAATACGTCCATCCCAACTCCAATGTTTCACGACGCCTTCCTCCAAGTTGACCAACCCTGATTGGGTTCGACGAGAGAAGGCTTCTTTCAAGGTGAGTTTCCCTCCAGGCGCAAGAGGGAGATGACCCCAGCGTTCGACCAACGCCAATTGATCCTCCTCGGTGTATCGCGCTCGGTTCCGTGTTGGACTCTCCAATCTCTCGTACAAGCCCATGACGGTTGTGTCGGGGCCAGAAAACAGCTGAGTGGTGGCATCAGGACCATGTGTCTCAGAGGTGATTCCAGCCTGCAGGCCAGTATGCGACGTAGGTATTCGAAGCCAGAACCCTCTGTAGTTTGTCAAGAATGGCTTTTCGTCATTCATCTCGGTTGCATTGGCTTCCAAGGCCAGCGTGCGCATTCGTTCCCGGACGAGACTGTGGGCACCGTCTGCACCAATAACAACGGAGCCCATGTAGGAGCTGCCGTCGGTGCAGGTTACTTCAACCCCGTCTTCATGAGGGATTACATCTTCAACTCTCTTGCCAGTGATGATGTTGTTCTGCGTCTTCGAGGGAAGGGACTCGTAGAGAACTCTGGTGAGATCATGGCGGCTCAGAACTCGAGGCGATGTACCAAAGCTGAGTATGATTAGCGATGGCCTGGTCTTTGGCAATGTGGAACTTACTGCTTCTTGAAGTAAAGGAACCATCTTGCATCTCCAATATCTCGGCCTTGGTGATCTTGGCGTTCGGTCTGACCAAGAGGAGTGCTGACCCTTTTAAGGGCGTCGAGTAGACCAAGTTGACTGAGGGCCTGTATTCCCATTGGCATCATTACAAGGTTGGCTCCAGCATCAATGATGGCGCTTGGTCGGCTTTCCAGTACGATGCAGTCAATGTTGGCTTGGGTAAGGGCGTGGGCAGCTGTGAGTCCAACAGGACCGCCGCCGACGACGATGACTTTGAAGTTGCTTGCGTGCATTTTCTTGGCTTGAGTGGGTTTGAAGCTGTTGTGGTGCAAGATAGTATGGACGATTGAGAACGGCTTGGCAGATCAATATATAAGATTTATTTGCAAGTATTGTTCACTCAAATCTTGAATGACTATATCATCGTCGCCATTCGCGTCCTTCTCGCACTCGGACTCGCACATGTTGAAAGGGTTACCCAGTTAGGAAACGCTTCAGCGTCACTATCCAGCCACAAAGCGCCTAAGAGCCAACCTTTTCCAGCCACAACCAAACGCATATTTCCGAGACCAATCGGAAAAGTCTGCCTATCACTCGTTCAATCGGCGTCTTTATTCCTCCGGCATACGTTTGCCAAATGACAGAGTCTGCCACTCTCCACGCGAAAGCGACGCGCTAACAAGCCATGCGCCACCCATTTCTCCTCGCTCTCGCTAAGCCATCGAGTTGTAAAGCCCATCCAACAGGAACCTTATTGGCGAAAATCTTGTTGGGCGATAATCGCGGAGTCACCGACAATATATCTGCAACTACATGTTGTAAGATTTGCCGCAAGCTGTCTCGTAGCCACGTCATCTGTCTTGTCATCACCAACTTGCACCGTTTCTATTTGTAATCCAGGATGATTTCTTGTTACGATGGTGGCGCATGTACGATGTGGTCTGGATCATGGCCATGCCGTTATCCATGCGTAACTTGAAAGCATTTACATAGTTTAGATATATATGGAAAAGGTGCAATTACCGAATCGCTCGTTGCGACCGCACCCAGCATTTTGAATCTGATAGCTCACTCATAACACTGTGTTGGGCGTTGGGCAAATTATATGTGACCTTGTGGAGTATGGACTGCCACCTACATAGCAGGTATCGAAGGTTGCCATGTTAGACACGCTTCTGAGTCTATGTCCACTGGGGATGAAGTATGGATAGTGTCTGGGTGTCCTTCTCCCCTGGTATTGCGGAGGGTGGGAACGGAGAAGGGCCGGTTTTGCCTCATTAGTGAGGGCTATGTCCATGGAGCTATGAATGGGGAGGTGGTCGCAAACGGCGTTGAATGGCAAGATATTACTCTAGTCGAGGTCAGGCAAGAATGCATCAGGCCACAGCTTTGAATGGAGGCAGTGCCGAATAGCGGCTAGACGGTTATCAAGGCAATATTGGGTTGAAATGAAATAAAGATGAACAATCAGACAGCAGAAGGGAAATGACTAGCTGAATAACAGCACTTGGTAGTAACCATCAGCCCAGCCCAGCCCAGTGGCAGCTTAGCCATCACAGGCTTCCCAACATCCCCGATTCCTTTACTCAGGGCCATCTTTGCCCGTATACTCCCAGACTCTATAACCACCAACTTCAGTTTCAATCTTTCCACCATCGTATTTGACGTATATGTTGTGGCACTCGCTACTCTGAGGGATGAAGCCTGTTTCGCCGACAGCTCCAGGTATGTTCTGAAGCCTCATATAGCACCTGTGGTAAATCGGCTAGTAATCACTCCGACCGAACTGCTCGTAGAACTCTGCTTCACCTCTGAAGAACCTGACAGAGTGGGCCGCCCTGGATTGGCCATCACAAGGCAGCGGCCCAACTTTGCCCTTGTCGGTAAAGTACGAGCAGTGGACATTGCTGGGGACCTCGTCGGGCGTAGCAGCGAGTCCGACACAGTAGCCCATGTCTCCCTCACCGGTGATGACGTACCTGAGAAGAGAGTCAATGCCACTAATCCTCCACGAAATTGGTTAAACTACTTACGTAGCTGAAGTTGTCGCCATGATCGTTACAGTCTTCTTGGTCGTACAAGGTAATCTTTCACCCCAGCACGGTAGGGGCGAGGGCAAGGAGGGCTGCACCGAGAGAAAGACGCATGGTGATTGTGTTCCGTAGGAGTAAAATATTGGTTATTGCTATTTGTTCTGTGTGTTGTTGCTGTATTGTAATCATGAAAGGAGAGGCGTCGCAACTACTTATACTTGTGCGGCCAGCATGGACGCGTCTTCGAGGGGTTGATTATTTCGGACTTGCTCAGCAAAACGCAACGTCACAATCACCAAGGGAGTCGATTCATGGAGTGAAACTTGACTTTCGGCCTCACCGTATTCAACGGAGGAGAATCTAATTGGATCCCTAGAGAAATCCCTCGTGCTGTGAGAGTTGTCGATGCTGGTCGTTAGGTGGACACTCCCTGTTGTTTCATCCGCCTCGACTGCGCCAACATAGACAGATGGATGCTACTACTGGGACAAGCTAGATGAACTCGAATCCTTCATCTTGTCATATTGAGTAATTGGCACGGGCTTCTCTTAGACCGACAACTGGAACTTAAGTCCGCATCAAATAGGTATGATACAGTACAAGAATAGTCATTCGCAACCCAATATCCAAGAAGAATTCATTCAAATAGAAGAGACACCACATATAGTACCGAGCAGAAGTTAGCGAATTGCAAGCTCTGTCAAGTCGGCAATTTGGGGGCTGAGAAAAGGCGCATAGACCTTGCTCTTGAGAGTGCAACCGCACCCTGATCCTATGGTTCAAGGACGGCCTATCATACCTCAAGGTTAACTTGAGTAGGATTGATAACTCAGGTCATCTGCAAACTGGCACGACACAGCCATGGCCAGCTATTTGGGCATGGTTCCACCATAGTTCAGCCATCTCCACTGTGTTGGTTCCAGGTAAACCGTGATTGTTTCTAGGCAAATATGCAATGCCTAACGCCGATCTGCCAGGGTGCTAAAAAAACGTCTCACCGGCTATTCGAGATTGGTAGGCCGTTGTTTAGTAACAGGGACAGCCCTGGGACACTTGCGTCGGCTGCACCTGGGCCAACAGCAAGCTGCAGAATCATCTCATTAACTCGTACACTTTCCTATTCTGCCATTTTTACGGATCTGCAGTTTCAATGTCGAGCTAGGCCTTGATATCTACCAGCTGTTATGGGTGAAGTATCGAGCAGCCGACATGGAGCCCTTGAGGTGGTCATTAATCCTTCCGAGAGCACCGTTGAGATTGAATGACGTCACCCTCGCAAGGCACAGAATATTTTAGGTGCAGCTGGAATAAGGTTAATCCTGCCGTCAGTTGCGTGACGCGTCAGAACGCGTGCAGCCATCAGCATTGCCAGTTGCCAAGCAGCAATGGCTGGCAGGCTCTAATCCACTTGCGGTTAGCGTCCTCATGGCGCTTCAGAGCTGGGAATAAGCTACTAACAAATTGTCACACAACCCCACATATTGGCTGATAGCGCTCTATCAGGATGACACAATCTGGACTTGCACAGTCCAGGAGTTCAAAAACCATGCAGATTAGAGAAGTCCACCAGCGGAAAGAAAAACACACAAGTCAAAGGCATGTTAAGAGTCATTCTGAAATATACTTTCTAGTGAAAGTTTCTCTCTCCTTATTGTAAAGCAATAGAAAATACAAAGTTGAGCCCCTTATCGGCGTGTCTCTGGAAGCAAGAATGCATTTCCAAAGCCACGCTGCATCTTGAGTCCATCTACCCTGCAGACCCGAGCACCACAAACGCGATGCCTGTCATGGCCATTCCAACACGTGATGTCTCCCTTCTCATTACTGGACAATATTTCACTTTAAGTTCCAATTACTATCGAGATTATTTACTCTGCCCTACAAAGAATGTCACCTTATCCGCGCGAAGGCTCCCATCGCGTTCTCGACAGGGATCTGGACCAATTCGGGCTAGTGCTTCCCTTCAGCCACTCCAGGTGCGATGAGACATTAGCACAATCACACGAAGGTAACTGCGACCTCAGATAGTGCTCTAGCAACAGGAGAGTATGGCTCTACTGGGACCAGTTGGTGTTTCCGCATGCTTGGAGTCAATGACATGGTCAGATTCTGGGTTCTTTATAACATGGGTTTTAGCCACTGATACTGGCAACCTGGATTTCACGAATACAAGGCGTGTTCTTGGAAAAAAGGTCATGAAAATGCCCCAAATCCATGTGTGAATTGGTGGGAGAATGGCAGTTAATCAACCTCGAGATGCTAAAGGAGTTCGCAACCCGCGTGTGCTCCGCCTGACATACAGTTCCCACTACCAGATCCCTCAATAGATCATAGAGTCCTCTAGCTGTGAGAAAAAACTAAAAGCCTTTGGGAGGTTAGCCATTATCGCCGACTCGATCAAGAAAACACTCACCGAAGAATCAAGATCCAGCCAATCTGTTGGTTGCCACTGACTCAGTGCGTTCAGCATGGACTGAAAGCTGGTTGTTGATTCCCCCTGATCGCCAAACATCGAACCAAGTTCATTATCAAGCATTGAACTTGACCCATGCTCGTCATCACCACTCGTCATTAGCGCTTCTTGCTGGGATTGCACCGCTCGCATGGAGCTCTGGGAAGGACTGTGCCTCGCTTCTTGTCGTAGCTCCTCGATGATGATGCTGTACCTCCGACTCGCGGAATCGGACGACATGGCTTTGGCGAGATGACTCTGACATCGCTCGGCTAGGGCAAACAGCGAGACGTTGTCATTGCTCACCGAGATACCTGATTTCTGTTGGATCTCCCAGACGTATACAACAGCCAAAGCGCAGAATGTCACGTAAGGCATCCACCACAGGAAATGAATGACAGTCGTGGCCTCGGAGAACGTTCGGTCAACAATCTCAAGGGCCAGTTTCGCGGCGCCGATGCACTCTGTCACACATGCCTCCAACGCCGGACTGGCATTCTCAGAATGATCCAAGAGGAACGGGCGAGTAGTGTGCATGATAGCATGACAATACGCTAGCTTCAGAGCCGTGACTTGTCTTGAGAATGTTGGTATGAGGCTCGAGGGTCGGACGGTTCCGAGGTGAGGCGGTAGGGCTTGTCGCCATTCGTGTAGCTTCTCGGTGAAACTCTGTGCTGAAGCGAGGCGTTCTTCGGTGCGCATCTTTTTGATGGAGTAGACTTCTCGAGATACGTTTTCGATGATTGCAGCAATTCTATAGTACTGTCAGCACCTCTGTCAAGCAGTCGATCTGCACAAGGAATACAGACCTCGCATGGAAGATGAGAGAGTCAATATGACAATCCATCGCTGGTTCCGACTGGGATGGCCCCTGGGGCGTCATGTCCTCATCGTTCACCCTATCTGGGTATTCTTGATCGATGTCATTATCGTGATAGAACCTCGGCCTGCCGAATACTACCGCAAGGTATTTGTCGATTGTGTAAACGACCCAAAAAGTCCTCTTTCGGCATTCTGACAAAATGTAATCCATCTGTGGGCGACCTCCGTTGCGATATCGGTGGGATTTTCGATGTAGACCTAGCGCAGATACGATGGGTACCGTGTTACCGAATACATACCAGGCCTGGTTCATGCGCGAGGTTTGGAGCAGGTACAGCACTTGCAAGATCCTCGCCTGGGCTGATTCCAATCGAGGCAGTCCAGTTTCTCTAGCAGTGAGGTCTGACGCTGAGAGAAAGTACCGTTCGCTCTGCTGCAGCGGAAAGGAGGTTCCGTCGTTGGAAGAGAAGGTCTCGGATATCTTGTGCTGACGAAGGCTTGCAATGGCTAGGATATTTACAACGATTGCCGCTTTGGCATGGCCGAGGCCAACTTCCAAAGGCTGACCATTGTGGACATTGCTCAGGACATGCCCAAGCCAAGAGTGGCAGTATTGTTGGTTCAAGACACGATATGTCACAACACAGTTGTCGAAGTAGAACTTGAAGAGTTCGTAGGCTGCTGCTTGGTCGACAAACATAAGGCCGTCTTCGTTACTTGTGCTGAAAGGCTTGTCTCCGGCTGATATGAGCGGCTGAAGGTTCTCGGATCCGGTCAAGACACCGGGTTCTGCCTGCTGAGTTTGGAGAGCGAGCCTTTTCCACGCCCGGTGAATGAAGGTGAGGTTTGAAGTCGGATCGAAGAATTGGCCTTCGATTTCGGCCGTCTCTAGCCCTGGCGGACCTTGAGAAGTGGCGCGCGAGGCCAAGGTTTCGTCTGCGAAGAATGCGTTCTGTTGATGACTGAAAGGTTTGTCTATAGTCTCTAGTACGCGTCGCTTAGGCTTACCTGCTCTCCGGGCTCATGTACATGTCAGGTCGTGGCAACACAGGAGGAGTCGGTGGCCTCCCTCTCCGGTACTGGGTGTCATAATGACAGTCGATGCTCTTCTTGGAACATCCATCGCATGGTAATGTGCCGGTGCATTTGAGCTTTTTGAGCTTGCAGTGATCGCACGCTCGTCTGGTCTTTGGCCCCTTCCGGCGATTTTCGGATTCACGACGCGTTTCTGGTGATTTTGGGAGAGATCGCTTTGTCCCAGCGATAGATGAAGTTTCGGATAGAGGAGTGGAAGCATGGACAGAGCTGGGGGTCGTCATCGTGGCTTGTTGAGCGTTTCCGGGTCACGGAGGCCGGAGAACTGGGTAAGCATCTCGGAGACTGGAGAGTGGAGCAGTCATGGGTGTCCGGAAACGCGGGCGAGACCCGTGCTTTATATGGCTCTCCACTAGTTTGTGAAAACGCGGGGGCGACATCGGCACTAGTTTCCGGTGAGGGGGGCCGTCGACACCATCAATGGCTTTCTGCGCATCAACCGACTCAGTGCAGGGTAGAGTGAGCTGACTCGAAGCTCACTTTCTAATGGCTGAATGTGAGTTTGTTTGTAAAAGTATGCAGCCAGGGTGTGAAGGCTGTAGTCAAACCACCCAAATGATGAGATCATGTCATGAGGTCGAGTCTGGTGTACTCCATGGGCGGCCACTCGTGATCAATTCTAATCAAGTTGTCATGTTCATAAAGATTGAGTCCTTAATCACAGGATCACGATATAATTGCATATTTTCTGCTTTAATTATTGCTTTATGACCCATTGCCCCTTCTTTGAATGCCATGATGAAATGGCCTCTCATGGACCACTCTCTCGAGGCAGCAAAACCCCTTTTAAGGGCGAGAGTTCTTGATGCGAGCCACACTACGCTATATAAATAAGTAATTGACCCTAGAAATTGACAAAAGCAAAAGAATAAGCGCTAAGCATTGTCGATCGGGGATGGCCCAGTAATCTGGTCTTGTTGGGTGCTACAGTGCATGTCAATTATGATCACTGAAATGAAGTGTCTGAGAGGCACTCTGGGCTCCTCGTCAACTGATCGGATCCTCCAATAGCTTCGAATTAAATAAAAGTCACGAGCTGCCACCGAATTTAAATGAAAAACGCGAAATGTCTATTGTTTACTCTATATCGATCTTATCTAGGCAACCTTACTGAGAGATGCTGATGAGATGGCGGCGTGGATCTCCTCCTCAGCACCATCCGGGAGCGGCAGCAGGGGAGATCGCACGGTGGCATGTGACAGAATTCCCCGGGCAACGAGCGCATGCTTAAGGGCGACGGTACCCTCCATATGCGAGCCGCGGTGGTAGACGGCCTTGGTGACGGGAAGAAGCTGGTCGTGGATCTCGCGGGCCTTCTTGTAATCCTGAGCCTTGCCAGCCTTGATGAGCTCAATGAGAGGCTCAGGGGCAATGTTTCCATATCCGACGAGCATACCATCCACGTCGAAAGCAGTGTGGAGAAGGTACTCATCGTGGCAGGTGAGGACGGGAACATTGGGGCGCTCGCGTCGGAACACAGGGATCTCCGTGTCCCAGCGGCGCATGTTTCGGACACCATTCTTCATGGCAACAACACCAGGGAGAGCGGCAATGTCGAGAAGAGTCTGGAGGTTGTAGGTGGCCTTGGTGTTGTCGGGGTATTGGAAGAGAATCAGGGGAAGCTTGGACACCTCATAGACAACCTTGTAGCGGTCCTGAGGAGCACCGGGCTGGTAGCCAAATCGCAGCCAGCCGTGAGAAGGGTACAGAAGACCAGCCTGAGCGCCAGCTTCCTTGGCACGCTTGGCCTCGAGGGCGGCAACCTCAGTGCCCTCACCAGTGATACCGGCGATGATGGGAATCTTGTTGTTGACCGACTTGACAAAGGCCTTGATGACGTCGACCTGCTCCTGCTGGGTCAGGAAAGTACCTTCTCCGGCGTGTCCAAGCACCACGAGGCCCTTGACGCCGTCGATGCTTCCGAGCCAGGCGCCAAGTCGCTGGATGGCGTCGTAGTCGACCCGCCCGTCCTTGGTGAAGGGGGTGACAGGGGCAGGAATGAGACCCTTGAGATCGAGAGACATGATGGTCAAGTTGGAGGTGTTTTCGTGGAGAGATGAGAGTGTTTTTAGGGTGTAGAAGCTGAAGTTGTTGTGATGCTGTTGGTGATGTTGGATTGAGAGATGGTTCCCTTTGAGTCTGAATGCCTTCTTATATAATGAATGAACTGAAGAGGAGCTCGCGACTCGGCCTCTAAACACAAGGCCGATCATGTTCAAAGTATCTCATCTTGTCCGAAGAGACCCGGAGCTCAAGGTGAAAGTAAAGCCATTACTGAGGGCAATCTTGCCACCATTCGCGCCAAGATGACATTTCCGGAGGGAGTCCGAAGAGGCTTCTCGGAAACGCTCTCGGATTCCCGGATTCTCGTCTCATGTGCCTCGGGACGGCGCCAACAAGCGGGAACCAACCTCTCCACCATTTCACGCGGTGAAAGTCTTGGATCACGCCCTAGACTAGCAGACCTTGCCAAAAGTTTGTTGTCCGAGCATCGGGGTCGACCCATCCCCCGCTTCCCCGGATACGGCTCTCCGCACTTGGAGTCAGAGATTCTGGGGAACTCGGACGAGTCCAGACTTTGCAAAGTTCTAGTGGTCTCATTTCGTCTCTGACGGTAGTTTGCCTGGTAAAGCAGGGATCTCTGAGATCGCCTGTTATAAAGATCGATCCGGCTGCCCCGTCCTTGCTCTCTCACCCCAGGCTCTACCGCCCAACACTCTAGTTCTCACATTTTTCAAGTCTACGAAACTCAATCATGACTACCCAGATCGACGTCGAGCGTGTCTCGCACGAAAAGTCTGGCATCATGCACAGCGAGCACCAAAGGGGCGGTCTCTCGGAAGGAGACTTTGACTTCCTTAGGACGTTCCCGGAAGATCGCAAGAAGGCCATCATCCGCAAAGTTGATGTAGGTCGATCGCTCACTCTTGTCTAGAAGTCTTTGGCTAACAGTCTGTAGCTGAGATTGGTCCCGATGCTGGTGTTGTTATATCTGATCGCGTACTTGGATAAGACCAACATTGGTGAGTATCTTGAGTTGTGGCGTGGCGGTGTGGCTAACGAGTGGTAGGAAATGCCAAGATCGAGGGAATGACTGAGGATTTGGAGTTGAAGGGCATCCAATACAACATTGTCGTGGCCATCTTCTTTATTCCTTTCGTCCTGTGTGGTAAGTCTGTCAATGGATCAGAAGCAGAAGAGCCTTTGGACTAATCTCTATGCAGAGGTCCCCTCCAACATGATCCTTCACAGGTTTAAGCGACCGTCCTGGTATATGGGAGGAATTGTCTTTGCTTGGGGTACCATCATGACCTTGACCGGAATCGTTCAGAACTACGGTGGTCTTCTGGCTATTCGTTTCCTGCTTGGTATCTTTGAGTAAGTCGACGATCCTTGGCACAAGACGACTCCACTAACTCCCCGATAGAGCAGGTTTCCTCCCCGGCGCAATCCTCATCATCTCCAACTGGTACCTTCCCAACGAGACACAAGTCCGAATTGCGATCCTCTACACATCTGCTGCCACTGGTGGAGCCTTTTCCGGCCTTCTTGCATTCGCCATCGCCAAGATGGACGGCATGGCAGGTCTCGAGGGCTGGCGTTGGATCTTTATCATCGAAGGTCTATTCACCGTTATAGTCGCCATCATGTGCGTCTTCCTCCTCTGTGACTCGCCTGCCCTCTCTACACGATGGCTCGACGCCGACGAAATCCGATACCTCGAGCTTCGCCAGCTTAGCCGCCGTGCCACCATGCCAGGAGACTACAAGGATAACCACAGCCATTTCAACTGGGCAATCTTTAAGGATATTCTCTTTGACTACAAGATTTGGCTCCTCTTTTTCGCCAACTGGTCCAACGCTGTGCCCAACTACGCCATGAAGTTCACTATGCCCAGCATTCTCAAGGGCATGGGATACACTTCTTCCCACGCGCAGCTGATGACGATTCCTCCATATGCTGTGGGCGCCATCTCGGCCTACGTGTTTGCAATCTTTGCCGACAAGTATTCCTGGCGATATCCCTTCATTCTTGGACCCCAGTGCTGTCTCGTCACGGCCTTCATCATTCTCTTCGCCAAGTCTGGGGATGTCGAGAATAGCATTGCTGCTTGCTACTTTGCTGTTTGCCTGGCATGCTTTGGGTGAGTCTCTTCCTTTAATGATGAAGTATGAATTCTAATGACGTGACAGCATGTATCCTATCCTCCCTGGCGTCAATGCCTGGAACGTCGCAAACACCCCCGACCCAGCGAAGCGATCCGTCAACATCGGTCTTCTCGTTTGCGTTGGCAACATTGGTGGCCTGATTGGATCATACATTTACCTCGATCGAGAGGCACCGCGATACCCGACTGGCTATGGCACATCTCTTGCTTTTGGACTTGCTGGTATCATCGCGGCGACATTGCTGGAGTTCCTACTCAAGCGAGACAATGCCAAGAAGGCCCAGATGTCCGAGGACGAGATTCGAGAGCGGTACACCGATGAAGAGTTGATGCAGATGGGAGAGAAGAGTCCTCTTTTCAAATGGGCTCTGTAGAGGATGATTGTGGGTATTGCTGATGAATACCCTTCAATTTCATGTGTAAAGCTACCAAGAGACATGATCACTTGAAGGGATGTGTAAACCAGCCCAATCATCTGTCTGCGGTCTACATATCCCCTCAAGTATGGGCACATATTGCACAAGTCCTTCTGGCCAGAGAATTTGGCAGAATCATTTTGGAACCGAGATTAGGTAGCCGGATACCAGGGAGAATTGATGCTCATCATGTGATATCATTCGTACTTCTTGACTTGCACAGATACTGAAGCGTGAAGATAGGCTAACGCCGAACGGGCTATGCGATGGTCGAGGTCAAGTTCTCCAGCTTGGTGCCTTGCTGAAACCGCTTATCAGTCTATGGGCTCTGAGCCTGGAAGGGCATGGGCCAGCCCTGAACAGTAGGTCTTTATACGGCGAACTCAAAGACCGCCCACTGTTTTCCCTTCTTGATCGCATCGGCAGGAAGCTGAAGTTCGCTTGTAGAGAAACTCCATCTCAGGCTGCGGATGGCCCGAGGCTCGAGCCGGATATTGATCTGGTGGTTCAAAGCCATCGAAGGAGGTTCCGTCTTCGGCCCAAAGTAGGTGGCGGACGCTTTCGGATCTTTAGGGGCCATGATCTTGAGTTCAAGCCGGGGCGAGCTATCTGTGTAGTTGAGGTGTGTCATTGTTAGTGACGCTGGGCCTGGGAAGCCGACACTCTTTCTACCAAAGGAAGGCAGAGTTTAAGAACACATTCTCTACAATAGTACGTGTATTAGATGAGGATTACTAACAATATAAGATAATTATTGGATTATTAACAGTACAAAAAATACAAGTATTAGAATAGTAGTATTAATTCATGTAAAATTTCATATACCGCTCGGTGTGCTCCGGCCAGAAACATGCTTGCTGGCCAATCACGGGACAAAGCAAGTCCATATTTCTTGATGAAGATGGTGCTATCTCCACGCCTGAAGCATTGGTCCCTTGGTTCGACGGAGACCTCTTTATCTTGCTGGGGATGTTCGACAACCGCCGCCTTGCGTGATGAACCTTGGACAGAAGAGCTGGACAGGCGGCCCCTCAACTTCTTCGCAATGGCCGTGCTGAAGCTCGCAGCGCTAGAACTGCACTGTTAATGGGGGGCTTGATCTGGCAACGGAGATCTTCTACCCGGAGCTTGGCGACAAGTTTGAATACGGCGACCAATGGGCCGTTAGCAAACGACCCGGTGCTTTTCAACTCGAAAGCTGGGTACGTCGGCGGTTCCCCGAGATCAAGCCCTCTCCAACGGGAAAGATCTGGCCCGTCTTCATCAACTGCCTTCACACGGCAGTGAAGGTCATCGACACTTCGCGTGTCAACTATGGACAGGCCGAGATAGCGTTGGCGCTGATGGAAACGCTGATTAAGGCCCATGGGACCAAGTTTGTGGTGGTTTCGCCCTACAGGGCTACCAAGGCCTACCTCGAGGAGCTTTTCCGGTAGCGGCTGGATAAGAGCACCAAGGACTCTGCCCTTTACAAGGGCCTTTCCAATGTCTAGGTCAGCACCGCTGACTCCTTCCAGGGCAAGGAAGCAGGTGTGGCAATCTTCTTGCCTACGGTCACCCAGGAGTCCGGTCCGGGATTTATCAAAGATGCTCGGCGTTTCAATGTTGGTGTAACCCGCCATGTTGACTTTCTGTTTGCGGTTGGTGATATCACTACGATGGACCCCGTCAAGGAGAGCAAGGAAGCTTAGAAGCCACTGGCTACTGTCCGATTTTAGCTCACCGTGGGGGAGGAGATCTCTTCCCTATTCACACTCATTACACAGAGGGGAGCAAAGCATCATATGTTGTCGCCAATGTTATACCGGAAGGCAAGAGATAAGAGTAATCAGTTCCTATCAACTATGTAGTCAAGGAACCCACTGGTCTCGTGATTCAGGTCCCCTTTGTCAATACTGTATTCACACGTCGCCTTGTCTCTACTTGAGATGAACAAGTGGAATCATCAGCAGTGCATATCGTAACCTTTCATCTTGCCACTTGTCAGCACCCGTCCTTTCTGCTCAGACATCATGAGCCCTTCTCCTAGATGTGGGGGCTGCGGGCGACAAAGCGGGTGACATTGCTCTAGCACTCTTATCGTTGACAGGAAAGCAATCTGACGTGCGGGATCTTCTCTTTGGACAAAGTTCGACAGGAAGTCAGGAACGCGAGTGATATATATCAGCGGTCCCTGTTATCCTATGAAGCCTATGGCGCATGGAACTAATGTTCAGATGAGAGACGCCAACGGTCAGGCGCCTCTGTGGTGGGTCACGACAAAAGGCAAGGAGGAGATTGCCGGCTTGTTGGTCGAGACCACGAACTCTAAACGCAGGGACCCATGGATGTGGAACACATTAGAGGAACGAATTGCCATTTCGAGATGCTAGACGCGGCTTCTCAGAATGCCTTACACTCTTGCAATGGGCCGAAAGAACAGATTTCCGATCTCATGTCGATACATGCCGATAATCAAGTCTAGACTCTCTGGTTGTCCGGCGACTTTTCCCCTTCACGTCATGTTCGCCAAGGATGCTGTTCTGCGTGTCCCCAGTTTCAGCCGGCGCATGGGCCGCTTCCTCGAGGGCTGTCAAACGCTATTCAAAGACTCTTGTTGTCAAGATGTCCCGGAGACGATGCTTCAGTTATGGAGATGGCCAGACGCATCGGATGTTTCACCTGATTTGATCCAAGCCCCCCAGCTATGTCTGAGTCCCCAATAAATATCCCTGAGTCTCGGGTCCAAGCACAAGGTTGACTTTATCCTGTTTGTGGCTTCTCTAAGCGAGAGACTTGCCTACCACGATCATGAACTTGAGGAGCTGGCCCCGCCAAGGGGCGCTAGTAAAGCCACACAGTCAAAGCAGAGCAGGGGTGAGCGAGTCAGGCAAAGAAGGGACCCTGGGGACTTCTGGCTCTGGGCATTTAGTGGTGGGGAATTACTCGACGTTTACGGGGTAAACCCCGCATCAACAACAGCTGAATTGACGAACCCCGATGGAGGAGCCAATATCGGGCTCAGGCCCCTTCTATCACTAGCTAGTTTCCTGTAGACTGGCAAGGTCGGGGCTGCCGGCAATTTAGGATGAACTCCGGAGTATGTGTCACCTCCCACTCAGGGGCGCCCTTATGTGCATATGGTTTGGCTTGATGGCGCCATGTCCACGTGGATGCAGCTGAAGTGACAGACGCCAACGGTTCTTCAATCGGTAACGGGTGCCGCACTGACTCTCTCCCCTGACGGATGGCGTTTTCTGTGACGAGCCATCCTCCGGAACCGCAAGCCTAGCCTAAGCGACCCTGACCTAACGGGCTTTACCAAACCGTCTTTGGGTCGGCCGAGGTGGTTAGGAACGGTTTATCAGCAGGCAATTTCCAGGTGACATGTCCAGACCACATGTGGTAGGATATAATTGCAGCACAAGCCTTCTCTGTTGGCCTGGGTGGTGACACCCGTATCCTGAACCACAACCTCACGATGGCGTTGACGTCCGATCTCGCCTTCGATATTACCGTTACAACAATCTGTGGATCGCTGATCCTTCTCCGATGCGCATACCGAGCCTTTCGTCGATGCAAAGTCCACCAAACTTGCCACAGGACATGGCACGAGGATGATGTCTGGATGGCCTTCTCGCTTCTCCCCCTCATTGCCAGAACGACCTGTATCTGCGTATCCTTTACCCTCAACCCGACTCACAGTCGGGACTTTCCGACTAAGGCCGAGGCTGCTTCGCAAGGGACGAGTGTCGAGGACATGCAGAATGCTCGGGCCACGTCGCTTCAGTTACTAATTCCCTCGCGTCTGTGCTACGCCCTCTTGTATGGTCTCGTTGGAACATGGTCCTTTGGTTGATGCTAACAGCCGCAGTCTGTGGTGCCTTAAGCTTAGTCTCCTCTCCTTCTACTCCCGATTCGTCAGCAGCAAGGCTGTGATCAGAGGTTTCTGGTGGTGCATCGTCCTCAGCTATATTGCAGTGCTTATCACCACCCTGCTCGAGTGTCGGCCCATGTCTTTGTAGGATACATGACGGATGCTCATTGAGTACACTGCTAACATTGCTAGGATGTGGGAACTTGGCCCTAAGAGCTCACGTATGTTCCATCTTGTTCGCCAGCGCCCTTCTGCCTTGGCGTACGTTTCTTGCGACGTGGAAAAATTAACAATGTGCAGAACCTGCTTGCTCTAGGGCCTTTGCCAACTTGATTACGATGGGTGTCTTCAACATAGTCTCCGATATCGCACTTATCATCCTACCTTTCCCAACGTTGCGGACTGTGCAACTGGATCTGAAAACGTTATTTCTCTCCAAGGTCTCACACTTCTTCTGCTGACAACATCTTAGCAAACTCCAACTTGGATTCCTGTTCAGCCTTGGTGGCGTGGTAATTGTGATTACGACACTGCGTCTGCCTCTCATCTTGAACCAATCATTATCGCAGAAGTCTCGATCAATTGTGCGACAACCTCCCCGTCTCCTGAAAGGCTTGACTGTTAATTTGACTACAGTGGGCTGCCGTTGAAATTCTTTGCGCTTGTATAGTGGCCAACACATCCTTCTTCTACGCCCTCCTTCGAGATCTTCAGCGACGACACGATACTCAAACTTCAGCAACAAGAAGTCAAATAGGCCACTTCTATCTTCAAAGCCTAGATTCAACTAAGAGACCCTATGAGAACACCGCATCCAAGGCTACTGGCAGTGATGGTGAGCTCATAGATGGTCGGCAGGGGCTGGCATGTTGACGATGAAGCGAGAATGCCGGCTGGAAAGAGCACAAGTTCTGTAGGTTGTCTACTCTGTCGATAATACACTAAATAATAATTCGTGGTTAATGATAACTTATTCACACCGAATAGGGCTTATTATATTGATAATGCTCTTTAAACTTAGCACTTCTATTCAACAACTTTGCTCGCTGCAAGCTCTTTTACACTATAGCTAGTTGTCGCCGTGCTTCTGTTTCCACCCAGACACCACCCAACGGCCTTAGCATAGTCAAACCCAACCTTCACCAGAATCTGACCCTGTCGCTTTTGCGCCGACATTAGATCAAAAACATCAGACTCCTTCGTATCACTGCCCTGGAGTCATTTCCTTCGGCACGGCTGCTCCTCCAACACCTGCCTCTTCGCACCTTGTACATGGTTCAAAGTGACGTGGAACTGTGCTGAACAGCAGCTCGATCTAATTGGTCAGATTAACCCCACTTTAGGGGCGACGCGCTTTTCAAGGGCCGCGTTGGATGATGCCCTCATTTCATAATATCAATGCTCTTTCAACTACGGGCTTTCATGGTTCAAGGGTACCTAGGGCGCTCTGCACCGCATAACCACTGTCAATCATCTATTTCCTCCCCCAGCATTCCCAACGGACCCGACAAAGAGTTATGGACTCTAATCAAGTCTCGTTCTTACATCTTCCACAAGAGCTCGTTGAACGCATTCTTGACCATTTACCGCTCGACTCCATTCAAAGTCTTAGGCTGGTAAACAGGAGTGTGCGTGTATTGGCCTCTGGACCACGATTCCATGGATTCTTGACGCGTCAGACGACAAATCTTACGCCCTCGAGCCTATCCTCTCTCGAAGCTCTCCGCAGGCATAAGCCACTGGGCCGTCATGTCCGCCATGTGCGAGTCATGGCCGAGACGCTTGCGATTGCCTCAACCGAGCACGCGCAGGCTACTGGGCTATATTACCCACCTGAGTCTACCCTTAGGAACAGACATGGTGATTGCGTGGTCACGCAGTTGGATGGTCCAATGCAGTGCACTGAGCTGCAGCTAAAGAAATTAGAATGCAATCTTGAGTGGGTGAAGTCTCACAGCAACTCATGTGGCATTCCAGTGTCAGCGGAGGACGAGATCGTCAATCGGCTTGCGTCGGTCTTCAAATGGCAGCAAGACTCCTTGCTGGATACGATAGAGCTGGATGCACGCTTCGTGGACGGGCCGGGTCTATTCTCGAGACCTGCTGCACGCCACATTGAACACCCAGACCGGCAGCGACTTTCGGCCTGGGCTTCGCGGGTTTACCGCTTGACAATGGCCGCCTTGTGCCAAAGCGGCGTAAAAATTCGCAATTTGCACATATTCAGCAACACCACAGGCTGCAGTGTTCCATCTTACGACATAACGGTCGGACTACCAGAGCTGCTCAGTGTCGGTCTTGCTGGATCACTGAGTCTGCTCAAATACTTCTCTTTGAGTTTCTCAACCCGGATGGACCACGGCTGGGAGCAGTTGGAAAAGGTCTATGGCCAGAAGGCTGGCAGTCGAGAGAGACGCCGGCAGCGACTGCAATGGCAACAGGTCTGGGACGAGGTTGAATGGCAGGAGATGCACGGTGTTGCAACAGACGATGAAGAAGACACTGATGACAGTGATTGGGACTCAGATTCGGAGTACGATTCTGGTATTTCTGTCGAGAAAGGGTCGGAAATACGAGGCCGCTACGGGGACACTATGCCTCAAGTCCTCTGTCGAGACAACTTTCCTGGCATCGCCCTTCTTCTACGTCACATGCCCAACCTTGAAACGTTGGACCTGCATATGTTCCAAACTCTCGAGTATGAGTCCTACGATGGAGGGTGTAGACTGAACAAATACAGCGCAGCCTTCAAGCACATCGCCGAGCTAGGCCACCATTTCCCTCGGTTGAAGACTCTGGTCGTTTGTGGTCTTTGCATCGACCCCAGCGACTTGCTCGTTTTCATCGAGCGTCACCCCAAACTCGAGAACCTCGAATTACGCAGCGTCACGCTTAGCGTCTCAACAAGGCAGACATCATGGATGACATGGAACAGTGTCTTGAGCAGCCTCTGCCGCGACGCGGTCCGTCAGGGTAGTGCGCTTTCCAGGGTCTTCTGCTCGAACCTCTACATGACACCGTTCTGGCTAAGGGATCCTTTGCACTATCAGGTGAACTTGCTGCGGCAAAATGAGATGCCAAAAGAAGAATGGATTGAGAGATGGTGGCTAAGGAGACGAAAGCCGGCACGCGGAAGACGATTTGGATCACTCATGCTCTCCACTCGCGAGGTCTTTAGGGATGAATTTGAGCTTGACAACGTGTTCGGGGAGTTTGCCGAGGTGCCAGAAAGCGATGCCCAGAAGAACGTCAATACTGGCAACTTTCCATCCAAGCAGATGACAGCGTTGCAGGAAAATTGCCATGGAAGAACGTATGGTTAATAGTGGACGGTCTGGCCGAGGAGTCACTGTTCCTAATCCCTCTAGAAAATAGTAAAAGCTCAAGTAGACTTGGTAGCTTTGACTGACCCTCCAGACATAGTAACAAAACAGTTATTGATTGCAGAGGTGCAAGTGGAAATGCTCGATCTCGTCACAAGCAGCCTACTTGAATACATATCTACTCGTTGGTTGAGATAATTACGTGTTGTCATGAGGTATGAAGGCGGAATACCTCCACCCAAGCAACCGGACTTTCCCCTCCAATGGACCGTGAGTTGTCTTGGAATTGTATACATATCAAGTTCCACTTGAACCAGTACTGGACTCTACAATCACATCACCGCATATCCAGGCTTTACTGCAATATCTTTGTGGTTACGATTGTTGATAAAAAATGCCCAAGTACTGACACATTACTTGAGTTAACTGGAGTGCCGAGCGGGCAAACAGCGAAACAACCAACCCCCCCCTAGACATACCTTCTCCAGCAAGAGAACTTTCTCACACAGTTCACTCGCACACGGCATTTAGAAAGTGTGAAGGTAGTCACCGATGAAGTTATTGCCCAGCTTGCTGACGGCATCCGCAATCTCTCCAGCACCGAACTGCCTCGCAAGGATCTTAGCCCACTCGGCAGCTTGACCCTGGATAGTGGTAATCATGAAGCGGTGCTATCAGTGTTAGTACGTTTTCCCGGGTTATGATATACAGAAGAGCTACTTACCTGGTATGGTTTGTTGTCCTTGTCATGGAGGGCTACCCAGCGGCCGTCGCCATTCTTGTTCTTCTGCCCGTACTGGAAACGGTCGTTTATACTGACAATCCAGGAGTCTGTGTAGTGCGTCAGCCACCATGCCTTCACCAACGGACTTACCAAGCTGTGCACTTACTGCCCTCCCTCCTAGCAATCTTGCCAATGAAGTCATTGCTACCTTCTTCCTTGTAGAAACGGTCCTGGACGAAAAGAAGGACGTCGGCGTTGCCCTTGGACTGGTTCTGGGCTCGGACGACATAGTAACGGGCAGTGCGGGTGCGGAAAGACTGAGACCACTGAATGTCCAGGGTCGCGAGCTCAGATTCTGCACTATAGGCAGGGATGACGAGGACATCGCCTTTAGTGGGGTAAGACATTGTGAAGACTTGGATGATGAGAGAAGTTTTGAAGTAAGATGAGCTTGGCAGTGGGTGAAGGACTAGATGACTTTGTCGTTGGGAAAGATTTATGCTGAAGATGGGGAGGTTTATATACACTGATTTTCCAAGTGCTTTACTTTTACTGAGCAATAAAAACGCATATCTTTCAATCTGCTCTGCAGTTGATGAACGCAAACACGCATGCTACCAATGCTGGAAGTCCTTTGGCTGAACAACTCCACCACATTGCGCAAGATCGTGATGAGCCCCTCATGCTTGGAATGAGATTACCCAGCTCGCCACTTCTATACGAGGCATCCACCGATCACAGGTCCAGACTTTACAAGTTTCAAGCCCTCTCATCTGCCGAGAAACGGCCTGTGATGTGGCTTGGCGCCTCGAAATGCCATGCCCGCCGTGTGGCTAGCTGGCGTGCTGGCCCGTCACAGCACGGATGTCTCTGGAATGCAGGCGCTTACCCCACGCACGCCTCGCGCTTATTTTGGGTTGGGCACCTGGTAACGGATAACCGCTGTGGCTGGCTGATGGATTTTTATGACGGGTTCCCTCCAACTAAATCTGGTTAGAAGGGATAGTTCCATGTGGATAAATTGGATGTCTTGACTAGCATTAAAACAGACAAATAGACCAGGACTCCTTCTGAGGCGGCAGCCTAGTCGTCATTGCTGCAAGCCGTCGATATGTGACTATGCATGATGTCGGATATTGGCGGTGTTCATTTCGCGTCTAATCATTGACATCTCAACGCCATGCATCAAGTATACACAACATCAAGGGTACGCGTTGAGATGGCGTGCTGAGCATCCCTGATGACATGTTCTGGCTCACTTAAACATCTGACTACCGCACCCTTTACTAGACTGCTTCTATTCGTTTATTTGGGTCATGGTCATGCAAATGTCCCTTCACGAGTATGCTGATAACAAGCCATGAATGGAGGCCCCTGTTCTGTTTGTGGGAAATTGGCCACACAATCGAAGGGGAGATCGGTGTGCCGTTGTTGCTTGTCACCCTGAGAGGAGACCATGATACCTGGGAATAACGAATGACGTAATTGAGACGTTGGATTCATGGCATGAATATCTGATGCAGTAGCCAAATCCAATAGAGTTACATGTCTCCCATCTCGCAAGTGACATGGCTGAGAGCGCACAGATCTCTGCATGCCGCTGCTATCCTCTTTTTACTACAGCTGAGGTCCATTTCGAGACACAGAAGCTTCAAAGTATCCTATAGGAGAGACTTTGGAATATAGAGTAGTGCGTGGCTTGCTGATCTAGACCACAAACCGTCCCGTCCGCCCCATCTGGCCATCGCGTATACTGGTGTATGCAACCCTTGCAGATGATGGTTTCGATTGGTTGAAACACTCTGCAGGATTTAATGAATCTCGTACGATCATCGAAAGTCATTCGCATACCAGTCTATCATGTAGCGAGCACAGAGTCGAGCGCAGACCAAAGTAAGGATGGGCAGGTAAAGGCTACGCTGCTAAGCCCGAAACCCCCTCTCTAAGTCTACAACTTCATGAAGAAATCTTCGATACCTGCGACAAGACAGGGCAAAGTTACTTTTATTGGCATCAACCTAACGTCTCGGGGCTGATTGAGGCGGCTCGAGCCCGGAAGAGATCGCCCGAGAAGGAAACATCGCAGAGCTCCCCTTCCCAAAGCATGGCGAACAAACTTACAAGGCGTCTAGAGGCAAATAGTGGCTACCTGACTCTATCTGAACAGTTAGGGGGTAATCAATTGATCGGCTGGGACGAGATGGAGAGAGGGTCGTTTTCCAAGTATAAGAGGTCTGGCTTTTGCTGGTTGTGCTGATCACCTCAACCCGACAACATCATCTCTCATCTTCTTCACTATAGCTTACAAAACAAAATCTTTACTATCTTTTAAACATTTTCAAGCCTGGGATATGGCTTCTGCAACGTTTGCAAACGTCTCCAGCCGGCCAGCTGCCTGGACCCTTGGCCAGCCGAGCTCGGCTCTACCAGTCGAGGCTGTCGTTGATTCGACTACATTCACCTCAACCGAATCCAACTCCACTGGCTTCACCTCGAGTGGATTCACCTCGGCCGGGTTCCAGAAGCTGTCCAGCTCTTTCACCGACAAAGATGGACTCTCCAGCGTCGACTCAACTCTTCTCCAGGACGCTGGCATGATTCGTTGTAAGTGGCAACTAAACAGAGGCAAGGGACCTGCACTGACGTTATGTTTCTTAGCCATCGTCAAGATCGAATCGCGCTTCGAAAATACACAGACCGGTCACTCCATCTGGAAGATCGGCACAGGCTGGCTCATTCGTCCCGACCTCATCGTCACCGGCGGTGATGTTGTGTACGATGCCGAGTACCAGCTGGGCGCCGCCACGCAGGTCAAGTGTTTCATCGGCTACCATGCCAGTAGCTCCTCGGAGATCCAGCCACGCTATGGCCAACGCGTCGTGACCTCCTCCGAGTGGATCGATGGCTCGGAGAAGCGCTCGCGAGACATTGCCTTTATCCAAGTCGCGGAGCCCTTTGCGATCAAGGGATGCACTTGCAAGGCGCTTGAACAAGTCAGACTTCCAGAGCCTGAGATCGCCCCAAAGGCTCCTATTCAAGGTTTGTGATAGCAGAGCCTCAATAACTGATTGACTCTAACGATCTCTTTCTACCAGAAGAGCCTGTCGTGTCCGAGTCCAAAGAGAATGCCACCACGACCACGGAATACTATTCGAGCTCCGGTGGTGCTTGCGGCGAGACTGATGTCGCTGTCCCTCAAGTCGAGCAGCCCAAGCCCCAGCCCGAGGTCACCCAACCCGAGGTTATCCAACCCGAGGTCATCCAACCCCAGGAACCAGAGCTCAAGATCCCGTCTGTGTCGGTTCATGCGAAGACAGATGACGACGGCTTCGTCAACGTGACCTCCCCGGCCGCTGATACCACCACGGATCCATTCTACGAGGTTCTCAAGACGGTGGCTCAGATAGATACAAAGACTCTCGATATCGAGTCTCCTCTTGTCGACGAAATTGGTCAGTTCCTCAGCGTCAGCGCCGGATCTTTGCTCCGCTACGTGGTGGGTGCTGAGCCGATCTCTACTGGCCAGAAAACAAGGCTTCCCGGTGTCTCAGAGAGAGCTCTGCTTGCCGAGGCATCTCTGCAAGCTGTCCTGGCAATCGAGCAGTCCTCAGAGTTGAATGAGATTGTCGAGCACATGCGACAGACCTGGTCTGCCAATGCGCCCGAGGTTGACCAAGCTGCCACCCTCATCGTGCCATATCTCAAGGAGCGTGCCCAGCACATTGCCGAATACCACTTAGAGGATGCAAATGAGCAAACTGTGGAGTCCAAGAAACTAAAGCGCCGACCCTTGGCCATTAGGCTCTCGGCAGGAAACGAGGGGTCCAAGGACTTTGCGAAGGGCCTTTTTTCGCCAACCATCCCCCTTGCTGGCCGAGAGCAAGTCTTTTCCTCCCTGGGTCCGGTTCTGAGAGATGCGATCCTTGCTGTTGAAACACTGGTCTCTGAGACCGGCAAGGCTGCCATCAACGAACGTGTTCCGAAGCTGTTGGAGAAGTCGCGTACCGTCAACTCCACTCAGTCCGATCTGGAGGCCACCCGAATTCTGATTCAACGTGCCATCATGGCCGATGCCGCCTATCAAGCCCTTGCAAGCCTTTCCGAGCAGAAGCTGCAGGCTCTCAAGCTGCTTCCACTCGGTTCTACCGCTATTGAACACGAGTCCATCTTTGACTTTATCAAGAGAGTCATCCAGAAGACTGGACCTGTGGCCTTGCATCCCACCAAGCAGGCTGTCAAGAAATTCATCCCACTGCTCATCGACACCCCATCCAAGCAACCGGAGCCTGCTACCGGCGTTACTACCAAGACTACTGTGCATCGGCTTGCCCTCCGAGATGTCCTCCGCGAGGATAAGGCTTCTGCCAATGTCGGAATCTCTTGAAAGGAGCGTCATACTCCTTCAGTTCGGGGATGCAATTGATGACAGGCTTGATTAATGGCTTAATCGAATGATTCAGTACGTATTGCATGATGAAGAAAACAGATAATGAAAAAAAAAGTGTAAAAAGATATCTCACAAAAAGTTGGAAGTGGGTAATTGGGAGGTGACTAGGGGGGCCCTTGACGATCGATCAACTATGGTTCCGGCCACATCCGGAAATTTTCCTTTGTAAATGAAGGATCTCGTGTCTTTTTGATTATGTAATGCTAGGTTGAGTTCTGCCATTTATAAATAATAAAAAACCAGAGTTGCAACTGAACCATTGTCGGGTTTTGGACATGAGGCTTGGCTTCTTATCACACGTGCACTATACTCACGTTAGGTGCTTCAATTGCTCATGACTATTCAAGAAAAATGTACACCATCTACACTGCCTATAGATTCCTGAATCTGCGAATCTCAAGTAGACGGAAGTCGGGCACTAAGTATATCTTCCTTCATCCCATTCTCTAGTTCATTGATCAACTCGGATGCCACCTTTGCCTCCGGGCCCGTTCTTCCAGTGTTAACCTCCTCAGCGAAACTGACTCTCCCCTGCCACCATTCAAGCCAGCTCTCAGCTCTCGCCCCATCTGGAGCTCGAAAGAGCCCGACACTAATGTCAATGACATCATCAAGAGACTTCTCATGCCAGAAAATGGTGGCGCCGCATGTTCCACAAAACTCGCGCCTCACGTTCGGTGATGACGAATAGCTCGTCAAGATGCCCGGGGGCAGAGTCGCAAAATCCAATGGGACGATGGATTCTGTTCCGTTCTTTTCGGGAACATGAAAAAAGATGTTAGCCCTAGGAACAAAGGCCCATGTTTGGACTTCAAACCCAGAGATGAGGCGACATGATCGACAGGCACACGTTCCGGCGAGATATTTGTTGCCGCTGTCTTGAATCCACCACTTCTCATCATTGGGGTTCTGCTTTGTGTGTTCATCCGTAGTTTTGTATGGGAACATGAGGTCGGTAAAGTCGCGGCGTGGCACACGGCTGTCACCGTTGGGACGAGTGATGTGAAACTTGACGTTGCCACAAGAGCACGAGGCTTCGAGGGAGTCGCTAGCAGGCTTGATCGGCTGAGGATTGGGTATTATGGCTTCTCTTCCCTCGAAATGGCCGTCTAAACTCTTAATCCAAACGGAAAGTCCGCCATCCTTGGTGTCGGACACATATTGGTGTGATGTGAATCGCCCCAGACTTGAACTTTGTACCGAAAGACAAGTGACTGCGCCTGTCGCGGCTCCCCAATCAAGACCCTCTTCTTCGATTTTGGCAGCTCGAAAAAGATGACAACCGCATGAAGCGCAAAAGTAGCGTGTAGACGTTCCAGTGGGATGATAAGCCTTCAAGGAAGGAGAAAGATCAGGGGCAAAGATGGGATAGTAAGACGCGCATAACACCCCCGAAGTGTGTCGGCATGTATCGCAATGGCAAAGAGATAGTGGAATGCCCATGCCATCCTTAGCCTTTAGATCGACTTGCTGCGAAACAGCACCGCAAAGGCAGCTCACTTGTAAGATTGTGGCATGCATCGAATCGTGAAGTGCAGCCTGCAGGCTCTTACAAGTACGTATGTGATGGAGAGTTGCAGAGTATGCTAGGATCTGTAAGAAACGTAGGATAGCCACATAAGAGAACTTGGTAGTCTTAAATCGGGTTTTGAATGCTTAATATCAGCAGTCATTAACCTGTAGCGATTTTTAGATTCGTTTCTCCTCCCACAGGCGGCGATACCTCGGGTAACGTCACCCTTGGAATTTCGGGGAATATCGCTCGAGTCGTTTCATACCCTTGTTGTGGCAAGCGATGATTGGAAGGGCTCCGAAATGCCCCGAAGCTTCACACCTCCAGGCAATGATCAACTTCCGGACTTAGCAGTTACCTAACTCCGGATCAATTTTATGATTGGGCGATAGAGAAGCTCAGGTAGTGACAGAGAAGCCTCTCAGTGGAAGACGCACCCATCGTAGTTAGTTCTGTAATTAGAAATTGATTCTTGACTGGCGGTTAAGTGACATTCCCCTACAAGCTTGTTCATCCTCAGTCCGTCCAATCCCATCTTCAAACCAACTTGGCATCATAACCAGATGACCGAATATCCTCCCACACAATGGAGGTAGTATTGGGCGTTGATGCCATCATGTATTGATAGTTGTATCTTTGCTGTTACGGCTGGCAGTCTCTTGTAGACTCGTTATTGGAGACAATAAAATAATGGGGGCACCGTACGTGGTAGCAAAAGCTCTACCACTCATATTCTCACTCCCAGCTGCCAACATGCAAGCAATGCGAGCTGGAACGTCCCAGATGCAAGCCCCGGGATCGCCTGATCTCGAAAAAGGAACCCTCCTGTCATCTTTTTTACTCCTAGGGCCGATAATACACCAGTCATCAGACTTAATGTATGTGTCCGAAATTGGTTGACGGGTGACAGACACGACCTCCTTCGCCACACTAGTTGTCAGGCCAGTGGTGCGCCCATACTTGGCAACTATGATCGCCGGCTCGCCCAGGGATTTAGACTCGTATTCGGAAGGGGGTTTCTTCATCTCGGTTTCTGAAATGGTACCTCCGAGCTGCAGATTTTTCTGGTCGAGTGAACCCAGAGTTTCATCGGACTCGAATCCGTCCTCCTTCGCAGCAGCTGTTATTGCCTCGACATCTCCTGGGGTGACGGCGACACGATTTTCAAGCGTATGTAGTGGAAAATGGCGCTTATTGGTATGGAGCTCAATTAGTGCCCAGTCACGCAGTCACTCGACACCTACTGCATAGGTGCCATTGACCTCATTGCTCAGCTTGGGAGAGAAAAGGACATGACTAAAGATGCGACTAGTGTGATCTTCAACGGACGCCAAGGTCTGCTTGGCTTGGTCAAGGAGGGCAACCTTGGCATCTAAGACGCTCTTCTCCTTTCTTTTCTCGTCATCGAGGATGACCATGTTCGCCAGGAGCGTTTTTGAGCACTCTATCTTGCTCTTCTGGCTGGTGATTAATGCCATCATATCTCTATGGGCGCCATCGCCATGTTGAATCATTGTTAATCGAGAGGCAGGGTCAGATTCGTCATAGAGGTAGTCCTCGTTTGGTTGATGCTCATCCGATACCACGTGCCGACAGGTCAAAGCCAAAATCTTGCCGGTGCCTCTCTCACGAAGGTAGAGGCACTTGGTGCCTTCGTGGTTGGGCTGATCTAGCTGCGCGATAGAGACCTCGAGACTAGTGGAGAATAAGTGATTGATCTCGACCGGGTAAATGACGTCTCCCGAGTGTAGCCGCTGGGCGCGTAGGCAGATAGCTGGTGGAGAGGCCAGGCGAACAAGAGCTGCTTCCTTCACCTCAACTGGGACATCTCCAATTACGTGCCGCTGTAGGGTTAAGTGGCATCGTGCCACTACAGCATAGGCCCGGTCCCAGGACGTGGATTCTTCTCTCACCGAAGTAAGGAGCGTGACAGGATGATCGAAGCGCTGTCCGGTTCTCTGGTTGCTCCTTTCGTAACCGACGCGCAAGATATCGATGGCAGTCCAGTCAGTATTGCTGAGAGCTCCCATGGCGTCCCTTCATCCACTTTACTGTGATTATATGACAACCCACGGGATCCAAGGTCTTGCCAATTGGCCACCCATTAAACTGAGGCTTCCATAGATCCAAACTCGATCGAGTAGTTTGCTGACGCGTAGTCTCAGCCCTCTCAAATACGGTGACTTTAAATGACTTAAATATGTAAAAAATAATGCTGAGATTATATAAAAGTATATCATAAAGATGTATAACATTCTGTATGTCTTTTATAAATAAGTAAATTCTTTAATTTAATTTTATGACTATGCTTACCTAGGAGAGGACGTGTGTCTGTTTTTGTTTTTACCTTTGTTAAGGTCAGCTTCCTCTAGCCACTCTACCGCCGAGGTTATTTCAAATGGGACTTGAAGGTAAGCCACTTTATGGTGTTTTTCGGCATTGGGCTTTGATGCCGTTCTGAATTGATAACTGTGTCTTTTGCTGTTGTGGCTGATGGACTCTTGCCATCATTGCAGATAATAACGATAAAGGGAGGCCCGTAGATCTCACGAAGGCGTGTCGTTCAGCCATTGGCATTTCCCGTTTATTAGCTACCAGAGACGAGGCATTGTATTTCCCGATCACCGTTAAAGGCGTAAGAGGTTCGCGGTATGTGCGTAGCTAAAACTGACAAGCCTAGTGTATCGTAGTGAGTGTGGTCTGGTAGGTAGGTAATTCAAAGTATCATGGCAAGGAAGTGACATGGTAGGGATTGGAGATGGAGAAGCTTACTGCGCCCCACCCCACGCAGCCGATGGCCCAGAAGCATCGGCAGACTGACGGTATGGTGATTAGTTAGGTTGTAGTTGACGGAGATGATATTCTCCACGACTAATCGACTGGCATCTTGACGCTGGGGATAGAGACGGGCGAGATCACCGTGCTGACCAGCAAAGGAATCATTGATGAGGGATTGTTCTGGTTGCCTGAATATTGATTTGAGCTATGGAGACGGGTTGGTTCGCTACCTACGGAGGCTTCTTGAAAACACAGACAAGACAAGAACATATGCTGTCGAGACTTGGCAGTCGAGAATTAGATCATCACGGAGTCATCCAACACAATTCGGTTACCAATCGAGAAGAATTGCAAATGTACTTGCGCGCCACCCTAGACGACAATATCTCTAATCAGCGTAGATCCAGTGGAACCTGGCTGGACAAAAAGAACAGAGGATGGGGGTGGGAGCAGTCTGGGAATTTGATGTCCGACGGTTCTCATGGTACGTCATTTACCACTCATGAAGTCGTTACATGTACAAGGTTAAAAATCATTGTAGCCCGCCCTCTTGGCGAAGTGGGCACCGTTAAATATTGAATTCACTATCTAGCCAATAGTTGCTTTTGATTCAAGGAGGAAACAACGCAGTTGACTGTACTGTCGGATCTAGGGTAGGCAAGGCCAGGATATGAGGCTCTAACGTGTGAGAACAAGGAGAGTGTTACCAAAAGAGATTTTCCCCGACGTTTGCAAGAGGCAATATTGGGGCAACTCATTTTGGTGCTTTTGCTGACTGGGTAGCGAGATATCACCGCGAAGAGGAGTTGCTAGTACGGCGTAGCATAGGTAGCCTTGGTCACATTTCCATTACTAGACTAGATGGAGTGGCACTTTTGGCCGGTGAGAGCCCCATTGTCTCCATCACCTAATAGGCGCGGAGAAAATACTGCGATTGAATCCTTCCACGTGAATAACAAAGTGAACTTTGTTGTGTCCTGCAGGACGAACGGTACAGGGCTGCTGCTGACGGGTAGACGGGTCCAGCCGAGGGCGAAAACGGACACGGAGCTCGGCAGGCAGGCCATTGACCAACCAGACACAGCTTCATCCCTGCATGGTCCTTTGCCAAGCCCCAGCCATGCGGCTAAATGCTCTCACACAGACCTGGTCTGCATTTCCTGCCTTAAATGTCACATTTCCGTGCCGCCGACTTACATGGAAAACATGATTCAGTCCGGAAGGAGGAGGTCAACCATATGTGCCTTGTCTATACGATATCTATGCGGCTTAGCGCTAATCCACCGACGTTAACGAGCTTCCAAATGTTGGAGGCTAAGTTCAAGAGAGTAAGGAGAGTGGAGGCGAGGCATTTAGGGGGGCTGCCCACTTGGGAGTGGCCTGTTTGGCTGGGGACTCTGTAGGTGACCGAGAAATAGAGCAATTGATGTCACACGTTATCGTCGCGTAGTTGATGGATGGAGCATGAAATCCCACACCGCATCTAAGCGTTTTTGCTCTTCAGTCATTGCGGGCCGGCTAGAAATCAGAAACCCACTGTATCGGAAAGCCGGAGCGTGCTTTCAAGTTCGCCTAAAAGTTCGCCTGCAGCCTCCATAATCACGCCGGGTAGGTAGCATCGAAATCCTACTGCTAGGATACTGTTGCCTATGGCCCGCGAGAAGAACTCTTTTGTGCGACGTGGAAGTCTTGTTCCACATGTCGATTGTCTGTTCCTGCTAGAGATATAAAACCTCTTGCCACCTGCCTCTATTCCTTCATATTCCAAGGCCAATAAGACTCATCAGCCCTCAAGTTCGACTGATCGGCCTTACCTTGCACATCTCTCATACTTCATTATTGCCCACTCCTCCGCTCGTCAAGCCTTTACCATGGTTTCCATCAAGAATACTGTTCTCCTGGCCATGGCTGCCTCCGTTCAGGCCTCTCCCCTCGCTGCCACCTCCTCTACTTCTACAGCCGCCGTTCCTACGGTGACTTACATTCCCGATGAAGCCGATTTGGACCCCTCCTGCCCTCCCCGAAGGTGCCATCGACATCAGCACCAACAGGACTTGGGTCAACGAGATCAAGAAACAACACGGATTGGACACAGCCGATGACAGAATCTCTACTCCCGATGAAGTGGCCATCATGTCCGGCCCCTGTAACCAGGGCACATGCCCCGACTACGATAAGGCTTTCGACATGATGTACACTTGGAGTCAGCAGGAGACGGTGTCTCCTGGAGGCGCCCCTCCCAACGTCATTGTCTGGCAGGACTTTCAAATCCGTGTTAACGACTGTGGCAAGTGCTACATACACAGAACTGGTGGTACCGGTGGCGGATGTTATGACTTCACTGCCTGTAATCGCGCACAATCCATTTGTGTCGACCCTGGCAGGCACCGGGCCCACCGCATCTGGAAGGATAACGGACATAAGACG
Organism: Fusarium falciforme; assembly: GCF_026873545.1. Classification (NCBI taxonomy): domain Eukaryota; kingdom Fungi; phylum Ascomycota; class Sordariomycetes; order Hypocreales; family Nectriaceae; genus Fusarium; species Fusarium falciforme. The sequence goes on from NC_070555.1 coordinate 2,521,792, forward strand.
TGCTACCAAATGGACCAGGTTTCTTTGGGAGACTGCGGTATCATCAAGGAGCGGTCGATTCATCGCCCTGTCTATGAGGTCGCATGTAACTGGTGAGATAGAAGACAGGATGGCAGTTGGCTTGGAGAGTGAGGGAAGTAGACCCTGAATGGTGCAGGGGGACTTTTTTGTACATGAGAAACGGCTACAGGCTTAAAGAGAGTCTCAAAGCCACCATCGCCTTCATTGGACCTCAGCGAAGGAAGTAGACTCCTTGAAGCTGCTTCTTTGCGATGGTCCCCGTTATTGAGAATGATTGGTTTCCCTGATTATTTCGGTTGTTGCCTAGTGAGTAAGCATCCCTGAACCCGTTTAACAACCCTCAAGAGTCATTTATATGACGACATACTCTCGAATACAAGCTGTGTGTGTGTGTGCGGGTGTGTTTGGTTGTTAAAGAAGGGGGGGGACTTCTGGAAGTAGGTAGCTATAACGCCAAGGTTTTCTGCCTTTAAACGGTTGCCATGTTCTATTCTCATGAAAAGAAAAATAAGCGTTGTATTTCAAGACTCGCTCCCTTATTACACCAAAGATCAATAGGTAACGACGGTATTTTAACTGTCGCTGAGAAGAAAGCTCCTTCGAGCTTAGTCCCGCACGTGCTTCTCCCACGTGACTAAAGAGATCCTGATTACTTTTCTTCAGTGGTTCTAAACTTCTACACCAATTTCTCCTCGACCAAAGTACACTATCATTCGTGCCAAGTGATGGAGTTCGGACAAGGCAAACGTATATCGTAAGATTACCTTATCTTGACACAGCGCCCAAGCTAAGTGATACCAAGCTGCAAGAGATGCCAGTTCCGCAAGGCAAGATCATCGGCTTGCCACCTCAAGTTCTCAAGAGACTGACCAGCCTCTAGCTTCGCTGCTCGCGCACGGAACCATGTGATAAATGTCTGCAGGCACATAAAGTATGTGAATATCGTGATGATGATCGCAAACGTAAACCAGCCTCCCGTCAGTACGCCAGCAGCTTGGAAAACCGCATTGCCTCCCTCGAGAGCCTGCTGATGCGTATAAAGCAAGCCTCAGCAGATGAGAGGGAGAGACTGCTGGAGAATGTCTCGTTTGACCAATGGCTCGATGCATATTCTACTGAGGCCCGAAAACCCGAGGCCTCAAGCGCGACCCCAACGAAATCAGTTCAACCATTTGGACTTCAGGCCGGCCCTCAGGGCCTCCTCATTTACCATGGTCCCACCAGTATCTATCGCATCCGCACTGGAGGACCTCCCTTGTCGCCTAGTGACATGACATCACCTGACGGCCAGTTTGACCATGTCGCTCAGCACTTTGGCATTGGCCTCGAAGACGAAGTTATCATGACTGCCCTTCACCAATTCTTCCGCTGGCAATATCCACACTTCATGTTCATATATCGCGAAGCCTTTCTAAGGGATCATTTTGGGCAGCGAACCAAGTCAAGGTACTGGTCTCTCCCACTATTGATGGCTATTTGTGCTTTGGGAGCTGTGATGTTGCCAGACCGTGCACAATCACAGATGAGCGAGCAGTTTTATGCAGCAGCCGAGAGCATCATCATTGTCTCGGGCCTGACGCATCCTTCCATCACTGCTGTTCAAGTCTTCCTATGCCTTGCCTTCTACCAGATTGGGAAAGGCGAACTTTCCAAGGGCTGGGAGCTCTCAGGTACATTGCCATTGAACATATCCAATACTTTAGCTAGTGTTGACCTCTTACCAGGAATCGCGTTCCGCATGGCACAGGACCTTGGCTTTCAGAAAGACCCTCAGCAATGGATTGCCAGTGACGCCTCTCTGGCCACCTCTGAAGATGTCGAGATTCGCCGCAGGATATACTGGGGATGCTACACATCCGACAAGATAATCAGTCTCATTTTGGGCCGACCGGTGCAGCTATACGATGAGGCTGGCGAAGTCGAACACACTGAGAGCTTGCCGTAAGTCTGATATTGTTCAAAGACTTGTAGGATACTTACGGTAGCAGGGACTTCCCAGACATGGCGCCGTGGCTACCTGCTGGTGTTGATATCTCCCGGATGCTCGAGCCAGGCTCTTTTGGTAGCCGTGAGCGATTGATCACAAGCTTCAGTGAGCACATCTTGCTTTCCAAATTAATCGAAAAGATACTCTGTACCCTGTTTTCTCGAAAGTCTGCCGCCAATGGCATAGCTGGTCTCGCTCTTACCGACGACCTGGATCTGGAACTTTGCCGTTGGCAGGAGTCGCTGCCGGACTGTATCAAGTGGAACAGATGGGAGCCCCCAATAACTTCGCTTTTGCCAAGTGTTGCAGCTTTATAGTACGTTCATTACATGGTACCCTCAACCCGAATGTCAAAACTGATTGGAACACAGCATCCTGTTTAACAGCACAAGAATTGTGCTCCACCTCGACCGGGTCAGTACTGATGCATCTGCCCAGTCCCAGAGTGTCTCGCGTACAGTCTGCACCTCTGCCGCACAGGATGTTGTATGCCTCGTCAGGCAGTATCGAGCACAGCATGGCCTCGAGCATGCTCCACTCATCTTTATATACGGTATTGTTCAAGCTCACCGCGCAATGAGGGCGCTCGACATGACACCCCATGAGGCAACCTATCTTGTACAGTCCTTAGATGAGTGCTGTGTGGCATGGGGTCTCGCGGTACAGGCTAGGGCACATTTGTACGAGTTGTTCTGAGCTCTTGGACTTGATGGTCGGTATATTATCACCAGCTACGGCGAGGTTAGGTAGAGATGGGTGTGTTATCCAGCATCAGAGTTCATGTCGGCTTGTGTTTAAAGTATTTTCTTTACTACTGTATATGATACGACCTCCATATGGACCATAACTATTAGAAATGGCGGAAAATCAATAACAAATGAAGACTGAATGGCATCTTGGATTCTCCGCTCTACCTAAGACACAGATGCATCTTCCGTCTACACTTTTCCAACGGGAAGCCCCGACTCCAAACCTGATTTGAGCGCGACAACAAGCTTTTTAACGTCTTCGACATTGTTGTAGAAGCCAAAGGATACTCTTATGCCTAGCCTGTAAGGCATGACGAGAATTTGGTTCGCGCGAAGGTGCTCTGCCCAACGAGGGTCATGCACATCTAGGATGTATAGATGAGGAGCATGTTCCTTTCGTGAAGTTGGTCCAACAATGCTAATGCCTAGGTCTCGGCATTCCCTTCTCAGGGCGTCTCCGAGGCTGAATAGGTGTTCTTCAACATTTCCTGGGCCAATCTCATTGAGATAGAACTTGAGGAACGCGTTGGCAGCTGTGGTGGCAACAAGACTGACATTGAGATGTTCATAGCGACGAGCGTTGGGATGGTAGATGATATCATCCGATGGCACAAGAAGATCTGCCTGCGTGTTGAGGACAGCGCCGTAGCCGACAATTGGAGGATGGGGATCGGTCTCCACAATGACCTCAGGGTCGACGTACAATGCTGCAAGGCCAGTCGGGCAGTTCAAGCCCTTGTGAAGACCAAAAGCAGCAGCGGATAGACCCAAGGCCTGGACATCAACAGCCGCGAAGCCGACTTGCTGGGTCATATCCACAAGCACGTGTATGCCTTTAGGTCGGTACCTAGCACAGATGCCAGCGATGTCGTTCCGTTGGCCGCTATGAAACATGACCGAGCTGATACCAATGGCACGAGTGCGGTCGTCGACGTAAGGGGCAAACGTGTCTGCGTTTGCAGCAGAGATGATGCCTGTCTTTTCAGCAATGGGAATCGTGGGAACTTGGCGGACCTCCAGGCCAGAAGCTCTCATGGCCATCCAGCCATAGGCATGGTTTGGATGTTCCGAATCAAGGATGACGACGTTGTCGCCCGGGGCAAACTTCATGCCCCGAATGAAACAGTTGAGACCCTCGGTTGTATCACGAGTCAATGCCACAGACTCGGGAGAGGGGGCGTTGATGTAGGTTGCAATCAGCTGTCGCGTATCGATTGCCGTCTTCTGCCATTCTAGCTTGGGAGCTGGAGAATGAAGAGCATCGTTGGCGTAACGGGTGAGGGCATCGTGAACGATGAGGTTTGACGGAGGGGCAAAAGAGGCGTTGAGATAAGTGTAGCCGTCTACATCCACCAGCGGGACAAGACGGCGATAAGCAGACCATTTGGCATCAGCCTGTGTTTCTTTGGGAAAAGTGATGGGCGTTGACGAGTCAACGACAGCTTCAACTCGTGAGGGTGCCATGGTGACAGGGATGGATCAAACGGATAAGAAGAGGATGGATAATGAGTGTTTGATGATGAGAGTCTAGAGTGAGTTGTCCCCTGCATCTCGAGCAACAACCGGCCCTTTATAGATTCACAACCTCGATGTTGTTCCTCTCATGTCAACACTGGATCTGCAAGTCCCATAGTTTCCCCGAGCGGATGCGCAACTGCGTGTCTGAGCACATTAACTCCTCAGGTGCTGCCATGACTGCCATAAACGTTGGCAATGTCTTCATCGATTGGCTGGTTTGGATGGAGTTCAAGGTCCGTTAGTGGGTATCTTCCCAAGACAAACAGAGGTCTCCATAACTTCGACTATTCCATCCGATGCCGGGCAGAAAGATCATGACTCCGACTTGATCTATCGTATCATGCCCCTCACTGGAATTTGCCGACGATAACAATGTCACGCATGCTCCCCGCATTGGAGGCTCGTCTCCGTTGGATCGCGAGTCAGTACGGAGTAGTTGAGCGAGATTGGCCAGAACCGCTGGTCCGAGGTCCCTCTAAGCGCGTGGAGTTTACCCTCCATGAGTGGATACTCGCCCCCTGTCGGCCATCCCCTCATCTACGGACTAGCCAACTTCGGCGATAGCATGCCTTGTCTTTCAGCATACCTGGACGGATCTCGCAGGAGCTCCCAGGCTGTTCCGGACCTTGTTTGATGGTAGAAACGCTCTTCCTGAGCTAGATAAGATGGTGGGTACGTGACTCGAGAATCCGGGGTTGAAGGCTGGGGAACCCCATAATTGATTACGTCGGTTCCAAATCTCTTCCTGTAGATACACGAACTAGTGGTCCACTTGGCTGATAAGGGACTTGTTCGACTGACATGGTTCTTTTGATCTAACACGTAGTAGGAGATATAAAGTCGGGTCGGTCTCTTCACGTTTGACTATTCACCAATACTGTCTTTCTCCATCACTTTCCCAGTCATTTATCCCACAATCAGTTTTGCCAGCATGGCGAGTATTCAAGACTCGTCCAACCCCGAGCATGACTGCAACAAGGCAGATCTCGAGGGCCCCAAGATGGATAACACCTGCACCGCCGAAGGCCAGACGGTCGAGTACGATCACACCCATCTGCGTCGCGACTTTAAGGAGCGCCATGTGTCCATGATTGCCATTGGCGGTGCCCTGGGTACTGGTCTTATCATCGGGACTGGAGTTGCCCTTGTTCGCGGTGGGCCAGGCAGTCTTCTCATAGCGTACATGATTATCGGGGCCTGCATCTTCTTTGTCATGACGGCAGTTGCTGAGATGTCGACAATGTTTCCCATGGATAAAGGCTTCTCCGGATATGCTACTCGGTTTGTCGATCCTGCACTTGGGTGCGTTGGCAGAGAGAACCCCTACTTTTGCCCTGTTCACCCTAATAACTCAACTACAGGTTCGCTACCGGCTGGAATTATTTCCTTAAATATGCCATAGTCCTTCCGAACAACCTCACGGCAGCCGGAATAATCATCCAATATTGGCGGCCAGATCTGAACGTTGGCATCTTTGTCGCCTCCTTCACCGTTGCTATTGTCCTCGTCAACGTTAGTCTCGTCCCCATGCCTTCGATTCGCAACTAACGTGAACGCTAGCTTCTTCATGTATCCTTCTTTGGAGAGGCCGAATTCTGGATGTCTCTTATCAAATTGCTCATCATGATCATGCTCATCCTAGTCTGTCTGATCATATCACTTGGAGGACAGCCATCGGGCGAACGCATTGGCTTCAAGTTCTGGTCTGACCCCGGCGCATTTGGTACCTTTCTCGTTGATGGCCCCACTGGAAAGTTGCTTGGTTTCTGGGCGTGTATGGTCCAGGCTTGCTTCGCTTACACAGGTTCGTCTGTTGTTGCCCATGGACTTCCAAAGCCGTTGCGTTGACACAGGGATAGGTACTGAAGTCGTCGGAATCGCCTTTGGAGAGGCCCCCAACCCTCGAAAGACGATCCGTAAGGCAGTCAGACAAACCATGTGGCGCATCATCTTCTTCTACATCCTGGGAGCCCTTGCCCTGGGTATGGCTGTCCCTTATACTAACGACAGGCTAATCGGTGGTACGAAGCAGAAGACCGGTGCGGGAGCCAGTCCCTTTGTGATTGCCAGCCAGCTTGCCAACATTCCTGTTCTTCCAGACGTCGCCAACGGGGGCCTTCTCATGTTTGTGATCAGTGCTGCCAACGCTGACATCTATATCGGATCAAGGACTCTGTTTGGTCTTGCGCACGATAACCAGGCTCCTGCCATCTTCAAAAGAACTACTGGAAAGGGTGTGCCCCTAACAGGTGTTCTTCTTGTGGCTATCTTTACCAGTCTGGCATACATGAACGTCTCGCAGAACTCGGCAACCGTCTTTAGCTACCTGGTGAGTCTGGTGACCGTGTTTGGAACGCTCAACTGGGTCAGCATTCTCGTGAGTTACGTCTTCTTTTCGCAAGGAATGAAGTCACAGGGAATCCCAAGAAGTGTGATGCCTTACCGTGGGTTTCTGCAGCCCTACGGCTCATATGTTAGTCTTGTGGTCGTTGTCATTGTCATCTTCTTCAACGGTAAGCAGAATCTATCGCTACAAACTACGAGCGATGCTAATGGAATTCACAAAGGATACGCTGCTTTCATTCCCAAATTTGATATTTCCAAGTTTATGACCTCATATATCGGCATCATCTTCTACATACTCAACATTTCTTGGTGGAAGCTGTGGCACGGTACTGGAAGGGTCGGACTCAAGGAGATGGATCTTTCCACAGGGAGGCTTGAGTTTGATGGACAGGAATATCCTTCAACTCTTACCAAGGCATTCCGCTGGACTCTCGGTAGTCTCACAAAGTCTAGAAATTATTGAAGCGGAAGTGAGACTCGCCCATCCGATACAGCTTCCAATATTGTATCAAGACCGTTTGTGCTAGGTGTATAGTTCCTTTACCATTGTACAATTCATCACAAGACCCGATCCCTTTAGGCCTTTGACGTAACAGTTGCCTTGATCTCACCCGTGCCTGTCTTCGGGTACCCTGTTAGACGAATATGATGGACTTGAACGTCTTCGAGGCTCGTGTTGTAGAGCTCCATTTCGAATGACGTCGCGGTTTTTGCGACGGCTATGTACAGCTCGGCGTAGGCTAGGCTATGTAGGATTGGTTAACAATCTCAAATGGAAGAGCTGTGGTGGTTAGCTTACTTGATGCCAAGACACTGCCTCGTCCCCTTGGTGAAGCTGCATAGGTATTTGCTGAGGTGTACACCCTCTCTAGCAGCTCTCACCCAGCGGTCAGGGTCAAATGTATTGGGGCTCGGGAAGATTGAGGGATCAAGGTGAACGAGAAGGGTAGACTCGCTAACTGGAGTCTGATGCTCCCATGTTAGCGCTGGGTACTGTAACTGAACCTTGACACGCCTACTCACACCGGACGGGATAAGCCAATCGCCATATTGTAGGGCTTCATTTGGAGAGACCCTTGGAAGCCTGACGACAGGTCCATGGGCAAGTCGCAAACCTTCTTGAACACACCCAGTCTGAGATGAATTACACCAACCGTCAGCGTCACCATCTGATAAAATTCGCGTTCCATGAGGTGGGGCCTTACAAGGTACGGCAGAGTCTCGAGCTGGTTGTACGCCCACTGACCACCCGGCCCCTTATCCACAGTGCTCAACTCATCCCGAAGCTTCTGCAAAAGAGACTTGTCACGTAGCAAGTGGAACATTGCCACGCTAATGGACCTAGCGGTCGTCTCTGTGCCTGCAAAGATCACAGTCACTCCCTCCGACCAAGCGGCCCAACGTTTTTTCTTCAGCCGGGATGTCGGGATCCCCCAGGGCTCCAACGATGACTGACTTTGACTTGACATTGTCTTTTTCATTGAGTGACTGTTGGATCTCGGCCTTGGTTTCTTGTTGCGACTCAAGGAGAGCCGCAGCTCCGGGTTGAATCATGCGGACAATGGGGATTGGCAGGCTGTTGATGAAGTTGGCCACCGCGGGAACAAAGCGAGAGAAATGGTAAAATCCGACGAGGCCAAGAATTGCATCTCTGACAACAAACTTGAAGTTCTTTCCACCGAGGTAGTCAAAGTCTTTGCCATAAAAGTAGATGCTCACAATATCAGCCGTCAAGGCTGCCATGGCTGCGTCTAGGTCTACTGCTGTCCTCTGACCGATCCACTCCTCAAGACGACGGCAAAGCCGATCAACCTTATCATTGATGAGGGGCTCGAGCATTGTTACGGCACGCTTGGAGAAGTATGGGTTGAGGATACTGCGTCGCAGGCGGTGAACATTGTGGTCGATCGTGGCCAAGCTTGCCCTGGGTACTGTGAAGGTGGCGACCGCGGGGCCATACTTGTTGACTCGCTTGGACCCTGCGTAGACCTTTGAGTAGAAGTCTGGATCATGGATATGTAGCTCATCGGCATTGATTCGGACAACTGGTCCTTGAATAACACGTTAGATGCACCAAAATGCTGGGTAGAGGATGTCCATTACCGTATTTGCGATGCATCTCTTCGATCCTCCACAGGTATGTGCCATCCTTGATTACATCGTGATAGAACTCGTAGTATGTCCCAATGGCAGCAATCTTGGGACCGGGAACTTGCTCAGTGGATGGAAGAAAAGGTTATAGATGGCTTTGCACACAAGGTAAGAAACCCAGAACAACCCAGCCGCCCCAACAGCGGCAACAACAGGCTTCTCTGTCCAGAATACGTTCTCAGTCATGGTTGGTCTTGAGTTGATGACGATGAAATGGAATAGAGTGAAGCCTTCGATAGCAGCAAGGTCAAGATTAACAAAAAAAGTTGTTCGTCAAACTAGTTTCGCAAATAAGGAGACGCGGAGTCAAGTTGTTAGGAGCCGACGCCCGCATGATCTCTTTGCGTCTGATCAGTTTGACTCGAAGCGCGTGTACGATAAGAAAGAGAAACATCCGGATGGCAATATGCCGATGCGCTTGAACACTTCTCCCTGTATGGAAAGTGAGACCTCACACAGCTTCTGATGGTTGGTCAATAAACGGGTTGGTACGCGCGTTGTTTTCAGTGCACATCGACGCACAAGCAGGAACCCTTACGCTTACTCCTCACACGAAGATCTCTACGATAACCTCAGCCCATGTTTTCATGGGCAACACGGTGGCTGTATGTTGTAACATGCTCCACCACTCACCTGCTCAGAGCATATGTCTGAGATAAGAGCTTTCATCCGCCGTTGTACCAAAGTACTTCGTATCTGCACCCAGTGCCGTTTGTCTCGGATCGAACCTGAGCCACACAGCCCTTGTTTCCCCACTCAGCTTTGACGCTGCCGTTGCCTGTTGGTGATCTCAACGAATGATTCCGAGACAAAGCTAAGCTTTAAGCATAATTCACTCCGCGGATCTTCGATGTCTTGTAAAGTACTCCACATAACTCTTATCGGACCACACTCTGGTCTTCCTAATTTCGACGAGACGCCAGGGCGTTTAACTATGTGACACGGCAGTTACAAGACAAACAAGAAACTGAACATAAGACACGAAGACCTCGTGTCCTCAGGAAGGGCACCTGCGGGCCAATCTGAAAGGGCCTAGTCAGTATTACTCTCGGATTGGGATGAGGCGCGGCTGGCCCCATGGTGTTCCCTACCGGGGATAGACAGTTGGCCCAGCAGCAATTTGTTCCATAGCCACAGCAGTTTCTTAAGCGGTAAATTCAGTGAAGGCAGTCAGGAATGGAGCTCGCACCGGTGAAACGAGATCTATCGCTTCTCGCGAAACCATAGACTAAACGTAGAGTATCCAGCCACTCCCTCTGAACTACGAGTGAGAGGTATAGATACAAGGCTCTCGACACCGCAAACAAGTTGGTCCTAGGCGATCCTGCATCACATCGACCATTCCCCGCATCTTTTCCACTGTCACTTCGATTTCACTACCCAATTCGTGTCACAATGAATTCCCAGAGCACTTCTGTTGTTCTTGACCGCAAGTACTGGGAGGGTAACCCTAATACTTTTTCAGAACAATTTCTCCCCGAGTCAGTAAACATGCCCAGCGTGCCGATGACGCCTGCATTCAGACCCAAATCGATGTTTTCGGTAGGGACAATGTGGGCATCATCCAGGGTAGCTTGGCCAGCGCTGCCAACTTTGCGGCCACTATCTATGCCGAGAGCCTACCAGATAGACTGCCCATTCTTGCGTACCTCAACGAGGTTCTCAGCTTCTGCGAGGGTGGGTACCATGGCCGGTAACAATGAATTTGCAGTAGCTAACATAGTTCAGCGTTTGAAGAGGAAATGGCCGAGATGGTAAGTCTTCTTTTTTTGTCGTTGGGAATCTTGGATCTCTGACAGACAACGGTACCTTTAGATGGGGGCAACCATCGACTTCCCGGTTCCCAAAGACCCCAAGTTCAATAATCCAGAGTGGCAGGTAAACTTCAAACATGTGCTCCCCAAGATCGCAAAGACGATCAGCATGGCAGATCAGAATCTCGGGCCCAAGACCATCCAGGCCATGAAAGAACTCACTGAAACACCAAATCTTTCGCCTCGCATGCCGCACTACAAGACAATGGATGACTACCTGGCGGAGCGCATAGATGATATTGCATGGCCGTTAGTTATCTCACGTTTTTAGACAAGAGTACACTAGCTAACAAGGATTCTTTGTTGATATCCAGATCGGTTTTCGCTTGTGCAGAGTTCGGGGCCAACCTCAACCTGACGGCCGAGCAAAAGGAATCGGTTGATGCTGTATTCCGGCCCTTATGGATCCATTCTTGCTGCATATACGACTACTATACTTGGGAGAAGGAATTGGGTATTGCTGCGAGTCATGGTGAGGGCCGTAACATCATCAACGGGATCGCGCTCCTTGGTCGCCTGGGAGGGTTATCGGTCAATGACGCAAAGGAGTGGCTGAGCCGAAAGTGCTTCGAGTGCGAGGAAGAGTACCTCACTCTCAAGAAGGGTTACTTCGCCAAGAACCCATCCGAAAGCCTCCCCGAGGACATGCGCAAGTGGTTCGACTGCCAGGAGGCCATCGCGACAGGGTTCGCAATCTGGTGTGCCACCACGTACCGTCATCACCCACCGCACCAAAAGGGTTACTTGGACTACTACGAGAAGAGACTTGGAGAAGGTGCAATGTGGTTCAATACTGCTGAGGATTCAGAAGACCTCGCCCGGTGGTTTCGAAGCAGGGAATGCACGCTAGACAATGCTAGGAGCCACAAGCCTGGATCATCCGATGTGTCCTTTTTCATTATTAGGTAGTCAAGTTGAGTGGAACTAGAAAGAATGTCAATGTCTCAGTCCTCGAGCACGTTCCCGTGAAACGTAATCCTGGGTGCTTACGCCCGCGAACCCTGGTTGCCCCCGTGTAACCGATAACAACTGGCGGTACAAGGGTTTCACCTCTACTTGAGAGGTTCTAGAAACCGGTCCTTATTCTAGACTATCAAGGGGTTGTGTTAGGCGCACTTGTCCCACACAGGAAAGCGGTCGAACCACAGGACTCTCGAGCACAGAGTCTCCTAGAAGAAAAAGGCAGGCTCCTTCCAGAGCAGTATTCTGGACCATCCTTGCCGATTTCTTTTCATTCACGCTAGGTAAAATGGGATTTCACCACGTCCTAAGCATTGTCGCAGCAGGGACATGTGCGCACTACAAGTCTCTGGCAGTGAGTGTTGCGAGCATCTTGGTAGTATACTGCCTAGGCACATTTCTTTTCAGCCTTTTCTTGCACACCTTAGCCAAGTTTCCGGGGCCTAAACTGGCAGCCTGGTCACAGTGGTGGCTCTCGTACCAGGAAGCGGTCAAGGGCAAGTCTTTGACAGACATTCTTCGCAGCCTTCATGCGACTTATGGTGAGTTTGAGTATTCGTCCCTAATTCATTTCTCACTTGCTAACCTTGAGAAGGAACCGTTGTGAGATATGGTCCCAATCTCGTAAGTTGAGTGACTAGCAGGGACTTAGGAGATCACCTAACAGGATACAAAGTTACACTTCTCAACCTTTCAAGCCCACTGTGACATCTACAATCAGAACTCCAGATGGGACAAGGACAAAACGGTGTACGCAGCTGTCATGGAAGAAAACTCTTCTTTTGGTATGACGTCACATAGAGCTGCAAAGCAGAGGCGAGAGATTGTTCAGCCGTTCTACTCGCGCAGAAACATTCTGAAGATGCAAGATGCAATAGACAGACAGGTATGGAGCCCCCCAAGTCCATCTGTTTCGCGAACCAGAACGCTGGCCAGTAGCAACGCAGATGCAAGTTCTTGTGGCCAGACTGGCTGAAGATGGGGAAGAAGACCGTCTCTCTGATCTGTCATTGGCATTTCGCTGTTTGGCACAAGACGTCATGACGGAAATTTGCTTGGGCATATCTTCCAAAACACTGGACGCTCCTGGCTACAAGTCGCCACTGATCCTTGCCATGGATGAGAACCTGCGTTTTTTCGTCCCGATGAAGGCTTTCCCGACCATCCGACGTTTCATGTACTCACTTCCTCCGAGCCTAACGCCTGGAGAAGAGGTCCTGACCGAATACGAGACCATGGTTGAGAAGCACGTCAACACAGCCATCGAGGAGCCTTGCAGTTTTGATGATATTTCACCCGTCACCATGTTACCGTACCTCGTCAGTCGCTCTGATAAGAACAAATTGGACACCGAAAGCCTGGTTGGTGAGCTGCAGGCGTTTATCGTGGGTGGAGGTGAGACAGTGGCCAGCGCCATGGCCCTCGGAATCCATGGTATCCTCCGCCACCCGGACCTGTATCCCCGCCTCCAAGCCGAGCTCACCAAGGCCTGGCCGAACGTGTCCGATTCGGTCCCCGGTCTGGAGGCACTAGAGAAGCTGCCACTGCTTACCGCGACTATCAAGGAGTCACTTCGACTTACACACGGAGTTGTCAGCCCTCTGCCCCGCATCGTGCCTGAAGAGGGGGCTCAAGTGGATGGTTACTTCGTCCCAGGCGGGACAAGCGTGGGAGTGTCTCACATCTTTGTCCACCTATCGTCCAGCCTGTTCCAGGACCCCCACAAGTTTGAGCCGCAGCGCTGGTTGGATACTTTATCGGAAAAGGGCAGCTCGAGTCTCGACAAGTACCTGGTAGCTTTTTCCAGGGGGCAAAGGAGTTGCACCGGGATCAACTTGGCCTGGAGTGAGCTATACATTTCGTTCGCCACCTTGTTGCGTCAGTTAGACATGGAGTACTTGGAAGAGGAAAACGATTCCGTGTTGATGTGGAGGGATTGTTTTCAGGCACTGTACTACGGAAGAAATCTTCGGGTTCGCTGCGTGCGCCGTACAAGCTGATGCAAGGGAGCAGGTCTGGATGGGTCGTCGGGGAGATTTGTCCGTGACACCCACGACAGGAGGAACCAGATTAGGAGGCACACGAATGTGGTACTGCGGTATGACAAGATATGGACATGTACAACACCCAATTGTTGGACAACTTAATACTGCAGTACGGGTATACAACGTTTCTTGGCACAACCCCCACCAGAACCCCTTGCATACGTGAGATGCGGTATGCCGAGTTTGGAACACATTTGGTTCTGCCAAGAGCGCCAAGTGAGCACGATGTAGAATCTAGTCTCCCGCCTTTTCCAGCCGAACCATCGTGTCGCTGATATCATAGCCCGTCTCATGGTTATCGTGATACTGCAGTCCATATTCGTCATGGACGACTCCCCAACCAGCTGGCAGCTTGGATTCCTTCCACGCCTTCCAAGCCTTGGTGTGGTTATAGCATGGTAGGATCGTGTTGTCTTCTGCCATCCTTTTTCGGTACTCCTCCGACACGTCCTCCATGTCAAACGTGATGGATCTCTGTGCCACATCCAGCGCCCGCTCCAAGAAGGTCAAAAATTCGTTGTCGTTCAGGTAAGTCAAGGTCCCGAAACAAGCAACGTGGTTGACTTTAAGTGGTTGGGTAATGGCGTCTTGAACTGTCCCAATGGTAATGGGTGTTTCGTAGTACTTGCTGATGGACGGGCTTGCAGTCATGGCGGGCGACAGATCGACCCCCATGATGGTGAACGGCTCGCCTTTCTCATAAAGCAGCTGCCCGAGGAGGCCGGTCCCGCAACCAAGGTCCAGCACGGAGCCGGCCCAATCGAAGGTGAAGACGAGATTCTTCAGCGTCTGGTAATACGGGAACTGGGTGACCTCCTCATCATACGTGGGGGCACATTCAGCGTAAGTGTCGACAATTCGCTGGATGAGAGTATCCATCTTGTGGAGGATCAATACCACTTGTGTTCTGTTGGGGTTTGAGTGGTGGAATGATGCTGATCTTGGAGAGGAGCGTGGGAAGTGGAATCCGGGCCAGGTCTTTGGTAGTAAGTATCGATTTGGGCTTGAAAGCTAAAGAGTCTTATTAGAGGTGTGTCTGAAGTTGCAGGTATTTATAGATACTCATCCTCCAAATGCGAGCTTATCGCGTCCAAGGAAGACAAAGACACCAGCTCTGCAAGGGCAGCGTGTCTTGAAATATCAATTGCCGATGATCATCCCGCGTCGTCACACTAAGTGGAGAGATATGCTTCCCGATTGTGTATCTCAAGTTGAACAGTCCGGCTCACGTCATCTCACTGATTTGCCGCCCTAGGTTCTCAGCCAAGGAATGGAGAGATGGCCCGGCTGCCACGCACTGGGATTTAGCCCTCTCCAAAATGAGATGATCTCAGGAGACTTGGCTAATCGCCTAGGATAAATCTTTTCGCTAACAGGGGTCACAAGATCTAATGCGGAACTCTTCTTAGCTCAACCATGCTGCCATGGATCGGAAATACAAGCTACGCTAGAAAAACCTCATTACGAAGGAAGTGACCAGGGTCTCAAGCTTCATACGAGCTCATTAATTTACGAGTGTCCCTATGATACACGTATTATCTAATCCATGAATAAATCTCTCCCCACCATTCTTCTGTACGTCAGTATGGTACGGGTACTTGTAATGAAACTTGGTCAAATTCAAGGGTCGGCAGGTCGGCTGCCGACAAGATGATTGGAAAGTCCAGCCTATCTGTTTACTTAGCCACCATGGGCGTGGCATACAGGTTCAGAAGTTCTCCATTGCCTAGCCCGTGCGAAATACCGTTCTTCAAACCTTCCGCCTCCCCATCATGAATACCATTAGTGACTTCATTGGGGATTCCATTCATCTCCGCCATCTTCTCGGCACCGTTGACAGGGAGCCAGACAGTCCATTCCTTGAAGTCAATGGTTCTAATAGCCATGGCTTTCTCGTAGTACTTGCGGAACTTGAGCTCCTCGGGGTTGTCACCGCATCGCTCATACGATTCTTTGAAACGGAATCTTTTATCGCAGAAGTGCTAGGTGACGTAGCCATGGATGAAGGCATGAATAGTCTTAGAAATCTTAGGATCTTTATCATTGAGACCGTTCAACATGTCCATTACGCGCTTGGAGCCGCGATAGGTTTCGTTGGTGAGTCTTTCGAAGTATTCGGAGATGGAGAGCCCCTCAGTGGTGCACCAGTTCGAGACCAGGTTCACCTCATCTCTTGGGTTACCGTATTCCTTATAGAAAGACATTAGGTCATTGATGAAGGCGATAGGAATCTCTAGTTCAGCGATAGCAGTTGTAATCTGGGGGAATAGGGCATCCTCGTCAAAGTCGTCGCGAGGGAATAAGCTTCCACCATAGATGCCCCCAAGCCCATTCAAGCGACGCAAGAAGCCTGGGAAGTACTCAGAACTAGGGTAGCCATGAAAGTTGTGTTGCTCCACCTAGCACCCCTGAAAGTAATCAAAGGTGCTCCTGAGGATGGCGAGGGAGCAAAGTCCCCCATAGTAGCTGAGAAACTTGCTTAGGTGAGCGTTCATCAGCGACCAAAATGGGTGCTTCTGCGGCTCGCTCTTGATGAGATCGTTGCCAAATGTCAACATCAAGGGGCTTGGGTTGTTGGTGCTGTCGTCGAGGAGGACAATGTGAACAAAATAGACACTGACAGCAACCATAACGTCTAGCGAGCACTTGGGCCAGTAGTACACCACGACCTGAGAGCTGGTGCGCATGATGGCCTTGAATCTTGTAGGCTGGGCTTTGATCGCTGCCCTCTGCTTAGGCTGATCAAAGTACTTGGCAGTCTCTGCGTAGATATGGCGAAGGGTTGCTACACGCGTCTCATGATCATAGATGTCGTCGTGATACTGAATGGTATCGAAGTACCTGTTTAGGGCACTGATAAATACGAGGAAGATCGAGTCATCCATGTTGATAAAATAGTGTGGTAAGACTGCTGAAGCAGGAAGAAGTTTGTATGAAAGGCGAGTTGCTTGGGTGAGCTCAAAGGGCTTATTGCTCTGTTGCTCTTCGAGGCCGGGGGCTTAAAGTATTCAAGTTGTTCCTACGATTCATGAAAACTTTACCTTTGAATAAACAGGGTAGATCCACGATGATTTGCATTGTCTTGACGAAAAGGAGTCGTATTCCCGTGTGAGCTTTGTTCCATCGACCACGTATGATACCAGCCGCACCTACTCGTCAAAGGTATACTCTGGATAGTAGAGGAGGTATCATGAGTGGCAAGCAACGCTTTGCCAAGACTTCCGGTTGTCCCAGTTTAGTCAAGATAGCGAGGGCCGAGCTCGCAAGGGGCGAACCGTTACGGCCCGAGTAAGGTTGATCCCGCGCCGGAGCAACAGCCACGTCTTGATAACGATGTCTCGGGGAGCTCGGGACCCGTCACTTAAGTTCCTTCTTTATTTTCGTTAAGTCCGCTTCCCCAGGTCCAAATCTCAACCGGCAATTATCGGTAAGCAGCAGCAAGCTGCGGGGACCACGCAAGTTGTGCGATATTGGGGCATGCAGCTTATCTCTTACAATTCCAACCTCGTCAACATACGATCTGCGGCAATTTTGTGTGACTTGAACACGTTGGCGGGGAGGGAGGGAGAGACAAGAAGACATAAGAAAAGAAATGCTGTGAGGACAATGTTGCAAAGCCATTTGAAACACCCTCACCACTTACTCCCCCTTGTTTCGTCATCTTAGAATCGCTGATACGTATGGTTTTCAATCTACCAATTGCGTCATTTGTAGGGATATTACAAATACGTTACGTGCTCTACTGTTGCGTTGATAACGGACCCATGTCTCAGGCAAATTCGGCCTGCAGTGCGACTTCGCAGCTCCGACGATCATAGCCGTGGCTCCGTTAACCTCATGCACCGTCTTACGAGCCTAGAACAACGGTAATCTAGCAGCCGAGTTCAACGCCATATCTAGCCATATCTATATTTTCGCTTGTTATGACTCTCATTCCCTCCATCGTCTCCCAGTTTTCCCAATCACAATCATTCCAAATACCCATCTGACTACAATGACGGTCGCTTCTTTGCGGCAAGAGCAAACTGAGTCTCTCAGTGATGCTGAGAAGAAGTATGAAATGTTTCTCGAGTGGGCACGGCATAATGGCGCATACTTTCACCCTTCACTGAGATTCGTCGTCACACTGAACCGGGGTGCCGAAGTGCTGGTCACCGGCCAGGCTATCCAACCTTTCGAAACGCTTTTTAAGGTCCCCTACGGCATCAGTCTATCCTACTTCAATGCCGTTTCTGGAGGTGTTCCTGGCTCGCCCTATCTGCCTCACTTAGAGCCGTTGCCGGAAGAGTATTTGCAGAGTACGTCTGACCACGACACCATCAATGCTATCTTCTTGGTCTAACAGTACTTGTTGGGTGAGCAGAGTTTCTGGTACCCGTGAGTAGGTTCTTCCCAAGGAGGCTCTGTAGACTGACAAACAACTCAGGTACATCCAAATCCTTCCTCAGCCCGACGATACCAAGGACAGTGCCATCCCTCTGCTGTGGTCAGAAAAGGACCTTTTGTGGCTCCGAGGCACGTTTCTAGAGGAGGCTGTAGCCAATCAGAAAACAGACCACATCAAGCGGTGGACTGAGGCTGTGGAGACTCCAGAAATACGGCTGGGATGCGTCCCAATTCACCTTGTGAGTGGAGGTTTTCGAGTCATGGAGAATTAAGGAGCTGATATGTAGTGCAGGGAACTTGGCCTCTGGGCATACTACTGCTTCTACTCCAGATATTTCTGGTCCATCATTCTCGAACCGGACATTGCCAACATCAAGCCCGAGTTCCAACATCTGGTCAAGGCTGGTGTGAACTTGGATGACACAGCAAAGATTCTACTTCCCATTCTTGAAACCTTGAACCATGCCCAAGAGACAAACACCGAGTATGACTTGGATGACAAATGCTTGTCTGTAAGCAAGAACATAGAACTAAAACCGGGCGATCCGTTTTACATTGCCTATGACAAGAAGACACAGAGATTCGATAACACGGTTTGTAAGTACATGCCCTCGTATCTGTGTCCCATAGCTCATGATCTGCGTTACTAACCAGAAATCCAGTGTTGAAAGACTTTGGGTTTGTTCTTCCAGACAATGAGGCCGCGGAACTCGTGCTGTCCTCTCCTTTCGATCTCACCAGACCAAT
This sequence comes from Fusarium falciforme, assembly GCF_026873545.1. Taxonomy (NCBI): domain Eukaryota; kingdom Fungi; phylum Ascomycota; class Sordariomycetes; order Hypocreales; family Nectriaceae; genus Fusarium; species Fusarium falciforme. The sequence goes on from NC_070555.1 coordinate 2,540,516, forward strand.
GCACCCGGACCACTGTGTCTTCAGCTCTGCTGCCACAGTTGACGACCCTTACTGGACTTCTGAGGACAAATATCTTTCTCTTCTCACTGTGAGGTCTCCATCGCTTGACCGTCGCGGCCCTATCAACCCAGACCACCCTGTGAGGTGGTTGAGGCACTTTAACCCAACCTTCGTGTCGATGGTGTCTCTTAGAGAAGCCAACCTTCGCGAAAGAGCCACAATGAGATTGGAGCCACAGGAGATTCCTTTAGGCAGAAATGTGCGAGCCACGGTCCAGTTCATATGCCGGTGTTTGCGTGCTATGAGGAGGGAGATTGATCGACACGGAAGAACACTGGGAGAACCCCAAGATGAAAGACAACAGCGAGCCTATGCGTATAGACAGGAGCAAAGGGCGGTCCTTGATGAGGTTTTTCGGGACCTTTAAGGCGACGAAGCGGAGCAAGATTAGAGTAGATCAAACGGGTGTATTAGACCCGCGAATAATACCATGGTTTCACGATCAAAGTCAATAGCATACATGGTAAATTAATTGATCAACTCCATTACTATTTTCTATCGTGTTGATATTACTAAGAAATGTGCGGAATTCGTCTTGCAAATGTCTCAGAAGGGAGAAGGCGTTTTCTTCTGCCTGTGGTTGGGTGTGCTCTGTTTCTCCAACAAAGCAACTTTGCATATTAGCTTCTACCTACCTCACGTTTCAACGAATCCATCCACCGCCCAAATCCATCTTCCAGCTGCGCCCCAAAGAAGAACTTGGTGATATACGCTAGAATGCCACCGAATGTCTCCCAGCAGTAGTACTCGGTCCCGTTTCCGTCCTTCGTCTCTATGAACTCTTGTGTCCGTTCGGCCCGCATTAGATAGTAAGGAGAATCTCGCATAGTCCATGAAACCCGGTAACCACTTCTTCCGTCTCTTTGGATTTGTTCCAAGATTGAGACCTCTAGTAGCGAGAGTGTTGGCGGCTGCCCCTGCTTCATCACCGCCTCAAACTAAAACTTGACCCCGGTATAGAGATGGTTCTCTCGGCTAGCTAAATTTCGTAGCTCGGGTGGGAGATCGGCGGGAACGGGCGGTGTCTCTTGGATAGTAGCTCGTGGACAGAATGTATTCCAAGCAGAATATCTAGTCGTATTGAGGCATGTTTCGAGGCATTTAAGGGGAGAGGCTGGCATGATAGTGGAACAGGAAACAGAGAAGGTGCCATGCCCCTGGGTCGGGCCCGGAATTGAATCAGTGGTACTACATCGTGGTGGTTGATTGAGAGGGACAGAAGACATGGTGAGTTTCGTGGTGTTGTGGGTTGGAAAAGGAAGGCTGATTCTGCGACTAAATATTTCTGCTCTGGGTGCCAGGACCCCCCGCCTTTTGTGTTGCGACGCATCAACCAACTCCGGGGTTTTGCTTCGTTTCGAGAATCCGATACATCATTTGACAAAGCCACCTGATACGGGCTATAAATTAAACCCCTCTCTTGACCCATGCACAAGATGAGTCGTAATACACTACCACCTTATACATTTCGACCTAAATACGACAACACTCTGTTGAAATCGCCATGGCCTCCTCAGCTACGCAAGGCATCACCGTGGCCGTGACCGGCGGCGCTGGTGGCCTCGGCAAAGCAATTGCAATTGCTTTCCTCGAGGCCGGCAGCAACGTCGCCATTTGTGACCTGAACCAGGACCAGATGGCCCTCATGGAGAAAGAATGGGCAAAGAACAATGCCAGAATCCTGGTGTCGAAGACAGACATCACTGATGAAGGTGCCGTGGAGGAGTTTATTGACAGCGTTGTTGCAAAGTTTGGCCGTCTCGACCTCGTCGTCAACAACGCCGGAATCATTGACAACTTTGATCCTATTGCCACGACGTCCAAAGCCTCGTGGGACAAGATCATCAACATCAACTTGACGGGAACATTCTTGACTACCAAGAGCGCGGTTAATGCCATGCAAAAGCAACCCAGCCCCGGTGGAACGATCATCAACATTAGTTCCGTCGCCAGTTACAGGGGCGTCAACGGTGGCCTCGCCTACACTGTCAGCAAACATGGGATCGTCGGCCTCACCAGGAACACCGCGGGATACTACGGCGACATGGGTATTAACTGCATTGCGCTCTTGATCGGAGGGATGGACGACACCAACCTCGGTGACAATTTCCATGCCGGCGTAAACCAGGAGGCGATGATGCGAATTGGCGCCGTCAATCCAGGCTACGTGGCTGGGAAAACGAGTGTGGCTTCCCAGATCTACCCTCAACAGGCGAGGGGCCATTCGAGGGAGGAAGTAGATCTGTTTTACGCATGCTGGGCAGATAAAAGAGAAAACACTGAGAAATATAACTTGATTGTGAGGTATGGAAACCAGAATCTACGGGTGCTTTATTATTCTATGACTTTATGCCACCCAAAATAGGGATCCAAGTATCATAATCAATATCTCAATAATTTTTATAATAAAGGCTCTATAGCCAAAGCCTAAGATCCCAATGGGCTTAAATCAATAAAGTTTATCCACGCAATTATCGATAGCTTCAATAACGCGCTAAAACCAGCTCTGCTTATAATAAATAGCTTATATCTTAACTAGCTAAAGAGGTTAAAATCTAACCCCTTTATGTAGTAGCTCTCCCCTCTAATATCAACCTTCTGATTACCCTTGTAATTCTCGACTACTTAAAGAGGCCAAAATCTTAAAGGATTACGCCTCCGGTATCCTCGTGTGAGGAGGTTTAACCATAACCAATAATAACCATAACTAACCAGTTAACTAATCTATGGCCGGCTAACTGATCAATAATACGTCAATGAGATTACGATGGCGGCTTTCTGTAGAGACCTTTAACTAGACGATCAAAGCAGCGCGGCTAATGCCTATTGGCATGCCTACTAATACGACTAAGATGACCTTGCCGAGGAGGTCCGTAAGTTTCGTAAGGGCGCTAAAAGCACCCATAATAGGCTACGAGAAATGGTATTAAACGGAGCCCTTCGGAGCACTGCGTTGAGCATAGACCTTGACTATCTAACGCAGGTTGAACTCGCGATCTGCTTGTGCTTTATAGCTGTATTAGCTGAGAATGTGATATGGTCTAAATCTCGACTGTCATAACCCTCAAAGTACGACTTGGCTTACAGAATTAATACGGCGTCAGATAATTCCGAGCTAAACTGAAATTGCATTAATAACAACCTCCCAACTCCAAGAGTCTTTTATGAGCTGATGCACCCCACTAACTATCCCCTTCCCCGGATTCACCGCCAAGTCTAGGGTACAAGCCAAATATCCGATAGCAAGCTCGGTTGGTTGACATTCCACTCTGTCAAGGGTCTCAAAGAAGCGGGGAGGGGAGTGGCTTCTGAGCAACCCAACGGAAATAACACAGCCGTAATACAACTAAAGCTTATACCCAAGTTTCAATAACACAACAACATTGGTCGACATTCCATCCAATACGCCTACTCTTGCCTTCCGGAGATCCCGTTTCGGGTTGCAAAGTTGCCGCTTTCGCGCCTTTGGATGCTTGCTTCGTTCGGATGCTTGCTTCGGATACTGCTCGTGTTTCATTGGACCGGCAGTGGTGTGACTTCACCAGCAGTCGACTGTTCGTGCTTCCGATATGGGGTTGGTGGTTTTAGCACCTCAAGTAGACACAGCATGGGTCCCGAAGGAATTCGGAAATGTGCTTCGAAACGCTAGGACAAGAAGGGAATCCGACTTACCTCTCAATGGCCCCTCGTACCTACAAGACCCATCGTGCTTCTGCCCAAGGTATCACTGGCAAGGCAAAGCCATCTAGCTATCTTCTTTGAATGATTTTCTACTATATCGCAACCCACAAAGTACTGCGTCTCAAACATTATGAGCGCTCATTCCAACTCCTGGCTTAAAGTACGTGGCATTGAAGCCAACCCTAGCTTTTCTACTATGAGAGGCTGACATTCTAAGTTTAAGAATGCCCTCGGTGGTATCCGCCTAGTTCTTAGGGGCACAGCCCTAGAGATAAGGGCCTAGTATAATGGTCTAGTAAATCTCCTCTCCCCATAGCATCCCTCAACGCACGATACTATTCAAGTGGCCCATGGGCAACATAACACAATCATATATCAGATCTATAAGCCTATTGAATGTAAGCTATTATCGCTCTTATTAGCGTTTTTTATCATTCTGGCAGTTTAGTTATAAGAAACCTCGATCCCAAAGATATTTTTTATCGCGAGGTAGCTTTCTGATGCAATAACATCATAGTTAGCGTTGATTATCGCCTATCTCCTGAGCATAAAGCTCCCGCTTACTTAGAGGATGCACTGAGGCTCTTTAAATGGGTTAGATAGACCTCTGCCCCGCTACCCTAGTACCCACTGATATGCCTTACTTTTCGAATAGACCTACTCAAACGCTCAGGCTATCGGCGGACACAGTTCGCAGATGTTTGTCATCGGTTCATCTGCTGGAGGAGGACTGGCGCTGGCAGTTACCTGTATGGTGGCTCTTGGCAAGTGTCTGCCCTTCCGGCTAACATAGCCAAGGGAGTTGTTGCCCTTTGTCCCATGGCATTATATCCCCTCAGCGTGCTAGATAAATAGATGGCGGGGTATATGTCTTATGAAGAGCAAGCGGAGAATTCCCCACTGATCGATAAGACTACTATGTTGCAAATGTTCGCAAACATAGGAGTCAGGCCAACAGACGAACAGTACTTTCCGGTCCGGGACGATCGTTGTTTATCACTGTTCCCTCCGACATACATTGTCACATGTGGGCAAGATCCCCTCCGTGATGACGGCGTTGTCCTTCGCAGGGCTCTCTCCTCTGCATCCGTGCTTGCAAGGACCCAGCATTACAAGAGCTTGCCCCACTGCTTCTGTATCGCTCCAGCCTTGCCTGAAACACCAGAGTTCTTGAATGACTGGGCGAACGGGGTTGCATGGGTACTTGAGAGCTGAACGTGGTGAAACCATGGGCCTGCCTCTGTCGAGAAGGCGGCAGCGATCGACGGGCAAGATCAGGTAGCACGGCTCTATCATTCAACAGGTCAATCCTGGCTCTTGGCAAGCACATCAGCAGATGGAATTGTTAGAAAAGGGGGAATACAACCAATAATATCCTTGGCCAGGTCCCTGAAAACGTTGCGTGTTCCGTCGTGGCTTATAACCCCTATCATAGTCATGACTGGCAGCTGAACATGACCACGGGCAGTTGAATGATCCATAAAAGGGGTGAAAAGTAATTACTGCACCCAAGTCATTTGATAGGTTATCCTTGCTCAAAGGATGGCGGAATGGTGGTGTATTGATTTCAGTTTGCGGCTGTTTCATCCTGTTTCAGTGCTAAACCGAAATAGATGCTGCTGGTCTTCGGCTTGGCAGCAACCGAGCAAATATATACTTCAAGCATCGAGCATTTCTAGCAACAGGGCTCCTGACCGTATAGAGCTAGAAAGCTTCAAATAAAGCTAATTCTTTGGCATTGGGGTTTTCATGATAACAGAAATGCGCATGCAGATATGTTCTTTATCAGTGTGGAAGCAAGCAGTCCTTAATAATACAGAAATGCAATACGGGTCGCTATTAATATTCATTAACAACCATCATATTTCATACACAAACGTAATATAGGGGTCCAGATTTAGATATAACAGAGAAAGCAGACGCAAATTAGTTATAGTATTTGATTAGGATTACGATCTCTCTGAGATATCAAGAGTCGCCCACGAAGCTCTAGTCTATAAAACGTCCAACAGAAACAAAACTAGATACATCTCCCATTAGAAGGCTTTTAGCCACCTAGCCATAAGCACGTCCACAAAATCGGTATCAGACCACGCAAGCGATCAGAAAAATGGAAGATGCCCAGGTAGAACCATATCCCCTTTCATAGAGAACCACAACACCCCTTTATCATGTTATCATGACTAGATTCTCGACTATTACATCAGCTCAGATCTTAAACCTAGAAAAGCTCCCTTCCTGACTTAGGTAAAAGTAAATTGTATGCTCCTTGAGACCAGTTTCATCGTTCCACGCAAAAAGGACCCCGAGGAGCTCCGCAAAGTCAATAAAGTGCTCTCCTCTAATCTAGGTATTAACAGAGGTAATTCCCGTCTGGGGAGGTCCCAAGTGTTCAGTTCGAGTGATAGTAGCAGTTTCTATTAGCTCGTCCGACTTACAGTCCCAAAAAGCCGCCATTACCAGGCAGGCTTTCATTAGTGTCGAGATTGCTCGTATCTACAATTGGCAACAGTGACATGGTATTCCCAAACGATGCGAATGCGATGGCTTCGTGTGTGGGCACAGAAATGCCCTCGACAGTCGATGAATCAGAAAGCATATTCAAGACCTCACTTTCAAGGCTTGAAACTCCCGGATGGGTGTCACAACCAAAATGCCAAGTTGAATGCCCCTGCTCTAACTGGGACAATGCGCTACTTCCTGAGAGAGACGCGGTATCTCGCTCGAGCTGGTTGTGCCGGTCATCTTCAGGACTCGTCTCTCGAGTGTCAGCGGGAGTCTGCAGCCTTGATCTATCGTGAATGGCACCAAAGAGGTTTTGCACAAGCAGGCTTTGTTGCTCCATCTTCTGGCGCGTCCTATCGTCGTCACGAAGACGACAGGCCACTTGGAGGTCTTCAACAATGCTCACGGCCCTCCTGGCAACAGCATCGTAGGCGCTGAAACGACCTAACAGACGGCGTGCGGCACACAGGCTCTTGCCGAGGGGGAGCACAAGATCCAGGTCACTGAAGTGCGCCAGTCCCAGAACCAGGGAAGCGACAAACAAAGAATTGACAACGAAAGGCAGACGCTTCGGTACTTGTCCACCAGTCTGGACGACGCTGAGGAGATCAACGGCGCGGATGGCTGAGTCAACACAAGAGACAGCAAGGACTTGTTTTGACTCGAGTGAAGGGCTAGAGTTGTCAGGCCGGCCTGCCACTTTCCGTGTCCTTTCATACGCGTGTCTCGAAGCAATCTCGACCAGAAAGGGCCGAGTGAGAAGCATTATCGTCCAGTAGTATGCCCCCTTGAGATGGCAAAAGCTGATATTTGGGGCATTCTGACCCTCGGCAGTCTTTATGAACTTGGATGGTTGAATATCGTCGGTATTCAAGCCAGAGGCAAACTTGTTTGACCAATCTCGGTGATGTTGGCTAATCTTGTTCAACAAGCCGGCCGAAATCATACGCCTGGGGTAGATGTGGGTGAGGATGTCCTCAAAGATAGCACACAGGTCATTGGAGGCAGAATAGTCATCGTCCGTGGCGATGTCTCGAGTCTCATGTGTGGATGGTGTCCGGCCCAGAGATGCACTCATGAAGAGGTCCAGTACGCGCAGAACCTTCCATAGGCGCTCTCGTGAAAGATACTCTAGACGGTCAAAAGACTTATTGATATCGTACCGCTGGATACCAAGGGCGTAGGCGGCGCGGACTGCGCTACCCAAGTACATAAAGGCCGCGTTCCGTCGAGATGCGCCCAAGAGGTACATAGTGATGAGGATATTGCACTGAATAGTTGGGATGCTGATGTCCTCCATTACGATAGAGGCGGTCAGGAAGCGACCGTAATTGAAATACCTCTCAGCAGCGCTTTCTCGATCATCAGGGCATGTCTGAGCACCAATGGCAAAGATCAGGAAGAAGATGGCCGTTTGTGCTTCATGACTCGGTGTGCTAGGCTCACGCTCCAACCATCGCGAGAGGGACTGGTCAAGTTCCAGCTCTTCAAAGAGGTTGAGAACGCAGCTCATGGCGCGAAAATACCAGCGCAGAAGGTACTGAGCTTCCTCCAGCCGGGGCCTTGCGGGGGTGTCATCCAGGATGTCCACAAGCCAGTTGGATGTGCTGGGCGGCGTCGCCTCAACCATAGCGTGCTGCAGAGGGTCCTCTATGAACGCGCAAGGTCTGACAGAATCACGGACGATGCGGCGGATGACTTGCAAGAACGACAAGTTGGCTGCGTCGCCGATGAAGACGAACTTGCCATGGTCGTCCGGTACCAGTCCGGACAGTTCCGGGATAGCGGCACTAGCACTCGAGCCACCACCACTGCCACTACCAGAGCTTTCCTTATCCTCATCCATGTGCTCCACGTCCACCTCGTCCAAGAGAGCCCATGGCCTGCTGTCGGCGTGAGGATATGCTGGATCGGGGATGTCGATGGAAGAGAGAGCACCAGGGGCCGGGCCGTTGTTTGGCGACGGGTCTCGGCCTGGTGTTTTGGAGATGGGGTCGGGGTCATTGCGTTCCGCAGGTATGTCTTGAAACCTCGGGGAGTGTGGCGGCAAGAGGACGAAACTGCACTGGTCGCTTACGCCACGAGTGGTGCAACGCCCACAGGGCTGGAGACCATCGCACCGTTCCTTGCGGCGCTTGCAGGATCCGCATGCCTTGGCACAACGGCGACGATCGGCTCCTCTGACCCGTCGGGGAGGCATAGAGCGGGGTAGGGTCCAGGCTTCGAAAGCAGGTAAGTGGTGAAAGACAGCTCGGAGAGGGCAGAAGCCAGACAATATTGGCAGGAAAGGATGAAGGATGCCAGGCCTGAGATAAAAAAGGAACAGGGGGGGGGACACGGGCATGGCCATTTATGATTTATCGTAGGAGAGATGTTCCGAGGCCAAAAACGTGGGGTAACTAACAGGACTGAGTTGTAAATCTAAGCTATTCCCAGGGGCGTTAGTTCATGTTCGCAAAGCTGGGGAGTGGGGATGATCCCTGACCATCCGCATGAAGGCATCTATGATCTTCTGGCTTAGTTAACCCATCAAGGGCCGGGCTCTAACTACAATAAAGAATATATTTTTAATATATTATAGCATTTTATCCTAATATTAGTATAATAGTCTCTTTTTTTTAATTTATATAACTAGAAATATTTTTTTTAGATTCTTATTAATTAGATAAGAAGTTTTAAAAATTTAAGGTTAGCTATTTTAGGTGCACAGTATAGCTGGAATACTCACTTGTGGAGCACGTTACTTATATTTATTAAACATGTCATACGACTATTAGCAAAACCATCCCGCTGGTATTGGTTGCCACTGAGCACTCGTCGTCCACATGTCACTATCCCTCCCACCAGTAAGACATTCCCACTTTTCTAAAAACCAGGGTGCAGCCTCCCAATTCTCAGAGTACCAAGGCAGCCCTTGATGCAGTGTGGCTAGGCGGTCTGCACTTACAAGTCGCCAACATCGAAGTCCGTCGTTCCATAGGTCCAGGACGACGTCATTCGTATCGACCAGGGGAGGGTTCGAGTAGACGGCCCGGATGACTTCTGAGCGAAAATCTGGCCATGGAAGCATGTCAAAGAATGGATGATGCAACAAGGTTTGTTGGACGATGGTGGGATATAGGTCAGCATACAAGCCTCGATAGGAACTTGGGTCTCTATCGACTACTTCGCAGGACCCGTCGCAGTGCCAATCCCGGTAGCTGACTTGCGAACAAGCGTCGATTTGAGACTTTGGAAAGGGAAAAGGAGATTGAAGCGACTCGTCGACTAGATCTTGGGCTGCAAGGCCCAAGAAACCGGCATTCATTCCCACGGCAGAGATAAAGGATATGAGGGATATGCGCGACGGCGTCAAGTTGTTGACGCATGGCATGAGACGAATGGTAGTGAACCGTGCCGACCTGCGGCCTGGGGATCCACTGGAGTATTCAGGCAAGCCAGCAGTTGAAACTCCGCACCAATAGCTTGGCTAAAGTCCACATGGCCGATCTCGGATCGAATGCGTGTCAACCACCGGTGTGACGACAGACTTGTAGCAATCTGGTAGAGCTCCGGGCTCATATAATGACCCGTGATAATCATGCCATACTTCAAGACATCCCTCAAGCTGAAGCTCTCTCTGGTGACAATCCACCAGCAGGTAAAGCGTTGGTGTTCTGTCAAGCCCGCAAGGCACGAGAGGCTACCCGAAGCAGCCAGGCCGGCCACTCCGGATCTAGAGCGGCATGTCCTGAGAAACAACCCAGGCATTAGCTGGCCGCCCACCAATACATGTGGGTCAATCATATGTGGGCAAAGGTGCCTTTTCTGAAATGGTCGTTGGGCCAAAACGGAAGCCACTATCAGACTCTCAAATCTCGATTTTTTCTCCTTCTGCCGAGCGCCTAGCGACGCAAAAAGGACACGAAATGATTAGCAAGGGTCAGAAGAGAGCAAGAGAAAAAGGAAACGTACGATACTTACGCTGCGCCACGAGGTTCTGTTGCTGGCGCCGAGAGGAGACATTGTTGGCTTGCTGGCTATGGATTCGCATATCTGTTGGTGAAGGGTAATGCAAAGGTTTGAGATGCATCATGTCTGGGGTAGAGAACAAATAGTCGTCGTGCTGGTGGAACTCCGCTCGGACGTGCGGTTGATTCGGACCCCCGAAGGCTCGACATTGGCTACGGGCGTGCATTGAATGCGGGTCCCGGGAGGATGGAAGAAACAAGGGTATGTGGCCTACTAACGTCTTGGCTGGCCGGGGCGCTGTTAGTGTATGCAGCATGCGTAAGCTGCATAAACTTTATTAGCATCGGGAAAGACATGTGGAGAAGCGTGACATCAAGTATTGACTATGATACGTATGCCCCCAGGTTTCGAGAAAATGATAAAAGGCACAAAGCACCGCCGCCAGATTTCTTCTGCTTCATCTTCGCAAGCAATACATGCGCAAGCAACACACCTCTTCTACCATCATCCATACCATCATCTATACCATGCCTAAGGGTAGCCTCAGCCTCAACTGCACCGGCACCGCCCTCCCTCCCACGGCGCCCTCGTATCCTTATAAAGAGGACTTCACTTTCAGCAACATCACTCTAGCTAGCGTTAGCTACCGTGTTACTGCAGAGTCAGTTGCACATGTCGTACCCGATATCTTCGAACTTGAGGACGAACCTCTGGTGACCACCGTATTTATCGAATATGGCATGAGCACCGTGGGCCAGTATACCGAGACTGGCACTTTGGTCGAGGTTACCTATAAGGGGGAGAAGTTTGACTTTTCCACTCAGCTGATACTCGACAACGAAGCCGCCATCTTCGCGGGCCGTGAGGTCTTTGGCTACCCCAAGGTGTTTGGCAATGTCCAGTTCGCGAACAAACCTGGTGCCATCATTTCTGCTTACGCTGAGCGGCCAGCCGGGCGGAAGGTCGTCGAGTTCGACTTCACCCCGGAACGCCAGCTCTCCGAACTCCCCAAAAGCGACAAGCGCCAGATAAATCTGCGCCTTATCCCGTCCCCCGTTGTGGGTGCAGTCCATACTGTAAAGGATCTTGTCCCAGCTATAATGGCATTCAAGTCGTCGGAGGTTTGGACTGGAACCGGCTCGATTCATTTTCCTAGAAAGTCCGCGATCGATAAGTGGGCAGACGTGGATATCCTGAAGTACGAAGGGGCTTTCTTGGCTCGGAATGCTACTGCCACTCTGTATGGTTTTGAACCTCTCGAACTGTAGAGGCTAATGGTAGCTTGCTAGTAGTTTGACATTGTTTTCTTTATAGCTACTGAAAAATATCATCTTTTAAGATTTGGTGAAGTTCTAGCAAGGTGTATGATAAGCGAGCGGCGCACTCTGAATTTCACATTCAATTACATTTTAAGAAACGTATTAAAAAATCGAACTACCCGTTGGTGAAGGCCCTACCAGCCAACTTTCAGGGCAGGCTTCGCGCCCCCCAGTTGGACACAAAATTCGCAGACAAGTCAAAATACCTCATATAAACTCAAACGCCCGTAAAGCCCACCAAAATACGGTCGTTCCAGTTCAATCCAGGTATTCAAGCGTGTGAGATCATTAGAACTCGAGTCTTGGATAATATAGGGATCGAAAATGCCGTCAACGCAGCCAAGAATAACAAGAGGCGCTTTATGCGTGCCATCCGCAACACCACCAACAACGGCACACAGCAACCCGGTTCCTGCCGTGATACAACTGAGAAGCTCGGGGTCACTAAAGTAGCGGTTAAAAAAGAGACGAAACCAAAGCCTACTGCCAAAAGAGGGCGCCCGCCGCTTATTACGCCCGAGGCAGAGGCCGGTCTAGTGGCATCTAGCGTTTGGCTTAAGAGATCCGGTTTTCCAGCTAAGGGGTCTTAAGTTAAGGAGGTTGCGAGAGAATTCTAACTAAGCCGAAGGTTCTCTAACAGTCCCTTTAATAAGAATTAGTATTCCCAGTTCCGTGTATATCATCAGGGACTCAAAACATCACATATCAGGGCCGTGGATAAGGCACGGAAGCCATATGAAAATAATAACATCCAGACCACTAAGACTCTCTTCAATAACCTTGAATCTACCATAGAAGAGCTAGATATTGAGCCCTCAGAGATATGGAATGAGGAAGAAGGACAAATGCGTTTTGTATTTCTAAGCTTTACTTTTTTTTCTACTTTTTTTAAGGCCTTTTAAATTTTTTACGATGTATTTATTATATTATTAAAAGCTAATTTAAGCTTATAGTATACCTAAAGGTAGATTAGGGTAAGCTATTTTAAGAAATATAATTTTAATATATATAATAAGTAAGTAAACCAGGCAAGCAAGTAAGCCACCGCACTGTACTGTAAAAAATAACCTACCCTAGACTATTTAAAACTTTATATAAAATAGGTATAAACTTAAAAAGAATATTTTTCTAAACCTAATTTTATATAAACTTTAAAAATGATTTTTTTATATTTTTATATAGATGCCTTTATAAATAAAGGGCTAAGTATATAGTATGAATATATTTTTTCTTAAACTACCTTATAAGGATTTTTTTTTATATTATTTAAAAAGTATTATTATATAATATATTATATAATAAACTCTATATTATAATCTTAGCTATTTTAGATTAGATTTAAAACTTTAAGGATTTTTTTAATTTTATATTTTAAGGTAAAAATTATAATAATTATATATTTCCTAAGGGATAAACCGGTCGTATTAGGTTTATATTAGTAGAGAGTACTAGGCGTAATCTAAGTAATAGTAGGTATAAGTTATATCTAATAATATACTTAAGGGTATTAAGTATAACTAAGTTATATTAATAGCTAAGGTAGCTTTTATATAAGAAAGTATAATAAGTATATTTTATATACTTATAGTTACTTTTTTAGATTAATATTTTATAAGTTTAATTTAAAGTAAGATTAATATATTTAATATTTAGTTCTAGGATTAATATAAGTAATATTTAGTCCTTTTAGTCCCTTACTTAGTTAAAGTATTTTTATTATACTTTCTTACTTAGCCTATATTATAGTTATAATATAAGGTTCCCCCTTTATTAGTTTTATCCTTAAGACCTATTTTAGTGACTAAGTATTATTAATAAGTAATTCTAATTTATAAAAAATCTCTTTTTATTAATATAATATTAGGCTAAGTTTCTAAGTATACTTTTTTATAAAAACTTTCTAAAGCATAGGGTCTTTTTACTTATATTAAGGCTTTTAGCTCTAAAATTATATCTTATATTTATTACTTTTATTAGGGCTTATTTTATAAGGTAGTCTTTAATTATTTTAATTATTATTTTAATTATATTAATACGAAGGTTATATATAATAGGGCTAATATAGCTTCCTTTTATAAGTATATATTAATATTTCCTTATAGTTATTAGCTAATTTTCTATAGTTATAAAAAATATCTAAGAGTATAAATATTTAAAAAATAAGGAGGCTAAGGCGAAGGCTACCTTAAAAGAGGTAATAGCTAAACTTACTTATATCTAAAAATAAAAGAAGTTATTTAAGGCACATAATAATAAGGCCTTTAAGTATAGCCTTTATGCCTTAAAGGAGTTAAATAAGCTCTATAAGGAATTATTTACTATTATAAAGGTATATTCCTTTAGGGCTATTAATTTAATTAATTAGAATATTATTAGTATTAATAAGCCTATACTTAATATTATTAATAGAAGTTTTTTAGAAAATATTATATATTAATAAGGTATTCTAGGGGTTTTTATATATTTTCTAAGTCTAAGTAATCTTTTTATTTAATAAAATATATTATTTTATTATTAATTTTATTTATATTAAGGATAATTTCTATAAGGTATTTTTTTAGCTTATTAACTTCTATCTCTAATTTATTATTAATCTTAATTTAAATAATTTTTTTTTATTAATTTAAGTAATAAAATATAAAAGATTAAATAAAGCTTAACCTTAGGTAATAAGTCTAATTTATAATTATATTTTAAGATTTTTTATTTAATTTTATAAGGTCTAATATACTTATAATTAAGTTTTTTATTTTATTATTTTATTTTAATATTTTTTATTATAAGATAAATTATATTTTTCTTTAAAAAAATTAATTTCTTAATTTCTTTTTTATTAATATATTTTATTATTTCATTTTTAATAAATTTAAGTTTTATTTATATTTCTTTATATAAGTTTTTTAATTAATTATTAATAAGGATTATTTTAGCATTAATAATTATATCTCTTATTTATTAATAAGTATTTAATATAAACCTAAAGTTAATATAAATTAATATAATCTTTATACTTTTATTTATTACTATATTATAAGCTAATTATATAGCTAATAGCTTCTTAACTTAGTTAGTTTATTTATAATTAATATAATATTAAAAGTATTATTTTAGTATTTAATTTATATATTTAATTTACTTATTTATTTCCTTATAATAAGCTATAAAGAGTTTATAATTAATTCTTAAGTATCTTATAAGGCTTTATTAGAATTTAGAAATAAATAATAATCCTTAATTTATAATAATTTTAAGTAATATATTATATATTTTAATAATATAAAAATAAAAAAAATATATAAATTCTTTAACTATTATTTATTTTTTATAAGGTATAAAATAAGAAAATTTTATAAGTTTATTTATAATAATAAAAATATTATTTTAAAAATTTCTAATAGCTAATTCTTTTAATAAGGGTAATTTAGTAATAAAATCTATAATAATAGAGTCCTATAGTTATTATATAACTAAGAATAATTATAGTTTTTTATAAGGTTTATAGTATTATGCCTTAGTTTTTATATAAAGGTTATATTATTTAATAATTATTATAATTATTTTTTTTATATTAAGGAAAATAAATATTATCTTAATTTATTATAAGGTTTTATTAATTCCTTAATATCTATATAATAAGTAATTATATATTTTATATATAAGTTTATAGTATAATTTATCTAAAACTTATTATTTATTTATCTTCTTATCTTCTAAGAGTTATTTATTATATTATTAGATTTATTTTAAGAATAAATTACCTTATTTTATTATATAAGTAGCTATATTAATTTAATAAGGTATCCCTATAATTCTATTTTATTTATAAATTAATATTTTCCTTTATTCTTAGATATATTTATAAATAATATAGTCTTTAGCTTACCTATAGTATTCTTTTAAGAAGTCTCCTTAGAAATACTTATTAATATATCTTATTAATCTTTCTAAGTATTTATAGTTTATATTATAAAATTATTAAATAATTTATTCTTTATATTTCTTTTTTAAGAGATAGGTCTACTTTTAGCTTACTTATATAGCTACCTTATAGTATTTTTTATATTAAAATATTCTTTTTTATACTTTAGCCTAGAATTTATAGTTATTATAATATTATTATATAGCCTAGGTTATTTCCTCTAAGTTCTTATAATATATAACTTAGTAATAATAATAATTAAAGATAATTTAAAATACTTTATTAAAAATAAAAAGTTTTCTTTTATAAGTTTATAATTTTTTTTTTTTTATTAATATCCTTATATATAATTAATAAAGTCTATAACTTATTATTTATATTTCTTAATAAATATAAAGTACTTTAGTAAAAGTATTAGCTTTTATATTTATTTAATAGACTTTTATTTAAGGTATCCCTTTAGTATAAAATATAATAATTACTTCTTAGCTTTGATCTTTCTTATATCTAGATTAGGTTATTAGCTAATAGTATTTACCTTATTATTTTTTATTCCTTTAATATAAATAATAATATAATTAAATTCTAAGAGATATTTTATATATTATAATTATTATTTACTAAGTTCTTAGGTCTTTATGAAGTAAGTAATATTTTTATAATTTATATATATCTTAATTTAATATTTATTTCTAAGGAGGTAATATTAAAACTCCTTAAAAGTATTAATAATTATAAGAAATTCTTTATTATAGATAAGGTAATTAAGTTCTACTCTATATAGCTTATAGAAATAAAATATAATTAAGTATAAGAGTCTTTTATTATTTTATTATTTAATTTAAGCTCTTAGTATAAAGTTTAATATATTTATCTTAAGTTTTATTAATTAAGATAAATTAAATATTTTAAGTATTAATTTACTTAGGATAAATTCCTTAATTATATAAAAGGCTTTTTATGCCTTATTCCTAAATATAAATATTTTGTTTTTCTTTATAAGGTTAATTAATAATACTATAATCTTCTTAAATTATTTAAGAAATCTATAGTAGTAATTAATAAAACTAAAAAAGGCTTATACTTTTTTAATATTAGTTAATTCCTTTTAGTCTTTAATTATTAAGACCTTCTTAGGGTTTATTTATATCTTATTATATAAGATAATATATTTAAGAAATTCTACCTTTAAGGTATAAAATTTATTTTTCTTAGGTTTTATTAATAAATTAGTATCTTATAGTATTTATAATACTTTATAGATATATTTTATATATTTTTTTTTTATTTTAGAGAAAATAAGGATATTATCTAGGTAATATATAATAAATATATCTAAGTATTCTTATAGTATATTATTAATTATTTATTAAAATATAATAGGTATATTAATAAGTCTAAAAGGTATAATAAGGTACTTAAATAATTTATATTTAATATAAAAAGTAGTTTTTTATTTATATCTTTCTTTAATCTAAATAAGGTTATAGGCTTCTTTAAGGTTAAATACTATAAAGTATTTTATTTTAAATAATTAATCCTTTAGCTTACTAATAAGGGGTAATAATATATAATCCCTAATTATAATAGTATTAAATATCTTAAAGTTAATATAAAGGTAGAGTTTTTTATTTTTTTTTAAGATAAATATAATAAGGTATTTAATAAATAATTTACTTTCCTTAATATATCCTTTTTATAATATATCTTTAATATATTTTTTTAATACTAATAATTATACCTTATTAAGTAAGTAAAGTTTATTAAAGCTAGGTTACTTCTTATTAATAAACTTAATTTCTAAATTATAATATATATATAGTAATAGGCTTATTTTAAGTTCTTTTATAAAAAGTTTCTTATAAATCTAATATTAAAATAAAATATTCTTAAGTTATTTATTTTTTAATATTTTCTTAATTTATATCACGGCCTAAGAAACCTCCCGGCCATGTGACTAAAAGGGACCTATATTATTATACTAATTAGGAATAGATTAAAATAGATTATGCCCTATAGTCTATAATCCCCTTTAATCTAGCGAGTAGGATCATAATAGCTTAGGCCCTATAGGCTATAATCTATTATAATCTACCTTACTATATAAAGTATATAAAATATACTTATTATACTTTCTTATATAATAATTACCTTAGCTATTAATATAACTTAATTATATTTAATACCCTTAAGTATATTACTAGATATGACTTATATTTATTATTACTTAGATTATGCCTAGTACTCTCTGCTAATATAAACCTAGTATAATTAGTTTATCCCTTAGGAAATATATAATTATTATATATTAATAGCTCTTATTTAGTAATATATTATATACTCTAAGTAATATTATTATTATAGCGCCTAATATTAGATCTCTTTTTATCCCTTATAGTAAGCTACTTATTACCCCCTAATAGGGATAGCTTATAGCTAGGCTAGAGGAACTAAATGTCTTAATAGATATAGATAATAATAATAAGGAATATATTATCCTAGCCTTATATAAGGATAAAATCTATAAACTTAGGAATAAGTATAACTACCTAACTACTTAGTATAATAACCTCTTAGATAATATATAAAATAATACTAGAATTACTTAGGAATAACTTATAAATATAGAAGTATTTATAAATAATATATAAGAATACTTTTACTAAGCTATAGAATAGTAATAATAATAATATTAGTAAATAATTAATAAATAATAAAACTAGATTAATTAACTTATTATGCTCTAAGCCTAATAAAATAACCTAGCATAATAGTAGGTTTATAAACTTAGTAGCTTAATATTTAAATATAATACTACTAATATTACTTATAAAGATATTAGTAAGATTATTAAGCCTAAGGACTTAGAGCTATTTAATAGATAAGCTATCTATATTAGGATATTCCTTATATCCCTTAGGGCATACTAATAATATTTCCCTATTAGGATAGCTAATATAAAAAGCAAGGTCCTATATACTAATAGATACCTTATAGGTAGCATACTTATTTAGTTTAAGCCTAAGCTATATAACTTTCTTAGAAATAAACCCACTAAAGAAATATAATTCTTTTTTTTTAAATATAAAAACTTTAAGGATATAATTAGGTATAACTTTAGAATTATTAATAAAGAATAATAAGTTATATAGAAACTTAAGAATTTATAATAAATAAAGGCTACTTTGACCTATATAGCTAAGTTTATATAGATTACTTTATTTTTTAACTAAGAAATAAATGCCCTCTAGATTATATTTTATAAAAGACTTAAGGATAAGATTAAAGATAAACCTTATAAAATAAAAAAACCTAATAACTTTTAAGATTATATTAATATAGCTATTAAGATTAATAACTAATAATTTAAATAATATATAGAGAAATCTAATAAGAGATAAATCTAGGGTAATAAGAATAATATTAATTAGTCTTAAAAGAGGGAATAAGCTAAGGATAATATATCTTATAGGATTTATATAAGACCTATAGAACTTAGAGTAGCTTAAAAGGATAATAAAGATATTAAATATTATTATTACTATAAAAAGGGCTATAAGGCTAATAAATATTAAAAGAAATAATAAGATATTAAGAAAGGATATTATTAATTAAAGCTATAATAAAACCTCCTAGAAGGTAAGAAGTATTTAAATATAACTAACTAAGATAATAACCCCTAGATAGCTATTTATATTACTAAAATACTAGGAATAATACGAAAAGAATATAATAAAATAGGACTTTAACCTAGAGAAGTTACTATATCCTACTAAGCTGCCTACCTAATAAAAGAATAAGCTACTAGTAATTATATAGTTAATAATATTATAAAGGAATAACTCTATAAATTAATTAAGTCCTTAAAGGTTTATTAGTTATATCTTATTAACCTAGATATATAGAACCTTTTACTAGAATTAAATAATAAAAAGGAAAACCTTATTAATAAATAATAAATAATTATTACTACTTAGCTAAATAGATATTATAAACCTATTAATTATAGCTAATATTCCGCGGGAGTATAAACGCAGTAGGAATAAAATACTATATAAATCTATAAATAATAGCGCAGCTAATATATAGCGCTTTAGGAAGATAACTATAAGGTACTAATCTATGAAGGGATTAGTAAATATTACTAGCTTAATATAGCTACTTAATATATCTAACTAGCTAGAGAATAATAAAATATAAATAATATAGAGGATATCTATATATAGGTATACTATAAGGAAATAATACTAAACCTAAGATAGCCTAAACCTTATTATAACCTATAAGATAACTTATATATAATATTTATATACTTATAATATAAAGAAATCTCTTAAGTATTATATAAGGATTATTACTATAATATATATATTATAGATAAATAATAAAATAATTATTTTTTAGTTTAATTACCTTAACTTAATATTAAACCTTACTTAGCTTATAAAACCTTTTAGTATAAAATAAAGAAATAATATAAAGGACTTAGTATTACTATACTATGCTTTTATCCCTTAAAAAAAGGAGCTATTAGCCTAGAGTAATAGATTATTATTACTATATAGCAAATTATAATAGAGTAAGGCGAAGTACTAGATAGAAGTTATCTTAAGGCAGAAGTAATTCTCTGCTATGAAGAAATATACCTATAATATAGATAATAGGTACTAGCTATATATAATTAGCTAGAATGCATAGCAAGGGAAGGATTTAATTTCTTAACTTATTAAGGAAATGCTATTAATAAGGAATAATATAAAGGTATTTAATTATACCTTAGAAAAGATTATAGACCTATAGATAAGGTCTTATAAGAATATACTAAATATATCTAATATAGAGACCTTAATAAGGTTTACTTAGAAACCTAATAACTAGATTATAACTATAATAATAATAAGGCTATAACATAAAGTTATTAGGAATAAATTAATAGCTAAGTAAATAACTATAATTATAAAGCTTATATAAATAGTAAATATAAGTTTAACTATTTTAGCTATATAATATTAAAAAACTAAATAGCCTATTTAATATAGGGTAATAAATAGATAAATAGGGATAAGAATTACCCTAAAAGGCCCTCTATTTTATAAATAAAGTATATAAGTAATATTACTTAGAACTAAAAATATAAGTTAAGGGAGAATAATTAAATACTTTAGTAGATAATAGAGCTAAGTAGAATTATTTTAACCTAATAATAGTAAATAAGCTTAAATTACTATAAAGGTATAAATAAATACCTTACTTAGTTATTAACTTAGAAAGAACCCCTTTTAATTATAATAATAGTATTATTAATAGCGAAATTAATTACCTTAAAGTTTTTATTAAAAGAAAAAACTAAGAGATATTATTTAATATTATATTAAATAAGTAATATAATCTTATACTTAAGTATTTATAATTATATTAATTTAACTTATATTTTAATTAGAGAACTAGCTAGGTATTTTTTTTTAATAATAAAATACCCTTTATATTAAATAATAATTTAGATATAAGATTTTAAACTTTTATTAAAGATATTAGAGAAGTTAAGTAAAAGTAAATATAAAATACCTCTTTACCTAAAGGGATATAATATAAATACTATAATAAATAAAAATAATAAAACTAATAAATAATTATATATATTATATAATAATTTTATAAATTAAAAAAAAACCTTAAGTAAGCTAAGAAAATATTAAAAAAAAAATAACTTAAGAATATTTTATTATAATATTATATCTATAAGAAACTCTTTATAAAAGAATTTAAAATAAGTTTACTTAAATATATATATTATAACCTTAAAATTAAATTTATTAATAAAAAATAACCTAGCTTTAATAAACTTTATTTACTTAATAAAATATAATTATTAGTATTAAAAGAATATATTAAAAATATATTATAAAAAAAATATATTAGGGAAAATAAGTTATTTATTAAATACTTTATTATATTTATCTTAAAAAAAAATAAAAAGCTTTAACTTTATATTAACTTTAAAATACTTAATATTATTATAATTAGAGATTATATATTATTGCCCCTTATTAATAAGTTAAAGAATTAACTTTTTAAGATAAAATACTTTATAATACTTAACCTTAAGGGAGCTTATAATCTTATCTAAATTAAAGAAAGATATAAATAAAAAACTACTTTTTATACTAAGTATAAACTATTTAAGTACTTAGTTATACCTTTTGGGCTTATTAATATATCTATTATATTCTAATAAATAATTAATAATATATTATAAAAATATCTAGATATATTTATTATATATTACTTAGATAATATCTTTATTTTCTTTAAAATAAAAGAAAAATATATAGAATATATCTATAAAGTATTATAAATACTATAAGATACTAAGTTATTAATAAAACCTAAGAAGAGTAAATTCTATGCCTTAAAGGTAGAATTCCTTAAATATATTATCTTATATAATAAGATATATATAGACCTTAAGAAAATCTTAGTAATTAGGGATTAAAAAAAATTAATAAATATTAAAGAAATATAAGCCTTTCTTAGCTTTATTAATTATTATTATAGATTTTTTTAATAATTTAAGAAGATTATTATATTATTAATTAATTTTATAAAAAAAAATAAAATATTTATATTTAAAAATAAAATAAGAAAAGCCTTTAATATAATTAAAGAATTTATCCTAAGTAAACTAATACTTAGGATATTTAATTTATCTTAATAAATTAAACTTAAAATAAATACTTTAGACTTTATATTAAGTACCTAAATTAAATAATAAAATAATAAAAAACTTCTATATCTTATTATATTTTATTTCTATAAGTTATATAAAATAAACCTTAATTACTTTATTTATAATAAAGAATTCCTTATAATAATTAATATCTTTAAGGAATTTTAATATTATTTCCTTAGAAGTAAATATTAAATTAAGGTATATATAAATTATAAGAATATTACCTATTTTATAAAAACCTAAGAACTTAGTAAATAATAACTATAATATATTAAATATCTTTTAAAATTTAATTATATTATTATTTATATTAAAAAAATAAAAAATAATAAGATAAATATTATTAGCTAATAACCTAACTTAGATATTAGAAAAATTAAAATAAAAAAATAACTCTTATAGTTTATATAAGAAAGATATTTAAAGTAATAAATAATTATTTATATTAAGTAATAAATACTATTATATTACTTAATAAATAAATAAAAAAATAAGATTATTATTAATATTACCCTTAGAAAACTTAAGAGACTTATAATTAAATAAGTAAATTAAGTAAGAAGCTAATAAGAAATAATTATATATTAGAAATATATTTTTATACTTTAGAAATATATAAAAGAATTTATTAAATATTATTACTAGATAATAAAATATAATAAAAAACTTAATAATAGAGATTTCTAAGAAATAATATATTAATATTTTTATTAAGAAAATCTTAATATAAGACTTAAAAGCTATTTTAATTATAAAATATATTATAATAATATATAGCTAAGAGATAAGGACTTATTAAAATTATATAAATATAACTAAGTTATAGGGATATCTTATATTATTATTAGAAGTATTTATATAATAAAATAAAGTAATTTACTCTTAAAATAGATCTAAGAATATAATATATAACTCTTAGATAATAAAAAAACTAATAAGTAATAAATCTTAGATAAATTATATTATAAACTTATATATAAAATATATAATTACTTATTATATAAATACTAAGGAATTAATAAAACCTTAGAGTAAATTAAAATAATATTTATATTTCCTAATATAAAGAAAATAATTATAATAGTTATTAAATAATATAACTTTTATATAAAAACTAAGGTATAATATTATAAACCTTATAGAGAATTATAATTACTCTTAGTTATATAATAGCTATAAGACTTAATTATTATAAATTTTATTATAAAATTATTTTTATTAAAAGAACTAGTTATAAGAAACTTTTATAATAATATTCTTATTATTATAAATAAACTTATAAAATTTTTTTATTTTATATCTTATAGAGAATTAATAATAATTAAAGAATTTACTTATTTTTTTTATTTTTATATTATTAAAATATATAATATATTACTTAAAATTATTATAAATTAAGAATTATTATTTATTTTAAAATTCTAATAAAGCCTTATAGGATACTTAGGAATTAATTATAAACTCTTTATAGCTTATTATAAGGAGATAAATAAGTAAATTAAATATATAAACTAAATATTAAAATAATACCTTTAATATTATATTAATTATAAATAAACTAACTAAGTTAAGAAGCTATTAGCTATATAATTAGCTTATAATATAGGAATAAATAAAAATATAAAGATTATATTAGCTTATATTAATTTTAAGTTTATATTAAATGCCTATTAATAAATAAGAGATATAATTATTAACCTTAAAGTAATCCTTATTAGCAATTAACTAAAGAACCTATATAAAGAAATATAAATAAAACTTAAATTTATTAAAAATAAAATAATAAAATATATTAATAAAAAAAGAATTAAGGGATTAATTTTCTTAGAGAGAAATATAATTTATTTTATAATAAAAAATATTAAAATAAAATAATAAAATAAAAAACTTAATTATAAGTATATTAAACCCTATAAAATTAAATAAAAAATCTTAAAATATAATTATAAATTAGACTTATTACCTAAGGTTAAGCTTTATTTAATTTTTTATATTTTATTACTTAAATTAATAAAAAAAAATTATTTAAATTACAATTAATAATAAATTAGAAATAAAAGTTAATAAGCTAAAAGAATATATTATAAAAGCTATTTTTAATATAAATAAAATTAATAATAAAATAATATATTTTATTAAATAAAAGGATTACCTTAATTTTAAAAATATATAAGAACCCCTAGAATACCTTATTAATATATAATACCTTTTAAAGGGCTTCTATTAATAATATTAGAAGGGGAAATAAACTTAAGGCTAATAGCACTCTAGTTAATAATATCTATAGTATTTATAGACTACGCAGTAATTATAGCCTCTAACTCTACCTTCTTAGTTACCTCTAACTTATCTAAGGAGTAAAGTCCTTAGATAATTATCTTAATACCCTTAGTATATAATTAATATTTCTAGTAATAAAGCTAAGTTAAATAAGCTAAAACTTTATTTATTTTTACTTAAGCCTTTTATACCTCTTATTATAGATATAAAAAGTTCTTTTTAGTATACTTTTCTTTAAAATCTAAATAATTAAACTCTTAATAAATATAATTTACTTAGAAAATTATTAATAATAAAAACCCTATAAGTAAGAATATATAAATAAGTATTAAAGATATTTATTAATATATTATATAAAAGGCTATAATAAATATATTTTTTATAGTAATTTAACTTTTTAAGTAAGGCTATATAATAAAGGCTATAAGAATAATAAAATAAATAAGATATAATCTTAAATTTAAAATAATTAATAATATTACCTAGTTTAATAATAGTTAATTACTTTTTAGAAAAAATAAGATAATTAGATATATTAATAAAAGATTTTTATAGGTTAAAGATTAATATATATATATAAAATAACTAAGGTTATAGATATAGCCTTAAGGATAAGACTAATAGAGGGGAGATATTATATTATAGCTTAAGAAACCTCTTAGCTATATAACTAAAAGGGACTTATATTATTATATTAATTAGAAATAAATTAAAATAGATTATGCCTTATAGTCTATAATCTCCTTTAATTTAATAAGTAAGATTATAATAGCTTAGGCCCTATAGGCTATAATTTATTATAATTTACCTTATTATATAAAGTATATAAAATATACTTATTATACTTTTTTATATAATAGCTACCTTAGCTATTAATATAACTTAGTTATACTTAATACCCTTAAGTATATTACTAGATATAACTTATACCTATCATTGCTTAGACTATGCCTAGTACTCTCTACTAATATAAACCTAATATAACTAGTTTATCCCTTAGGAAACATATAATTATTATAATTTACTTAAGGTTTTCTTTTAATTAATAAAATTATTATATAATATATATAATTATTTACTAGTTTTATTATTTCTATTTATTATAGTATTTATATTATATCCCTTTGGGTAAAGAGGTATCTTATATATACCTTTGCTTAATTTCTTTAATATCTCTAGTAAAAGTTTAAGATCTTATATTTAAGTTATTATTTAATATAGAGGGCATCTTACTATTAAAAGAGAATACCTAGTTAATTCTCTAGTTAAAATATAGGTTAAATTAGCATAATTATAAGTACCTAAGTATAAGATTATATTATTTATTTAATATAATATTAAATAATATCCCTTAGTTTTTTCTTTTAATAAAAACTTTAAGGTAATTAATCTTATTATTAATAATATTATAATTATAATTAAAGAGGGTTTTTTTTAGGTTAATAACTAAGTAAGGTATTTATTTATACCTCTATAGTAACTTAAGCTTATTTATTATTATTAGGTTAAAGTAATTTTACTTAGCTCTATTATTTATTAAAGTATTTAATTATTTTCCCTTAACTTATACTTTTAATTCTAGGTAATATTACTTATATACTCTATTTATAAAATAGAAAGCCTTTTAGGGTAATTCTTATTTTTATTTATTTATTTATTACTTTATATTAAATAAGCTATCTAGTTTTTTAATATTATATAACTAAAATAATTAAACTTATATTTATTATTTATATAGGCTTTATAATTATAGTTATTTACTTAGCTATTAATTTATTCCTAATAACTTTATTTTATAGCCTTATTATTATTATAGTTATAATCTAGCTATTAGGTTTTTAAGTAAACCTTATTAAGGTCTCTATATTAAATATATTTAATATATTCTTATAGGACCTTATCTATAGGTCTATAATCTTTTCTAAGCTATAATTAAATGCCTTTATATTATTCTTTATTAATAATATTTCCTTAATAAATTAAGAAATTAAATCTTTTCTTTATTATATATTCTAGCTAATTATATATAGCTAATACTTATTATTTATATTATAAATATATTTCTTTATAATAAAGGGTTACTTTTATATTAAGATAGCTTTTATCTAATATTTCTCTTTACTTTATTATAATTCGCTATATAGTAATAATAATTTATTACTCTAGGCTAATAGCTTCTTCCTTTAAGGGATAAAAGCATAGCATAGTAATACTAAGTCCTTTATATTATTCCTTTATCTTATACTAGAAGGTTTTATAGGCTAAGTAAGGTTTAATATTAGGTTAAGGTAATTAGACTAAAAAATAATTATTTTATTATTTATTTATAATATATATACTATAATAGTAGTTTTTATATAATACCTAAGAGATTTCTTTATATTATAGGTATATAAATATTATATATAGGTTATCCTATAGGTTATAATAGGGTTTAGGCTATCTTAGGTTTAATATTACTTCCTTATAGTATACTTATATATAAATATCTTTTATATTATTTATATTTTATTATTTTCTAGCTAGTTAGATATATTAGGTAATTATACTAAGTTAATAATATTTACTAATCTCTTTATAAATTAATACCTTATAGTTATCTTCTTAGAGTATTATATATTAGTCGCGCTATTATTTATAGATTTATATAGCATTTTATTCTTATTATATTTATACTCCCGCGGAATATTAACTATAGTTAATAGATTTATAATATCTATTTAGCTAAGTAGCAGCGATTATTTATTATTTATTAATAAGGTTTTTCTTTTTATTATTTAGTTTTAATAAAGGGTTTTATATATCTAGGTTAATAAGGTATAATTAATAAACCTTTAGGGGCTTAATTAATTTATAGAGTTATTCCTTTATAATATTATTAATTATATAATTACTAATAGCTTATTTCTCTATTAAGTAAGTAACTTAGTAAGGCATAGTAACTTCTCTAGGTTAAAGTCTTATTTTATTATATTCTTTTTATATTATTCCTAGTATCTTAGTAATATAAATAGCTATCTAGGGGTTATTATCTTAGTTAGTTATATTTAGGTACTTTTTACCTTCTAGGAGGTTTTATTATAGCTTTAGTTAATAATATCCTTCTTTAATATCTTATTATTTTTTTTAATATTTATTAGCCTTATAGCCCTTCTTATAGTAATAGTAATACTTAATATCTTTACTATCCTTTTAGGCTACTCTAAGTTCTATAGGTCCTATATAAGTCTTATAGGATATATTACCCTTGGCTTATTCCTTTTTTCGGGATTAATTAATATTATTCTTATTGCTCTAGATTTATCCCTTATTAGATTTCTTTATATATTATTTAAACTATTAGTTATTAATCTTAATAGCTATATTAATATAATCTTAAAGGTTATTAGGTTTTTCTATTTTATAGAGTTTATCTTTAACCTTATTCTTAAGTCCTTTATAAAATATAATCTAGAGGGCGCTTATTCCTTAGTTAAGAAATAAGGTAATCTATATAAACTTAGCTATATAGGTTAAAGTGGCCTTTATTTATCATAGGTTCTTAAGTTTCTATATAGCTTATTATTTTTTATTAATAGTTCTAAAGTTATGCCTAATTATATCCTTAAAGTTTTTATATTTAATAAAAAAGAGTTATATTTCTTTAGTGGGTTTATTTCTAAGAAAGTCGCATAGCTTAGGCTTAAACTAAGTAAGTATATTACCTATAAGGTATTTATTAGTATATAGGACCTTACTTTCTATATTAGCTATCTTAGTAGGGAAATACTATTAGTATGCCCTAAGGGATATAAGGAATATCCTAATATAGATAGCTTATTTATTAAATAGCTCTAGGTCCTTGGGCTTAATAATCTCGCTAATATTTTTATAGGTAGTATTAGCAGCATTATATTTAAATATTAGGCTACTAAGATTATAAACTTATTATTATGTTAGGTTATTTTATTAGGCTTAGAGTATAATAAGTTAATTAATCTAATTCTATTATTTATTAATTATTTACTAGTATTATTATTATTGCTATTTTATAGCTTAGTAGAAGTATTTTTATATATTATTTATAGATACTTTTATACTTATAAGTTATTCCTAAGTAATTTTAGCGTTATTTTATATATTATCTAAGAGGTTATTATGCTAAGTAGTTAAGTAGTTATATTTATTCCTAAGTTTATAGACTTTATTCTTATATAAGGCCAGGATAATATATTTCTTATTATTATTATTTATATCTATCAGGACATTAGGTTCCTCTAGCTTAGTCGCGGGCTATCCCTATTAGGGGGTGATAAGTAGCTTACTACGAGAGGTAAAAGGGGATCTAGTATTAGGTGCTATAGTAATAGTATTACTTAGAGTATATAATATATTACTAAATAAGAGCTATTAATATATAATGGTTATATATTTCCTAAGGGATAAATTAGTTATACTAGGTTTATATTAGTAGATAGTACTAGGCATAGTCTAAGTAATAATAGGTATAAGTTATATTTAGTAATATACTTAAGGTATTAAGTATAACTAAGTTATATTAATAGCTAAGATAGCTTTTATATAAGAAAATATAATAAGTATATTTTATATATTTATAGTTATTTCTTTAGACTAATGTTTTATAGGTTTAGTCTAGGGTAGGACTAATACGTCTAACATTTGGTCCTAGGACTAATATAGGCAATGTTTAGTCCCTTCGGTCCCTTGCTTAGTCAGAGTGTTTCTGCCATGCTTTCCCGCCTGGCCTATGTTATGGTCGTGATACCTTGCTTAGTTAGAGTGTTTCTGCTATGCTTCCCTGCCTAGCCCATGTCATAGTCGTAATAAAAATACAAGTAGTTTACTTATTTATATAGTTTGCTTACTTATTATATATATTAAGTTATAATAATAATTATTAATTAAGTTTTATACTTAATAATAAGCTTAGTTAAATATTTAAGGATAAAATAAAGTAATAATTAGCTTTAAGTTTTTACTAAATATATTAAATTTATAAAAACTAATAAGTTAGCTAGATCTTAACTCTTTAATAAGTATTTATTTAATTACCTTAGTAATATTTATTAATTTAATTAAGGTCTTTAATATTTTCTTAAAATTAAAAGACTTTATAATTTATAAAGCAATTATTAATAGAAATAGCATATTAGTTAAAGTAGCCGCGGATTATAAAGAGTCTTTTAATATCTAGTTATTAATTAATTTCTCTCTTCTCGCTAATATATATAAATTAAGGAGATTCTTATAGCTTTCCTTTTTAAGAATATCCCTTAAATTTGTAAAGTTTATGTTACTAGTATTTATATGCTTTGGGCTACACCTTAAAGGATAAGGACTCTCTATATTTTTCTATTATATCTCAAAGCTAGGTGCTATTATTATTAAAACATATATAGTGTTGATTACAAGTGTGCCCAATTAGATCCCAGCCGCCTTATTTGCTGTTGCTGTAACTGCTTTGTTGTTTTTATTTAATGAAAGTTAGGGAAAGGCTGCCTCGTAGTTAGGAGCTCTTCCCTCGGATAGGATCGTATAACTGGGACTCCGATGTAATTTAATTGTTAGCAACCTAGGTATAGAGATTAGAGCAACTTGATCCAGTGTACAGAATTATCCTGCCTCGGGTGCTTCGCCTGTTTCTACCACACATGCCGACAACACGCCAGATAGCAACACGTGCTTGAGTAAGTCGAGCTAAATCAGATCCTCCAAGAGAATTATACCATACCGAATACACGCCGTCAATAAATTCATATTTGATATGTAGGTCTCGTACATCAGCCAGGAGATTTAATGATGTCAAGGATTCTAGACGGTGCTGTTTGGTAGCCTTGGCTAAGCTAAGAGAGGCACGTTTTTACCCTCGTATGTAATTCCAAAGAGATAATGTAGACTCAGAGCTCAGTTCGGTAATTAGAGCAAGTGGCTCACTTTGATTCCATGGTCTCAAGTCTTTTAGGGGGCATGTTTACTAGTAATAATCTCGATTTTATGACCGTATCAGGACGTATCTAAAACAACCCACACATCTCCAAAGATAGATTCTTTTATTTTTCTAGGGTAAAGAAAACACAACTAGACGAAAGTCGATAAATGGGAATGAAACAAAGCAACCAAATGATCAACTAATATCTCTCTAGAGGAGAGGAACAAGAAAGAGTGTGAAAGAATAAGACGCTTACCACCGTTGCAATTAGCAGCGGTGGCAGCTCAAGTATCCATAAAGATGACTTGTGTCCCAATCTTGCTAGCCTGCCACAGAACATCATATAATAGCGTCATTGCCGTCTTGCAAGGATAGGCTCAACTCGGAAAACTGCCAAGCTCTTGGGAAGCCCTCTGACGCCACTAATACATAGCACTGCCCAAACAACAATAAACCACGTTCCGCACTATTCGTTTTTAGTCAGTGGATCTCTAAATTCGGAACTTTGAGATGTTCTCGCTCCAGTAACTGTACTGCTCAGACCGGAAGTCATCCTTGATCAACGCATTCGAAGATGCCTTTTGGTGGACCAGCTGAGCGCCCGAAGCAGTATACTTCGGCCAGTTGATAAGAGGGCTCGATATTCCGAGGCCATTAGGATCCAATGTATTGATAAAGGCAATTGCATAACGCTGCTGAGTCTGAGCAACAACGCTGTTGGAGCTAGACAGAGCTTGCATACCGTCTCCCCCGTGCATCGTCCCAACAACACCAAGTCCGAAGAGGCCAGAGTTGAGATAAGACCAGCATGGAACCTCTGATGCAATCGCTTGAAGGTGATGCCTGCGCTGAAAAACGAAGGTGATGTCTCCCAGAATTGCGGCAAGGCGCTTATACTGCCCAAAGGCATTGTTCTGGAGCCCGGTTCCAAAAGGTGATCCGCTGATGCCAAGGTCGTCAGGATACTTCGCTACCAGCTGGGAGGTATATTGGGCGTTGCCGGGGTAGTAAGTCGATAGGTAATTAACAAGGATCTTGTTGTTTGTGACATTCGACTGAGTCAGGGCAAAAAGCGTGCCCTCGTCCTCCACGTTTCCGCTCAGGACCGGCACCTTGCCGTATTTGCCAGTAGCAACGGCCACATCCGCGCTCGTAGAGTAGAAGGAGTCGGAGCTGTCAGGACGAGGAAAGTACGGCGTGTTGCCGCCAAGGTATCTGAACTCCATATTCAGCGAGTACCCAGCGGCCTGCAGCTTCTTAGCATCAACCTTGCGTAGACATTCGAGGCTGTTGCTGCTCTGGCCGCATCCTGCGCGGCTGGCGACTGTGTCGTAGACCTCCTGTGCCTTCGGGGAGTCGTAGCTCAGGGCGGGGATCATGCTGCCGGAGCTCAGGATAATTCCCCGGAAGAGGCCGTTGATGTTGCCGTTATTGATGATGGTGTGGTCGAACGCTGACATTGCTCCGGCACTGAACCCCCATAGGGTCACCTTGTCGGGGTCTCCGCCAAAGGCAGCAATATTGTCTGGCACTTAGTTAGTGACGATATTCATCCACAAGCTTGAAGGATGCTTTACCGTGGACCCATTGCAACGCCAGACGCTGATCCCGCAATCCGAGGTTCGTGTTGCCTGCCAGCTGTTTGCCCGGGAGGAACCCGAAAGCGCCCAAGCGGTACTGGATCGAGACGAGAATAAATGGTTTTCCTAACTCGATGGACTTCTTCACCACGGGGGTTCCGTCATTGCCCTGCTCGGCTTCACCACCTGCAAAAGCGCCTCCGTGGATGAACACCAAAACAGGAAGCTTGTCGGACGGGCGATTGGTCGGGCGGATGACAATCAGCTTCAGGCAGTCCTCTGAGCCAGTGGTCCCGTCGCCCTGAATACAGGCGGGGGGGCGCTGGGTGGCATCTAACTCTCTAAAGTTGGAGTCGAACGGCTTGGGATGTCGAAATCGAAGGTCCCCGACGGGCGGTTCGGCAAACGGGATTCCCTTGAAGAACTCGACGTTTCCATTGGTCCCGCCGATGACAGTGCCGTTCGCAATCTTTACCGCGGCAGCTCTCTTCTCCAGAGGAGTAGCTAAGGTACCGAGGCCGAAGATCAGAAGTTTGAAGAGAGAGATCATGTTTAAGGTCAAGTATAGTGAGAAGGACCAAGGGACTGGTGCGGTTGTTTTCGTCTTGGGTGAGTAGGGCCTCGGTGATGGGTATAGCTGTAATATATAGTGGTTTGGAGCATCGGTCGTGTTTAGAATATCGTTCAACCCACTGACCAGAAAAGGTCAATGCTCAGCCGGTAACGAGCCGTTAGCTGAGAGAGGTTGCGTGTGACAAAGTTGGCTTTTCCTTAGATAGGAATGAAGTGGTCATCTAGAGCAGTGCTCATGTAGAATGCAGAATGGTAGATTATCGCAACTTTCGCAACCCCTTCCGATCCAGGGGATATCCGGACGGCAAACGCCGCCAATGGGGCAGCTCAGAGTATCTGTTGTACAAGTCCGCGAGCCGATAAGGTAGCCTGTTGCTCTCGACTGAAACATGAGGAACTGCGAAGGCACGGTGATGCAACCCAGACGGCGAGGCAAGAGCCCCTGTCAGTTTCTCCTCAAGAACTAACCCGCCTCATCCTGGTCCAAAACCACGTGGTGCAAACGCATCCCCATGCCCCACACGGCTGTGATCTGCGGGTGTTTAGTTCAAGGGGAGGCTAAACTGCCGTGAAGCTCTGCCGACAAGGCTTCCGCGGATAGGCCACCAATGGGATTGATGCGGGGATGCATCAACCAGTTTGTGACCGTGCACTTGTGAAGTTGTTCGCAACAGAAGATCGACATTCTCCTGCCATGCTATTGTCGCCTTGCCGGTGCCGGGCCGACTACACGGGACGGTCCTGGACCCACATCCGGCCCGGCCCAATTCTGCACTGGCCCTCCGCAACGGGGCGGCCATTTGCGCCGAACCTAAACATCTCTTACCGGCTCACGAGCCATGCTGAACATGACCTAAACTGGCTACCTGTACACGGAAGGACGTTCGGCTTCGCAGGGACCGCCTGGATCGACCCGGATCGGGCAATGCGCCACATCTAGAGTATCTAACTTACATAAAACACGTTTCCACGTGGCAGGCCCATGCCATCCGTCCTCCTGAAATCTCACTGTATGTCGTTTTGTGGTTCATGAGAAAGTGGTAACAACAGCAACCTAATATGAAGTACATCGTGAGACTTCTCCTAGTTGTGGCAGCATGTGCTCAACAAACGCAGCATGGGATATCAGACACCTCCTTCTATGGACAAAGCCCACAGGTCTACCCGTCTCGTGAGTTCCTTGAGACAAAAGCCGTCTTCGGATATGAGGTGGCCAGATCTCTAACCGTCGTGCAGCCCAGACCAAAGGACTAGATGCCTGGGGTCCCGCTCATGCGAAGGCGGTAAGGCTCGTGCGCCAGTTCACACTAGAAGAAAAGGTACCCCGAATACTATTTATGTTTGTTAAAGTTCGGATTCTCACTTTATCTTCAAGATACACATTACGTACGGACCTCCTGCGGCTATAGATGGTTGCGCGGGAACCATTCCGGCTATTAAGCGCGTCGGATTTCCTGGCCTTTGCCTGGCGGATGCAGGGAATGGAGTTCGATCAACAGACCTCGTCAACGCCTACGCTTCCGGCATAAGTGTAGCAGCAAGGTGAGCATCTATATCGAGTCGATGCAAGGTTCTGTACTAACACGATCCCCGAAATAGTTGGAACAAAAAGTTGGCCAAGAAACGAGCGCTCTTCATGTTCAACGAGTTCAAAACGAAGGGTGTGAACGTTGCTTTGGCCCCAGGTCCGTGGTGAGTTCTGGATACTGCCTTTAGCCTAACTGACTGCTCGGTAGCTGTTGGCGCTCTAGGACGAGTCGTCAAGGGCGGCAGATTCTGGGAGGGCCTCTCTGCTGATCCATACCTCGCGGGGCAACTAGCTTCGGAGACGATCAAAGGGGCGGTGGAAGTTGGAGTGCAGACCACAACCAAGCACTACATTGCGAATGAGCAGGAGACAAATAGAAGCCCAGAGGGCGACGTGGCTTCGGTGTCATCCAATGTGGACGACAAGTCTATGCACGAACTCTATCTCTGGTTTGCTGCCAACCCCTAAGCCTCTTGCAACATTGCCACTGACTATCCAGGCCTTTCCAGGATGCTGTCAAGGCTGGCACTACGGGAGTCATGTGCAGGTGAGTAGCTGACAACTTGTCGTGAATGCTCGAGCTAATGGAGTGGCGTATAGCTACAACCGCGTAAACAACTCGTATGCCTGTGGTAACAGCAAGATCCTCAATGGATTGCTCAAGACTGAGCTTGGCTTCCAGGGATTTGTCCTGACAGACTGGGGCGCACAGCGTATGCATATATGACTTCTCCTCACCTAGCGCCATTGCTGACTTTTCCCGTAGCCAGCGGTGTCAACTCGGTTCTGGCTGGGTTGGACATGGCGATGCCTACCACCCACTACATGGGAGTCTCCAACTTTACTGAAGCAATCAATAACGGATCCGTGCCCCTAAGCAGGTTGGACGACATGGTCACACGGTGAGTCACCTCCACGCTAGTCAATGTCAGCACCACTGAGAAATCTCCTGGCAGCATCGTTGCGGCCTGGTTCTTCATGCGTCAAGACAAGGACTTCCCTTTGCCGGGTATCGGCATGCCCCTGAATGCCTCCATGCCGCATAGACGAGTGAATGCAAGAGACCCTGTTGCAAAAAGTACAATTCTAGCTAGCGCTGTGGAGGGCCACGTCCTGGTCAAGAACCTCAACAACGCGCTGCCCCTGCGGAAGTCGCTGGAGGTGGCAGTCTTCGGCTACGACGCCCACGTCCCTCGAATGTACGGTACCTCTGGGATCGCCACGGGCTGGCGCGTTGGGTTCAGCTCCGCAGACGTGTCGCAGGTTCTCTCCAAATTCATGGGTACTTTTGTGCCCCCTTTTCAGAGAATCGCATCGTTTGGGACAATCATCAGCGGTGGCGGCTCGGGGGCCAATGCTGCGCCGTACATCTCCAGTCCGTTTGACGCCCTCAGTCAGCGAGCCTGGGAAGACGACACTAATATCTCCTGGGACTTTGAACAGCAGAACCCTACTGTAGCTGCCGAAATCGACGCGTGCCTTGTCTTCATCAACTCGTTTGCGTCGGAAGCCTTCGATCGACCGCAGCTCTATGATGAAGGTTCCAACAAGCTGGTCCTCAACGTTGCCAGAAAATGCAGCAATACCGTCGTGGTGATTCACAGCGCCGGTCCAACGCTGGTCGAGCCCTTTGCTGACCACCCCAACGTGTCTGCGATCATCTATGCACACCTCCCAGGCCAGGATTCTGGGCGTGCTCTGGTGTCTCTGCTTTATGGCGATGAGAACTTTAGCGGGAGACTGCCATATACTGTCGCCAAGAATGAGTCTGATTATGGGCATATGCTAGATCCAGCTCAGCCTAGCGGTGCCCACAAGCTCTATCCACAGAGCAACTTCACGGAAGGAGTGTACACAGATTATCGCTATTTCGACGCAAACAACATCGAACCGCGTTACGAGTTTGGGTTTGGCCTCTCGTTTACGACATTTGGGTACTCAAATCTGGCCATCCGCAAGACTTATGGGAAAAGCCTGTCTCAGTACCCCCAGGGACCCATCGGATCTGGGGGACAGAGAGATCTTTGGGACGTGTTGGTCGAGGTCAGCGTTGAAGTGCGCAACACCGGGCGGTACAAGGGGAAGGAGGTGGCACAGCTCTACCTGGAGCGTCCCGACAGGTCCAAGTGGCTCAGGGGTTTTGAAAAGGTCTTGACAAATCCCGGCGAGAGGAAGAGGGTAACCTTTCCCTTGACGAGACGGGACTTGAGCGAGTGGGACTCTGCTGCACAGAATTGGAAGTTGTTACGCGGCCCTGTCAAGTTGTCTGTCGGTGCTAGCTCCAGGAAGCTGCTTCTACACAGCACTCTCAAGCTGTGAGATGTTGCCACGACCTAGCAGCCACTTCTGAGTAGACCTCCATTCTTCTTCGAGCAGCTACCCTGAAACTGCACGAATCCTTGTTTAATGGCGATCAGCAGTCAGTCATATGGATGGCTTCTCTCGGGCGTCATCATCGTGGGTGCGGAAAGCCAAAGCATGTTGGAATAAAGACCGTCCGCTGCAGGGATAGACAGTTAATAGGGTTCTCGACATTGTGTTGAGAGACTGCAGTCTGGAGAAGGTAGAAAGGGATAATTCTCTTGTTTCTCGTACGGAGGTTAGAGCAGTTAAATACCCCATGAGAGGTTTAACCTTGCATAATGATATAGCTAGGTATGACACTTCTACTGCCGGTAGCAGAAGGTTAAAAAAAAAGGCCACTGTGTTAGCATTGGGATATAATGCTATGATGTGTTGAAAATGTGTTCTTTATTATAGTTGAAGCCCGGCCCTCGATGGGTTCACTGAGCCAGATGATCGACAGTTGATAGCTTCTAGAAAACAGCGAGCTTAGTAGACTTTGTTATTATAATATGTACATATAGTAGAAAATACAAATTCATACCTGGCTATCTGTCTTAAAATCCTATTGATATCGGACCAATGATTTATGTACTTGTTGTTTATTTAAAAGCAGGCTGCTTTTATAATACTAAATAATACAGTTTTTTTATTATTATTATTAATATCACTGCCCGATATTTATGGATTGCCTAGGGTTGGGATTCCCTGTGCATTAAGGAAAAGAGTAGCCTAGAGCTATCCCCAGCAGCAAAATAGCCTTTCAAGAGACCGATCTTAGACTACGACGTTAACCATATTACAAAAGGACCTATGGGCTTTCATATATCCATGCTAAAATCAGGTACTGATATTAAGAATACATATTAATAAATAGCATCAGCGTTCCCTTATTATGTCGCAAGTAATTTGCCCTTAAAACTGCCTTACCCTGGAGCCCGCCGTGCAAGGAAAGTGAAAAGGAAGTGGGCTATCCAAGTCTTTCACAAGCACATCGACGAAACCCTGGAAGTCTGGTTGTCAGCCTCGGGGAGTCATGCTGGAGATGCGCAGGGGGCCGGTGTTCCCCGTCTTAGTTGTGGCGGCCGGGGTGGTTGACCGGCCTGCATGTCCGGGCCGTTAGCGTCTGTCCTCCGGGTGGGCAGAACCAGTCTCAAAACAGGGTGATCACGTTGGAACGGCAATACGGATTCCCTCCGGCCGCAGGGTTAAAAGTGGTGAAGACCTCTTTGTTCTCGCTCGTAGGAAGAAAAGTTCTCCGGAAGTTGAAGTATTGATACCTAAAAGTGTGTTTTTTCTTGACCAAGTGCTCAGGGTGTGACAAGATTTTGGATGTTCATTAGCACAGGTTCTATAGGGCGTCGAATTCATCTTCCCCCAGATTTCAGACATGATTTATGGAACAACCACAAGCCGGTTGCCTCTGCGTTTGCTTCTGAATACCCGAGGAAACACGGGGCATTGGCCACTTCGAGAGTCTTCAGGGACGACCAACCTGGTAAATGTCAGCGTTGCTAGAGAATGATGGAATCCTCTGTCGTTGACTGGTTAGACTACGAGGTTTTGTGAGATGGAACAACCTATTAGGTCTGGACATCCGTGCTCGTCTGTGCCTTGCAGTCCGTGTGCGTGGCTTATGTGCTGTCGTCCGAACTCGTGCTCTGTGCCGCCAAATCGGGAGAGTGGCTGCGACTCCTTTCCAGTTTGGTTGGCCCACGGAATAAGAGATGTCCAGGGGAACTGGATGGTGGAACTGGGATTGGGAAACTACCTCGAGTGTCAAAGCCGGCGGCGTCTGCCGAAGAAGGCATGTCCACGAACATAAACGTGACGTGTCGGTTTATTGGCTGTGCCGTCAAACCTGCCATCCAGGGGCTGGCTTCCAACGCATCCATTATTCGTGGATGATACATACGGCAAGCACTAAGAGGTGACATTTGCACACCACCACCAGTCTAGACGATGACACTCGGAAGTCGGTGTTGTTACCACATCAGTCCCCATCAAACCAAGCAGCCTACCCCGGATTCCCCATGATTGTCACCTAAGGCCGGATTCTGGATTATGCGGGGGTGGCGCTGGGGAAAATGTGGTTTTTTTCCGAGGATAAAACCGCATTGCTCGCGGAGCAGAGAGCTGAAAAAGACATACTCCCGCCACGTCTTCTTGAACCCCAACTACATCCCTAAGGAGACTCTTTTTTAAACCAGCCTATTCCTCCCAAATTGTGCAAGAGCGCACGTCTCCTTTGTTGGCGAACCATTCATTGAGACAGGTCCGTGACCCCCGTTCGCTCGTCGTCTGCTGTTCGGCGTGGACTGACGCCCCAACTCAGAATGGCGGCCGATGGAGTCGACGTAAACCTCGACGAGTCCCGCCAGACAAACATTATTGTTTGTGCTGTGCTAACATGGGTGTTCGCACTCACCTTCGTTTGCCTGCGCCTGTACACGCGCGCTAGGCTCACGCGCTGCATCGGCGGTGAAGACTGGATTCTCGTTACAGCCATGGTTAGCTCGACCGCCATGGCCATTACCATCATCTGCCGTTAGTTGGAGACGCCCCAGAACTTCGCCAAGCGTTGCTCACGTGTTACACAGAGGTCACCAAGGGGCTTGGCTTGCATATGCAGCGGGTTGACCAGTCGGATTGGGTATCTCTACGCTTCGTAAGTGTCATTGAATGAACGAGCCGCGGCAGTCTGGTTGTTAAGACCCCAGTCTAGGCAGGATGGCTGGGCATGCTCTTCAACGCAATGAGCCTATACCTGACGAAAATTTCCATCTTGCTGCTCTACGCCCGCATCCTCACACGATCCAAGTACCGCATGGCCATCTACGTCGCCTCCATCATCGTGGGAGTGTCTTTTGTGTACACCATGGCCATCACCTTCCTGGCGTGCCGGCCGCTCCACGGGTTCTGGAAGCCGGCCACCCAGACCTGTTTGACCTCTGAATACTGGATCGTGAGCACGGCGATGCATCTAGGCACGGACCTCTTGGCCACTATCTTGC
Organism: Fusarium falciforme; assembly: GCF_026873545.1. Classification (NCBI taxonomy): domain Eukaryota; kingdom Fungi; phylum Ascomycota; class Sordariomycetes; order Hypocreales; family Nectriaceae; genus Fusarium; species Fusarium falciforme. Next base: position 2,579,928 of record NC_070555.1, read on the forward strand.
CCTTTCCCCTCGTCTTGGCTCTCAACATGCGTGTGACGGAGAGGGCCATCCTGTTGCTGCTCTTTGGCCTCGGCTTCCTGTGAGCTTTGCCGCAACATGATCAGGATCAGATCACTGACTAGGTACTTTAGTGTCTCTATTACCTCGCTCCTCCGGCTGTACTATTCTGTTACCAGCACGTCGGCCGACTCCACCTGGGCCAGTATTCTCCCGACCTACTGGGGATGCATCGAGATCAACGTGGCCATCATCTGTGCCTGCCTGATGACGCTGAGGCCCCTGGCGCACAGGTGGTTCCCAAGATTTCTCTTGTCCAAGATGTCGTCACGCCTTCAGAATAGCGGGTATCCAAGTGCGCGTAGTGCAGGCTTTGAGGCAGCTGAGCCGCTGCCAGACAGGCGGAGCGAGTCCTCTTGGAGAAGGATGGATTCAGGTGATTCTGTGGACGATTTGATCTTGCAAGGATCGAACCAGGATGTAGTAAAGATGAGCCCTCTCACTAAGGTATATACAAACACAAGGCACGGTCAAGAGGGGAGGGTGGGTTGAGCTAGGTGATGGAGATGGAAACACACTCCTTTTCAAGACCACTGTCTGGTATAACATTTTTCTTCGCCATCTGATTGCGAATCACTCAACACCAAAATTTTATCTGAATTATCGATATATTTCCATCGCCCGGCTTCCAAACGTACTGTTGATTTCCAGATGCAAGTAAGTAAGTGTGGTTTCCCAATGGGCTTGGTGCATCCCCGCCGACGCCCCCCCTCGGCCTCCTCTCGACCGAAGCGAAGCTGTACCCCAGGTGATCGGCCAAGGATCACGCCACGTGCGAAAGTACCGCCGAGTCTAAAGCGGCCCGTCGACTCCCTCGGTCCATTGCCACCCCCGCATCCTGCTTGGAGAGTGAGATTGCTACTTTTCAGGACGATACAGATTGCTGCGAACTCGCTGCGCAGCTATATCAGATCATAGGGGCGATCGTGTATCCCCCTGCCGAGCTGGAGTGCCACGAAAGGGACCGGGGTAGGTGCCCCATGGGTAATTAGGGTTGGAACGGACTGAATCGTGCAGGCGGCAGGATGTGCCGCTCGCGACAAGGCGAGAAGAAAAAGAAAATGTTGGCCCTTCTCGCGATCTCTCCAGTAGTCTCTTGATGACACCCGAGCCCCTTACCTGCGATAGAAGGGTCATTCTGGACCTGACCGACAAGAATCTATACGACGGATCGATCTGTCTCCCCGCCATGGAGGCAGCAGCAGCAGGAGATGGCAACGGCGTGCCTGGCGCCCGACTTCTGCGTCGCTCTCCGCTGGCTTGCTTACGATGCCGGCAGCAAAAAGTAAGGCTCAGATTACCCTCTTACACGCTGAGAGTCCATCTCCTAACGCTTTTTTCTTCCTCCTCGCGAAAAGATGAAGTGTTCTGGCGGTACGCCGCCCTGTGATCGATGTCGCAAGGCCAACAGCCTCTGCGTGTTTGAACCGCCTAATGCTGCGCCGCCTCAATCAACAGCAGCGCTGTCGAGGGCCCTGATGCCCCTCGAGTGCTCAACCCATCCCGACACACAGCCGCTCATCATGTGCGCCAGCGCGCCGCCTCACCAGTTGCGCAACTTGGCCGCCGAACATCACGAACCACGCCCCAGCAGCTGCACTTCCACCGACACGCCAGCCTACGCCCAACAACCGTCATTGCCAGACGGCCGATTCATCTTGAACCCTCCCGGAGCCTCCCCCTCTCTTCCCCTGCCTTCGCTCGACACCTCTGGTCACGAGCTGATGCTCTCCCCTCCAGACAGCAACGGGTTCCACCGTCAAAAGCGGAGGCGCGTGTCAAGCGGGCCAAACGTCGACAACATCAACAGCCACTCCAACGACACAAATACCGAATCTTCGGCCAGCGGGCCAGACACAGACATATCTGATGCTTCGTCTCCCTATCACACTGTCAAAGCCTTTGAAGCCGCCTATTGGCGGGCGAATGGCCAGGAAAGGTTGTCTCCACGCACGCCAATTTCCTGCATCGAGACTCGACCTGGGCTCGTTCTCGAGACCATGTTCCCTCAGTCGATTACTGACCGCGGACCGCTACTCTACTATTTATCCGAGGTCGGCATAAGCATGGACGATGCGAAAGACATGTTCTCTCTTTTTGGTGAGAGGGTTGCGCCGTTTATGCCAGCACTCTATAACGCAGACTTTTCGGAGCTCCCAAATGACCCTATCTACACGCTGGCGAGCCTCAAGGTTATGGCAAGGTATCTACCTGGCGTCAATGCTCTAAGATCAAAAGTGGACTTGACTTTGCAAAGCCTCTTGCGCAACATCTTGTTCGACGACCTGCAGCGCCCGTTTGATACCGCCCTAGAGTCTATGCGGGGGCTCGCCATCATCTACGGCTACTCCGAAGTCGGGGCCGCACGATCACAGCTGGACACACAGCAATCCGAGGCGGACGCTCTCTCAATCAAGGGTATCATCGAGGGCTATGCAGTAAGACGGAATATCGGTAGACCGCGGCAGTCCAACGTCTTAGGCTGCATCCTATGGCTATGGCTGTACACGATGAACATAAAGTTAGTAGGACCATTGTATCCATCTGAGGCCTCGCCCCTCCAGGGTCGCCCGCTAATGACTGCAATACATAGCTTTGTTAACTTGCTGGGTTGTCCCCCAACCCTGTCAGCGGATGAAAGACTCAGCGAAGCCGTCGCCGTCGTGAAGCAAGGCGTCTCGCACCCGCAGATCGATGTGCTGCTAGGCGAAGTAGATCTCTGCCGCATCGCCCAGTCACGACGCTCGCCGATGCTCACGGCAAGTTTAACAGACGGCCCCCGCGACTACGATGACTGGGTCCAGACCTGGGGTCCAGTCGAGTCCCAACGTACGTCATGCTTTGCTATAATGGTTTATCCATGATGATAGATGCTAAAAGAGTTACACAGCGGTGTCCGTTGGCAGAAGGCTGCGCTTCCACTTTAGGTTCGCCATGTTTCACCAACACGGCGGCCGCAAAGGTCCTGCTCCAACCGACAGGGAGGCGCTGAACGCTGCCCAGGCGTTTCTGCAGTGCATCACCAAACTGTCGCCCGTTTCCAAGGGCAGAATAAAGTACATGTGCGACTTTGGCTTCGTCATGCTCGTGTCCGTCTGCTGCTATATCCTTCAAGCACTAGATGCCCTGAAAACTCAGCTGGTCGACGTCTCGCACCAGGCTTCGTGCCTTGATGATATCGGCGACGTTGCGGACCTTCTCAAGTCCATATCGTCTGCTCCGGATGCTTCAACCACCGCCTGCGGACGCGCACTGGAAGCTGCGTGTGACAAGTTTTCGACCTTTATTTCACCGGCAGCGAGAGGCAGGGCGAATCAAGAGGAGGAGTGGGGAGGTGGGCAAGCCTTTGGTGCCGTGGACCAGGCCAAGAGCAACCCCTTGGCTGAGCCGGGCCACGTCGGGCCGAAGAGCGTGTCCATTCGTCAGCCGAGCCATGGCTTGGATGCGGACTGTGGCATGCAGCAAGGGGACGCGACGATTGAAACTGCGGCTGGACTTCTTGGAGATGATGGCCTACCTTGGTTTGGCGTCATGTCAGACATCCCTGGAGGGGGCTTGCCGGATACACTATGCATTGCATGGCAGAATTGACGGGAACAAACTTTTGCCCAAGCTAACGGCTGCATGGGATCAAGAGCGAGCCGGAGATAATAGTTAATGCTGTCCTGACCTGGTTTCTGAGGTGGCTAGAAGGGCCGGTTTCGAGAGTCCTTGTGTGTGACATGATTGCTGATGAACTTTAGGTGGCAAGGGTGATGCCCATGAACGAATCACAAGGGTGCCTTAAAACGACGCTACCGGCCCGGTAGCGTCGAGAGCATGGCCAAGAGAACCAGGGCACGGCATGCGCCAAGAGTCCGAGATGGAAATCATTGCATTTCAACACTGCGTGAAGCGAGACCAAGCGATGTTGTGGATCATTCTCTTGCCAGCTCCTCGCTAGCCCCTGGATTTATGCATAGCTAGATAACCCTCAGATACTGCAAGTTAACCAATCCAAATCCGGTGAGGAGATGGGTCCATTGTGACAAGGAGCCAAAGCCCAACCAGCTGCAAGGTTTGTCTCAACCCATGCAGTCATCTTCCTGACGAGGATCCATAGTTCCTAGTAGGTGTACCTAAAGCCCGCCCTCGACTCGCCCGACACCTTGGCTTTGAGTTAGCGTCGTGACGTCTTGAGGAGACTCGATACCTACCTCGGCGTCCTCCTCATTTTCAAGAATAATGCCAGTCCGATCGGCCTGTCGGTTCTTGACCCAGAAATACACACTCAATAGGCCAATCATAACTAAGCTCGCCAGTGAACAGGCGATGCAGGCCCAGAGCCCCGGTTGGAAGTGAGGAGCATCCTTAGTCCTACAATTGTGAGATCTCCAGCACGATCAGCGAGCAATTCAGTAGGGCACTCACCGGAAGACCAGGCTGCCAGAGATGCCTCCAACACCTCCCATTCCCACAAGAACTGCACTGGATGACGCGCGTTTCCACTGGCCGCGGATGTTGTTGGCCTGGTAGGCCATAACGGCGGGAAGGTTGGCATTGACCCCAGCTGTAGCCAGGAATAACCCAAGGAAGCGAACGCCGACGACAGTATGAAATCCGATGAGGGAGAGACCGATAACTGCAACCACATTGTTGAAAGCGACGATCGGACCACGGATCCTGTACCTATCGCCGACCCACCCAAGAGCGAACGTGACAATAGCCCCAAACGTGGGCGGCGCAATGGTGATTAGTTGAGTAGCAGTCCGATCGAAGCCCATGCCCATGGTCAGGATAATAGGCGTGAAGAAGGCCATGGCGTAGCCCTGTGTGGATGTGCAGAAGAAGAGAAGTCCAAACATCCACACCTTAAAGTCTAAGCCAAGGCTGACAAACTTCTTGACCGAGAACCTGGTCGGCTCCACATCACCGCGGTCAGTGTTGACGCGGTTGATAACCCACGCCCTCTCGTTGTCAGTGAGAAACCTCCAGGTCTTTCTTTTCGAGTCTGGAAAGTCGATTAGCAACCAGTAGCCGCAGAGAGCAACCAGGACAGTGATGGCTCCTTCGATGAGGAATAGCCACCGCCATCCGCCGTAGTTGGCGATGCCATGCATGTGGACCAGCTACACTGCAAGTTAACACTGCGCTGGACATTATGGGGAACAAAACCAAGACAAGCTTTACCCCGTATGCCATGACTCCGGCAAAAGCTCCAGCAACTGCGCCAAAAGCGTAGAAGAGGGCATATCGTCGCCCCATCTCATCTAAGTTGGTGGTCAGATATCAGCACCTCAGTTGCTTATTGTGAGATCGGGGAACGGGTAAGACGGTCAACTCACACCGGGTATACCAGGTGCTCATCAAATATACACAGCTTGGGAAGAAACCAGCTTCAAGCAAGCCCAGGATGACCCGAAGGGCGGCCAGCTGCTCCCATTTTCTGACCAAGCCCATCCCAATCATGACGATGCCCCAGAGGCCGGTGATTCCGGCGAGGTGAATACGCGGGCCAATCTTGCGGACGATGATGGTTGATGGTGGCTGAAAAACGATGTATGTCGTGAAGAAAACAAGGGTGATGATGGACTGAGACGGATGGTCAGGGCATGGACGAATACACATAGTGAGAAGTTGGGCCTGGGAAAGATGAGGAATGGCCAGAAGAGACAAACATATCGGTTCCCAACCAGCTCCAGCTCTTCCATCATTCCAGCGATGCTAGCAGCCGCGACATTGGTACGGTCGATGATTGACACACAATACATCAACGCAACGATAGGAATAAGTCGCCAGTCAACTCGACGAATAATGCGGCTCTCGTCCGCCGGGGAGAAGCCGAAGGATGTGCCGTCGTCGCGCTTGGCTTGCTGCTCGTAGTGCACGGCGCGGGGATGCTTCGCCAACTCGGTGAGATCGTCCGCAGGGCAAGAGTCTACTGCCTGGACAGAGGGGCGAGGAGTGTAAGCAGGCATGGCTGCAAGCAGATGAGATGTGCTATTCTTCCGCGTGTATCTTAGACCGTGGTTGAGGTTTTGAGACTTGGCAATCACAGTTGTTGCTAGCTCCACCTTGATTCTACAGAACAAGTGAAAGCTTCAATAAATAAAATGAGCAGACGCAATTCCCCGGGCGTATTCGTCTTGGAATGGCCCAGGCCACCGCCCCTCGTCTTTGCCGGGCACATCAGCCCTGTCCCTGCCGCCTCTGCCGATGACGCCGGCTGCATGTGAACAGGGCTCGGAAGAGCCTACCAGGTTCCGGGAGACGGGGGCAATGAGTGTGGCAGGGATACAGATCCGGGGTCGATCGATGGGGCGGGCAGCCTGACGTTTCGGTTCGGGACACTAGTGAGTGTCTATCCCCGGCCCGGTAGCTTCGATTTAGCCTCGTTTTCTCTGGCACACCCATGCCTGTCTTGCCGTCTCCCAGTCGGCCGCCTGCGGTCTGCATTCTGACTGCTCATCCGGCACCAGCCTTCCGCCGACGTGCTCTACCGGCGACGCATCCGTAGAGTTTACTTGTTGCTCCCGAGTCCGGCTTCGCCCGGTCGGAGATACGACAAGCTAAAGAGAATCAAATTTGATTCACAGATTCAACTGTCGCTATCTATACGTATTCCCCTAGTACGCTGGGACAGCGTGAGTATGAGATAGCAGGGCTGGCGAATAAATAACGAAACTACACTATAGCTGCTGGACTCTACTTGGGGAGCAGCTGGAGCCACCTACTTACTTCCTGTGATCCCATCTTTTAACTCCACTCCAATACCTTTCTACAAAGTGTTACCACTGCAGATATGAGCCAGCTTCTTGACTTCCGAAGCGCCGTAGCCCAGGTGCAGGCAGGGGGCGACGTCCTCCTCCTCTCCCAAGCCCTTCTCAAGCAACTCAACCAAGAGGAAAAGTTAGCACTCTTGCACGGAGACCCGTCCTTTTGGAAAGGCATGGCAGAGCTCTTCACCAACTGCTACGCCACCAAACCCTACCTGCATAGCCAGGTCAAGCGCCTAGGGATCCCTGGGATCAGTTACTGCGACGGCCCTCGCGGCGTCAACATCAACAAGGCCACCGTCTTCCCTTGTTCAACGGCTCGCGGGGCGACTTGGGACCCTCGACTTGAGGAAAGGGTTGGCCAGGCGATCGGTCTTGAAGCTCGAGTCTCGGGCGCCAACTGCGTTGGTAGTATCTGCATCAACCTGCCACGTCATCCTGCCTGGGGACGTGTCCAGGAGACGTACGGCGAAGACCCTCTCCTGCTGGGGGACTTTGGGGTTGCACACGTGCTCGGGCTCCAGAGAAACGTCATGGCCTGCGTCAAGCACTTTGCACTCAACTCGATCGAAAAGTCTCGTTTCCGCGTCAATGTCAGTGTCGATGACGCTGCCCTTCACGAGGTCTTCTTGCCACATTTCAAGCGCTGCGCGGATGCCGGTGCTCTCTCCTTCATGACCGCCTACAACTCTGTCAACGGTGAATGGGCAGGAGAGTCGCTCCAGCTGATTCGCGATACCCTGAGGACTCGGTGGAAATATGACGGCATCACCATCACGGACTGGGTGTTTGGGGTGCGTGATGGGGTTAAGTCGGTCAAGGCAGGTCTGGACATTGAGGCACCATTCCAGAATCGAAGGCTCGGTTCTCTCGAGACGGCCCTGAACTCGGGAGAGCTGAGCTGGTCAGAAGTTGACATCATCGCTGCTCGCGTCATACGAAACCAGCTCCGGTTCTACGCCCTACGTCAGACAGAGGAGCCAACAGATGATGTTGTCTTCAGCAAACAACATCGAGATCTTGCCAGGGAGGTGGCAACAAGGTCGATCGTGCTACTCAAGAATGACAAGGTCAAAGGCAAACGTTTACTTCCACTGCCATCGGACCTAGCCAGCTGTGCCATAATCGGACGTCACGCTAACTCAATTCTGACCGGAGACCGGGCGTCTTCCTGGGTTGACTGCCCCGAGGCCGTGACGCCGTATCAAGGAATCAAGGAGCGGTTTCCTAACACAGCCATCCATCTCTCAGCCTCTGATTCTGAAAAAGACGCCATTGCTGTAGCCAAGAGATCTAATGTGGCCATTCTCATCGTGGGTTATGACGGCAACGACGAGGGCGAGTTCCTCAAGCCCTCTCAACAGGACGACGCTGGAGCCTTTGCCTTGTTTCCAGAACCTGATAACTCCCCAGAGGCCAAGGCCGTCCAAGACATCAGGGCCAAGGCTCAGACCGCTGCAGAGTCGTTCAATGCCTCAAGTGCGAGTCGGCCCGAAGACGATTTTGTCACACGTCCACCTGGCGGCGATAGAACAAGCGTCCGACTGAGGCCACAAGACGTCCGACTTATACGTGCTGTAACAGCAGTGAACCCGAGAACAGTGGTGTCTATCATCACGGCTGGGGCCGTTATCACAGATGAGTGGAACGAACTCGTCCCGTCTCTTCTGATTAGCTGGTACAACGGTTGTCAGGGCGGGAATGCTTTGGGTGACATCCTAGCCGGGTCGTCGAATCCAAGCGGCCGGCTTCCCTGGAGCATGCCCCGTACAGAAGCTCATCTTCCCCCATTTGACCAGGACGCTAACGAGGTCACCTACGACAAGTGGTTTGGCCAGCGGATGCTCGACAAGATGGGAGTCCAGGCCCGGTATCCTCTCGGCTACGGGCTCGCATACACCCAATTCGAGATTGAGGCGGTTGAATTGGACATGGATCGAGCAGAGGACAAAAGGATCCAAGCCAGAGTGAGAAACATGGGTGATCGAGGTGGATGGTGCGTGGTGCAAGTTTACGCTTGCCCTGACTTTGGGCCTGGGCCGCACGACTTTCCCAACAGACTATTGGTAGGGTTCAAGGCAGACAAGGTCCTAGCTGGGGCGGATAGGGTGTTCAACGTTCCAGTGTCGTTGGATCCTTTGCGCCGCTGGAGGAATGATGGATTCGTGCTGGATGCGAGGTCCATCACCCTCCAAGTTGGGCAGCATGCGGGCGATAGGAGAAGTATCCTGAGGGTGCTGAAGCTGTCCAACGACTTCTGTTCTCAGCTATGACAGGCCTAGATTAGTGGTCGTGTTTAGGCGAACACGGTTCCATCACGGTGCGAGTATGAGCATGTGTGCCAATAAAACAAGTTAAGAATTCATTATTAGAAACAACGCTTCCAACTATCCATTATGACTTTCATGCCCGCGTCTCCTTGGAGCTTGATGATCAGATAATGGCCATTTTGGCATATCGGCATATCGGCTTGATAACATCGTGCCCCGAGGCGAGAACGTTGGGCACTAGAATGTGGCAATTATCCGGTTAGTTAACAAGGGCCCGGATATGAGATGGTTTGGCCTGGGTAGTTCTATCCGGGGGAGCAACAGGATGGCCGAGAAGCATACTACGTCAACGTCCTTGACCGATGACCACTGACACCCAGGTCAATTGCGTACTCACACTGTGACGGACTAGGGACGTAGAGGCCCAGGGCATCGGACCGGAGGGAGATTTACGGATACGGCAAACAGAGTCTTCAAATCAGCCCCGCTCCCCGAACCGGTGTCCACGTCATCAACCAGTTCTTGCACGCCGGGACAGGGCTATGAGATTGTGCAATGGAAGCCGTCTTATATTAAAGGTGGCTCACAATGAACAGCGTCGGTATTGCACTTTGGTGTTGGATGGCAGTTTTCTTGAATCTTGACCATGTTGCTCCTGACTTTAATCACGCTGCTATCTCTTGCCCTCGCAAAGGCGAGCAATGATCTCCCTTTGCTGAAGCTACCGTATGGGACATGGCGAGCCGCCAAGTACGACGATGTGGCCAAGGTTTGTTCATATTTGGCCCCCTAACTTGCAGGCCCTACTCGCAGGCGAACTGAGACTGACCAGCTCAGGTCTACGTGTTTAAGAATGTTCGCTACGGTGCATCACCCACGGGCAGTCGCCGTTTTGCCAGCCCGGAACCACCGGAGCCGGTATTGGGCATTCAAAATGGATCCATTGGCGCGGCTTGCATGCAGTTTCACACCTCAGGTAATGATAAGGGTGCACCCCTGGTCAAACGCGGGCAATCCTCCCAAGTAGACGTGAACCAAGTTATCCAAGAATCGCAAAGCCGCAAGGTATATTCTGAAGGTCAGCTCTTTTTTAACCCCGCCATCATACGAAGCCGACAAAGCTGATCCAGCCAACTGTATATAGACTGCCTCTTCCTGGACCTCTACGTTCCAGAGGAAGCGCTCAAAGCCGAGAAGAAGCAGAAGCTGCCCGTGGTGGTATTCGTTCATGGTGGCGCGTAAGAAGATGCTCCTTTCTGACAGACAGGAGGTGCTGACTGTTTCTTCCTAGATACACTTCCGGCTCGAAGGACGTGCTGGACGTTATTGGCCTGTACGACGGGACTGGTCTCGTCCATCAATCCAAGGGCCGGATGATCGTAGCCACAATCAACTACAGAGTAAGTTGTCCCATTGCGCTACCACATAACATGCCTGATACTTCTACTCGCCGTCAATCATATCCCTTTGATGCTTTCCCGCAGCTGACAGAAGGCAGCTCGGTGTCTTTGGCTGGCTGGGCGGCACCAGCGCCGAGCGAGCTGGCGCCACCAACCTTGGCTTGCTGGATCAACGTCTAGCCTTCGAATGGGTGCAAAGGTACATCCACCTCGTCGGTGGAGACCGCCAGCAAGTCTCGGCCTGGGGAGAGTCTGCCGGGGGAGGGTCCCTCATGCATCACCTTGTGCTCAAGGGCGGGACTGTAGCGCCCCTGTTCAAACGCGCTCAGATCTACAGTGCTGGCCTAGCATACAGCTTTGACAGGAAGGGCAAGCTGGAGGGGATGTTTCAGAAGGTTTCCGCACTGGCAGGCTGTCTAGGCGGAGACTTCTCTTGCCTCCGTACTGTGAGCCCGCAAGATCTTGTCCGCGCGCAGGTTCTGGTGACGGGATTGTCATTCACAATTCAACGGCCGCAGTTTGGCCCGGTTCCGGATGGGAACTTGATCCGCCAGGTAGCGTCTCTGGAGCTGGCTCAAGGTGAGTCTCTGCCTCCCCCCCGTCGATAAGAGTTGAAACTTGAAGCTTGCCTAACCCTACAAGGCCACTACTGGAAACATCTCGACTCGCTGATAGTCAATCACGCTGCAGACGATGCTGGCCTCTTTGTCGACAAGTCGATCAACACAGATGCTGGATTTGTCAAGTTGCTTCTAGGTGCTTACGGCCGCCTAGACGCCGTCGCCTCGATAGCTGCAAGGTATCCGGCCAAGGACTACTCATCTCCAGTTGCTCGCCAGGCCGAGCTTCTCAAGGATGCAGTATTTGCTTGCAACTACCGCTGGATCACGGATGCGTTTCCCGGCAAGTCCTTCAACATGCAGTTTTCGGGAGGCAGCAGCGGCTCACATGGCCAGGTGCTGCCCGCCGTCTTTTATAACCCAACCTTGACCATCAAGGCCAACGGAACGACCTTCCCCGTCAGCGACTACTTCGGCAACCGGGACGTCTTCAACTCCTTCCAGAGCTATGCCGTGAGCCATGCCATATACGGATCTCCCAACACTGCCAGAAATCTGTCCGGCACTATCCTCTGGCCCAAGGTTTCGGGTGTCCAGTCGGAGATACTGGGCAATGTCCTCAATATGACGAATGGTGGATTCCAGCTCATCTCTGAAAAGCAGGGGCTCAAGTCTACTTGTGACTTTTGGCTTTCGATCCACTCAAATCTGACGCGAGAGGCTGCATCTTAGAGTCCGCTTATGCAACACCATCATCTTGCTTCTCAAGCAAGGATACTGGTACTAGGTAGTGGTTTGGGGGGCGAGGGCTAACCTGGTCCCCCAAGACACATATTTAAGTTGGAGATTTTCATTCATCACGGAATCATAATCAATCGCATTTCAACCAGAGTTAGACCTCGACTTATCACATACGAACTGCGAGGTGCATGTCTGTTGTTGCTAGAGTATTCCACCTTCTGGCTATGATATTGAGAGGCTGCGGTATATCTTGTGCATATTATGAGCATCGTGAATAAACCGAGTAAGATCCAATATTGCCACAACGCCAACACGGAAGTACTACTGAGTCCAGCTACTGACCATCTCAACTATGTTTTCAAGACCAAGTCACCTAGCCCTTCCATCCCCGCCCGGGCGTTTGCCCCATCTGCCTAGAGGCCTGCCGGCTTTCTACCGGACCGGATGAATACCCCACACCGGGTCGGCGACTCGGGAAGCAAGGGTGCCCAAGTAGCTCCGGAATGACGCCTTATTATAGACGGTAGGAAGCAATCAAAATAGTGTACCCGGCCGAATACAGTAAAGCCTAGCTCTCGGCGCAGGCTGACTTCCGAGCCCCCGCGTCCGCGTTGAGCAAGCTTTGTGGGGCGCACCAACTAGGTCAGAGTTCACATTGCTAACCGTAGTCAACGAAGCTTGGCATGGCTTCATATATCGCCTATCTCTACTAACAACTAACGCAGTCATCAGTTCAGCTCCAGCACTGCTAGGCATCTGTCCCCACATCTACCATGACGGGCTTCGTCTGGGCCACATTGGCCCTTTCATTCTTTACCTCCTCCGTCTCAGCCACTTCTCCCGCCCCCAAAGCAGGCCCTGAAGCCTTCAACAAGCCACCCGCTGCCTCTCGTCCTCTCTTCCGGTACTGGCTTCCAGACGCCAGCGCAGCCGGATCCACCGTTGTGGCAGACATCAGTCGTGCCGACAACGTAGGGGCGGGAGGCGTCGAGTTCATCCCCTTCTATCAGTATGGCGGTGATGCCGGCGGTGTTCCGCCTGGGGCGGATTGGACAAAGTACGGATATGGGACTCGGCCCTTCCTCGAGCTCTTTCGTCAGGCTTTGGAAGCGCATAAGTCTCATGGAATGACCATGGATTTTCCCCTTGGGCCAAATCAGGGTCAAGGAGTTCCCGCCGAGTCTGACAACGAAGGTCTACAGTGGGATTTGGTGAGAATTTTAGCCCACGGCCTCTCGAACCCGGCCCATCCCTCTTTGCATCATTCTCATAGTTTCGTGTAGGTCCCCTTCTCAGCTCCCGTCCCTTCGAGTGGCTTCTTCGGTCACCAGATTCCCGGATGGGGATCTGGCGAGCTCATCTCTCTTGTCTCGGCAACCATCAAGAGTCGTTCGGTCGGACAGGGCTCGGCTTACAACTACACCGTCTTGGTGGTAGAGGAGAGCACCATCACTTCACTATCCGACCAGGTCTCGCCCGATGGGAAACTGACCCGGAAGATTCCCCAGGGCGGCCAAGGTAAGGAGCAGTGGGTGTTTGCCTTTTACCAGCGACGAAGTTTGAGAAAGAACTTGCACTACGACGACAATGAAGCAGCTAGCACAATGGGAAATGGCTCCTATACGGTGGATCACTTCAGTGCCAGGGGTGCTTTGACAACGATTCGTTTCTGGCAGAAGCACATACTGAGTGATGGTTTGAAGTCGCTGTTGAAGGACACAGCTGGGGCTGGTACGCCATTCATGCGGTTGAGAACTGGCCTTTTTGTCAATACTGATTGAAGAACATAGCTTGGGAGGACAGTCCAGAAATCGTGTCCAACATATCATGGACCCGCGATATGCCTCAGGTGTTCGAAAAGCTCCATGGCTACGACATCCGCCCGTATCTCCCTCTCATCATGTGGGGGAATAACAACCTCGCCATCCAGGCGGCAAATCCGGGCAGGGTGCGTGCGATCCTGGATACCCCCGACCGCGGACAAGGTGTCATCAACGACTATCGGGCCGCCCTGGAAGCAGGATACCACGAGTACATCACCACTCTGAAGAAGTGGCTAAACCACGAGCTGGGCGTGTCCTTCCGGGCACAGGTGTCGTACAACCTGCCCATGGACATGGCGGTGCACGTTCCGTCTGTCGATATACCCGAGGTGGAGAGCCTGGGCTTCTACGATAGCCCAGACGCCTACAGGCAATACACCGGAGCATCCGTGCTGGCCGGCAAGAGGGTTGTCTCGAACGAGCTAGGGGCTGTCATGGGAAGTGCGTACTCGTACAAGCTCCCTGCGCTGCTCCACTCAGCCAACCTCGGCTTTGTGGCCAACGTCAACAAGTTCGTCGTCCATGGTCAGTCGTATAGCGGCAACTATTATAATACTACGTGGCCGGGGCACACACCTTTTCAATACGCTTTCTCCGACGCGTACTCGAACAAGCAGCCATCGTGGGAGCATGGTATGGCAGATGCCATGGAGTACCTCGCTCGGGTGCAGCACATGATGCAGAGCGGGTTGGCAAAGCTAGACGTGGCAGTCTACAACAAAGTCTCGGCGACAGATCTCATGCCGCCCAAGGATATTTATTCTTCTACCGACTTGTCAGATGAAGGTGAGTGATGGGTTAGTACCAGCCCCGGCAGCATTCTGATCATGTTTGATTCTAGGTTACACTTACGCTTATCTTACCCCTGGTAACTTCAAACTGCCTCGGGCGGTTGTGAAGAACAAGGTCCTTGCCCCTGACACTGGGTCGTTCAGGGCACTTGTCCTTCCCGATGGGAGCAGCATCACCCACGAAGCGGTCAAAGACCTCATCCGATTTTCCAAGGCTGGTCTGCCCATCATTATCGTCGGTCGACCTGTTTACTACCCATCCAACCGCAAGGGAGACGAGGCGCGGACTTGGACTGCATTCAAGTTGCTCCAGGACCTACCATCTGTCTACATGACCAAAGCCGGGCACGTGGCCAAGACCCTGCGATCGATCGGGGTCGTTCCCGCCGTCGGTATCAAGTCGGAAGGTAAGTGGCTTCATTCCAGACGTCATGATGCAGTCAATGGTCTAGATGCCGTCTTTATCCTCGGAGGCCCCCGGCCTTCTGCGGGCCACATTGAAGTCACCCTCCCCGGCACTCCCTATACCTTTGATCCCTGGACGGGTATGAAGGAACCTATTCTTCACTATACGAAGAATCCAAAAACACAGATGATGAGCATTCCCTTAGCCTTGGCCGCGAATGAGACGAAGATCATCGTCTTTAGCACAAAGCCACTAAAGGACATGGCCCTTCCCAAATCACACATCACTCAACTCCCTCAGTCTATCCAAGGTTACCAATACAACGCGAAGGCTGGACTAGAGCTCCGCGTGGTTTCTTCCCCTTCACCCGAGACGCTCTATCTCAACAACGGGGTGGCAAAAAGGATCGAGGCATCAGGCGTGCCGGCAGCGATTCAACTCAAGAACTGGGTCTTGACCGCCGAGCACTGGGAGGCACCATCGAACCTCTCTGACGCTTCCGAGGTAGCCTCGAAGCGCAATACCACCCACCAGCTAGCCGCTCCGCTCAAATCCTGGACAGAGCTCGGCTCTGAACTAGCAGATGCGTCCGGGGTGGGCTACTACGAGAGTTCATTCACCTGGCCCCCGGCCAGTGGCGCCGACGGTGCCTACATCGAGTTCTCTCCCGCTCTTCACGCCATGACGATCTGGGTCAACGGAAAACGAGTGGCGCCACTCAACTATAACCGCCCAAGTGCGGATATAGGTCCTCTGCTTAGAAAAGGACAGAATCAGGTTCTTGCGGTCGTCCCAACCACCATGTGGAACTACTTGAAGTCTATTCTCTCAGAACTATGGTGTGCCGGAAGCCCTCCGCTTGTAGTGAAGGGGATGGGCCTCATTTTCCCACCGCCGGCAAGGTCGGAGAACGGTTTGCTGGGTAATGTTTGCGTCACGCCGTACAGGAACGTTGTGGTTAAGATCTAGCATTAGATGTTTAACGGCATCCAAGGGAGCAGTGATGTAATTTCGTGTACACGTATGTATGTACGTACAAATATGCACTATATCAATCCCTCCTTTCTTTTCACGCAACCTCAGTACCATAGTAGGCTTGTAGTCCTTCTTTCTTGCCATCCTAGCCTTAAACCTAATAGCAATTTAGAAGTAAATTTAAAGTGGAGTTTATTTAAACTCCTATGTAAAGTAAAAACGCACTATTAAAGATAAAAAGTAGAGTTTATTTAAAGATTAAACATAGAATTTAATTAAGTTCTTATTTAAAAAAAATATATATATAATAAAATATTAGATATATACTAATAAATTAGTTATTAGTAATCCTATATAATTATTAATATAATTATTAACCTAGACGCTATTAGTATTAGAGAAGTGGCATGCATGATGGTGTTTCATAGGCAGCCACCTCGAGGAAGATAACATCACGATGATACAAAAATTGTCTGAACAGCGTTACAGACCTGTTGCAGGATCAGCAGATCTTGTATCTTGGCCTCGCCTCTTCAGATGTAAAGACGAGGAGGGAGAACGAAGAACAACAAGGAGACAACACATCTACAGATCAGTCACAGACATGATCATCATCCTAAATCAATCGTCTCCGTCCTCCATCCTCCATATACATTTTTCCATCCTCTGATCACCCATCTCCATCATTATAGGGGCAACGCGTGTCTGACACCTGCAGGAGGCTGAGCTTGCACACGGGTCATGACAAAAAATACTAAGCAGATGAAAAAGATAGCCAAGAGGTCTAAAGTACACCCAGTAGATACTGTAGCTGTGGTGAGGAGTTGCTTGCTTTGCAGTATATCGCATGGTCCGACATGGGACATGTAGTATTATCGCCAGTTATAACGAAAACACTATCCGGCTCTAGTGCTAATGATAGGTGGATGAATTCAGATCGACTACTTCTAGTGTCATCTGTGGCAGCGTTACCAACAGCAACAGGAAGTCGGTCCTGAACTACCAGTCTCATTTTTTTCTCTCATGTATTTACCCTAGTGTGGACGAAGTGTCGAAGCCGGCTACCCGTCAAAGCCAAGTTAGATATCGCTATCCCACAGCTTATACAGGAAGCCGCCACTAAAGCCACCATGTCTAGAACAGTATCTTGCCCTCTCCTCGCCTCTCCCGCCAGTAATTTGTAGCTTGAAGGACATCCAGGCACCCCCACAACATCCAACCCCATTTCTGTAAAAATGGCGTACTCGCCTCCCAGCCACGAGGGTCCCAAGGGTCGCCCCAGACTATCAGGTTCGGCTTCCCGTCCGAGCCGGGCTTGACGTCGAGCAGGTCGCCACACAGGTCATCCATATCCAGACGGCTGAACGAGCGCAGGATATTGTCCCTCATTTGCGGGATCGGGAAAAGATCGATCCACGGATGATGGGGGACAGTTCTCTGCAAGGCTGTTGGCCGGAGGCTTGGCGGATAGGAGTCCCAAGACGGCCCGGGACCGATTATCGCGAAAGGCGAAGTGGCGGCCCTGCTTTGCCAGTGGTCGGAGAACCCGAGGGTAAATCCGTTGTGCACAAGAGCATTGAAGACGTTGACCTGGATCAGAGTTGATAGATGCCACGGCTGTGGGCAACCCAGCACATAGTCTTCATAAGCCTTCTTGGCGAATTGGCGTAGCGCGCCCTGGGCACCTGGGCGGAGCAGCAGACATCCCGATCCAGGAGTGCAGCCTTCTGGGAGCGGTACCGTAGCCAACTCCCGTGGGTCAGGCATTAATTCCATCGCATCCACCGCATCGTTTGTTGCCGGAGTACCGTGGCCCTGTCTGCTGCCCTGGTTTGGATGCGCGGCTGCAAGCTGCCGTCTGGAAGCTCTTCTTCTCTCTGTATGTCCATCCAAGTCGTAAGCAAATTGCAATAAAGACGGATTTCGTAATATGGGACGCCCCAATACTCACCATAGGCTCGTTGGTTGAGGCGGTTTTGCAACTTGCGCCTCCTGGCACCGCTGGTTGTGCCGGTCCAGTCCTCGTCTGCGGCACGGATCTCTCGGCGCTGTACCATGTCGCTCAGCACGATGAGAGGGGCCAGACCTCGGTTAATTGGGCGTTCCATGGTCGTGACCGTCAGTGACGGGTTAGCATTTGCCATGCTCAAGAGCGAAAAAGGTTGCAAGAAAATCGTCCTTATGCACCCTGCTGAGATGCGCGTGCGTGATGAACTTCCGGTGAAGGCTGATCAGTTGGGGACTCTGGCCACTTGGGGCGTTGAGAAAATGCCCCATATCTAAGCAGGTTGCATTAGCGTCAAGCCAGTGACCAATGACGGACCTTTTCATGCCGATGGGCCCACCAGAGCTTAATGGCAGCGACATGGGCAAGGATTGCAAGTCTCGGAGTCTCTCAAACGTGCGATATCTGCCAACTTGACTTGAAGTATATAAACCGAGGACTGGTCATTGCCCAGAGCTTCAGTTATACAAGAATATTCAACATCTCACCGCAGATATGTCACTTCCGCAGACATCGACACAGTGGGTGGTCAAGCGTTTCGATGGCCCATCCGGTCTCGAGGTGCAGGACGCCCCTCTCCCTCACCTCGAGCACAACGACGTTCTCATAAAAGGTCCGAGATTCACCAAGCCCTTGATCATCCACCTAATATTCGCTTTTTAATTAACGCATCCGGTTAGTTCATGCTATTTCCTTGAACTATCACGACGTCGGTACTATCAGGGTTTGTCTCCGTCTTTCCAAAGTGTCCATCGCCTCGGCTTCTGCTAACACACTGCACGCATTCAGGGCCATTACGAACACGCCTTGCGAGACGTTGTTCCCGTCTCGGATGGGGCTGGGGTGGTTCTTGCCGTCGGATCCAACGTCAAGGACTTTCAACCTGGAGACAGGGTCACGACGGTCATGAATGGAGCACATTCTTCCGGTCCGATCAAGGCGCAATACGTCAACTTGCTACTTGGAAACGCCTATAATGGGGTCCTCCAGAAGTATGTCGTCGTTCCAGCACAGTATTTGATTGCTCTTCCACCCAATCTCAGCTTCATCGAGGGAAGTACGCTGCCGGTGGCGGGGCTCACCGCTTGGAACGCTCTGTACGGCGCCCAAGGACGCCCTCTGCTCCCGGGACAGTGGGTTCTCACCCAAGGAACTGGCGGAGTCAGTACCTTTGCGATCCTGGTAAGGCACTTTCAGGGAAGACCTGGATGACAGAATGGCTGACTCGTGCTGGTAGTTCGCCAAGGCCGCTGGTGCCAAAGTCATTGCGACCACATCCTCCTCTGAGAAAGCCGAGAGACTCAAGGAGATGGGGGCTGATCAGGTCATCAACTATCGCGAGGTCGAAAACTGGGGCACCCAAGCGAGGTCTCTCACCCCGGGCGAGGAGGGCGTTGACCTCGTTGTCGAAATCGGAGGTGGTGCAACGCTGAAGCAGGTATGCAAAGAGCTCGCAAACTCCTGATGTATCATTGCTAATGTGACGGAACTCGACAGTCCCTGAATGCAGTGAAGATGGATGGGCTCATATCTGTCGTTGGCTTGCGAGCTGGGACCAACCCTGCAGAGCAACCGGTTCTTGTAGACATGTTCTCCCGCTTCTGCACCATAAGAATCGCATATGTCGGTCCTCGCTTGCAATTCGAGGAGATGAACCGTGCCATCGAAGCCAATGATATCCGGCCGGTGGTTGATGAGCGAGTTTTCGGCCTCGAAGAGGCAAGGGAGGCTTTCGAATACTTGGAGAGCATGAAGCATTTTGGCAAGGTCTGCATTGAGGTGGCCAAGGATACCTAAGTAGGTCTTGGATAACGTTCTAGAAGAAACGGTTCTATCGTGCGTAATGTCGTCATGGATGGGCCCTGGACCTAGCTCTTCGAAAAAACCCTATATACTTTTGCCAATGCGTAATAATTTCTTTCAACACAATTTAATCCGGCTCAGCCGGTCGCCGGTTGATTGCTATTTCATTTCCAGGGAATTGTAGCAGTGCTACTGCAAGCTGCTTAGGGTGGAGTTAAACTGCCTGCCTCCCGTGCTATGATTGTCGGTCCAGGGCTAGGAAAGGAAGGTTTGATTCCTTGTAAATTAGCTGATTATACGTCTCTGGCTCCGGAAAAGTGGGGCGGGGCGGGACGAAAGGCTGTTCTAGAGTAGTATGTGCACAACAGAGCAAGACTCTCGGGGTCGGATTCACTCTGGGAGCCCGGTATATGTGACATCCCCATAGAGACCGATTTGCGGACGGATAGACAGAGGTAACAAGGCAGGACAAAGTTGATAGTATAAATACGGAGGTGGGTAATTGTTTCTTTGGCCCTATCTTCACAGCTTATAAGCTCTATTATATTAAGAACTTAACTATTAGCTTACCTAGCTAACCTATATTATTATAACTTCTAATAATCTTAGTCTTCTCTAGTGCGCTATTAATATATCTGCGGCTACCTATCCCTCTCTTTACTATAAGCTATAGCTTATACTCCCTTTTAATAAATCCCCCTTAGAGTATGCCTATGTTATTAGTAATAGTAATATCCCAAATAGGTGCCTCTCGCTAACCCGCTACGGTTTATAATTCCGGTCTAGGTATCAAGATATATAAGTGCTAAGTTATTAGTATATTAGCAAATATATTTATTCCTAATAGGTTGCCTATTAGATTACTACTAAAGCAAACCTTAATATCTTTATAGTCTTATATACTAGCCTATGCTTTAAAGTTAGTAAGTTAAAAATATTTAACTTATATAAAGGCTTTATTAATAAGCTTAATTAAGGCTTTTTATTAGATTATTTTACTTATAAAATAATAATATAAGTTAATCCTAAGGTTTTAAATATTAAGTTTTTTAATAAATAATATTAATATATAAATATACTAAATAGCTTCTTTTCTAATATAATTATTAATAACTTAAAGAATTATAACTAAAGTATTATATTTAAGCCTCATAGGCTAAATCTTATAATAAAACCAATTAGTATACTAATTAAGTTAATAGACTAAAAGATTAATTAGTTCTAGCACTTTATAGTAAAACTATATTATACCTCAACTTATAAAGCTCTTCTATAGTTATATAAGCTACTTCCTTATAATTACCCCCCTTCTTATAATAGCATAACCTAAGCTACTTTTAGTAATTAATTAGTATTATGTTTAAAGTTAATATATATAAGCTAAAGTTTAGTAATTTGCTGTGATATTATATTTAAGCTTTAATCTACCTAAATCTTACTATAACCCTCCTTATAGGTTAACTTATCTCACTAGCTATAACCTAAACCTTTCCACCTTTACGACTAAAACCTTCTTCCTTCCTATAGTTTAAGTCACCCCTATAACTTAATAGCTTAAAAGCTTTAATCTCTTCCTCCCATAGTAAACTTCCTTGCTTTATCTATAGGTTTCTTCTTATTCCTTCTATTATCTTAGCTACTTAATTACCTCTAATAGGCTATTAATTTAGCCTATATATACCTTTATTACCTTAATAAAGAAATACTTTGTAAGCTTTATATCCCTAAGCATTTTAAGTTATAATAAATTATCTTATTATATAAAGCGCTTAAAGTTTTATAATATTATAAGGCGCCTTAATATAATAAGAAGGGTCTCTCTAGCTAAGATAATAAACTTAATATAAAGGCTTAAATAAATATCTTAGTCCTTAGTAAATACTATTATATTAATCTTATATAATATAGATAATTATATATTTTATAAAAGGCTCTATATATTAAAAAAAAAATATTAATTCTTATATTAATAAGTAGTAATAATATTATATAACCTAGTAATATTTAGTATTTAATTAATTATAATTCTTATAGGTATTATATTAATGAATATCATATTAAGAAATTATAGTCTTAAAGAAAAAAAATAATTCTTTTATTTCTTATATAAAGATTAAAATAAAAAGGAATTAAATAGTCTATAAAAGGCTTAACCTTTTATAATAATATAACTAAGTATAACTCTTTAATTACTAGTAATAAAAGGTTAAAAAAACTATTATATTAATATTAAGACATAATATTATAATATATTAAAAATATTTTTTTTATTATAGTTAGAGCCTGGCCCTTTATAGGTTAACTAAGGTAAAAGATTATAATTAATTAAAGCCCTAGATTATTATGCTTATATTATTATATAACCCTACTATAAGGTTAGGAATAATATAATAGAGGTTAACATCTAAGGCTAGCTGCAATAGGTAATTATATATAACCTTAGAAGCCTAATATAAGCTAAAGTATAGCTAAACCTTTATTATTATATTATATATACTCACGATAGGAATTAAGCTTATAACCTTACTAGCTAAGAGACCTATAAAGTATTAAAAGAATTATAATACAACTAGGTAATATGCTAATTAAGCTAATAGACTAAAAGATTAAATAGTTATAATACTTTATGCTAGAACTATACTATACGTCTACCTATAAGGCTCTTTTATAGTTATATAACCTACTTCCTTAGAAATCTATATAATAGAGACTTTATTATATTCTTCTAAGTAATAAACTATAACTGTAACTAGTATTATAATACTAATTATAGTTATATACTACTTATAGAACTAGCTAATTTGCGGGTATAACTTATAGTTAGAAGCTATGTATTATAAGCTATTATACTAGCTTATAGTTTAGACTTAAGACTTACTATAGGCTATGACTTATAATTATAAGCTGCTATTAAATATATAAAATATACTTATTTATACTTTCTTATATAGTAGTTATCTTAGCTATTAATACAACTTAGTTATATTTTATACCCTTAAGTATATTATTAAATATAAATTTTACTCTTATTTAAAATAATACTAATCACCCCTTACTAATATAAGCCTAGGATTACTAGTTTATCCCTTAGAAAATATATAATTATTATACTATAACTAATAAAAATACCTTTTCTTATATTGGTAATCTTAAGTACTTTATATAATATATATGTATAGCAAATATAATACTTAACTAAGTATAATAAAAATCCCTTAATTTATATTATCTCTATTTAATTAATTAATTCTTAATAATATATTATATCTTAATTAAATAATAAAGCTAGATTACTTCTTATACTTTAGGCCCTTAAGAATAATTAAAAATTAAGCCTCTAATACGCTATAGAGATATATAATATTTATTAGATAAGGCTATAGCGCTAATAATAAGGTATTTAAGCTTAATATAATACCTTTAATAAATCATATTACCTATTTAATCTAAAGGAATAGATTTTTATTTATTATATTTTTAATTTAGATTTATATAAATTCCCTCTTTAGCTTTATAATATTAAAAATATAACTAATTAATTACTTCTTAACCGCAATATATTATATATTAATATATATTAGGCTTTAAACTTGATTAAATAATACTTAGAGCTTAAAATATATTATTTATATAAATATAATTACTAAAGAGCTAAATATAAAAATCTAGTTATTATTTATAATTAATTTAAGCTTATAGTAAATATAATTATAAAGTATAATATTTAATTAAATAATATTTATAACTTTAATAAAATAAGCTTTTTTATAAATATAATTATAAATAATATAATTATTATAAGCATAAATAAGTATTTAAAGCTAAAATTAATATAACTTAGAAATTAAAAGTATATTATAATTATTTAAGTAATTAATATAAAAGGCTAAATAATCTAGCTATTTATTATTAATATAAGTTAATATTATCTTATTAATTAATATTAAAAAAATAACCTCTTAGGTAATTAAGTAATTATAATAACTTAAAATAGCTAAATTAATAATAAGATTAGCCTTAAGTAATTAAAATATATTAATTAATATATAATTAATTAATTAATTAATTTTTATTATTTATTAATTTTTAATAATTATAAAAATTATTAATTAATTAAATTTAAGAGATATTATTAAAAAAAATATTTAGCTTTATATATTATTTTTTTTATTTACTTTAGTCTCTTAATTTTAAGTACTTTAACTTATTAAAAATAACTTATAATTTAAAAATAAAATATCTAATTAGATATTTTATAATATATATTTTAAAAATTAATTTTTTTTAATCTTTTATATTATATCTAAGGCTATTATAATAAAAAGAAATATTAAAAAGGCTTTTAAAAGAGCTAATTTTATTTTTCTTAACTTAAAAATTATAATCTTAAAGCTTAATATATAGCTATAGACTTTAATACCTATTAAGCAGAGACCTAAGCCCTTAACCTTTTAGGTCTTAAGAACCCTTAGGATTATACTTAAGGCTAGATCTTAGTCTAAATACCTTAAAAAAAATAAATTAAAAAATATTAAAATAACTCCTTAGAGTTAATCCTTAAAGCCCTAAGGCCTTTTAAAGAAAAATAAAAATAAGTATATATTAAGTTATTTTATTAATTATAAAAAACAAAAACCTTTAAGAGATATATAAAATACTTAATTAGCGCTAAAAGGTAAAAAAGACTTAATTATAAAAAAGAGGGATTATAATAATAAATAAAAGAAAATAAGTAATTAATTAAATAGATATTAATATATAAATAATAACTAGGTTATTATAAAATAATAATTAAAAGAGATTAATATAATAATATATTTTATATTATATTATATTATTTATAATAAGCTTAATTATAATATAAAGACTTATTAAATAATAATTTAAAAATCTAAGGAAAAATATAATAAATAGTTATAATTAATTAATTAATTTATTATATTTTTATTATTATATTAATATAAACGATTAAGATTTTTATTATACTTAGTTAATTAGGATATTTATTATATATATATATTAAATATATAAATATAATTAATTATTATAAATTATTAATATTAATATATAAGTATAATTTAAAAGATGTAATAATTAACAAGCTTATATAACTTAAATCTTAACTATTATAGCTTAGTTCCCTGTAATAGCGCTGTAAGCCCGATAGGCAGTTATTATACCTTCTATAATTGTTATAATAGCGATTATAGCCTAATCTTTTGCCCTATGGCGCAGCGGCTAAGGTGCCCGCAGCTGTGACCATGCCGTTATATTAGCTAAGAAGTAAGATAATTTAAAATATATATATTAGTTATAAATCTTCTTAATATTAGTAATTTCTTAACTTATTATGCTTTTAATAGTATTTTAATAATATTTAATATAAACTAATAATAAATTAATATTAGCTTATATTATTTTATAATATACTAAAATAATAGTTAATCTTTTTTTATATTACTTAGTTTAGAGCGCTGCGGTTAGCATAAATGCTATATAATACCTAGCATTAGGTAACAGCCTACTACCTGTGAGATCGCCAGACTAAACACAGGTATAAGAGACTGACTCTCATCGCCCCTTTAAATAGAAAATCAAGCGCTTATTTAATCCCGGGCCTATTAGTACTTGCGACATGTTGCACTCGCTGGTGGAGTACTATAGGACCTCGAGAAATTCAGACACTCTAGCGTCGCTACAAAACTCCGTATCAGCCAATTAACCAATCGTAACTCGACGGTTTAGAGGTTAAAAAGTAGAAAAGTAGAGCAGCTACGGAGGTTTCTCTGAAAAGTTTTATCCTACTAAGGTACTAATTAGCGCTACTAAAAGCTATATAAAAGTAAAGAGAAAGCAGTTAAGGACTATACTAGCTATTTTATATATTAATCTTCTTTATTAGCTTTATCTTTAATTTCTAATAGTTTTCTAAGTCCTAGCTATAGCCCTAAATACTAATATCGTGACTAATACTTTTATTATTATCCTAAAGGCACCTTATACTAATAAGACTACTAAAGAAGTTACTATTAAAGCTAGCATTTTAACCTATTAGGTTAACTAAATATATTCTTATATAATTAATCAGAAGTTTAACCCTAATTTGTACCAATTAGCTTTTTATAATAAGTATGTTTATAATACTTTATAGTATAGCTAACCGCTAAAGTAAATATAAGGGGTAAAGAAAGAGGTTATTATAAAGGTTTATTATAATTCTTCTAAAAAGAAAAAACTATATATTAATATTACTAGTAAACTTAGCTTATAGCATTATAATCTTTTTACTATAATAATTTAAAAGATATTATAAAAAGCTGGGTTTTAAAAGACTAAGCTAATAAGAAAGCCTAGGTTAATAAAAAGAAGATACCTTACTTAGTATATTACTTATAAAGATTAGACTCTAAATAATTAAAAAATATTATTTAATTTAATAAGACTTTTATTATTTTATTTTATTATTAAAGAGGCTATTATATATAGTAGAAAATTAAGGAATATTTTTCTTATAGCTATATTTATAAGAGATAAAAAGGAGCTAATAAGTTTATATTTTATAGTACCTTTCTTATAAGAAGAAAAGTCAGTATTATTACTAAGGCCTAGAGATTACTAATAAGAGGAAAGAAATATAATTTATTAACTAATAATCTTAATAAGGAGCTAGAGCTAATTATTAAGGAAGAGTAAGAGCTAAGTAATAATATAAGGAGGTTAAGACTTTATAACTTCTTAGGGAAAAAGCTAATATAGAAATAAAAAAAAAATTAATAAGTTAATAAGAGGCTTAAATAAAAGTATTAATTAATAATAATATTAATAAATAATCTTATTATTAAAGATATTTTTTTTATTAAAAGCTATTTTTATAAAAAGCTAAATATAATTATTTAAGATAATAAGGCACTAATATATATATATTATACTTAATAATATTAAAAAGTAACTTAACCTCATAGCATACCTAAAGGTAAATTAAGGCAACTTAGTCAAAGAAATATAGTTTTATATATAATTAAGCTATTATACTTAATGCCTTTTAACGCAAGAGTTAATATTAAATAAGCTCTATAGATACTTCCGCGCTTAATACTCTGCCTTAATAAACCTTCTTTTTATTATAATAATAAAAATAGCCTACTTTCTATCTAAAATTAATATAAATACTAACTAAGCATACCTACTATAGATATAAGGTATATTTTCCTACTTAATAATACTAGCGCACTAGCGCTATAATACCGCAATATAATATAATACTCTTATAATTTACTAATCCTATTAGGGTTAAGTCTTTAAAAGGCATTATAATGCCTTAAAGATAATAGCCTATTAAGCCTATTAGACCTAAAGAGGCTCCTAATAGTCTCTAGACCCTTATTAGACCTCCAGAGGGTTAATTTAGCTATCTTTAGCTGCCTCTTACTTATTAGAGAATAAGCCTTTAATAATATTACTGAGAGGCATTTTATTAAGGCATAAGAAAAAAAGCTTAAGCGCCTAGCAATATAAATTAATCGCAATAGATTATAAGCCTAGGATATAGCATTTCTAAGCTAATTATAGTAAAAAGAGATATAATTATAAGAACTTCTCTATTACTTAGAGTAAATCTAGATAGTAAGCTAATAAGCGAGAAAGATAACTTATAAGCTTCTTAATAAATAAGCTATAAGATAGGGATAAAGTTAGAGTTAAGGTTTAATAAAAAGTTTATTAATATAATTCTAAATAGAGTTTTAAGATATAAAGATAGTAAATATAATATATAAATATAATAAGTAACCTAATTAAATTACTAGGAATACTTAATAATATATATATAATTTTTATTAAGTCTCTTAGCTTTTTTAGTATAATAACTTGCTAGATTTAAATGCTATTAAGCCTACTTATTTATATTTAAAAAGCGTAATTATAAAGAAAGGCGCCCTGAGGAGCTTAGTTTAAGCTATTTATACCTAGGAGGTAGCTTAGAAAGAGCTACTATAAGAGAAGATCTAAGCTCAGATTAAGAGAATATTAGTTTATATATATAAAATTATTAAATTAAAGGGAGGGAATAAATATAAGGAAGGTAAGGGTTTTTATTAGTAAAATAAGGGAACTAGAGGTACCTTTATTGCTTTAGGAATAATGCCCTTTTTAGCATAAGATAAAACTTTTAAGAGAGACCTCCGTAAAGCATCTGAATTTCTCGAGATCCTACGGTACGTTATATATGACTAAGAAAAACAACACGACGAATTACATACAAATGAAATCAAGAGTATAGCGCAGCAATTTTAGAAGTTTTACATCTATTCTAAAACGCCAAAATATAACACCCTCGTCTGCATTTAGCTTACAGGATAATGTCAATAAATTAACTAGAATATCTTGGCACTACTTCGTCTTACCAATGCATCAAGCAACAAATATTGTGTCGCATAACATTCGTATGACCGGATGTAAACTGTCCGGTTTCACATCTGGCTGTCGCATAATCCTAACGACATGACCTTAAAGAGCTGCGCCTGAACACATGGCTATTCGATTTCTTTTGTTCTTCAGATAATTCTCATTAATTGACTGGTGCCATCAATGATCCCTGTGGAGCCAGTTGTCTGACATATAGCAATCAACTCCCCCAGCCTTCGTTTCCCTGCATTTGCAGTGTTTTAGACAACTGCACGCACAATGCGCTTAGGTAGAGAAGCCCACGTCTTCTCCTCCTCAGGCTCCTCCTCTTCAAGCAAAACAATTCCGGTGTGAAGATCCATCTCACTGGCCCCGACATACAACTTCCAGTCACGAGAGTAAACCTTCCAACCAAGGTACAGGGCGAGAATGACGGGGGCGGCGAGGAAGGACATGAAGAAGGCCTCAGCGGTTGGTGGGGAGCCATCAGGAGCCTTAAACTTCTTGTTAGTACAGTTTAAAATTAATCCAATGAGTGAAACTTACAAAAAGGGCAGAGTAGAAGGTGGCGATAAGAGCAAGAACGTTCAGACCAAGGCCGATGTAACTGCCCACGACACCGAACGGAGACTTATAGGGGACAAGCCCCAAGTTGATGCCCTGGGCCTTGAAACCAGCGCGCATACGGGCGTGGGCAAGGCAAATGCTGCCCCATACGAAAAGGAATGCGAGACCGGAAAGGGCGAGAAGCCAGTCAAAGATTTGACCACCTTTTGGAGACTCGCCGACGTAGGCCAAGAGACCAAAAGCAAGTTGAATGAGCACGCACCAGAGAGGGCGGCCCTTGCTATCAATATAGTTCAGGAATTTAGGGGCATGACCGCGAGTCGCCATAGCCTGCATCGTTCGAGTGGAGCCGAAAGTGCACGAGTTGGCAACAGACAAGACGGAGATAGTGATAACGGCGTTGAAGATAGACGGAAGGACCTTAATGCTGGCATCCTGAATAGCCAAGACGAAAGGCGAAGCCTTTGTATCAGCACCAGATGCACCGAGAAGACGCTCATCATCGCTTCGGAGAATGATACCGACGATGAAGAGGTTGATAACGTAGAAGAGGGCGATACGCCAGAAGACCTGCTTAGAAGCAGTGGGAATAGACTTCCGGGGGTTAGCAGACTCAGCAGCAGCGAGACCAACCATCTCAGTACCGCCGAAGGCGAAAGCTATGCAATAAGTTAGCCAGAGAGAAAAATACGCAAACAGGATGGGAAGAACTCGCCCGCAACAACGAAGACGGCGCAGAACCCCTTGAAATTAGTAAAGGCACCAGGGTCGTACCAGTACTTGGTGCCAAGGTAACCCTGATCGCCGACACCACCGCAGTTGATGATGATACCGAGGATGATGAAACCCAGGCAAGCGCAGATCTTGATAATAGAAAGAACGAACTCGACTACGACTGATTAGTGTCAGGTTCACGAGAGGCTGAATGGCAATGCTTACCTTCGCCATAGCCACGGACACCGAAGACTTGCACAATGGTGAGAGCGACAAGGAAGACAGTGACCCACACGGCCTGTTGATTGTATGTTAGATCTCAGATCTTGTTGCTGGGGCAGTGAAGGAGCCAAGATTGAAGCCAAGACGGGAGCCAAGACGGATGCCAGGAGAGACGAACCATATGGATATCAGTACGCCAAAACTCAATCGTTTTTGATGCGGCGATCAGCTCAAAGGGAAGAACGGTGAGCCAGGATAGAGCGTACTCCCAACCGCAGGCGAAGCCCCAAGATTGATCAACAAAGCGGACAATGTAAGTGTAGAAGGCACCATTGACGGGATACAGAACGGCCATTTCCGCCAGAGCCATATTGGTGATCAGCAACATGACGCCGATGATGAGATCTATGATATTATGTTCGTCAATTATCGTCTTGAAATCGAGCGTAATGGGAAGAATTCTTACAGCCTATAATGGTCAGCTTTTGTTTTCTTGAAGAATTCCAAATACTCGAATTGCTCACCAACGACCAGAGACGCAGGACCACCTTTGTGAAGAGCACTACCAGAGCCGACAAAGAGACCAGCACCGATAGCACCACCGATAGCAATCATCTGCATGTGTCGACTGCGCAGGTCACGCTTGAGGTGACCCTCCGGATGGGTGGTGCCCTCTTCTTCATCGTGAGACTGCGGTTTAACCGTGGCCTGGTTCTCGAGATCCTTTGTGGGAGATGGTAAAGACATGGTGGACGAGCTTTTGTTAGCCTGAGGGCGTCCGATTCAAAGCGGGGGGAAGAGGAGAGACTGTTAAGAATTATCTCTCGATGACCTTCCAGAAAATGGGAGGCACAGTATGGCAGGGATGCGGGATGTCTTTATACTACGTAGGATTCAAGCACACCACCGCGCTAGACAAGCTTTAGACAAGCTTTCCTGGGCGCTAACGGTGTGGTTCCTCGCCCGTCGAGGCTCCTTTTAAATGAGGATACATACCGTGTATCCTGGTCAGGGTCGAGACTGGTCTCGACCGATGCACCGGGGTATTGGGAGTTAGCATCCCGATAGTTTGGGGTCGGCCCCTTGGGAGTCATCACTCATCGAAGGTGCATGGGATAAACAAATGAGAAGGGCTTTGCTTCGCTGCTATGTTTTTGGCACTATCAGTGAGTTGGTTAGTGTAATTCAAAGCTGCTTTCCCTCCTTCCTGTTCTTGTCGACGTCAGAAGGCTTTCTGTAAGACCACCCGAGGCAAGACTGGTGTGATTTGAATCTAGACTACTTGTGTGCCAATCATAACGATGGAACAAGATGTTAGCTACAGCCTGACCACCACACGGATGGCATCAGACCGTCCGCTATGAATGACCTCTTTTTGTACAGCGGCGATGCCATATCTCGGGACAGCGATGTGGCACACCTCCCTGGCTGCGGTAAGCCGTCCATCAGGGGTCACGAGCAGGGATTCAACCCAGTGGCGGCCGTTCTATGTCTGATTTTCGCCCAAGTGGCAAGTCGAAGCAGACTAAGATTGTATCAGATAAATGCATAACCACGGCGTATCATCGCAAGATCTGCCAGTGTCATAACCTGATGGACGGCTTACCGCAGCCAGAGATAAAAGGAGAGATTGCTCGCTTGACCTCCCTGGCTTGCCCAAGAACATCTGATTGGCGCCGTTCCTCCGCCCAGTGCCATACCGTTCCACAACGGGGAATATCCCAGAATATCTTAGCGCCGGATTTTAACGAACCAATCATGTTTGGTTTAAAGGAGCAAAGCCCAACGGAGTGGAACAGGGGTTATCAAACACCCACTACCCGGAGATAAGCTTTCCAGTCTGAACTCCGCAGGTTGCAATGTTTACAGTTATTGAAAATGATAACCAAACCGTAGCTTTCGCCTTTATTTGCTACGCGTTGAAAGGGCAAAGTATTGAATTCTAGTCGTTGGCATTTTTTTTTTTCTGCCTTGATATGGCAATGCTAGCAGCAAATTACATCCTATCCAAACGTGAGAGAAAGTCAAAAGGCTAAAATGATCCCACCACCTCCGCAACTCGCCTGCTCGATTAGGAAGGTGCCATAGCGAATGCAGATAAGCTCTGTGCCGAACTTCCGGCAATGCTCCTTAGGTATTTATATAGAGGATTAAAACAGGCCCCGCTTTAGGTTTTAGATACATTATTGCCTTTATATTTCTACCCTATTATTTATAAAAACTATTAGTTAAGTTACAAATAGTTTTTTTCCAAATTAATTACTAGTTTTTAATATATAAGGTTTTAATAAAACTAAGGTTTTATTAAAGAAAGATATATATCTTTAAGCTATAGAAAATTTAATATTAAGTTTTTCTTTTTTATATTTTATTTATTTACTTTTCTAGATATATTTAAAAATACAAATTAAAAATTTTAATATAATAACTAATATAATAAGCGTTATATTAAAAATTTCTAATTATTATTATAACCTAGCTACTTAGTTATATTAATAATTATATTAGTTCTAACTAAGGTAATTTCTTAATTAATAAGTTTTATTTTTTTTTTATACTTTTTATAAAGATTTTATAAAGATTTTATTTATTATTTATTAAAGATTTTTAATTTATATTTTTATATTTATTTTAATTACTTATAATATATTTAATAAGTAAGTATTATATATAGATAAATATCTTAATAATCCCTTAACTAATATAATTTTTTTTATTAATTAATTCTTAATTACTTAATTTATATTAAAATAATTTTAACTTTTTAAGCTCTTTAAAATAATAAAAAATTATATTTCTAATATATTATAATAATATATATAATCTTTTAAATAATCTTAGGCTAATAATAAAAAGATTTTTTCTTTAAATATAATATTATTATAAAATTATTTAAATTATTTAATTTTAAGAAATAAAATTTTATTTATTTTATTTATTTTATTTATTTTATTTATTTTATTTATTTTATTTATTTTATTTATTTTATTTATTTTATTTATTTTATTTATTTTATTTATTTTATATATTTTATTTATTTTACTTATATAAATTTTCTAATATTAAATATTTTATTATATTAAAATATATTTATAATCTATAAATAAAATATTTAATTAAATATTTTATTATATATATTTTAAAAATTTAATTTTTTTTAATTTTATATATTATATATGTAAATATTATAAAAAAGAATATTAAAATAGCTTTTAAAAAAACTTATTTTATTTTATTAAATTAATAAAGTATAATCTTAAAGCTTAATAGATATTTATAAATTTTAATATTTATAAAAAAACTTAAGTTTTTAAT
This sequence comes from Fusarium falciforme, assembly GCF_026873545.1. Taxonomy (NCBI): domain Eukaryota; kingdom Fungi; phylum Ascomycota; class Sordariomycetes; order Hypocreales; family Nectriaceae; genus Fusarium; species Fusarium falciforme. The sequence continues at coordinate 2,612,735 of NC_070555.1, forward strand.
TTCTTAATTTTTAAAAACTTTAATAATTATATTAAAAATTAAAATTAAAATTAAATATTTTAAATATAAATTAAAATATATTTATATATATATATAATAAATATAATAATTAACTAAGTATAATAAAAATCCCTTAACTTATATTATGTTTATTTACTTAATTAATTCTTAGTAACTTATTATATCTTAATTAACTAATAAAGCTAGATTATTTTTAATACTTTAAGCCCTTAAGAATAATTAAAAATTAAGCCTTTAATGCGCTATGGAGATATATAATATTAATTAAATAAGATTATATTACTAATAATAAGGTATCTAATCTTAGTATAATACCTTTAATACATTATATTACCTATTTAATCTAGAGGAATAGATTTTTATTTATTTTATTTTTAATTTATATTTAAAATAATATTTTAATTTTACTTAGAATATAAATAATTGAATAATAGCTAGCTATTAGCTCGCTAAGTTTATTTCTTTTTATAAGCTTTAGTTTATTTATATATTTATAAATATAAATCTTTTTTTTTTTACTTTATATTTCTTATTAACTTAATATATAGGCCTAAGTTTATATTAATAAGACTAAGATTTATAATTTTATTAATATTACTTAGCCTATCTATGCCTATAATAATATTAAGTCTTATTTTATTTATTATATATTACTTTATTTTTAATCTACTAAGATTATAGCTATTCTTAATAAGAGAAAGGCTTATTTTTTTATTATAATTTACCTTAGCTACTTATTATATATACTCTTGCTAATATCTTAGCTAATATTCCCGCTATTACCTATGCTATTATATATAATAGTACTTATTTTATTCCCCGCGCTATAAAGTGCCTTATTAATAATAATAATAATAGCGATAATAATAATAATAATAATAGTAATAGCTCTAGTAATAACTTATTATTTATTCCCTTAGCTCTTAAGAGAGTTTATATTACTTATGCCTTTACTTATAGTAAGGCTAAGGCTAAGGCTAAGGCTAAGGGCTTAATAAACCTTAGGCTTATTAATAATAATAAGTCTAATATTAATCTTTTTAACCCTTAAGTAATTATTTATAATTATAATTTTATTCTTTATAATTTAAATTTTATAGTTTTTAATTTATATTTAATATTAGCTTAATAATAATTATCTTTTTATAATTTTATTAAGTTATAGATCTTATTATTTATAAATTTTATTTAAATCTTTTTTATAATTAATATTTTTATTTTTTATAAATATTTTAGCTAAATATTAGCTAAATATTATCTTATTTTTTATAACTTTTCTTTATAACTTTATAATATTTCTTAATTATTATTTTTATAGTTTTTAAATAATATTTAAGCTCTTAAGTATTTTATTTTATTAGCTAGCCTTTTTATTTAATAAGATAAAATAATACTTTATTAATAAGCTTATAATTTATTTACTTTTTTATCTTTTATTTATTAGGCTTAGCCTTAAGTTTTAATAAGGCTTTTAATATTATAATATTATTTAGTTAATTATTTTATAATTTAAGGAGTAATATATAAAATATATTATATATATATTAATAGGTTTTTAGTAGTTCTATAGTATAGGCTTACTTATTATATCTTATAAGGATTTTAACCTTAATAAATCTTAGGGTTAATTTAAAGTACTTAAAGCTTTAGTTTTTTATAAATACTTTAATATATTATCCTTAATAATATACCTATAGCTTATATCTTATATTATAATATTTAAATTATGATTTTAAAGCATAGTATTAATAATCTTTTATTAATTTATATACTTAGCTAAGTATCTCTAAGTAATTAGCAATACCTTAGATATTTATTTTTACCTCTAAGGGAATATATTTAATATACCTTAGGTAATACCTATATAATATCTTATTAAGTATAACTCTAATTATTAAGTATTAGCTATTATTATATATAAAAGCGGCTTCTAAGAGCTATATCACCTAATTAGTAGGCTTATTTTTTATATATACCCTTAGGTATTTCTCTTAAGTTTAATATATTTATTATATTTACTTATTTATTTATAAGTAATAAATAATTAATAATTAATAAAATATTACTTTTTTTTAATAAGTTTATTTAGAATTTATTAATAATAAGCTTATTTTTATTACTTATAATACCTTTAGGTATATTAAAGTAGCTTTTTATATATTTATATAAAATATTATTATACTTATAGTCTTAAGTTTTTTTATAATTAAAATATATATTATATATTTTATTATATAATATATAAAAATTAATATAATATTATAGCTCTTATTATTATTATATATATTATTTAATAAGCTAATTATAAAATTAATATAAATTTCTTAAAATAAATATAATAAAAATAATAACTATTAGAGTTTATTATATAGCTTATACCTTAATATATAAATACCTTAATATTATAAGTAGCTCTTAATATATTTATAGATATTATTTATTATACCTAGCTAATAGAATTTCTTTTTATTAAGTCTAAGGTCTTTAAGGTACTTATATATCTTACCCTTAGATTATTATAATATTAGCAAAATATTTTTAATCTTAAGGCTTTTTACTCTAAGATAATTAATTAATCTTTATATTATATTAATCTAGGTCTATTAATAATATAGCCCTTATATTTATTAATAGCCCTATATATTTTATCTTTTAGCTCTTTATATTATTAATCTTAGCTTTATAATTCTTTAATTAATATTTTAAGTTTCTTAAAAGGTAATAAAAGAAATATTATTTTCTTTTTTATAAGTTATTATATAATAAGATATAAGATATATTACTTTAAAATAATACTCTTAGCTATAAGTAATTCCTTAGAGACTTAATTAAAGCCTTTTATCTCTTAAGTACTTTATTATATAATAATTTCTTTTTACTTAGCCTTTTAGCGCCTAGTAATAATTATAGATATAATATAATAAGCGCTATTCTTTAATATATACTTATTAAAAGGGATAGGGCCCCTTAATATAGCTCTAATAGCTTATATATATATAATTATAACTTAGGTCTTACCCTTAAGGCTAAGAATAATATTTTAAAGCTTTAATAGTAATTTATATATAAGAGCTAACTTCTTAATTAATATAAGAAGTATATTTTTATATAATATTTTTCTCTTTATATAATCTAACTGCCTTAATAAGTTATTAATAGGGTTTTTACTTTTATGCTAATATTAGATATTAAAATTAATAGTAGAGAGTTTATAGATATATCTTATTAGCTTGCCTTTTAACTCTTTTAGTAATACTTTTATAATATTTATAAGGGCTATTATAGATCCCTTAGCTCTGGCAAGGGGTTAATATACTACTAAAAGCAGAGGGTAGATAGCTAACTCTGGCAGCTATCTGGTTAAAAAAAACATAAGTCATAATATAAAAAAGGCATATAAAGGTAATCTAAAGTCTAAGTTACTAATCCTATCTAATAGCTACTAGATCTAACTATTATAAAGCAAGACTCATCACATAGGGTACCCCTGTGACTAAGGCATATAATAAGGGCTTAGTAATTAATAAGAATTAAAAACTTCTCTAAGAGGCCTTATAAGTAATAACTCTAGCATTTAAGGCTATTAATTATAACTAATAATTTTTATTACCTTATAGCTTAATATTACTTTATATTTTAAAGCTTTTATAATTAATAAGTAATAAATTATTATTAAAAATATATTAATTAAGTAAGAATACCTAAGATTATTTTAATTAATATATATATTTTAATTTTAATTAATCTTTATAAAACTTAATAATAAAAAATAATTATAAAATAAAAGGTATACTTTAGGCTTTTAAAGATATAAATAGCTTTTATAAATTAATTAATATTAAGGAAATCCCTAGGAACTATATAACCGGGAAATCCCTAGGAAATCCCTGGGAATTCCCTGGAATTTAGACTTACTTTCCTAGAGACTTCCTAGAGAAATCCCTAGGAATTCCCTAGGAATTCCTTAAAAGATCCTTAAAGGAAACCTAAGGGAATTCCTAGGGAAATCTCCTATAAAAACCCCTAAGTAGACTAAATAATTTATTATTAAATTCTTACCTTATTATTATCCCTTTTAGAAATCTATACCTTCTCTAAGGACCTATAACTTCTAAGAGGCCTAGTAAGAGATAAATAAATATTACTAATAATATTCCCTTATAAATAGTAATAATTAATAATGCTATTACCTATTATTAAATCCTTATTCTCTCTTATCTATACTTAAAGAAAAACTACTTAGAAAGTACCTTTACTTAGTATATAAAACTAATAAATACCTATAAAGCTTTTTAAATCTTATTATTAAAGAGCTTAAGAAATATAAGGACCTATAGGCAATAGACTCTATTTATCTTAAAAACTAACTTTCTTAAGATATCCCTTTATTTATAATTAAATAATAATACCTTAGGGCTATAAAATAAATAATCTTACTTACCTCCTAGGAAAAATAACTTATAGCTATAGCTAAGAATATAAAATAATAGTAAATATATTATTAATATATATATATTTAAAAGAACTTATAGAAATAAATAAATAAAGATATAGCCTTTTAGCTAAAGTAATTATTTATATTTCTTAGGTATTTCTTATTATTAAGACTAGCCTCTCTAGAAATAAAACCTTATTATAAGTCTTAAGAAACTAATAATTCCCTTACTAATTAATTTATATAACTCTTCTTAAATTAAAATTACCTAGCTCTAATTTAATTTAATTAATTTATTAAACTCTATTTATCTTTATAAGTACTTAGACCTAAAACTTAGTTTAAATAGACTAATAAGTATAAGAATTTATTAATATCCTTATTACTTTTAGAAAATACCCCCTAGATTACTTCTTAGCGCTAATTCTAAAACTAGTTATTATAGATTAAATTAAAAGAGTTAAACTCCCTAGGCTTACCTATAGCAGCTACCTAAGTTATAACCTTTAAAATAATAAGAAGTCTAGGAATAAGACCTTTTAGTAATTATAATAGGATAATAGTTACCTAGTTATAAAGGCAAAATATAGCTCCTTAGTAAGCCTTAGTTATTAATAAGGGTAATTAAAATAGTATAGAAATATAATTATTATTATAACTAAGGAGTATATTAATAAATAATAATAATAATTAGCTACTTATTAATTTTATTCCTTTAGATTAAATCTATTAAAGCCTAAGCCTAAATAATAATAATAATAATAATAGTTAGCTATAGCCCTCGCTAGCGCTATATACCTTTAGCCTAGATTAAATAAAATAACTAATAAGTATTATATAAAAATCCTACTAACCCTAAGTTTATTTTTATATTAAGGATATAAGAAAATTTTAATTAGTTAATAATTATAATTAGACTTATAATAAAATAATTATTTAGGGTACTTATATAATTTTTTAAAGTATAATATAATTTATTAATACCTTTAACTAATATTATACTTAAAGCTAGGAATATATTAAGGCCTTTATACCTAATATCTTATTTTTATTTCTTAAAATAATATTAAAATAATATATTAATAATATTAATATAAATAAAAGATATATATTATAAGATATATAGAGTTTTTAAAAATAAAAAGATTTTCTTTATAAATAATTCTATCTATAATTAAATATAATATTTTAGGCCTTATTTAAAAAAAGATTTATTATTTATAATATCTATAAGAAATAAGACTTTTATAGCTAAATAACCTCCTTAAAGTATATAAAAATAAAGGCTAGGTAGCCTAACCTATAGTTAATTATATAAGCTTATATCTAGCTTAATAACTACCTAAAGAAAAGCTTTCTTTAATTATAGCTAATAAATTCTTTTAATAACTAAATAGAGAATTATAAATAAAAGATATTAAATATTTATATCTAGGCGATAATAAGAGATTAGGCTAACTAAAAGAGCGCCTTAACCTACTAACCTATAGCCCTAGTAATTATATAAACCCCCTGCCTTCCTAATTTAAAAAGAGCTAATAAGGATACTAGGTAGGTCTATATATTTAAGGCCTAAATAGGCCTAGGTAATTATTATAACCTAGTAAGCCTAGCTAGGGGCTATTAACCCTTAGATTATATAGGGAATATATATAATATTATGCCTTCTTAGAATAATACTTAGTAAAATATTTCTTAAGCTCTTATATTAATAACTTAAGTATTTATTACTATTAAAAAAGTATAAGAGGATATAAAGAATAAATATTTTCTTATTAAGGAATAATAAATTACTTTATAAGCTATTATTAAGAGTAAAAGAACTTATATATATTTTACCTAGGTAATATCTAATTATAATATTATTAATAAACTAAATAAAGAGGTAATTAACCTAATAATAAAAGCCTTATTAATAGCTAAGATCTTAGAAATTATAAATTTTATACTTAATAAATAGTAAATAAAATCTATAATAGAAGTATATAATAAGTTAACTTTTATTATTATAGTAAAATATAAGCCTATATATATTATACTAGGACCTAGCTAATTAGCTATTTATATATTTATATAAATATAAATTATAAACTCCTTAGGCGATAAAACCTAGAGAGAAGTTTATATTAATATAAGAGCTAGATATTTAGTTATTAAATAGGACTTCCTTTTTTTTTAATAGATATATAATAAGACCTTACCTAAATTATTACTCTTTATAAAGTAAGGTAATCTTATATTATTAGATAGGCTAAGTTTACCTTATATATCCCTAGAATAAAGAATAAGTAGCCTACTATGGCTAAAGCTAGAATAGGCGCTTAGATTATAGACTAACTTAGCATAAGATTACTCCTAGGATAAGAATTTAATACCTTATATAGATTAGATATCCTTAATAGCGAGAATTATATTTATATTAAATTAGCTAAAGGGATTCTAGTCCTAATAACCCTAGGCTAATCTAAATAATTCTATGCCTAATAAATTAAAGCCTAAGTAGCTATTAGTATATTAGCTTATAGCGGGGTATATATCCCTATAAAAGCATATAAGGTAAAAAGAAGTAATAACTTTTTCTTTAAACTATATATTAAAGGTAATATATTAATAATAATATAAGAAATTAATAATATCTTTTTTTATAATAAATCCCTAAAAGCCTAGATTATTTATTAAGGCTAAAAGATAGGTATCCTAAGGCTAATTAATACTAATAAGTGCTTTAAAGAAAAATACTAAGTATAACTTCTAGTAATATATAAAGATATTATATTAGATAAGTAGATATTCTCGCGAGTAATAATATCTAAACTTAGTAAGGGACTTATTATACTTTTTATAAAAGGCTCTATTAGATATATAGCTAAGTATAAGCTAGCTTATAAAACTATAGTTCCCTAGGGACTAGATAGCTCCTTATATAATAACTAGCTTTAATAATCTAAGCTAGATCTAAGACTTAAGCTAAGAATTACTTAATTAAAAAACCTCTTAGAGATTATTATTAACCTAAGAATATAAATTTATAACTAAGGTAAACTAATTATTAATATAATCCTTATATTACTTATAAAATTCCTAACCTTATAAAAAGATATAAGATTAATTATTATTAATAAAAATAAGTAAATAAGAATCCTACTTATTAATAATTAATATTAATAAAAGCTAAGGTCTTAATTATACTTACTTAGCCTAAAGGCTAAAGAATTCCTAGATAAAACCTTTAAAGCCCTTTATAACTAAGATTAGATAGAGTTTTAATAAAAACCTATATTATTTATAAGCCTTATATTTATAGTCTAGTAAGTAGTTAATAAGAAAAAGAAAGAAAGGGTTATAATAGACCTCTAAGTATTAAATAAGGCTATACTTATTAATATATACCTAATACCCCTATAAAGTAAAATAATAAATAAACTTAAAAAAAAATAATATATTAATATAATAAATATTAAATCTTTTTTTTATTAATTCCTTATTTATATAAAATATTAAGACTATTTTATAATTATTAGCTACTAAGGGCTAAAATAATCTAAGGTTACCCTTATAGGTTTTAAAAACTTATTAGTATATATATAAAAGTTTATAGATAATATCCTAAGATTATATTAAGAATATATTATAGCTTTTATTAATAATATTATAATCTTCTTAAATATTATAAAAAAATACCTCTAATACCTTTATATTTTCTTTACTCTCTTTAGAGATTAAAATATAACTTTATTAATAAATAAATCCTTCTTAGTATACCTATTAGTATAGCTACTTAGGTTTAAGGTAAATAATCTAGGATTATTAAATACTAATAAATAAGTCTAAGCCTTATATAACTTAGAATTCCTTAAAACCCTAGTTAATTTAGAAACCTAGATTAATATAATTAAATAGCTCTAAAGCCTTATTTCTTAGTTCTCTAATTAAATTAAATTATTATAAAGATAAAAAGTAAAGCTATTCTCTAAGGGATATAATTTAAGAGAATTAAAATCTAGTTAATAGCATAAGGGATATATTTCCTTAATAATATAAAAGAGTACTAAGAAGGAAAAAAAGGCCTTTATTAATATAACTAGTGGGCTAGTTAATGCTAGCGCTATATAATACTTTGACTTAGACTAAGAGCTTCTAGCTATATTAGATATATCTAAATAAGGGCTAAGAGCTATAATCTTTTATTTAGATCTCTCTTATATTTAGAATAAAATAGATTATATCTTAGGTATAATAATTAGGCTAATATTATATCTAAGTTATGCCCTAAGGAGCGCTAAGATATAATATTAGCCTATAGAATTAAAGATTATATGCCTAGTATAAGTATATAAGAAATTATATATAATATTCTTTTTTAATTAATTTAATAAAATATAAATCCTTACTTATTATATTACTATTTATAATATTATAAACTAGCTTATAATATTCTTATTAAGCCTATAGGTAAATAACTAATTAATCTAGGTATCTTAGTACCTTAGTTAATACCCTATTATAATTTAATATATACTAGGAATTACTAACTTAATTAAAAATACCCTCTTATAGCTATTAGGGGCCTAATTACTATTAGATAATAATAAGAGAGAGCTTAATTAAGAATAAGATACTAAGGGATTATATAATATTATTTATTATTACTTAAAAGTATTAATAAGCCTTATTATTAAAAATACTATTTTATAATAATATAAGACTAATATATAGTAAAAAAGTATTCTTAAATAACTAAGAGACTAAGATAAATAAAATAGTCTTACTTTTATTTATTAATATAGCTTACTATACCTAGTTAAGTATAATAGCTACTATTAATTTTATATTTCTAACTAAACTATAATAGACTTAATATAAGATATATATAACTAGAAGTTTTACTTAGGCCCTAAAATAATAAAAAAAAAACTTTAGAAATCTTTTATAATTAATTACCTTAATTATAAAATTAAGGATATATAAAGATAATATAATATTTATAAATAAAATAAGATTAATAGAAGTATATTACCTAGCGAATTAATACTTATTTAAATCCTATTAGTTTTATTTTATATTATTATAATAGATTTTATTATAGTATTATTAGATATCCTTAGCGAAGAATAACTATAAATAAACTATAGCTTTAGTATATTTAATGCCTTCCTTATAGTTATATATAAGTTTAGCTATATATTCCTAGTTATTCTAGGCTATATAGAATTCATAGTAGAATAATAAGCCCTATCCCTAATAGATAAGCTAAGGAGGTATAACTAGGGCTTATTATAGGTAATTATATTAGACTAAGATCTAAAGTTCCTTAGCGCCTTTTAGTAAATACTCTAGGCCGCTATAGGAATTAAGTTATATATATCTATAATATAATACTTATAGTCTAATAAGGCTATAAAATAATATAACTAAGCTATTAAGATTACCTTATAATACTAGATAAGTAATAACCTAGTAGCCTTATAGATAATAGTAATTATATTATTATAATTTATTATAAATAATACTTATATTAATATAATTTAAACCTTTCTTAATAAATTTATTACTAGGTAGAGAATAAATAATAACTTCTAGTATATAAGAAATATAATAAATTAGCTTAATAGGGCTATACTCTAGGAATATATATAGCTATTAATTGCCTTTATCTAAGCTACTATAAAGTATACTTATAATAAGAAGTATTACTTCTTTTAATTTAAACTAGGGGATTAGGTATTATTATAACTAAGAAAAGGTTATAAAGTAATAGATAATAAGGTAAAAAAGCTTAAGGAAAGATAAATTAGCCCTTATTATATTATTAAGTAAATAAAAAAGCTAATATATTACCTTAATATAAAAAATAATCTCTTTATTTACCTAATAATCTCTATTACTTACCTTTTATTTATTAAGGATCTAAGGGAATAACTAGGCCTTATAATAATTAAAGAAAATATAAAAAAATAAAGAGATAATTATTAATACTTTAAAATAAAATAAATTATTAATATAACATAAAGGAAGTTTAAATATAATAAGCCTAGGATAAAATACCTTATAGTCTAAAAAGGGTACCTAAGTAACTTTAATAATTAGATTAATAAGGATATTATTAATATATTAAAGGTAATAGCTAAATTTAAATAAAAAAAAAATAGAAATTAAATATTTATTAATAAATCTAAGGTATATATATAAGAAGTATAAGCTAAGAATAAAAAAGTACCCTTTATATTAGATTAAAGGCACTTACTATAAGGATATATAATAAAGAAATTAATTATACTAGGAATAAAAAAATTAATAAAAAAGGGGCTAGGTTAGCTATATAAATATATATAGGAGAATTCTTAGGAAAATCTAAGGGATTTCCTTATAATTTCCCTGCTAATATATAATTAATATTACTAATCTAATAGTTAGGTATTACTTAGGTATTAATAATATATTTTTATAATAATAATAAATTAGCGCGCTTAGTCCTTAAACTTTTATTTTTTTTTTTCTCTTAGCTCTTTTAGACCTATCTTTTTTTCTTTTTTATTAATATAGCTAGACTATAATAAGTAAACTATGGCTTATTAAGCGCTTTTTCCCTTATAATACCTAAGCTTACCTAGCTAAAGACTTAATCTATTATACTTTATTCTCTTATATTATTACTAAACTAATAAGTAATTTATTATATAATAGGTATATCTAAGCTATTTAGATCTATAGTTAAGAAGCTTATATTATTAATACCTAGAAGGCTAGTTATTTTAGCTACTAGATTAGCTATAACCCTATTATTTATATTTTATTTTAAGCTTAGGCTATCTAGGATAGCTATAACCTTATTATAAGTGCCTTAGACCTATAGTAAGGACTTTATTTCCTTTTTAGAAACCTTTATTATAATTACCCTAAGTACCTAGAGGTAAAAAAAAATAACCTTATTACTTATAATTAGCCCTCTATATTAATCCTATTTACTCTATATAAATAAAGGACTATTATATATATCCTAAGTATATAGTTTTTTAGGGATTTCCCTAAGATAGATAATAATAGCGATAAGCTAGAAGTTATCCCTACTTTTATATTTATAATAGCATAAGGATAGCCTTATAGCCTAAGTAAATAATTTAAGAAGAAAAATAATTAGCTCTAAGGTAATTATAAGCCTAAGGAAGGGAATATTATTAGTAATATATTAAGGTTAGCCGAGATAGCTTATATCCTTTCTAAGGCTATTAATTAGCTTACTTAGCCCTAGGTCTCTAATAACCTTATTATAGCTATAAAGGACTAACTAAAGGAGCTTAGAAGGGCTAAGGGTATTACTAACTTTTATAACTAGGTCTAAAAATAATATAATATTAATAATACTTAGCCTTTTACTTTTATCTTTAAGTCTTACCTCTAATTAATTAAGTAAACTAATTATATTTCTAGAAACTATAATAATATGCTTATTCCCTTTAGTATTAACTATTTATAAGTAAAATTATCTAAGAGAGGCTACCTTAATAAGATAGAAGATAATAATAATAATGCCTTAGCGTGATTTATTAAGTATTAGGCTAGGTAGAACTAGGGCATAATTATAGGCGGCGAAAGGAAATTTCCTATAAGATATATTATTATTAAAGACTAATATAGTATAAATAACTAACTAATAGCTTACTTTTAGGTTATTTTTACTAATTAGGCTATTTTTTTTTTTAATAATATATATACTAAGGGCTTTAATATTACTTTTAAGATAATATAAGATAAAGCTAGGAAGAACTTTTCCCTTTTTAAGGCTATATACCTCCTTAAGATTAATAATTATTTTATATTAATAATAGACCTCTTATTATATAAATTATAGCTTACTTACCTAAGTATAAATAAACTAATCCCTAATATCTTAGACTAATCTATCTTTAATAACCCTAATAATAGGCTTACTTATTTTCTTTAGGCTATATAAAATACCTAGATTATTAATTATTATATCTCTATTATTATAAGCGGTCTAATCCTATAGGGACTAACTAAGAATAATAATATATTTACCCTAGGAAGACTTATATTAATTATAATTAGCTATAATAGCTAGTTCTAATACCCCTACTATGCTATAGATAATAATAAGTTTATATAGACCCTAGAGATTAACTACTAGGGCTAATATAACTAGGATACTTATAGTATTAAGCCTACCTAGAATAATAATAAGGATAATAATAATAAAAATATAATAAGTAATAGAGGTAATAATACCTAAAAAGGTATATTAATAAGGCGAAATAATACCTAAAAAAGCTATAATATATAGCGAGAAAAAGATTATATATATAATATTAATAATTATAAGGAGTATAAGGATAAGAGGAAAATATATTTATGGGATATAGCTATTATGCTAAGATAGTAATTTCTTTTATTTATTTTAGCTCTTATTAATATTTTCTTAGTATTATAATAATAGAACCGCCGCATAAGATATAATTAGGCAAAGGGTAGATACTAGGGATAGCGCCTATCTTAGTTAGGGGGACTTATTAGGGAAATCCCTAGGAACTATATAACTAAGAAATCCCTAGGAAATCCCTAGGAATTCCCTAGAATTTAGACCTATTTTCCTAGAGACTTCCTAGAGAAATCCCTAGGAATTCCCCGGGAATTCCCTAAAGGATCCTTAGGGGAAACCTAAGGGAATTCCTAGGGAAATCTCCTATAAGAACCCCTAAGTAGACTAAATAATTTACTATTAAATTCTTATCTTATTATTATCCCTTTTAGAAATCTATACCTTCTCTAAGGACCTATAACTTCTAAGAGGCCTAGTAAGGGATAAATAAGTATTACTAATAGTATTCTCTTATAATTAAAGTCTTTTATTTTTATTTTTATTTTTATTACCCTTTAGCTATTTTATTAATAGGCTTATTATTACTAAGTAATATATATTATATTTTTAATAAAAATTATAAAACCTAAAGAAGACTTATATATCTTTAAAAGAAAGTAATATTAATTATTTCTTAATTAAGTTAATATATAAGGGTTTTATTTAAATACTTTTTTATATAATAATATAGCTAAGGAATTTAATACTTTATTAATTAAAGTTATATTTAGATAGCTTTTTATAGAGTTATACTCTAGCGAGCTATTATAGAATGTCTTATAAATAGTAGGTATATTTTTTTTTAGTCTAAGAATATATAAGGGTATTATTTATAGATAAGATATAATATATATTAAGTAAATTAATATTAGGGAAATCCCCAGGAACCACGTGACCGGGAAATCCCTGGGAAATCTCTGGGATTTCTCCAGAAGGTTAGACCCACTTTTCCAGGTAACCTCCTGGAGAATTCCCCGGGAATTCCCCAAAGAATCCTCAGGGGAAACCTAAGGGAATTCCTAGGGAATTCCCTTATAAGAACCCCTAAGTAGACTAAATAATTCCCTATCGAATTCTCACCTTATTATTATCCCTTTTAGAAATCCATGCCTTCTCTAAGGACCTGTGGCTTCTAAGAGGCCTAGTAAGGGATAAATAAGTATTACTATTATTATTCCCTTATAGTAAGTTTATTTATTACTTACTTAATCTATTACTTTAGTATTATTTCTATGCATAGCTAGTTACTTATATTAATTATAGTTATATCTAGGTGGCCTTTTATAGTCCCTTAGCTAGTTATTAGCTAGTTAGTCTGCGAGGTACTTTAAAATCTTTAATAAGAGGTTTTCTTTCTTTTTTTTTTTTTTATTTATCTCTTTTGCTTTTTTTTTTATACTTATAGCTCTTTCTTAACTTATTTAATAAGATTAAGGCTAAAGATAAGGATAAAAAAGAGGTTATTAAGGTTAACCTTTATTATCTTATTAATAAGATATCTTTCTTACTATAAGATTTTATTAATTATTATAATTTAAATATTTATTATTAGCTTATATTAAGGAGGTTTATAATATTTATCTTATTTATTAAGAATAAGCTACTATAAGATTAGCCTATAAGTAATAATAAATTATAATATCTTTTAGTCTCTTAGATTAGCTCTTTTAGGTCTTCTAAGTTAAGAAGATTTAATAAGGTATTTCTTAGGTTACTCTTTATAATAGTCTAAGGAGTAGATAACTATCCCGGGAAGTAATATAATTCTCTTAACCCTTTTATCTTAATTTTATATTAATTATTTATTAAGAGGAAATTATAGAATTATAAAATAATAAGCCTTTATAGCTAAATTAAGATAAAATTATATATAAAAAGCAAGTCTTTATTATATATAAGACTTTAGCTTACTAAGCCCTCTATAATAGCTTAGCTATAGAGTTTTAAGAGGTCCCTATATAAATAATATCTAGCTAGGGCTTAGCTAATTAGTTAGTAGTTTAATAGCTGCCCTATATCCTTATATATAAGTATTAAAGAAGTAAGTATAAAGCTCTAATTTATAGTTATACTTAATTTAAGCTTATAATAAATATAATTATAAAATATAATATTTAATTAAATAATATTTATAACTTTAAAAAAATAAGCTTTCTTATAAGTATAATTATAAATATAATAATTATTATAAGCTTAAAAAGTTATTTAAAGCTAAAATTAATATAACTTAGAAATTAAAAAAAAAGTATAATTATTTAAGTAATTAATATAAAAGGCTAAGTAATTTAATTATATATTATTAATATAAGCTAATATTACTTTATTAATTAATATTAAGAAAATAACTTATTTAGGAATTAAGTAATTATAATAAATTAAAATAATTAAATTTATATTAAAATTAGCCTTAAAAAATTAAAATACTTTAATTAATATATAACTAATTAATTAATTAATTTTTATTATTTTTTAATTCTTAATAGCTATAAAAATTATTAAATAATTAATTTTAAGAAATATTATAAAAAAGAAAAAATTCTTTAATTTTATATATTATTTTATTTTATTTCTTAATATTTAATACTTTAAGATATTTAATTAAGGTTATAATTAAGAAATAAAATATCTAAGTAAATATTTTATAATTTATATTTAAAAAACTAAGTTTTTTTTAATTTTTTATATTATATATAAGATTATTATAATAAAAAGAAGTATTAAGGGGATATTTAAAAAAACTAATTTTATTTCTCTTAACTAAGAAATTATAGTCTTAAAGCTTAATATATAATTATAGACTTTAATACTTATTAAGAAGGGAGCTAAGCTTTTAATCTCTTAAGTCTTAAGGACCTTAAGGATTATACTTAAGGCTAAATTTTAATTTAAATACCTTAAAAAATAAATTAAAAGCTCTTAAAATAGCTTTTAGAGTTAATGTTTAAAGCCCTAAGGTTTCTTAAGAAAGAAATAAAAGTAATTATATATTAAGTTATTTTATTAATTATAAAAAATAAAAACCTTTAAGAGGTAAATAAGATATTTAATTAGCGCTAAAAGGTAAAAAGGACTTAATTATAAAAAAAAACATTATAGTATTAAAAAAAGAAAAATAAGTAATTAATTAAATATATAATAATATATAAATATTAGCTAAATTATTAAAAACTAATAATTAAGAGAAATTTATATAATTAAGTATTTAATATTATAATATTTATAATAAGCATAATTATAATTTATAGACTTATTAAGTAATAATTAAAATATCTAAGTAAAATTATAATAAATAATTTTAATTAATTAATTAATTAATTATATTTATATTTATATATTAATATAAATAATTATAATTCTTATTATATTTAATTAATTATTATATTTATTATATATATATATTATAATAATTTTTTAAAATTAGTTTTAAAAATCTTAAGGTATTTTTTTAAAAAAAAAATTAATTATATATTAAATTATATAAATAATTATTAAAATTTTAAATATTTAAGAAATAAATAGAATATTTAATAAAAAAATATAATAAAAAAATATTTATTTATAATATAAGATATTTAATATATAAAAAAAATTAATTAATTAAATTAATATATTTAATAAATATATATGTTAATAATATTAAGTTTTAAGATTTAAATTAAAATAAAATATATTAAATTATTTAATTTATTTAAATTTTTAAATATATTTATTTATAAATACTCTAATTATTACTTAATAAATTTTTATAATATAATTAAGTTTAATATAAATACTATAATATTAAATTCTTAATTATATTAATATTTATTAAGTATTAGTTTTTATTAATTATATATTTTTATTAATTTTAAATTTTTAATAATTAAATTATTATTTATATATTAATCTTTAGTTAATTAGTTTTTATTTATTATATTATTTTTTTATTCTTATATTTAAATCTTTTTTAAATCTTAATATTAATTAAATATTATATTTATTTTTTAAAAGTCTTAATTTTAATACTTTATAATATAACTTAATATATACTTATTTTTATCTTTTTTCTTTAGAAGCCTTAAGGCTTTAAAAATTAATTTTAAAGTCTTATTTTAATACCTTTTAATTTATATCTTAAAATATTTAACTAAAATCTAGCTTTCTATATAATCTTTAAGGTCTTAAAGACTTAATAAATTAAATACTTAGTTTTTTTTAAATAAATATTAAAATCTATAATTATATATTAAGCTTTAGGATTATAATTTCTAAGTAAAAAATAATAAAACTAATTTTTTATAAGCTTTTTTAAATATCTTCTTTTATTATAATAATCTTATATATAATATAAAAAGCTAAAAGAAATATAGTTCTTAAACTATATATTATAAAATATTTAATAAAATCTTATATTTTTAACTATAAGTATATTTTAATATATTAAAATATTTAATATTAAGAAATGTAAATAAATAATATAAAATATTAAATTAAATATTTCTTTTTATAATATTCTTTAAACTTAATAAATAAATAATTTATATAATTATTAAAAATTAAGAAATAATATAAAATTAATTAATATATTTAAATTATTTAAAACTAGTTTTATTATTAATTTACATATTTTAAGTTATTATAATTATTTAATTTTTAAAAAGGTTATTTTTTAAGATTATTTAATAAAATAATATTAACTTCTATTAATAATAAATAATTAAATTACTTAGCTTTATATATTTATTACTTAAATAATTCTAATTTATTTTTAGTTTTTAAGTTATAGATATTTTAACTTTAATTTCTTTTAATACTATAATAATTATTTTACTTATAATTATATCTATAAGAGAGTTAATCTTATTAAACTTATAAATATTATTTTATTAGATATTATATTTTGTAATTATTTTTAATTTAAGCTTAAATTAATTATAAATAATAATTATACCTTTATACTTAGCTCTCTAGTAATTATATTTATAAAAAATAAATCTTTTAACCTCTAAGTTTTACTTAATAAAATATAAAGCTTAGTATATATTAGGTAATAATATAGTATAGTTAATAAGTATTTTATTAGTTATACTTTTAATATTATATAATTAAAAAAGAAATCTTTATAAATCTAGGATAAGGATAAAATAAATAAAAACCTATTTCTTTAAATTACATAGCGTATATAATTATATAATAATATTATACTTAGAAAAATACTTTTTTCTTAATAACCTAGGGTTTTTTAAAGAGGTTATATATATTATTATAATATATTAGAGACTTAGTTTTTAGTTATTTTAAAGAGGATAAAGAGCTAGATGTTATATAATCTAGCCACAAGGGTACCCCACGTGACGAGTCTGGCTCTCAAATAGTCAGATCCAGCAGCCATTAGATAGAATTAGCAACTTAGACTTTAGATTACCTTTATGTGCCTCTTTTGCATTGTGACTTATGTTTCTTTTAACGAGATAGCTGCCAGAGTTAGCTATCTACCCTCCGCTTTCAGCAGTACTTTGACCCCTTGCCAGAGCCAAGGGATCTATAACACTAGAAGTATTTTAGCCTTATAATTACTTTATAATATACTAAGTAATTATAAAAATTTATATTATATAAAGGTCTTTTATAAATAGAATTCTAGATAAATAAGCTTATTAAATATAAGCCTAGGATCTTATTACCCTATAGTATATCTTAGGCGCTTTCTGTGACGGCATGGTCACAGCTGCGGGCACCTTAGCCGCTGCGCCACGGGGCAAAAGATTGGGCCATAATCGCTATTGTAGCAATTATAGAAGGTGCAATAACTGCCTATAGGGCTTACAGCGCTGTTACGGGGAACCAAGCCGTAACACCTTCTTATAGCCTACTTACCTAAGCTATATATACTTAGATAAGTAAGATATTAAGGAGTTATAATATTGCCCTTTTAGGCTTTATTTAGTTTTAGGAAAGGTTATATTGCTTTAGACTTAGGGCTTTATTAAAAACCTAATAAGGCTATTAAAGCTATTTGTTTCTATAGGATATTTTCTATTTAGTTTTATATTTTATAGTTTAAAACCCTTAGGGTTTTAACTCCTCTATATAATAACTTAGCTTCTTAGTATGTATTCTTAGTAAGACTAATAGGGTTTTAAAGCCCTAAATTGGAGCTATCTAATAATATAAACTTTATTTAAATTAGGTTAATAAATTCTAATTTATTAGCTATATTAGCTATTAACCCTCTTTTAGAAATAACTCCTTAGATCTTTAAGTAATTTAAGTAATAAAAATATAAATTAAAAGCTAATTTTTTTTAATTTTAACCTTATTTATTTATTTCCCTATTTCTATTACTTTATAATATCTTGTTTAGCTAATTAGCTTTTTATAAGGACTAATTTTACTACTTATTTACCTCTTATCTTAACTACCTACCCTCTAGTCTTTAAAGACTATATATTTTTTACTCTTTTATAGTATTATAGTTTTATAAGTCATAAAAATGCCTTAACTTATATCTTTTTTATTTAATTAATTATTTTTTAACTACCTAGTATATTATAAGCTTTTATTAAGGCTAAGATATTTTTATTTTTTAGGCTAGAAATATACTCTTAAGTTAAATATCAAATAAGCTATAATTATTTGTAAGGTTTATAATTATACTATATATTATAAATAATATTATATTCTCATAGTAATTTAATTTAATTACTTATTATATTTATATATTATATATACTATTCTTATATCTTAAAACCTTACCTAGAATTAAGTTAATAAACTTTTTATTCAATTTTTTATTAAACTTTTATTTAAAATTATATCTTATTCATTAAGAAACTTATATATTAAGCTTCTTACTTATTTATTTTTTTTATAAATTTACTTTATAAAATACATAGACTTTTATAATTATAAAATAATAAGAAATATTATCTTGTTATTATAAAAAAGTAATTAGTTTAACATACTTAGTAAGATTATCTAAATATTATTTTTAATAATTAATAAAGTCTTATTTACTAAATATAAAAATAACTTAAAGCCTAAATAAGTAATAATTAAAAAAAATTTAATTAATGCTTTAGAGCTCTAATAATAGATTTAAGACTATAAAGAGCTTCTTAAGGTCTAATAGTCTTATAAGGCTAATTTACTTTAAGTAATCTAAGGTAGCTTTAAGTTTTTACCTTAATAAGATTAATATATTAAGGGGATAAGCTAATATAATTTTATAATAATTTACTTCTAGGCTTAGGATATTAAATAAGAAAATATATTTAGTAATTTAAGTTATTATTTTATATTATATTATTATTAGTAATAATAACTAGTTATTATTAAACTAAAGAGTAAGTTATTTTTATTATTATTAATTAATAATATATTTATTATAAGATATGGTTTATTAAGGTAAAATATTATATATAAAAGTATTTATATAATATATTTAATATTTACTCTTATATTAAAAGATATTAAGTATAATAGCTTAATTATATATAAAATTATATTTTACTTATTAGGTTATCTTAATTTATTTTTATATATACTATAAGGTTGAGTTATATTTTAGTAGTATAATATTTAATATTCATATAATTTTATTTATAAATTATACTAATTATTTAATTTAAAGAAAATAAGCTTTATTTAGTTTATTAATTATAATATAACAATTATTAATATATATTTAGTTTTAAATTTTATTAAGTAATATTTAATATATAAAATATTAATTTTATATAAAAATAGTTATTAAAAAATCAAGATAAAGAGTTAAGTATTATTTATACTTACTTTAAGCTTATAATAAATATTACTATAAAATTTAATACTAATTTAAAGAATATTTATAGTTTAAATAAAACTAGCTTTTTAATAAATATATTTATAAATAGTTACTATAAGATTAAACAAATAATTAAAAATAAAACAATAGAACTTATAAATTACATATAAATTATAATTATTTAAGGAATTAATATAAAAGCTTAAGTAACTTAGCTATATATTATTAATATAACTTAATATTATTTTATTAGTTTATATTAAAAAATAAGCTTATAAGTAATTATATAATTAAAATAACTTAAAATTACAAAATTAATCATACAATTAATCTTAATTTATTTAAATATTTTAATTAATATATAATCTATTAATTAACTAATCTCTATTAATTTTTAATTTTAATAATTATTAATATATATAAACTTATTAAATATAAGAAATATAATAAAAAAAACTATTTAATTTTTTATATTATTTTATTTATTTACCTATTTTAGCTTTTTAATACTAGATATTTTATATATATTTAAGTAAGTTTATAATTAAAAAGTAAAATATCTTTAATTATAAGGAAAACTCTAATAAATAAAAAACTAATTTATTAATTAAATAAATAATAAAATATAAGTAATAATTATATTATAAAGAAATAATAATTAAAAAGAATTAATAAAACTAAGAGTTTAATATTATAATATTTATAATAATCCTAATTATAATATAAATACTTATTAAAAAATAATTAAGATCTTTTATAAAAAACTATAATATATAATTTAAATTTATTAAATAATTTATTTTATTTTAATTATAATTTAAATTTTAAAAAGTTAAGATTTTTAAAATATTATAAAATATTTTAATATATTTATTATATATATTTTATTATTTTCTTACTTATATTATTGTTTTTTATTTTATTAATAAATATAATATGTTAATTATAATTAAAACTTAAAATATAACTTTCTTTACCTAACTTTTAAAAAAGAGATTTTTTATATTTAATTATAAATTAAATATTTTATAAAGTAATATGAGTAGTTAATTAATTAATAGTAATAAAAGTTATTTCTAGGAAGTAAACCTAAAGGCTTTTTTATTACTTAATTAATCTTTAAAGAAAATTATATTATTTATTAATTATAGCTACCTCTAACCTTTTTTTATATATAAGAAATTACCTAATAGGTTAAAACAGCTTAGCACTTATTTCCCCTAACTTAATATTATTTTTACTTTTTTTAGCTTTACTTTTTAAAAATAGCCCTTATAGTATATTACTTTTCTATTATTATATTACCTAGCCTAATCGACTTATTTCTTTACTACTATTATTAAACTAGCGCAATGCTTCTTTAACTATCCTCTTACTTAGTTTTTCTAGCTTCACCTATACTATACTCTTTTCTTATAAGGCCCTATTACCTACTAGGTTACTTTCTTATATCTGAGATATAAGTTAAATGCTATATAGTATTTAGTAATATAATAATTATATATATAGGCTATGCAGGTTATACTATAAGGGGATAATATACTTATTAATATTTATTATTTATATTTCTTATAGCTTTTATTATAGATCCCTTAGCTCCAAAGGGTTAATATACTACTAAAAGCAAAGAGTAGATAGCTAACTCTAGTAGCTATCTAATTAAAAGAAACATAAGTTATAATATAAAGAAGGCATATAAAGGTAATCTAAAGTCTAAGTTATTAATCTTATCTAATAGCTACTAGATATAATTATTATAAAATAAGACTTATTATATAGGGTACCCCTATTACTAAGGCATATAATAGCTTTAGAATTATATATTAAAATATTATATTTTATATTTTATAATTTATATAAAATAAACTATTAATAAGTATAAAGCGTAATTTATAAGTTTCTTAATAAAGAAAATAAGGTTTTAATAAATAACTTATTAAAAATTTTCTTAACTTTGATTCTAGGTAAAGTTTAAAATATATTTATAATATATATAATATATAAATATAATACATAAGCTAATTAAATTATTAAAATATATTATATTATTATTAATATAATTATATTCTATAAGTTTTATAAATTCTTTAAATTTATATATTTACTAAATATTTAATTAATTATATATTAAAATAAGATTATATTTAATTAATATATAGAAAAGTAATATTATTATAATATATAATTAATTTAAAGTAAGCTATATAAATATATAAAATATACTTAGTATATACTTAATAATTATATTAGCTATTAGTATAAGTTAGTTATATCTAATACCTTAAGTAAATTATTAAATATCATTTATATCTTATATAATAGAATATATTATATAATCGTTTATTAATATTCTCTTAATATAATTCATTTATTTATTAAAAATATATGTTTAGTAGTATTTTATAACTTTATATTACCTAAAATAGGGATTAAAGTATTATAATTAATATCTTTATAATTCTAATAATAAAGGCTCTATACCTAAAGCCTAAGGTCTTAATTAAAGCTTAAATTTATAAGGCTTATTTATATAATTATTAATAGCTTTATTTATATATTTAAATTAGCTCTATTTAGAATAAATAGCTTATATCTTAATTAGCTAAAAAGGTTAATATCTAACCCCTTTATATAATAGCTCTCCCTTCTAATATTTACCTTTTAATTACTTTTATATTTCCTAATTACTTAAAGAAATTAAAATTAGTTTTAGTATTCTTATAAGAGGTTTAATTATAACTAATAACTATAACTAGTTAATTAATTCATTTATAATTAACTAATAAAATATTAATATATTAATAAGATTATAACAGCTTTTTATAAAAATCTTTAATTAAATAATTATAATTATATAGCTAATACTTATTAATATATCTTTAGATATAATTAAAATAACCTTAGTAAGAAGGTCTATAAGCTTTATATAAATATAAAAAGTATTAATAATAAGCTATAAATAATAATATTAAATAAAAGCCTTAAGAGTATTAAGATTAATATATAGCCTAATAATCTAATCTTAGTTAAACTTATAATCTTTAATTATAATTCTTTTTTATTTAGCCTCTTTTTATTTAATTCTAATATTACTAAAAGGTTTAATTATATTAAAAAAGAGCTTTTTTTATTATAAGCTCTTAAAAAAAAAATAAAAAGAAATCTTATTAATAAAGATATTAACTTCCTTAAGGGCTTATAAGATAATAACTAGCACGGGGCATAGGTTATAATACTTATAATAAATATTAAGTCTTTTTATAATACTAAATAAAAAGATTAAAAAAGTCTTATTATAGCTAGCTAAGATCTAGCTATATAGCTATAGGTATAACTATATTAAGAAATAAGAATTATTAGTATTATAAGTTTTAAAGAGATAAATTCCTAGAGTTAGTATTAGAGCTTTATAAACTTAAAAAGAGTTAGTACTAAGGCTTAGTAATAGGCTTAATTATACAGAGAAGTTTATAGCTTTAATTAATTAAACTTATTTAATTAAATATATAATATATATATATATCTTAGGTTATATAAATATATACATAATAGGAATTTTACTAATAATTTTAATAATAAATATATATATTATATAAGTAACTAAATAACTTTTACTTTATATTATAAATTTTATAAATATTTAAAATAAGTTTAAAAATTTTTAAATAAGGTAATTAATATTAGGCCCCTAGCTAAGGCCTAGCCCTATAGGGCTTAATTACGCTATAATCCCTTAACTAAGATAGGTATAGCAGATCTTTTAGCCTAATAGCCTAGAGGTATAAGCTATTAGGGCTTATATTTTTTATTATATAATAATTAAAGTTCTTATAGGCTAAGAATATAAAATAAAATTTAATATAGAATTTATATTATTTAAATAAATATTTTTAAATTTATAAAACCTATATTAATAAGTTATTTAAAAATGATTTGTTTTAATATTTCTTTTTATATTTTTTTTATTTTTTAAAAACTAAAAAGATTTTTAAATAAATCTGAAAAAACTATAAGCTTATAACCTTTTTAATTAGATTTATAAAAATATTAAAAAAATTTAATTATTATAGTTTTTATTACTTTAAGTTATTTATATCTTTATTATAAAACCTTAACCTTATAAGAACCCTATTTTTAAGAAAATATTAATTAATTTAGATAATAGGTATTAGCTACCCTTTGGTCTACTAGTATAAAAAATTTCCCTTATATTAAAAATATATCAATAGCTTAGCCGATTTTTTTTATAGATAATAGGCAGGGTATAAAGCTGAGCCGAACCTTGTATCTGCTCTTAAGGCATCTAGGCATTAAAATGCACCAAAGCGCTACGAACGAATTGTCATTGGAGTCGTCACGAATTCAGACGATCGCGTCCCGAGCATCCTCTCATCGCTCGACGTAAGACCCCTGCGATATGGAACCGAAGTGGACTCGAATGCAGTCGCCGAGGACCACCATGACATCGACTTCCACTGCATGTCGTACGATGTCGGCGTCGAGAAGCCGGACACGCTCATCTTCGAGGCTGCCGAGCTCATGCTGGCGCAGGTCATCGCCATCCGAGAGGGGAAGAGCCCGAGTGAGGTCAAGGCGGACATTGAGACATGGAGGATGGTGTATGTCGGTGAGGAATACAAGAAGGATGTTGTTGGGGCTACAAATGCGGGCTGAAATCCTGTGCTGTTCGATTCTATGGAGCAGTCTCCGGATATTCCTCGACTGGAGGAGTCCCGCAGCGAGACAATTGACGGAGTGTTTAAAGAAAATGCTGTTGCTAGAGCGCAGAGTACTCAGAGTCTGGCCGCATGGCTTACTGGGGGGATTGGAGATGCTGCTAGATCATAAGATTCGGCCGTTCAACCGACGTCAACAACTATGCGGAGAAGGTCGTTTCAATTAGCCGGAACAAGGTGGCCCCTAGACTCCGACAAGACGATTGAGCCGTGAGCAAATATTAGCCAAGGGGATTTAAGTTGGCCCAGAAGGAAAAGTGCTAGGGGTTGGTCGCTCCAAGGAGAAGGTGATCGACTTGGGAGTCTCATCCGGGGTTCCCGGATAAAACGGCCGGCTATTAATATTTGGGTTTTAATATTCAACCATTTGGGATAATATCGTGCCATGAGGAGCTAAATTATCCGAGGCTTTACAATAGCTACTTTTCTTTTCCCTGGCTGATCAAGATTCCGCAGCCTGGTATTTCGATTTGCGAGCCCAACGGGAAGAGAAGCATGACGAAACTCTGTACGGCGAGGTTGCTGCTTGCAGCTTGGATGCTAGGCATCACTGTCGCATCTCGAGGCAAAGGCAGACACTGGGTAGGAACATGGACATCGATGCCTCAGGAGGTCGAGATCGGTAATCTAGCCCCGCCCCCGTTTGTGAGTATTCGATTGTGTGCATTCCATATGAAACGCCTTGACTCAAGTATCAAATAGGGAGGAGAAGATGTTCCATACCAGATCCGAAACAGCACTATACGCCAGACTCTCCGGACTTCCATCCGGGCTGAACGCATCCGTATTCGAATCTCTAACGTCTTTGGCAGAACTCCCTTACCCATCACGGCAGCATCGGTTGCTCTTCCACTCAACGGAAATACCGGTGTCGGAGAGATCGATGGATCCACCACGAGGCGCCTGACGTTTGAGGGTTCCGCGTCCACAACCATCGGCCCAGGGGAATTTGTCGACTCCGACCCCGTCCATTTCAGGCTTCCGCCTCTATCAAATCTTGCTCTGTCGATATATCTTGAAGACGGGCAGCTGGGTAACAAGATCACCGGCCATCCTGGCAGTAGAACGACGTCATGGATGGGGACCGGTAATCTTGTCAACGCATCTTCCGTCTCCGAGGCCAGTACTCGACACTGGTATTTTGTAAGCGCAGTTGAGGCCTTGGCACCAAGTAATCACTATTCAGTCGTTCTTTTGGGAGACAGTATCACTGATGGGCGTGGAAGTGAGGATGATCGAAACAACCGGTAGGCCTCAAGGCTTCATGCCCGAAATCATCAAAGATGTCATCATACTGACTGCTCCTAGCTGGTCCGATTTCCTCGCAGCCCGTCTGCAGGCGTCAAGGGGGCCGCACATCGCCGTAAACAACCAGGCCGCAGGCGGAAACACCGTTCTCAGCGGCGGCCTCGGCCCCCCTCTCCTCCAGCGCTACCACCGCGACGCCCTGCAGCAAAACGGCGCAAGGTACGTCCTCGTATTCGAAGGCGCCAACGACATTGGGACTTCTCCCACGGACGACCTCACGCAGCGGCAGCTCACCGAGCGCCTTATAAATGCCTACGCGGAGATAGTCGCGGCCTGCAAGAAGGCGAATATGCGGACCATTGGCGCGACGATCACCCCCTTTACTGGAAGCCAGTATGGAGATGCGAGGAGGGAGGAGACGAGGTTGGAGGTAAATGACTGGATTCTGAACAATGGGACGTTTGACTATGTCGTTGACTTTGCGTCGGTTATTGGAGACGGGGATAAGCTGCGTCCCGAGTTTGATTCGGGGGACCATTTGCATCCGAATGTAGATGCGTACCGGGAGATGGGTTCTCGATTTCCGGTCCATATATTTGAACGGTAATTCCAAGTCGGCTCTCGTTCATTGTACCCAAGACACTGTGTTTCGATGACTCAACCGTGTTCTTTTGAGTTGTGGAAGCATCCTGCCCTTGAAGAGCAAGACGCGTAGAGCTAGCTAGCTAGTTTCGATGACTCAATGCTCAACCACTGCGATCTCAGGGTGCCCTAACGCAGTTCGATCTGCCTCAGAACTGTCAAGACTCGTTCTAGCGTAGCATCCATCAGCTTGAAAGAGGAGATTCACCAAACTAGGTGTACCCCGGGCTAGCGGAGGTCAGTGGGATATTTTAGCCTATAATATCCGCCTCGTTGCTACCTCAGATGGATAAGTTCCGGGATGGCAGGTACGGCAGTTGGATACTGAGATGTAGCCTGAATGACTTGGCTGTGACGATCTTCGGCATTAGCTCCTTTGAGAAGCGGATGGTACTCTTGTCTCGAGATGATCCACAGATCGACATTGACCCCGTGGGGAGTCGGCTGTTATGGAGACCGTAGCCGTACTCGACAATGCTCTGATCTATACCCCTCACCATCTTTAGCCTAATAGCCCCAATGACACGAGATGGCTGGATATGGACACTTTTTTTTTTTCAGCTAGTCGAATTCTAGTACATAGGACGGAAACTCGCCAATGGCCACCAACTTCCAAGTAATTCAGTCATCCGTGAAACCACCTCCATTATGGTATACCCGGGTTCTCTGCTCGGGCTCTTATTCATAGTCCTCATTACAGACACTCAAGCAACCTCGGTCCCTCGCCAACGCATCAACCTTAACAAAGGATGGCGGTTCTGGCGATCGGTCCCCAATCCAGATGGAGTCGTCTACGACCATCTCCCAAACCAGATCGAAAACGCCACAGTCCTTAAACCTTGGATTCTCCCCTCTGGAAATGAATTTATTACAGACAAGAGTCGTCATCACAAAAGTCCAGACGGAGATCCGGAGATCGACATCCCGTTTGTTCAAAGCACGTACCAAGATGATGACTGGGAGAGCGTCAATCTGCCTCATGACTAGGCGATCAGCGGTCCTTTTTATGAAAGGGAAAACGCTGTCATCAGTGGAGGCATGGGACGTTTGCCTGTTCATGGGGTAGGCTGGTACCGCCGCAAATTAGACATTTCCCGCTCTCTTCGGGGCAAACGAATCCACCTCGACATCGACGGCGCCATGTCTTATGCTATGGTCTGGCTGAATGGGCATCTCGTCGGTGGATGGCCGTATGGGTACAACTCTTTCCGTCTTGACCTTACGCCCTTCATGGAATACGGTGAGAACCAACTGGCTATTCGGCTTGACAACGCCCCAGATTCGTCCAGATGGTATCCTGGTGCTGGCCTTTACAGAAGCGTTTGGCTTACTGTTGGCGATCCGACGCAGATATCTCAGTGGGGGACATACATCACTGCTCGGGATGTCTCCAAAAAGTCCGCAATACTTGATCTTTCCGTTCAGGTTCAGAACAAGGCGGGAAAGAGGAGAGCAATCAGAGTAGAGACGGATATTTTCACATTCGATCCGGAAACTGGAAACCCTGGGAAAAAAGTTGGAACATTCCCATCCAAGACGATTCACCTATCTCCGTCGGATACCACTCGCCTCAACAGTTCCACAACCATCACCAACCCTCGTCTTTGGGGTCCGCCGCCATCTCAGCAGCCCAATCTCTACGTTGCAGTTACCAAGCTCAAGGTCAATGATCGGGTCATCGACGAGTACGAAACTCAATTCGGGATTTGATCTCTGGAATTCAACCCAGACAAAGGCGTCTTCGTCAATGGTGACAAGGTGCCCATCCAAGGCGTCAACCAGCACTCCGACCTAGGCGCTCTAGGCATGGCGTTCAACGTCCGAGCGGCCGAGCGACAGTTGGAAATCCTAAAGGACATGGCCTGCAATTCTATCCACATGTCTCACAACCCACCTGCAGCTGAGCTTCTTGACCTCACAGACAAGATGGGATTATTGGTCATCAACGAGATTTTTGACGCTTGGGAACGCAACAAGAGCGCCGCTGGTTCTCACTTGCTATTTCCCGACTGGCATGAGCCAGACCTCCGAGCCTTCTTAAGATGTGACAGGAATCATGCTTCAATCATCTCGTGGAGCTACGGGAACGAAGTAGGCGAGCAATACACCGCTGAAGAAGGAGCCGCAGTATCAAAGATGCTTCAGGGCATATTAAGGGAAGAAGATTCGGCAAGACCATCATCCGCATCAGAGAACTACGCAACACCCGGCATGCCCTTCCCCCAGGCCCTCGACATTCTCAACATCAACTACCAAGGCGCTGGAATCAGAAACACAGAAGCATACTCCAACCTCCAAGGCACCCATATCCACCCCCTCTACCCCGACTATCACAAAGCGTACCAGGACAAGCTCATCCTCGGCTCCGAGACAGCATCCACACTCAGCTCTCGCGGTGTCCACCTGTTCCCCGTCACAAATTACAGCAGCGCCCCCGTAAACGACACCTCGGGCGGCAACTCGACTCTCCAACAGGTCAGCGCCTACGAGCTCTACTCTGCGCCCTTCGGTTCATCCCCCGACAAGGTCTTTGCAGAGCAGGACCGTAACCCATACGTCGCTGGGGAGTTTGTCTGGACGGGGTTCGACTACATCGGTGAGCCGACGCCTTATTACTCTGCGAGGAGTTCGTACTCTGGCATTGTGGATCTGGCGGGGTTCAAGAAGGATCGGTTCTGGCTGTATCAGACTCGCTGGCGACCTGATGAGCGCATTGCTCACATTCTGCCTCACTGGACTTGGCCTGAGCGCGTGGGCGAGGTGACACCCGTTCATGTATTCTCCGAGGCTGATGAGGCAGAGCTGTTTCTCAATGGCCACTCGCAGGGTCGTCGAACAAGAGATGAGCATGCTTATCGGTTCAGATGGGATGATGTCGTTTATAAGCCTGGGGAGCTGCATGTCGTCACTTTTAGAAACGGGGAGGAATGGGCGAACAATACTGTCACGACTGCACGGAAGCCGTCGAGGTTGAGATTGACGGCGGATCGACGGAACATCAGAGCTGATGGTGAGGATTTGGCATTCATCACCCTTGAAGTGACGGACGACAAAGGACTTATGGCACCACGGGCGAATGACGAGATACGGTTCTCGATCTCCGGTCCAGGGGAGGTCATCGCAACGGACAATGGGAATGCGGCGGACTTCGTGGCTTTTCCATCACATACCAGGAGTGCATTTAACGGCCTTGCTCTTGCTATAGTTCGTCTAAACTCTGGGGCTGCGGGTTCGGTTACTGTTTCTGCCGAGGCGGATGGACTGAAAGGTACCTCTGTTGTTGTTGGGCCAGTCTAGAACAACAAAGGTCTTTTATGACAAAGAGTGACAGGAGACTGAATTCCTAACGTCTTGGTTTGCCATGTCACAGCTGAAAGTGACTCAACATGTGCCCCGACAAGACCTCAAACTGCTCTCTGCGCCACTTGACGCTATCCAAGAAGTCCTCCTCCGGCCCAATCGCGCCAACAATTACGTGCTCCTCCCCAGCAGCAAGGGGAGGCCACACCTTGCCAATGAATTCCCCAACAGGCATGCCCATGGCCCGGCCCCTCTGCGGCGCCAGGTAGTCGTGAAGTTCGGCTTTTCCAATTTTCCAGCAAGCCATGTTCCTGTCAAGTAATTTCAGGCCACTAACTCTGCACAACGGGAGGCCACATCTCGATAATCTTTGTCGAGGATGCCTTGTTCTGACGGCGCAGACAGTCGACGTACGCCGCCAACGCCGCCTTGGACGCTGAGTACGCTGACATGACGACGGCAGGGACGTGCGCGAGGAGCGTCCCCGTGACGATGAGGGCGGACGGCACAGGTTTCTTCTGCAGATGGGGGAGGAACTTGACGGATAGGTCGACGAGCCTGTTGAAGTTGGTGCTCACTTCCTGGTGGAAGTCATCCAGGTCGACCTCTGCAGGTCTGGATAGCCGGACCTGGGTCTGCACTCCGGAGTTGGGGAAGACGCAGTCGAGGTCGGGATAACGATCGACGATCCTGTGTGCATTAGGAAGTTCACTGGAGAAGTAGTAGTGCACTTGGATAGAAGGGTTGCTTACTCCTTTATGAAGCCGTCTTGGCCACGTCCTCTGAACACTGGCGGTTAATGCAGTCGATAGCATCATCATAAGTGGCGTCAAGGGTCTCTGGGAGCTTGGATAGGGCTCGAACCAAAGCCCCTTTCGCTCTTTTAGCCTGCTTGTTTCGTATATGCAGATGGAGTTTCGCCATGAGAAATCTCGACGCTGTCAGCATTTATCCTCGAGCAGCACCAAAGTTTCTTACACAATAAACTTACATGTCCTTAGCCACAGCACTGATTGAGGCGTGCAGTATCTCACGCAATTGTGCGTCATCACTGATGTGCTTCTGAAGATGCTTCGAAGACTGGATCCTGGCGTTTATGTAGGCTGTCAAATTCTCCGAGCTTTCCCGAATTTCCATCTGAATCACGCTGTCCAACTCTGCTTCCTGGAGCGTGATATCCTGTGACATCAATGCAATGTTGACATTGGGGCCTACCTGTTGAAGAATCTCGACGAACTCTTCTCGGGTGTCTGCTGAGCATTCATCTAGCCCATCAACTACAACAAAGACTCTCTGGTAATCCTTAACCTTTTCATTTAGGATCGAACTGAAAGTGTCGAGCACACTCTTCCTTTGCCTGTCCCGAAAGCGTGCTTGCAAGTCTCTGAACATTGACAATTCCGAAGGCTGACATTCTTCGAATTTCCGGATCAGACTGCCCAGAAGGTTTGTAGTCGACTGCTGATGAACTTGTTGGGATTCTTGCTGGTTACAGTACACACACGCAATCCCAGCTTGACCTGCTGCAAAGGCTGGCTGCAAGTGATTGGCAATAACCGATGCGATGATGGTTTTCCCGGCTCCAGGTATGCCTTGGCAGAATAGCGTCTTGGGTTTGTCTTTGATCCAGGCTTGGAACTTTTCCGACTCGAGAATTCAAGATCCTGCGGTACCCTCGTGTATAGCCAGAATAACTGATTGTCTACTCTTGAAGTTCAAGGGCGAAATCCATCGGAGAACCGCTTGTGCTTCCATGTCTTGTCCAAAATCAGTGATCCAAGTATACGGCGTAAGGGTTGGCTGGGAGAGCGTACCATCTTGACGCAGGCGATAGCCTTGGAGGTAGGTCTGGATTCCGTTGATGGTTGTTGAAATGCTGTTAATCTCATTTTGGATCTCGAGGGAAAGCGCTAGATGATCGTTCTGGAGAGCGAGAGTTAAAAGCATCTTCTGGCGTTGCAGACTCCTCAGCAGCGACTCTGCTTGGTTTCTGTGCAATGGCCACTGTAGTGCTTTTGCGAACTGCGTGATTCTTCTACCTGCGGTTGCTTTCTCAAGTTGAATACGAAGTGTCTCCAACAAGTGGTGAACCTGTGCCAACGGCCCGTTGTCGACATTTAGAGCCTCTAACGCCGAGGCCCAGCTGGAGGAGCTTGAGGCTTGTGCGGTTTCCTGAGGTGATGTTAAAACGCCGCGTACAAGAGTGACTACGCAGCCCCTCGCTGAATCAAGAGCGCCGTCCGTATAGTACAGAGCTACAGCACAGAGGACGTAGAAACAAGGCTGGCAACTCCATGCTCAACACGTGTTCGCAGCAGGGATATGCAGGGCACCCAAATGGGCTCCCAACGCGAACGCAATTCATGAAGGATGCCATTAAGCCAAGCGCCGAGGCGTATCACGTGGCCTACGGGGCCAGTTTCAGGCTGTGGTCTGGATTACCCGTCCCGTGAGAATACTGCATCGTGGGACATTATGCCTTATTAATCTCGCGACTGGTTTAGTTAGTGAGAGGATAATATAGGCGAAAAAGCATTAATTAAAAACGCTTAGTAGAATAGATATTAATGTCAGGTTTTAGGGCTTATAAGATTATATAAATAGGAGATATAATATTAAATCTCCTAAGTTATATTTATTATAATTAAGTTTCTAGTATATACTTTATATATAAAAAATACTTCTTATTTATAGTAATAGGGAATTGGCGCCGGGGTCCTAGGAAGTTAGGGAGGGCATATAGACTAAATATTCTTATTATAACCTAAACATACCCAAGGTCACATGCTAAGTATACTCTATAATAACTAGCTAATCCGCGTAGGGACTAACTTATTTACCTTAACTATTATAAGTAAATATATAATATTTACCTTAAGTATAATAGGTATCCTTAACTTACTTACTTAGGCCTTAGTGACTTACTTAGTATGTAAAATATACTTGTTTATACTTTCTTATAAAAAGGCTACCTTAGCTAGTAATATAACTTAGTTATACTTAATACCCTAAAGTATAGTATTAGATAGAATTATATTAATTACTTAGATTATTAATAATACTATTTGTTAATATAAACCTAATATAATTAATTTATCTCTTAAGAAATATATAATTATTATATATTAATAGCTCTTATTAAATAATATATTATATACTCTAAGTAATACTTATTACTATAATATTTAATATTAAAGTATTTTTTATACCTTATAGTAATCCTAGTAATTTAATTAGGTTACTTATTATATTTATATATTATATTTACTCTTATTATATCTTAAAACTTTACTTAGAATTAGGTTAATAAACTTTTTATTAAACTTTTATCTAGGCATTAAAAACATAAAACCCTATCTTATTTATTAAGAAACTCCTAAGTTAAGCTTCTCGCTAACTAACTTTCTATCTAAACCTACTCCATAGAGTAAAGAAGCTCTTATAATTATATTTCTTATTACCGCAAGGTAGCAAAGAATATTAACTCTTCGTCGCATAAAAGGTAAC
This sequence comes from Fusarium falciforme, assembly GCF_026873545.1. NCBI lineage: Eukaryota > Fungi > Ascomycota > Sordariomycetes > Hypocreales > Nectriaceae > Fusarium > Fusarium falciforme. Next base: position 2,646,763 of record NC_070555.1, read on the forward strand.
CATTCTTAATACGCCTAATAAGGTCATCTAGAAGTTACTTCTAATAACTAATAAAGTCTTACTTATTAGGTATAAAAATAACTTAAAGCCTAAGCAAGTAATAACTAAAGAAGACTAAATTAACTCTTTACAGGTCTAATAATAGCTATAAGGCCGCAAAGAGCTTCTTTAGCTCTAGCAGTCTTATAAGGCTAATCTACTTTAGGCAATCTAAGGTAGCTTTAAGTTTCTACCCTAATAAGGTTAATACATCAAGGGGGCAAGCTAATATAGTCCTATATTAATTTACTTCTAGGCTTAGGTTATTTAATAAGAGAATATACCTAGTAATTTAAGTCGCTATATTATACTATACTATTACTAGTAATAATAACTAGCTATTACTAGAGTAGAGAATAGGCCGCTTTTATTATTATTAACTAGCGATATATTCTTAGTGAGATATGGTTTATTAAGGTAAAATATTAAGCTTAGAAGCATCTATAGAGCATATTTAATATTAACTCTTATGTTAAAAGGCATTAAGTATAATAGCTTAATTATATATAAAACTATATTTCTCTTGCTAGGTTGCCTTAATCTACCTTTAGGTATGCTATAAGGTTGAATTACTTTTTAATACCTTATAGTAAGCTATTTATTACTACTTAGTAAGGGAAACTTATAATAATATAAACAGACCTAAATATTTTTATAAATATTAATACTAAAAAAAATATTTTTATTATATAAAAAAATAAAATCTATAAGCTTAACTATAAATATAATTACTATATTAGTTAATTTAATAATATCTTAAATAATATATATAATACTACTAATATTACTTAAGACTACCTTATAGCTATAAAAAGCACTATAAGTAATAAATAGAAATAACTTTAATAAACTATAAAATAATAATAATAATAATACTAATTAATTATTAATAACTAATAGAAATAAATTGCCTAGCTTATATAACTCTAAGAGTAATAAAATAATTTAGCTAGGTAATAAACCTAAGATATTAATAAATATATAATAAATTAGTATAATATTAATATTACTTAATAAGATAATAATAAGATTTTAAAGCTAAAAACCCCTAAAGTTTTTAATAAATAAACCTATTAAATTAAGTCTTTTTTAATATTTATTAGGGTATATTAATAATACTTTATAAATAAGATAAATAATAGTGAAAATAAGGTTTTATATATAAGCTAATATTTTATTAGAAATATATTTACTTAATCTAAACCTAAATTATATAATTAACCTAAAGAAAATACCTTAAAAAAAATATACATAATTTAAAAAAGCTATTTAAAGAAATTTTAGAATTATTAATAAAATCTAATAAGTTATATAAAAGCTTAAAAACTTATAATAAGCTAAGATTACCTTAATTTATATAGCTAAATTTATATAAATTAGTTTATTTTTAAACGAGGGATTAAATACCTTTTAAATTATATTATATACAGGACTTAAGGATAAAATTAAGAATAAACTCTATAAACTAAATAAACTTAATAACCTATAGTATTATATTAATATAGCTATTAAAATTAGTAATTAAGAATTTAATTAATATATAAAGAAATTTAATAAGGGATAAATCTAAGGAAATAAAAATAATATTAATTAATCTAAGAAATAAAAATTAGCCTAAGGAAATACTTCTTATAAGATTAACCTAAGACCTATAAAACTTAGAGTTATTTAGTAAGGATAATAAGATATTAAGTATTATTATAATTATAAAAAGGGATATTAAGATAATAAATATAAAAAAAAGTAATAAAATATTAAGAAAAGATATTATTAAGAAAAGATATTATTAATTAAAGATATAATAGCCTTGTTTAGAAAATACAAAATAATTAAATAGTATTAATTAAAATTATAAATTATAGATAGCTATTTATCTTATTAGAATACTTAAAATAAGATAAAAGAGATAAAATAAAACTAGCGCCTAGCTAAGAGAGATTATTATTTTATATTAATAAGTATATCTTACTAAGATATAAGCTAAAAGTAATTATATAATTTATAATATTATAGGGAAATAGCTTTATAAATTAATTAACCTCTTAAAAGCTAATAAATTATACCTTGTAAACTTAAATATAAAATAACTATTCTTAAAACTTAAAAGAAAATATATCTTAGACATATTTTAAGAATAATTATAAATTATTATTAGTTATTACTTAATACAATTAATATTATAAACTTATTATAGAAAATAATTACTTTAAAGGAACTTATATATAATAATAATTAAATAAAGCTAGGTTATAAAAGTAATCTAAGAATCCATATAAAATATTATAAGAAAATAATTATAAGATCTTTATTAAGAAGAAAACTAACTTATATTATTAAATTATAAAAGACTGAAAAATAGAGGAAATATAGTCTTTAAAGACTATAGGGTAGGTAATGGAGATAGGAGGTGAATAGGCAGTGGAATCAGTCCTTATATAAAGCTGATTGGCTAGGTAGGGAATCATAGAGCAATAAAAGTGGGGCAAATAGGTAATAGAGCTAAAATAGAGAAGACCAGCTTCTGATTGGTGTTCTTATTGTCTGTATTAGTTGAAGATCTAAGGAGCTATCTTTAAGAAAAGGTATATAGCTTATATAGCAAATTGCTCGGAACCTATGGGCCGGATTCGGATAAAAGCTATACCGTCGGATAGCCCTAAATCCGGGCTTTAAAACCCTATTAGTTTTGCTAATAACGGATAACTAAAAGCCGAGTTATGGCATAATAGAAACTAAAACCTATAGGGTTCTAAACTAGGATATTTAAAACCGGATAGGAAATACCCTATAGAAGGAGACGGGTTTAACGGTATTCTCGGGCTTATAATAAAACCCTAAGTCCGAAGTCACGTGACCTTCCTAAAAGGGAAATAAGCCCAGAAAGGGCAGTATTAACACTCCCTTATATCTTGCTTATATAAGCAGCTATTGTTTAGGTAAGTTCTTTATAAAAAATCACATAAGCTAAAGTATAGGGTAGTAAAGTTCTAGGCTTATATCTTATAAGCTTATTTTTCTAGAATTTTATTTATAAAAGACCTTAGAAATAAGGTATTTTACATAAATTAATTTAGATATATAATATATTTAGCTAGCTAAAAAAATAACCTATATTTAAACAAAAGAATATTTATATTTATATATAGTATAAAGAATTGTTTTATATATATATTATAAGAGGTAAAATATAACTATTAAGGCAAAAATAGTAAGGCTATAATAAAAGTATCACGGCCTAAGAAACCTCCAGGCTATGTAACTAGAAGAACCCATATTATTACGCTAATTAGAAATAGATTAAAGGGATCACGCCTTATAGGCTATAATCCCCCCTAATCTAGCAAGTATAATTATAATAGCTTAGGCCCTATAAGCTATCATCTATTATAATCTACCTTATTGCCTCTAAATATATAAAATACCTTTATTATACTTTCTTATATAATAGCTACCTTAGCTATTAATATAACTTAGTTATACTTAATACCTTAAGTATATTACTAAATATAATACCCCTTATTATTTAAGTATAATATAATTAATCTTTTTATTAATATAAACCTAGGATAATTAATTTATCCCTTAAGAATATATATAATTATTATATATTAATAGCTCTTATTTAAAGGATTACTTATATTACCTTAGATAATATTAAATATAATAGGTACTTAGGCTATCCTTATAAATAATTATTAGTAGGTCTTACTTATTAATAACTTATTTATTACGCCTACTTAGGCTACCTTAATTAATAAAGATATAATAGATATAAATAACTTAGATAATAAAGAAAATAAGTTACTCTAGGCCTATATTACCACTATAAGCACTAAAATAAATACATTATATAAGCTTATTAAAAGAATAAGTAAAACCTAGTATACCTAAAATATAATATACTTAGATAATATTTAGAATATTAATAATATAATAGTTATTACTATAAATAGATAAGATATAAGAGAACTCTTAAAGCTAAACCCCTTAGAATTATTTAATAGAATTACCTATAAATTATTAATATTCCTTATTTAACTAAGAATATAAATAAAATATTTTTTAATATAATTTACCTTAAAATCTAATAAGGTCTAATATACTATAGGGAGACTTAAGGGTTATATTGCTATAAAATTTAAGCCTATTATAAGGGAATACCTTATAATGTTAATTAATTAATATTTACCTTATACATATTACCTCTACTTAAACTATAAAGCCTTTAAGGTAATATTTTAATAAGCCTTTAGAACTATTAATAAGAAGGTATAAGCTAAAAGAGAGATTAAAGCGCTCTAATAGACTTAATCTACCTTAGAGTATAAAATAAAATACCTTTAATTTATCTTAAAGCTTAATTAAAATTAAAAACCCTTAATATTTTTATTTTTTCATAAATTTAAAAAAGAGATATATATAAAACTCTAAAAAGAAAAATAACCTAATAACCTTATTAATTATATTAATAAAGTAATTAAGATTAATAACTAATAATTCTTATAAAAAAAACTATAAAGCCCTAGGTTTAATAATAATAAAACTAATAACTCTTATTTTAATATTAACTAAGAAAGAAAAAATTAAAATAATACCTTATATAATATAAGCCCTAGACTTATAGAACTTAGGGTAGCCTAGAAAGATAATAAGAATATTAAATATTATTATTATTATAAGAAAGGCTATAAGGCTAATAAATATTATAAGAAATAATAAGATATTAAGGAGGGATATTATTAATTAAAGCTATAATAAAACCTCTTAGAAGATAAAAAATACTTAAATATAACTAACTAAGATAATAACCCTTAGATAGCTATTTATATTATAAAGATACTTAAAATAATATAAATAAAATATAATAAAACTAGCTTATAGCAAGGAAAAACTACTATACTTTATTAATTTACCTACTTAATAGAAAAATAAGCTATTAATAACTATATAATTAATAATATTATAAAAGAATAACTCTATAAATTAATTAAACCCCTAAAGGTTTATTAATTATACCTTATTAACCTAGAGATATAAAACCCCCTATTAAAACTAAATAATAAGAAGAGAAACCTTATTAATTAATAATAAATAATCACTATTATTTAGCTAAATAGATATTATAAACCTATTAATTATAGCTAATACTCCGCGGGAGTATAAATAGAATAAAAATAAGACGCTATATAAATCTACTAATAATAATATAATTAATATATAATACTTTAAGAAGATAACTATAAAATATTAGTCTATAAAGGGACTAATAAATATTATTAGCTTAATATAGCTACTTAATATATCTAACTAGCTAGGGAATATTAGAATATAAATAATATAGAGGATATCTATATATAGGCGTATTATAAGGAAATAGCTATAAGCCTAAGATAGCCTAAACCCTAATATAACCTATAAGATAACCTATATATAATATCTATATACCTATAATATAAAAAAATCTCTTAGGTATTATATAAAGACTACTACTATAATATATATATTATAAATAAATAATATTATAATTATTTTCTAATTTAATTATCTTAGCCTAATATTAAGCCTTACTTAGCCTATAAAACTTTCTAATATAAAATAAAAACATAATATAAGGGACTTAGTATTACTATATTATAGCTTTACTTAACTAAGAAAGGAGCTATTAACCTAGAATAATAAATTATTATTATAATATAATAAGCTATAATAAAATAACAAAAAGCATCTAATAGAAGCTACCTTAATATAAAAGCTATATTATATTATAAAGAAATATACCTATATTATAAATAATAAATCTTAGTTATTTATAAATAAATAAAATAAATAATAAGAGAAAGATTTAACTTTAAAACCTACTATGGGAATACTATTAATAAGAAATAATATAAAGGTATTTAATTATATCTTAAGAAGGATTATAGGCCTATAGATAAGGTCCTATAGGAATATATTAATTATATTTAAAGAAGAAACCTTAATAAGGTTAACCTAAAAAACCTATAAGTATTAAAATATAATTACTTAAATAATAATAACTAAGTTATAAAACAGAGCTATGAAGAATAAATTAATAGCTAGATAAATAACTATAATTATAAAGCCTATATAAATAATAAATATAAATTTAATTATTATAGCTATATAATATTAAAAAATAAAATAACTTATTTAATATAAGGCAATAAATATATAAATATAGGGAAAGATTACCTTAAAAGGCCCTTTACTTTATAAATAGAGTATATAGGTAATAATACCTAGAATTAAAAGTATAAATTAAGAGAGAATAATTAAATACTTTAATAAATAATAAAGCTAAATAGAATTACTTTAATCTAATAATAATAAATAAACTTAAGTTACTATAGAGGCATAAATAAATACCTTATTTAATTATTAACCTAAAAGAAACCCCTTTTAATTATAATAATAGAGTTATTAACTATAAGATTAATTACCTTAAGGTTTTTATTAAAAGAAAAAACTAAGGGATATTATTTAATATTATACTTAATAAGTATTATAACCTTATGCTTAGGTATTTATAATTATAACGCTATAACCTATACTTAGACTAAAGAATTAACTAAGTATTCTCTTTTAATAATAAAATACCTACTATAATAAGTAATAACTTAAGATATAATATAAGATCTTAAACTTTTACTAAAAATACTAAAGAAAATAAATAGAGGTAAGTATAAGATACCTCTCTACCTAAAAAGATATAATATAAATATTATAATAAATAAAATTAATAAAATTAATAAATAATTATATATATTATAAAATAATTTTATTAATTGAAAAAAAACCTTAAGTAAGTTAAAAAACTATTAGAAAAAAAATAACTTAAAAATATTATATTATAATACCATATTTATAAAAAGCTCTTTATAAATAAACTTAAAATAAGCTTATTAAAATATATATATTATAACCTAGAGATTAAGTTTATTAATAAGAAATAACCTAACTTTAATATACTTTATTTACTTAATAAAATATAATTATTAATATTAAAGAAATATAATAAAGATATATTATAAAAAGGATATATTAAAAAAAGTAAGTTATTTATTAAATATATAACAATCGTATATATTCCTAAGGGATAAACCGGTTATGCTAGGTTTATATTAGCAGATAGAGTAATCACGCTATACTTAAATAATAGGGGGTATTACGTCTAGTAATATACTTAAAGGTATTAAGTATAACTAGGTTATATTAATAGCTAAGGTAGCTATTATATAAGAGAGTATATATAAATATGTTTTATATACTTAGGCTTCTTTAAGTAAAGCTAATTATAAGTAGGGGCGATATTATTCTAGGACCGATATAGTCTAAGAATAATATTAGTCCTTAGTCTATTAGTCTTATTATAATTAATAGTCTAATACTTAGGATTTATAGGAAATATATAATATAATAGCGAGGGTTATAATATAATATTTCCCCTCTATTAGGTCTTATCCTTAAGACCTATATACCCTTATCTTCTTAGTTTTATTCTTAGTGCGTCTTAACTTAGACCTTTTATTATTATATCGCATAATATCTAACTATATTTCTAAATAGTCTTCCTATAAGAATAAGAAAATTAATATATTTACCCTCTCTATTGAGTTTATTAATAAAAAGGCTAATATACCTTATATTTATTACTTCTATTTAGGCAAAAAGTGCCTAATATCTATAGATTCTACTTATTATAATAAGTATATCTATAGTAAAAAGTCTTATAATAGTACTTATATAATATTATCTTATAAGTCTAACCTTTTGCGTTTTTATCTTAATCCTTATTTCTAATATTATCTTATAGTTACTAGTTTAATAAAGCAAGAGAGGAAATTAGAGATAAATAAGGGTAAGGCTAGTAATGATTTATTAAGGCTTTATAAGAAGATAGCTATATTATAGTCTTACCTAGTAGCTACTGCGGGCTATTTATTGCGTATTTATAAGATCTAGGCCTAGGTAAAAGAAAGGTATTTAAAGGCTACTTATCAGGGTCTCTAAGAGGTAAAGTAATAAGATAGTATTTTATCTATATTAGATGCTTATAAGGGTATTATTATTTATAATCTCTAAGTTAATTATATCCCTAATAATATTAATTAGGTATCTTTTAGCCTAGGCGATAATTTTCTTAATACTTTACCTTTATTTAATCCTAGTATTATTAATAGAAGTTCTCTAGAAGGTATTATATATTAATAAGATATTTTAGTAATTCTTATATATTTTTAGTATCTAAGTAGTCTTTTTATTTAATAAAATATATTATTTTATTATTAATTTTATTTATATTAAAAATAGCTTTTATAATATATTTTTCTAGGCTATTAATTTTAGTTTCTAGTTTATTTCTTATTTTAATTTAAATAGTATTTTCTATTAATTTAAGTAATAAAATATAAATAATTAAATAGAGCTTAACTTTTAGTAATAAATCTAATTTATAATTATTTTCTAAGATTTTTTATTTAATTTTATATAATCTAATATATTTATAATTAAGTTTTTTATTTTATTATTTTATTTTAATATTTTTTATTATAAAGTAAATTATATATCTCTCTAAGAAGATTAGTCCCTTAATTCTTTTTTTATTAGCATAGTTTATTATCTTATTTTTAATAAATTTAAGTTTTATTTTTATTTCTTTATATAGGTTTTTTAGTTAATTATTCATAAGAATTACTTTAAGGTTAATAATTATATCTCTTATTTATTAATAGGTATCTAAGATAAATCTAAAATTAATATAAGCTAGTATAATTTTTATGCTTTTATTTATTACTATATTATAGGCTAGCTATATAGCTAGTAACTTCTTAGCCTAATTAGTTTATTTATAATTAATATAGTATTAGAGATATTATTTTAGTATTTAATTTATATATTTTATTTGCCTATTTATCTCCTTATAGTATATAATAAAGAGTTTATAGTTAATTCTTAAATATCTTATAAGGCTTTACTAGAATTTTAAAGTAAATAGTAGTTCTTAATTTATAATAATTTTAAGTAATATATTATATATCTTAGTAATATAAAAATAAAAAAGGTAAATAAATTCTTTTATTATTATTAATTCTCTATAGGGTATAAAATAAGAAAATTTTATAAGTCTATCTATAATAATAAGAATACTATTATAGAAGTTTCCTATAGCTAGTTTTTCTAATAGGGGTAGTTTTATAATAAAGTCTATAGTAATTAAGTCTTATAGTTATTATATAACTAGAAGTAATTATAGTTTTTTATAGGGTTTATAGCATTATATCTTAGTTTTTATATAAAAGTTATATTATTTAATAATTATTGCGACTATTTTCTTTATCTTAGGAAAGGTAAATATTATCTTAATTTATTCTAGGGTTTTATTAATTCCTTAATATCTATATAGCAGGTAGCTATATATTTTATATATAAATTCATAGTATAGTTTATCTAGGACTTATTATTTATTAGCTTTTTTATTATCTAAAAGCTATTTATTATATTACTAGATCTATTCTAGGAGTAAATTACCTTATTCTATTATATAAGTAGCTGCGTTAATTTAATAAGGTATCCCTATGACTCTATCTTATTTAAAGATTAGTAGTCTTTGCCTTAATAGTTAGTAGTATTTTTTATATTAGTATATCTTTCCTTATATCCTACTTTTAAGGTTATAGTTATTATAGTATTATTATATAGCTTAAGTTGTTTCTTCTAGGTTACTATAGTATATAACTTAGTAATAGTAATAGTTAAAGATAGGTTAAAGTGCTTTATTAGGAATAGAGATCTTCCCTTTATAGGTCTAAACTTTATTACTTTATTATTAGTATCCTAATATATAATTAATAAAGTCTATAATTAGTTATTTATATTTTTTAATAAGTATAAGGTATTCTAATAAGGGTATTAGTTTTTATATTTACTTAATAAACTTTTACTTAAGGTATTTTTTTATAGTAAACTATAATAATTATTCTTTAGCTTTAATCTTTTTAATATCTAGATTAAGTTATTAGCTAATAGTATTAGCTTAGCTATTTTTTATCCCTTTAATATAGATAATAATATAATTAAATTCTAAAAGGTATTTAGCGTATTATAATTATTATTTATTAAGTTCTTAGGTTTTTTTAAAGTAAGTAATATTTTTATAATCTATATATACCTTAATTTAATACTTACTTTTAAGGAGGTAATATTAAAATTCCTTAAAAGTATTAATAATTATAAGGAATTCTTTATTATAAATAAGATAATTAAGTTTTACTTTATATAGCTTATAAAAGTAAAATATAATAAAATATAAAAGTCTTTTATTATTTTATTACTTAATCTAGGCTCTTAGTATAAAGTTAGAGGTATTTATTTTAAGTTTTATTAATTAGGATAAATTAAATATCTTAAGTATTAGTTTACTTAGGATAAGTTCCTTAATTATATAAAAGGCTTTTTATGCCTAGTTCTTAAATATAAATATTTTATTTTTTTTTATAAGATTAATTAATAATATTATAATCTTTTTAAATTATTTAAGGAATTTATAGTAATAATTAATAAAACTAAAAAAGGCTTATATTTCCTTAATATTAGTTAGTTCTTTCTAGTCCTTAATTACTAAGACCTTCTTAGGGTTTATATATATCTTATTATAAGAAATAATATATCTAAGAAATTTTACCTCTAAGGCATAAAACTTATTTTTCTTAGGTTTTATTAATAAATTAGTATCTTATAATATTTATAATACCTTATAAATATATTTTATATATTCTTTTTTTATTTTAAAGAAAATAAGGATATTATCTAAGTAATATATAATAAATATATCTAGGTATTTTTATAGTATATTATTAATTATTTATTAAAATATAATAGGTATATTAATAAGTCTAAAAGGTATAATAAGGTATTCAAATAGTTTATACTTAGTATAAAAAGTGGTTTTTTATTTATATCTTTTTTTAATTTAAATAAGATTATAGGCTCCTTTAAGGTTAAGCGCTATAAAATACTTTATTTTAAGTAATTAATCCTTTAGCTTATTAATAAGGGGCAGCGATATATAATCTTTAATTATAATAGTATTAAATATCTTAAAGTTAATATAAAGGTAGAGCTTTTTATTCTTTTTTGGGATAAATATAATAGGGTATTTAATAAATAATTTACTTTCCCTAATATATTCTTTTTATAATATTTCTTTAATATATTTCTTTAATATATTTCTTTAATATTAATAGTTATATTATATTAAGTAAGTAAAGTTTATTAAAGCTAGGTTATTTCTTATTAATAAATTTAATTTCTAAATTATAATATATATATAATAATAGGCCTATTTTAAGTTTTTCTATAAAGAGTTTTTTATAGATCTAATATTAAAATAAGATATTCTTAAGTTATTTATCTTTTAGTATCTTCTTAATTTACTTATAGTTCTTTTTTAATTAATAGAATTATTATATAATATATATAATTATTTATTAGTTTTATTATTTTTATTTATTATAGTATTTATATTATATCCCTTTAGGTAAAAAGGTATCTTATATTTATCTTTACTTAATTTCTTTAATATCCTTAGTAGAAATTTAAGATCTTATATTATTTCCTAAGTTATTATTTATTATAAAGGGTATTTTATTCTTAAAAGAAAATACCTAGCTAATTCTCTAGTTAAAATATAGGTTAAATTAGCATAACTATAGGTATCTAAGTATTAGGTTATAGCCTTTTATAGGTATAATATTAAATAAGATTCCTTAATTCTTTTCTTTAATAAAAACTTTAAAGTAATTAATCTCGCTATTAATAACTCTATTATTATAATTAAATTATTTCCCTTTAAGGTTAATTATTATATAGGGCTTTGCCTTATACCTTTATAGTAGCTTAAGCTTATTTATTATCCTTAGGTTAAATAGATTCTACTTAGCTCTATTATTTATTAAAGCGCATAGCTATTTTCTCTTAATTTATATTAGTATTTTAAAGTATCTTAGGTTAATACCTTTTTTTATAATATATAGGGCCCTTTATAGTATTATTAGCTATTCTTCTACCTATAGCCCTTTTATAAGTAGGTTTCCTAGTTTTTTAATAATATATAGCTAATATGGTTATACTTATAGTTATTATTATTATATGCTTTATAGTTATGCGTATTATCTTAGCTATATAGCTAGTCCTAGTATTATTATTTTTATTCTTATCTTAGGTCTTTTTTATCTTCTAACTAGGTTATTAGTTATTAATCTTCTAGTTTTTCTTATTCCTCTTAGCTAACTCGCTTTTATTAGTCCTTAACCTTATAAATAATTTATTTATGCTTTTAGATAGCTCTATATAGTTCTTTCTTATACTTAGCGTATATAATACTAATAGCGTTATATTAATAAAATACCTAGTATCCTTTTATTTTATATTATATATAGGGTTTATTATTAGGTTATACTAATAAGGCAATAAAGAAATAATCTTACTTTTATTTTTCTTTTTAATATTTTTCGCACTAATAGTATTAATAGGATATCTATAAGATACTTAAGTATTTCCTATATATTAGGTATATTTATATGTTATTTTATAGATTAAAGGGTATTTCTTAATATTACGGGTTTTTAGCTAATTCCCTATAGTAGGCTTTAATATAGATTTCTTACTTATATATAATATCTATATATTCTCGTGCTATTTAGATATACCTTTCCTATAGGTTATTTTAGTATTAGTTACTATTCTTATTATATAGCTATAAGTAGTTTTTTTTTATCTATAGTTCTTTATTACTTTTTTAGCGCTTTTATTATTAAGAGTATTTTTTATATAGTTCTTTTTATAATTTCTAGGTATCCTATTTAAACTTAGTTTAGTTTATATTACTATTACTTACTTTAGTAATTTAATTATTATATAGTAGTCTATTATATTAGTTTACTTTTTATTATTTATAGATTTTATTATATTCTTATAATGCCTTAACCTAATATTAGGGGCATAGGGTATAGTTATATTATATAAGATCGTCTTATCTATAATCTCTTTAATAAATTATAGTAGGTATTAAAACTTATTCCTTCTTTTTATATCCTATGACTTACTTCTTATAGGGGAAGCCTTTTATAGTGGCTTCCTAGAAATTAGTTTATTTATTTATTATTAGAAGTACTTATTACTTTTACCTTATTAGTATTATTTCTTTCTTTTATTTAAGTTTCTTAGTTATTATAATAATAACCCTTTTGCTATTTATTATATCTAATATAAGGTTTCTTTATTTTATTAATTCTAAGAGTAATTATTATTATATATCTTAGGTTTTCTTTAGTTATTTCCTTATTTATCTTACTTAATTATAAGCTACTTTAATATCTAGTTTATATTTATATTTATTTTTATCTCTTTTTATTAATATATTATAGCTACTTTATAATATTATAATAAGTTTAATTATTTAAATTATAGTCTAGGGTTTTTTATCTTCTTATTAGACTTATTATATTATATTTATATATTTCTTACCTTCTAGGAGGGATTATTATTAATTTAATTAATAATATCTCTCCTTAATATCTTACTATTTCTTATAATAAACCTTCTTAATATAGTTTATTTTATAGTAGTATTAGTATTCTAGGCCATAGTAATCCTATTTGCCCTTTTATATAGCTCTAAGTATTATAGGGCTAGCTTTAGTGCTATAAGAGGTATTATTACTCCTTTTCTTACCTTAATTAGCATTAAACCATAGGTTATTAGCCTTATTATTACTAAACTTAGGGTTTTATAGTTTCTTTTATAAGAACTATTAATTATTAATCTTTATTGCTTTATTAATATAATTAATAAGGTTATTAAGTTAATTTTCCTTATAAAGTTTTACTTAGACCTTCTTCTTAAGTCTATTAAAGAAAAAGGATATTAAGGGTTCTTAGTCTTAATTAAGCTTTAAGGCGAGTTAGAGATATTTTATTTTATATTCTAAGACTAAGTAGGTTTATCTAAGCGCCTTAATTTCTCTTTTAGCTTATACCTTTTTATTAATTATTTTAAATATTTATTAGAGTATAGCCTTAAAGGTCTTAAAGCTAGAGTAGAGGTTAATAGTCTTAGGTAAGAGTTTAATAAATAAGGTAATAAGATACTTCTTTATAATAAGTTTAAATTAGGCTATAGCATACTTAGTAAGTTATCCTATAGTATATTAGACCTTATTAGATATTAGGTAAAATTATATTAAGTAGTAGGTTATAAAAGCTTATAGCTATATAAGGAAAGTAAGTAGCTTATAGGTAGTCTTATTAAACTTCTCCGGGGGGTCTAACTTTAAGATTTCTCTTATATCTTTGCCTCTTATAGTAGTAATTATTATATTATTAACTTCTTAGATATTATTTATATATTAGGCATTCTATATTTACTATATTTCGCCTATTCTCTTAATTAGATTATATATATTATTTATTTTAGCGCTTATAGTAATAATCTAAGCTTAAAGCTATTTAACTTCTTTATTATTAGAGTTATTTATATTATTTATATCTTTATCTTAGTTAATTAGGGCTAGTATAGTAAGTAAGTAGTTAGTAAATAAGACTTATTAATAATTATTTATAGGAGTTACCTAGGTAGTTATTATATTTAATATTATTTAAGGTAATATAAATAATTTATTAAATAAGAGCTATTAATATATAATAATTATATATATTCTTAAGAGATAAACTAATTATATTAGGTTTATATTAGTAAATAAAGTAATCGCGCTATACTTAAATAATAGGGGGTATTATATCTAGTAATATACTTAAAGGTATTAAGTATAACTAGGTTATATTAATAGCTAAGGTAGCTATTATATAGTAGAGTATATATAAGTATATTTTATATACTTAGGCTTTTTTAAGTAAAGCTAATCATAAGTAGGCGTAATATTATTCTAGGACTAACGCGGTCTAGGAATAATATTAGTCCTTAGTCTATTAGTCTTATTATGATTAGTGGTTTAATACTTGGGATTTATGGGGAATATATAATATAACCGCGAGGGTTATAATAAGATACCTTATTATATTTATTTTAAAGAAAAATAAAAAGCTTAGATTTTATATTAACTTTAAAATACTTAATATTATTATAATTTAGAATTATATATTATTATCTCTTATTAATAAATTAAAGAATTAATTATTTAAAATAAAATATTTTATAGCCCTTAAGCTTAAAAAAGTCTATAATTTAATTTAAATTAATATAAGAAATAAATAAAAAACTACTTTTTATACTAAGTAGAAACTATTTAAATACCTTATTATGCCTTTTAAACTTATTAATATACCTATTATATTTTAATAAATAATTAATAATATATTATAAGAATATCTAGATATATTTATTATATATTACTTAGATAATATCTTTATTTTCTTTAAAATAAAAAAGAAATATATAAAATATATCTATAAGGTATTATAAATACTATAAAATACTAAGTTATTAATAAAACCTAAGAAAAATAAATTCTATACCTTAAAAATAAAATTCCTTAGATATATTATCTCTTATAATAAGATATATATAAACTCTAAGAAAGTCTTAGTAATTAAAGATTAAAAAAAACTAATTAATATTAAAAAAATATAAGCCTTTCTTAGGTTTATTAATTCTTATTATAAATTCTTTAAAGTTTTTAATAAAATAATAATACCTTTTATAAAACTTATAAAAAAAGATAAAACTTTTATATTTAGGAATAAAGCTAAGAAAGTATTTAATTAAATTAAAGAACTTATTCTAAGTAAACTAATACTTAAGATATTTAATTTATCTTAATAAATTACACTTAAAATATATACCTTAGATTTTATATTAGGTGCCTAGATTAAATAATAAGATAATAAAAGACTCTTATATCTAATAGTATTTTACTCTTATAAGCTATATAAAATAAAGCTTAATTACTTTATTTATTATAAAAAATTCCTTATAATTATTAATACTTTTAAAGAATTTTAATATTACTTCCTTAAAAATAAATATTATATTAAGGTATATATAGAGTAAAAAAATATTACTTATTTTATAAAAATATAAAAACTTAATAAATAATAACTATAATATATTAAATACCTTTTAGAATTTAATTATATTATTATTTATATTAAAAATATAAAAAATAATAAAGTAAATATTATTAGCTAATAATTTAACTTAAATATTAAAAAACTTAAAGCTAAGAAATAATTTTTATATTTTATATTAAAAAGATACCTTAAATAGAAATTTATTAAGTAAATATAAAAATTAATACCTTTATTAAAGTATCTTATACTTATTAAAAAATATAAATAATTAGTTATATATTTTATTAAGTATATATAAAGATATTAATAATAATATAATAAAGTCTAGTCTTATAAAAGAAAGATCTTTGTCCCTAATAAAATACTTTAAATTATCTTTAATTTTTACTATTATTAAATTAAATATTATAATAATCTAAAAGAAATAACCAAAGCTATATAATAATACTATAATAACTATAACCTTAGAAGTAAAATAAAAAAAAAGATATATTAATATATAAGATATTATAAAAAGATTACTAATATTAAGTAAGATAATAAGCTAATACTCTTATTAGAGTATTTTTAACTTATTAAAAGCTATAAAAAATAAATTATTAATTTTATAGCTTATATATAAAGATATAACTAAAGGGAAGATAAACTCCTTATATTTTATAAGGGAATTACTATCCCTAATAAAATAGTTAAATTAATCTTTAAATATTATTATAACTTATTTCCCTATAATAAAACTTACTAATTAATATTTAAATAAATAAATTATATTTATAAGAATTATTAATTTAAATAAAAAATTAAATAATAGATATAAAATTACGCGAAATATAACCCTAATATTAAACCTATTATTTATAAATAAAAGAAAATTATAAGAATACCTTACTAAATCACTAGAGTAACTTATATAGTAATATAAAGTAACCTACTTCTAAGATAAATCTAATAATATAATATATAACTTTTAGATAATAAAAAAACTAATAAATAATAAGTCTTAGATAAATTATATTATAAACTTATATATAAAATATATAATTACCTATTATATAAATATTAAGGAATTAATAAAACCTTAAAATAAATTAAAATAATATTTATTTTTCTTAATATAAATAAAATTATAATAATAATTATTAAATAATATAACCTTTATATTACGGCCTAGGAAACCTCCCGGCTATGTAACTAAAAGGGACCCATGTTATTATATTAATTAAGAACAGATTAGAATGGATTATGCCCTATAGTCTATGATCCCCTCTAATCTAGCGAGTAGGATTATAATAGCTTAGGCCCTATAGGCTATGATCTATTATGATCTACCTTACTATATAAAGTATATAGAATATACTTATTATATTTTCCTATATAATAGCTACCTTAGCTATTAATATAACTTAGTTATACTTAATACCTTAAGTATATTACTAGATATAACTTATACCCCCTCGTTGCTTAGACTATGCCTAGTACTCTCTGCTAATATAAACCTAGTATAACTAGTTTATCTCTTAGGAAATATATAATTATTATATATTAATAGCTCTTATTTAGTAATATACTATATACTCTAAGTAATATTATTACTATGGCGCCTAATATTAGATCCCCTTTTACCTCTTATAGTAAGCTGCCTATTACCCCCTAATAGGGATAGCCTACGATTAAGCTAGAAGAACCTAATATCCTAATAGATATAGATAATAATAATAAGGAGTATATTATCCTAGCCTTATATAAGGATAAAGTCTAAAAACTTAGAAATAAATATAACTATTTAACTACTTAGTATAATAACCTCCTAGATAATATATATAATAATATTAGGATTACTTAGGAATAACTTATAAGTATAAAAGTATTTATAAATAATATATAGGAATACTTTTATTAAGCTATAAAATAATAATAATAATAATATTAGTAAATAATTAATAAATAATAGAACTAAATTAATTAACTTATTATACTCTAAGCCTAATAAAATAACCTAGCATAATAATAAGTTTATAATCTTAGTAGCCTAATATTTAAATATAATACTACTAATATTACCTATAAAGATATTAGTAAGATTATTAAGCCTAAGGACCTAGAGCTATTTAATAGATAAGCTATCTATATTAGGATATTTTTTATATCCCTTAGGGCATATTAATAGTATTTCCTTATTAGGATAGCTAATATAGAAAATAAGGTCTTATATACTAGTAGATGCCTTATAGGTAATATATTTACTTAGTTTAAACCTAAGCTATATGATTTTCTTAGAGATAAACCTATTAAAGAAATATAACTCTTTTTTATTAAATATAAAAACTTTAGAAATATAATTAGGTATAACTTTAAAATTATTAATAAAGAATAATAAGCTATATAGAAACTTAAGAACTTATAATAAATAAGGGCTACTTTAACCTATATAGCTAAGTTTATATAGATTACCTTATTCCTTAACTAAGAAATAAGCGCTTTTTAAATTATATTTTATAAAAGACTTAAGGATAAGTTTAAGGATAAACTCTATAAAATAAAAAAACCTAATAACCTTTAAGATTATATTAATATAGCTATTAAGATTAATAACTAATAGTTTAAATAATATATAGAGAAATCTAATAAGGGATAAATCTAAGGTAATAAAAATAATATTAATTAGTTTTAAAAAAAGAAATAAGCTAAGGGTAATATATCTTATAGGACTTATATAAGACCTATAGAACTTAGAGTAACCTAAAAGGATAATAAAGATATTAAATATTATTATTATTATAAGAAGGGCTATAAGGCTAATAAATATTAAAAGAAATAATAAGATATTAAAAAAGGATATTATTAATTAAAGCTATAATAAAACCTCTTAGAAGGTAAGAAATATTTAAATATAACTAATTAGGATAATAACCCCTAGATAGCTATTTATATTACTAAAATACTAGAAATAGCGCAGAAAAGATATAATAAAATAAGACTTTAACCTAGAGAAGTTATTATGCCCTACTAAGCCGCCTACCTAATAGAGGAATAAGCTATTAGTAACTATATAGTTAATAATATTATAAAGAAATAACTCTATAAACTAATTAAACCCCTAAAGGTCTACTAGTTATACCTTATTAACCTAGATATATAGAACCCTTTATTAGAATTAGATAATAAAAAGGAAAACCTTATTAATAAATAATAAATAATCGCTATTACTTAGCTAAATAGATATTATAAACTTATTAACTATAGTTAGTATTTCGCGGGAGTATAAATATAATAGGAATAAAATGCTATATAAATCTATAGATAATAGCATAGCTAATATATAGTATTCTAGGAAGATAACTATAAGGTATTAGTCCGCGAAGGGATTAATAAATATTATTAGCTTAGTATAGCTACTTAATATATCTAACTAGCTAGAG
Organism: Fusarium falciforme; assembly: GCF_026873545.1. Classification (NCBI taxonomy): domain Eukaryota; kingdom Fungi; phylum Ascomycota; class Sordariomycetes; order Hypocreales; family Nectriaceae; genus Fusarium; species Fusarium falciforme. Next base: position 2,666,327 of record NC_070555.1, read on the forward strand.
AATAATAAAATATAAATAATATAGAGGATATCTATATATAGGTATACTATAAGGAAGTAATATTAAACCTAAGATAGCTTAAACTTTATTATAACCTATAGGATAATTTATATATAATATCTATATACTTATAATATAAAGAAATCTCTTAGGTATTATATAAAGACTATTATTATAGTATATATATTATAAATAAATAATAAAATAATTATTTTTTAATCTAATTACCTTAACCTAATATTAAACCCTATTTAGCCTATAAAACCTTTTAATATAAGGTAAAAGAATAATATAAAGGACTTAGTATTACTATGCTATGCTTTTACCCCTTAAAGGAAAAAGCTATTAGCTTAGAGTAATAGATTATTATTACTATATGGCGAATTATAATAAAGCAAGGGAAAGCACTAGATAGGAGTTATCCTAATACGGAAGTAACCCTCTGCTATGAAGAAATATACCTATAATATAGATAATAGGTACTAGCCATATATAACTAGCTAGAATATATAGCAAAGAAAGGATTTAATTTCCTAACCTATTAAGGAAATGCTATTAATAAGGAATAGTATAAAGGTATTTAATTATACCTTAGAAAAGACTATAGACCTATAGATAAGGTCTTATAAGAATATACTAAATATATCTAATATAGAGACCTTAATAAGGTTTACTTAGAAACCTAATAGCTAGATTATAACTATAATAATAATAAGGCTATAAAATAAAGTTATTAGAAATAGATTAATAGCTAAGTAGATAACTATAACTATAAAGCCTATGCGAATAGTAAATATAAGTTTAATTATTTTAGCTATATAATATTAAAAAACTAAATAGCTTATTTAATATAAGGTAATATATAGATAAATAAGGATAAGAATTGCCTTAGAAGGCCCTTTACTTTATAAACAAAGTATATAAGTAATATTACTTAGAACTAAAAGTATAAGTTAAGGGAGAATAATTAAATACTTTAGTAAATAATAGAGCTAAATAGAATTATTTTAACCTAATAATAGTAAATAAGCTTAAGCTACTATAGAGGTATAAATAAATACCTTATTTAGTTATTAACCTAAAAAGAACCCCTTTTAATTATAATAATAATATTATTAATAGTAAGATTAATTACCTTAAAGTTTTTATTAAAGGAAAGAACTAAGGGATATTATTTAATATTATATTAAATAAGTAATATAACCTTATATTTAAGTACTTATAGTTATATGAATTTAACTTATATTTTAATTAGAGAACTAGCTAGGTATTTTTTTTTAATAATAAGATACCCTTTATATTAGATAATAACTTAGATATAAGATTTTAAATTTCTATTAGAGATACTAAAGAAGTTAGGTAGAGGTAAATATAAGATATTTCTTTACCTAAAGGGATATAATATAAATACTATAATAAATAGAAATAATAAAACTAATAAATAATTATATATATTATATAATAATTTTATAGATTAAAAAAAAACCTTAAGTAAGCTAAGAAGATATTAAAAAAAGAATAACTTAAGAATATCTTATTATAATATTATATCTATAAGAAACTGTTTATAAAAGAACTTAAAATAAATTTACTTAAATATATATACTATAACCTTAAAATTAAGTTTATTAATAAAAAGTAACCTAGCTTTAATAAATTTTATTTACTTAATAAAGTATAATTATTAGTATTAAAGAAATATATTAAAGATATATTATAAAAAGGATATATTAAAGAAAGTAAGTTATTTATTAGATACCTTATTATATTTATCTTAAAAAAGAATAAAAAGCTTTAACTCTATATTAACTTTAAAATACTTAATATTATTATAGTTAGAGATTATATATCGCTACCCCTTATTAGTAAGTTAAAGGATTAACTTTTTAGGATAAAATACTTTATAATACTTAACCTTAAAGAAGCCTATAATCTTATTTAAATTAAAAAAAGATATAAATAAAAAACTACTTTTTATATTAAATATAGACTATTTAAATACTTAGTTATGCCTTTTAGACTTATTAATATATTTATTATATTTTAATAAATAATTAATAATATATTATAAGAATATCTAAATATATTTATTATATATTACTTAGATAATATCTTTATTTTCTTTAAAATAAAAAAAGAATATATAGAATATATCTATAAGGTATTATATATACTATAGGATACTAAGTTATTAATAAAACCTAAGAAGAGTAAATTTTATGCCTTAGAAGTAGAATTCCTTAGATATATTATCTTATATAATAAGATATATATAAACCCTAAGAAGGTCTTAGTAGTTAGGGATTAAAAAAAATTAATAAATATTAAGGAAGTATAAGCCTTTCTTAGCTTTACTAATTACTATTATAAATTCTTTTAATAATTTAGAAAAATTACTATATTATTAATTAACCTTATAAAGAAAAATAAAATATTTATATTTAGGGATAAAGTAAGAAAAGCCTTTAATATAATTAAGGAACTTATCTTAAGTAAACTAATACTTAGAATATTTAACTTATCTTAATAGATTAAACTTAAAATAAATACCTTAGACTTTATATTAGGCGCCTAGATTAGATAATAAAATAATAAAGGATTTTTATACCTTATTATATTTTATTTTTATAAGTTATATAAAGTAAAACTTAATTATTTTATTTATAATAAAGAATTCCTCGCAATAGTTAATACCTTTAAGGAATTTTAATATTATCTCCTTAGAAGTAAATACTAGATTAAGGTATATATAAATTATAAGAATATTATTTACTTTATAAAAACCTAAGAACTTAGTAAATAATAACTATAATATACTAAATATCTTTTAGAATTTAATTATATTATTATTTATATTAAAGGAATAAAAAATAATAAAGTAGATATTATTAGCTAATAACTTAACCTAGATATTAGAAAAATTAAAGTAAAAAAATAGCTCTTATAGTTTATATAAGAAGGATACTTAAAGTAATAAATAATTACTTATATTAAGTAATAAATACTATTATATTACTTAATAGATAAATAAAAGGATAAGATTATTACTAATAATACCCCTAGAAAACTTAGGAGACTTATAATTAGATAAGTAGATTAAGTAGGAAGCTAGTAAGAAATAATTATATACTAGAAATATATCTTTATATCTTAGAAATATATAAAAGAATTTATTAAATATTACTATTAGATAGTAAAATATAATAAAAAACTTAATAATAGAGATTTCTAAGAAATAATATATTAATATTTTTATTAGGAAAATCTTAATATAAAACCTAAAAGCTATTTTAATTATAAAATATATTATAATAATATATAGCTAGGAGATAAGGACTTATTAAAATTATATAAATATAACTAAGTTATAGGGATATTTTATATTATTATTAGAAATACTTATATAATAAAATAAGGTAATTTACTCCTAAAATAGATCTAAGAATATAATATATAACTCTTAGATAATAAGAAAACTAATAAATAATAAGTCTTAGATAAACTATGCTATAAACTTATACGCGAAATATATAGTTACTTATTATATAGATACTAAGGAATTAATAAAACCCTAGAGTAAATTAAAATAATATTTATATTTCTTAATATAAAGAAAATAGTTATAATAGTTATTAAATAATATAACTTTTATATAAAAACTAAGATATAATACTATAAACCCTATAGAGAATTATAATTACTCCTAGTTATATAATAGCTATAGGACTTAATTATTATAAACTTTATTATAAAACTACCCTTATTAGAAAAACTAGCTATAAGAAACTTCTATAATAATATTCTTATTATTATAAATAGACTTATAAAAATTTTTTATTTTATACCCTATAGAGAATTAATAATAGCTAAAGAATTTACTTATATTTTTTACTTTTATATTACTAAAATATATAATATATTACTTAAAATTATTATAAATTAAGGATTATTATTTACTTTAAAATTCTAATAAAGCCTTATAGGATACTTAGGAATTAATTATAAACTCTTTATAGCTTATTATAAGGAGATAAATAAGTAAACTAAATATATAAACTAAATACTAGAATAATACCTTTAATGCTATATTAACTATAAATAAACTAATTAGGTTAAGAAGTTATTAACTATATAATTAGCCTATAATATAGTAATAAATAAAAGCATAAAGATTATATTAGCTTATACTAACTTTAGGTTTATATTAAATATTTATTAATAAATAAGAGATATAATTATTAACCCTAAAGTAATCCTTATTAGTAATTAATTAAAGAACCTATATAAAGAAATATAAATAGAACTTAAATTTATTAGAAATAAAATAATAAAATATATTAATAAGAAAAGAATTAAGGGATTAATCTTCTTAGAGGGAAATATAATTTATTTTATAATAAAAAATATTAAAATAAAATAATAAAATAAAAAACTTAACCATAAGTATATTAAACCTTATAAAATTAAGTAAAAAATCTTAAAATATAATTATAAATTAGACTTATTACCTAAGGTTAAGCTTTATTTAATTTTTTATATTTTATTACTTAAATTAATAAAAAAAACTATCTAAGTTAAAACTAATAATAAATTAGAAATAAAAGTTAATAAGCTAGAAAAATATATTATAAAAGCTATTCTTAATATAAATAAAATTAATAATAAAATAATATATTTTATTAAATAAAAGGATTACCTTAATTCTAAAAATATATAAAAACCCCTAAAATACCTTATTAATATATAATGCCTTCTAAAGGGCTTTTATTAATAATATTAAAAGGGGAAATAAACTTAAGGCTAATAGCACTCTAGTTAATAATATTTATAGCACCTATAGACTACGCGGCGATTATAGCCTCTAACTTTGCCTTCTTAGTTACCTTTAATTTATCTAAAGAGCAAAGTCCCTAGATAGCTATCTTAATACCCTTAGTATATAATTAGCATTTTTAATAATAAAGCTAGGTTAGATAAGCTAAAACTTTATTTATCCTCGCTTAAGCCTTTTATGCCTCTCACTATAGATATAAAAAGTCCTTTTTAGTATACTCTTCTTTAAAATCTAAATAATTAAACTCCTAGTAGATATAATTTACTTAGAAAATTATTAATAATAAAAACCCTATAAGTATAAATATATAAATAGGCACTAGAGATATTTATTAATATATTATATAAAAGGCTATAATAAGTATATTTTTTATAGTAATCTAACTTCTTAGGTAAGGCTATATAATAAAGGCTATAAGAATAATAAAATAAGTAAGATATAATCTTAAATCTAAAATAATTAATAATATTACTTAGTTTAATAATAGTTAATTACTTCTTAGAAAGAATAAGATAATTAGATATATTAGTAAAAGATTTTTATAGGTTAAAGATTAATATATATATATAAAATAACTAAGGTTATAGATATGGCTTTAAGGATAAGACTAATGGAGGGGAGATATTATATTATGGCCTAAAAAACCTCCCAGCTATATAACTAAAAGGGACCTATATTATTATACTAATTAGGAATAGATTAGAATAGATCACGCCCTATAGTCTATAATCCCCTTTGATTTAGCGAGTAGGATTATAATAGCTTAGGCCCTATAGGCTATGATCTATTATAATCTACCTTACTATATAAAGTATATAAAACGCACTTATTATACTTTCCTATATAATAGCTACCTTAGCTATTAATATAACTTAGTTATACTTAATACCTTAAGTATATTACTAGACGTGACTTATACCCCCTTGTTGCTTAGACTATGCCTAGTACTCTCTGCTAATATAAACCTAGCACGACTGGTTTATCCCTTGGGAAACATATAATTGTTATACTTTATATAAAAACTAAGATATAATACTCTAAACCCTATAAGAAGTTATAGCTACTCCTAGTTATATAATAACTATAGGATTTAATTACTATAGATTTTATTACTAAATTACCCCTATTAGAAAAACTAATTATTAGAAACTCTTATAATAATATTTTTATTATTATAAATATACTTATAAAATTTTCTTATTTTATACCTTATAGAGAAGTAATAATAATTAAAGAATTTACTTATTTTTTTAATATTTATATTATAAAAATATATAATATATTACTTAAAATTATTATAAACTAAGGATTATTATTTATTTTAAAATTTTAATAAAACCTTATAAAATACTTAAGGATTAATTATAAACTCTTTATTATATACTATAAGGAAATAAATTAATAAATAAAATATATAAACTAAATACTAAAATACTACCTTTATTATTATATTAATTATAAATAAACTAACTAAGTTAAGAAATTACTAATTATATAGCTAGCCTATAATATAGTAATAAATAAAAGTATAAAGATTATATTAATTTATATTAATTTTAGATTTAATATATTTCTAATAAGTAAGTAAGCTAGGCAACTAAGTAAGCTACTTTTCTTAACCTTTTATCTAGAAATTATAATATAAATATAATAACTTATTTAATTAATTAAAACTACTTACTATACTTTTCCCTAGATATCTTAATTACTATCTAATAAGTCCTTATATTATATATAGGCTTACCGCAAATACTATAACGCTAAATACCTAGTCTAATTAACCTTCTTTAATTACTACTCTTTAATAATTTAGCTATTATCTATATACTAATATCTATTTAATTAATTACTTATCTTCTTTCTTTTATTATTATTACCCCTCTATTCTATAGTTAGGTCCTTTTTGCCCTCTAGCGCTAATTATATATCTTATTTACCTCTTAAAGATCTTTATTCTTAGTAGCTAATAAGGTAACCTAATATATATTACCTTTATCCCCTTCTTAAGAAACCTTAGGGCTTTAAGAATTAACTCTAGGGAGCTATTTTAGTGCCTTTTAATTTATCTTTTAAGGTATTTAAACTAAGATTAAGCCTTAAATATAATCTTTAGGGTCCTTAATACCTAAGAGGTTAATTAATTAGATACCTCCTTAATTAGCATTAGTATTTATAGCTATATATTAAGCTTTAAAACTATAGTTTCTAGGTTAAGAGAAATAAGCCTAGCCCCTTTAAATAATACTTTAGTATTTCTTTTTATTATAATAGCCTTATATATTATATAGAAGGCTATAAAGAACTTAGTCTTTAAAATATAAATTATAAAGTATTTAATTAGATATTTTATTTCTTAATTATAGACTTACTTTAATATATTAAAGTACTTAATATTAAGGGGCTAAAGTAAATAAAATATATATAGTAATATATAAAGCTAGATAATTTTATTTTCTTTATAATATTTTTTAAATTTAATAAAGTAATAACTTTTATAGCTATTAAGAATTAAGAAATAATAAGAATTAACTAATTAATTAATTATATATTAATTAAAGTATTTAAGCTATTTAAGACTAATATTAGTATTAGTCTAGCTATTTTATATTATTATTATAGCCTAATTACCTAGGAGGTTACTTTCTTAATACTAATTAGCGAGGTAATATTAGCCTATATTAATACTAAATAATAAGATTAATTAGCCTTTTATATTAATTACTTAGATTACTATAATTTATTTTTAATTTCTAAGCTATATTAATTTTAGCTTTAAATATCTTTCTAAGCCTATAATAACTATTTTGCTTATAATTATACCTATAAGAAAGCTAATCTTATTAAAGTTATAAATATCTCTTATATTAATATTATACTTCGCGATTAAATTTGCCATAAGCTAAAATAAATTATAAATAATAATTAGATATTTATACTTAGCTCTCTAGTAATAATATTTTTAAAAAGAATATATTTTAAGCTCTAAGTATTACTTAATAAAGCTTAAAGCCTAATATATATTAATATATTATAGTTAATAAGTAATTAATTAGTTATTTCTTTAATACTATAAAGCTAAGAGGAAAATCCTTATAAATCTAGGATCTATTCCTCTAGATAAAATAGGCGATGTAATTTATTAAGTATATCACATTAAGATTAGATATTAGTCTACCGGCGACGTAAAGTATAATAATTAACTATATAGATTTCTATAGCGCGCTAGATACTTAGTCTTAGGTTATTTTAAAGGGCCTAAAGAGTAAGAAGTATGCTAGCATTATAATTAGACTATAATATATTAGGCGGTTAAGAATTAATTAATTAAATAGAGATAATATAAGTTAAGGGATTTTTAGCTTACTTAGTTGCCTAGCTTACTTGCTTATTATATATATTACTTTAAATACCTATTAATAAACTAAACATATACTTATTAACCTTAAAGTAATCTTTATTAATAATTAGCTATAAAACTTATATAAAGAAATAAAAATAAAACTTAAATTTATTAAAAATAAAATATTAAATTATATTAATAAGAAAAGAATTAAGAAATTAATTTTTATAAGATATATAATTTATTTTATTATAAAGAAATATTAAAATAAATTAATAATATAAAAAACTTAACTATAAATATATTAAATAATATAAAATTAAATAAAAAGTTTTAAAATATAATTATAAATTAAATTTATTATCTAAGGTTAAGCTTTATTTAATCTTTTATATCTTATTATTTAAATTAATAGAAAATATTATTTAAATTAAAATAAATAATAAACTAGAAATAGAGATTAATAAACTAAAAGAATATATTATAAAAGCTATTTTTATTATAAATAAAATTAATAATAAAATAATATATTTTATTAAATAAAAAAATTACCTTAACTCTAAAAGTATATAAGAACCCCTAGAATACCTTATTAATATATAATACCTTTTAAAGGACTTTTATTAATATTATTAAAAAGGGAAATAAACTTAAGGCTAATAATACTCTAGTTAATAATATTTATAGTACCTATAGACTATGCAGCGATTATAGCCTCTAATTCTATCTTCTTAGTTACCTCTAGCTTATCTAAGAAATAAAATCCCTAGATAGCTATCTTAATACCCTTAGTATATAATTAATATTTTTAGCAATAAAGTTAATTTAAATAAGCTAAAACCTTATTTACTTTTACTTAAGCTTTTTATATCTCTTACTATAAATATAAAAAGTCCTTTTTAATATATTCTTTCTTAGAATTTAAATAATTAAACTCTTAGTAAATATAATTTACTTAAGAAATTATTAATAATAAAAAACCCTATAAGTAAGAATATATAAATAAGCACTAGAGATATTTATTAATATATTATATAAAAGGCTATAATAAATATATTTTTTATAGTAATTTAATTTCTTAAGTAAGATTATATAATAAAGGCTATAAAAATAATAAAATAAATAAGATATAGTTTTAAATCTAAAATAATTAATAATATTACTTAATTTAATAATAATTAATTACTTCTTAAAAAAAGAAAAATAAGTAAATATATTAATAAAAGATTTTTTATAGGTTAAAGATTAGTATATATATAGAAAATCACTAAGGTTATAGATATAGCCTTAGGGATAAGACTAATAGAGGGGAGATATTATATTATAGCCTAAGAAACCTCTAGGCTATATAACTAAAAGAACCTATATTATTACGCTAATTAGAAATAGATTAAAGGGATTATACTCTATAGGCTATAATCCCCCTTAATTTAATAAGTAAGATTATAATAGCTTAGACCTTATAAGCTATAATTTATTATAATCTACCTTATTGCCTCTAAGTATATAAAATACCTTTATTATATTTTTTTATATAATAACTACCTTAGCTATTAATATAACTTAATTGTAGTTAATACCTTAAGTATATTATTAGATATAATACCTCTTATTATTTAAGCATAATATAACTAGTCTTTCTACTAATATAAACCTAGCACGACTAGTTTATCCCTTGGGAATATATATAATTATTATAAAAAGGTTACTAAGATTAGATTAAAAAATAAAAAAAAGACTATAACTATAAACTATATATAAATAATAAGTATAAATTTAATTATCTTACTTATATTATAATAGTATTAAAAAACTAAATACTTTATTTAATATATAGTAATATATAAATAACTAAGGGAATATATTACTTTAAAAGGCCTTATATTTTATACTTAATGTATATAAATTATAATATATTAAATTAAAAGTATGAATTAAGAGAAAATAATTAAATACTTTACTATATAATAAAGCTAAGTAAAATTACCTTAACTTAATAATAATAAATAATCTTAAATAACTATAGAGATATAAATAAATATTTTAGTTAAGTATTAATTTAAAAAAAACCCTTTTAATAATAATAATAAATTTATTAATTATATACTTAATTATCTTAAGGTTTTTATTAAAGAGAAAGACTAAGAGATATTATTTAATATTATACTAAATATATAATATAATCTTATACTTAGGTATTTATTAAAAAGTAATTTAACCTTATAATATACCTAAAGATAAATTAAGGTAACCTAGTAAGAGAAATATAATTATAGATATAATTAAGCTATTATATTAACAGCCTTTTAATATAAGAGTAAATATTAAATATACTTTATAAATACTTTTATATTTAATATTTTACCTTGATAAACCCTATCTTATTAAGAATATAGTACTAATTTATAATAAGTAAAGTAATTAACTTATTATATATTTTAATAATAATTAATTATTAATACTAAGAATAATATAATATAAAATAATATTTTAAATTACTGAGTATATTCTTTTATTAAAAACTTAAGCCTAGAAAGATATTAATATAAAACTATATTAATTTACCCCCTTAATATAGTAACCTTATTAAGGTATAAACTTAGAGCTATCTTAGATTACTTAAAGTAAATTAGCTTTATATAAAAGACTAAAAATAAAAGAAATATAGTCTATAAAGACTATAGGGTAGGTAATAGAAATAAAAGGTAAATAAGTAGTAGAATTAGTTTATATAAATAGCTAATTTGCTAGGTAAGGAATTATAATATACTAAACATAAGGTAAATATATCATAAGGTAAAAATAGAGAAGATTAGCTTTTAATTAGTATTTTTATTACTTATATTAAATAAAGATTTAAGGAGTTATTTCTAAGAGAGGGTTTATAGCTTATATAGCTAATACATTAGAATTTATTAGCCTAATTTAGATAAAAGTTATATTATTAGATAGCACTAATTCCGGGCTTTAAAACCCTATTAGTCTTACTAAGAATAGATAACTAGAAGCTAAGTTATAGTATAGGGAGGTTAAAACCCTAAGGGGTTTAAACTAGGATATATAAAACTAAATAGAAAATATCTTGTAGAAAGAAATAGCTTTAATAGCTTTATTAGGCTTTTAATAAAGCCCTAAGTCTAAAGTTATATAACCCTTCCTAAAGGAAAAATATAGCCTAAAAGGGTAATATTATAACTCCTTAATATCTTACTTATCTAAGTATATATAGCTTAGGTAAGTAGGCTATAAACAGCGCCTAATATATACTATAATATAGGAAAGTCCTAGGCTTATAACTAATAAGCTTACTTTTTTAGAACTTTATTTATAAAAGACTTTTATATAATAAAGAACTTTATATCTTATAAGAATATTTAAGCTAAAAAAGCTCTTTATAGCCTTATAGCTATTATTAGATATTTAAAAAGTGAATTCTTTTTTTTTTAGTTATTATTTACCTAGGCTTTAAGTTATTTATAGACTTAATAAGTAAGAATTTATTAATTATTAAAAGTAACTTTTAGATAGTCTTATTAAGTATATTAAAAATAATTACTTTATATATAATAAAGAGTTAATATTTCTTATTACCTTATAATAATAAGAAATATAATTATAAAAGCTTTATTATTTTATAAAATAAGTTTAAATAAAAGGTTAAGAAGTAAAAAGCTTAACTTATAAGTTTCTTAGTAAATAAAATAAAAGTTTAAATAAAAACTTAATAAGAAGTTTATTAACTTAATTCTAAGTAAAGTCCTAAGATATAATAATAGTAAATATTATATATAAATATAATAAGTAATTTAATTAAATTATTAGGAAGCTTAGTATTCATACTAATAATTTAGGCTTAGAATTACTTAATTTCTTTATTATTAAAATTATTTATTTATAGTTTTATTTTAATTAATTAAGATAAATATAAGTAGATACTTAATAGGTAAGAACTATTAATAGGTATTTATAAAAGTTACTTAGGTAATTATTATATTTAATATTATTTAAGGTAATATAAGTAATTAATTAAATAACAGCTTTTAATATATAATAATTATATAATTCTTAAAATATAAGCTAATTATATAAGGTTTATATTAATAAAAGAGTTAATTATATTATATTGAAATAATAAGAGGTATTAAATCTAGTACTGTACTTAAGGTATTAAATATAACCTTAGAGGGGCACATATTACATACTTATAACTGCTAAAAAGGGCTAGCTTGCTATAAAGACCTAGTATTTAAATCCTAGTATATATATATTAAGTTAAAGCTCTATAAAAAAGGAAAAAAAAAAATAACTTAGCAATAGTGCTTATAACCTAAAGGTATATATTAAAAAAGCTATAAGTTATAATAAGATATATATTACTAACTAAAGTAATATATTATACTTTTTACTCTAATAATAGATTTCTAATACTAAAATATATAATTAAATGTTTAATAATTTATATTTTAAAATTAAGTTTGTTTTAAACTTTTTATATTATATATAAAGCTATTATAATATAAAGAAATATTAAAAAAAGTTTTATAAAATTAATTTTACTTTTTCTAACTTAAAAATTATAATCTTAAAGTTTAATATATTATTATAAATTTTAATACTTATAAAAGAAAAAACTAAGCCTTTAACCTCTTAGGTCTTAAAAACCCTAATAACTATATTTAAGACTAAATCTTAATTTATATACCTTAAAAGATAAATTAAAAGGTCTTAAAATAGCTCCTTAGAATTAATCTTTAAAGCCTTAAGGTCTTTTAAAAAAATATAAAAATAATTATATATTAAGTTATTTTATTAATTATTAAAAATAAAACTTTAAAAAAATAAATATAATACTTTATTAATATTAGAAAGTTAAAAAGACTTACTAATAATAAAAAATATTATAATAATAAATAAAATAATTAATTAAATAAATACTAATATATAATTAATAATTATATTACTTAAAATAATAAAATAATAATTAATATAATTAAAAATCTTATATAATAATATTTATAATAAGCTTAAGTATAATTTAAAAACTTATTTAATAATAATTTAAATATTTAAGAAAAAATATAATAAATAATTTACATTAATTAAATAATATATTATATTATTATTATAATTTAAATCTTAGAAGTTAAGAGGTTAAAATACTTATCTATTTTACTATATTTATTTATTAAGTATATTATATAATAAAGAATTTAAATAAGAATTAAATAACTAAGTATATAAATTAATTCCTTTTTTACTTAAACATATTTTCTTATATGCAATATATATATATATTTTTTAAAGATTTTTAATAAACTTTAATATTAATTCTTTTTACTAAGTTTATAATTTTACTAAGTCCTATATAACTTATTAACCTAATTGTACTTTTATATATAAATAACCTTATATTAGGGATATACCTGTTGAAAAACACGTATGGCACTAAGATAACTGCAATTATGTTATTAGTCTTATTTTTAGTTTAATCTAACTGTCTGAGGTCATCGCCACTTATGATATACGCAGCTCCCCCTCCTTCTTGCCTAATTGGGCCAATTTCCCTCTTCGGGTTCCACGTGAGCTTCTTGCGTACAAGGCCCAATTCAAAAGTACCTGCCCTATCTATGACTGTGATAATGCTCGAAGCATTCTCTTTAACCCTTCATCCAGCACGTATTTAGGATGCGCGATAACTACACGAAACCATCCGGGCTCCTCGCTTCTATAAGCAGTTCCTGAAATGGCATACACCTTCTCCTTTCTCAGCAGCGCTAAAATATCGTCGTCGGTGACCGACTGGCTTGGGACCATAGCCGACAGATGTACCATCAAGAATAGAGAAGCGTTCGAAGTTCGATACGGAATCTCGTGCTCTTTTAAGAATTGAGCGACATGCCTGTAACTCTCTGCTAGACGTGATCGATACGTTGCAATGTACTTTTGGATGTATTCCTGGTCGGTTAAAAGAGAAACGGCTACCTTGTCTGCAAGGCTAGATGGAAAATTAAAGAGTCTGCGGATTGATCAACACCAATGCAGGGGTAGGCCACACGGCTTTGATACTTACGAGAAGCTTTCAAGAGACTTCAAGAAGGGTCTGTTGGACTGGCTTATAACACAACCAATGCGTAAACCAGTAGCGCCAAAGTCCTGTTCTGACGTTAGCTTGGCGAGGCATGTACGGGAGGCATGTACGTGACATAACCACGCACCTTGCTGAAACCCCATTGCGTATGCACTTTTCGAGGGTCCATTAGTCCTTCGGGGTTTATAGAAAGTATCGACGTGAATGGCACAGGGTCATCCATTTCAGGGTTCTCGAATACAGACAGTCCGTAAATCTCGTCGGCAAGGAGATGCAGTCCCAACTTGCCACAGAGACTCATGTAAGCTTTGAGAACCTGGTTAGAATAGCAGCGACCTTAAACATTGTGAGCTTCAGCATTTTCTTCCCTTTGTTGTTTTACACAAACCCAGTGGATTATGCGGAGAGCACAAGAGTATGGCCTTGACAGTTTTTGAATCCTCCTGCGCTCGCGTGTACTCTTTCTCGTACTCTTGAACGGCTTCCAAGGAGAACGGGTCGACAGTTCCAAACGAGACCTCGCGAACCCCGACTCTATTTGGGTTACTAAGATGCGTTGCAGGTAAGAGAAGGGAACGTACCCGGCTCGGATGCCAAAGATGTAACTGAAGGCAGTCCAGTAAGGCCGACCGACAAGCACTTGGTCTCCATGCTCGAATAGAGACCATGCACAGCATTCGAGGGCATTGCCCATCCCTGGCGTGACAGACAGGTGTGGCGGTGCAAGGGGCGTAAAAGGTTTGAGCTGCTGGTTCAAGAATTGGCATAGAGCCTCCTTCGCTAGCTTTGAACCAGTAAACCCATCCCCATAGGTCAAGGCATGAGAGTCGGCGCGAATCTATCACCGTCAATACGCACTACATAGTACAGCTCTTGGGAAGCTCATACATTGGAGTTTATGAATTCAATCAATTCGGCGTGCATTAGGGCCTATGACAATTAGCCTAGGCAACACTCGGAAGACGGCGTTTTCCAACATTCTCGGCGAGTCCCAAGTTAAGGATGCCCTCGGGGTTCTTTTCGGGGTGCCACAAGTCGTTGAGAACATCGAAAAACTTGGGGACTTCCGGCAGGAAGCTGACGCCTCGAGCCGAGATGCAGTCATCCACGTCCATAATGAGCGTACCGGCGGATTCTAAGGCAAGTGCAGAGTTACGAGTCAAACTGAGAACATGCCTCGCTTTTGATTATCAGAGATAGCAGCGCTAAATGGTATCGCCACCGTCCTACCTCGGCTCCTGCGATGAAGTTAGCCGGCGAATTTCCGTGGCCATTTGCCAATATCTCCGACAATATCTCCAACAATTTTGCCGACTTCATTATATCCGGCACGGCCGACCATCCCCGGGCTTGGGCTTTAGCTGGCGGTATAGCGGGTGCGCCGCAATCCATAGGAAGCTGCTTCTGCAAGGCATCATAAAACAATCCCAGAAGTTGCTGTAGACCGCTAGCTGACCATAATGCCCATGTATAATATTATATTTTTACACCTCTCAATCCTCTAGCACGTCCTCTATTGAACCTTGCCGAAAATTTGATCTATACCATCAACATGGTAGAAAAGCAAGAATCTGCGGAATTCTACGACCCAAACCCCATAGATACCACACCACAACAGTCAGATACAGAACCAATTGGCAGCCTATCCTCCCCCGGTGTCCCGCCCTGCGACACAGACGATGATACGTATCCCGAAGGCGGTCTTACAGGCTGGCTTTGCGTCTTTGGTAGCTTCATGGGCTTAATGGCTAGCCTGGGTCTGGTTAACTCTCTGGGCTCATTCCAAGCTTACTTGGAAAGACATCAACTGCGAGAATACAGCTCTGGCAAAATCGGCTGGATCTTCAGCCTTTATACCTTTCTGACATTCTTTTGTGGTATCCTAATCGGACCAATCTTTGACGCCAGAGGGCCTCAGGCGTTGATCTTCCTTGGCTCAGTTCTACTCATCGCAACCATGGTTACTCTCGGCTTCTGCACAGAATACTGGCATTTCATCTTGTCTTTCGGTGTGTGCGGAGGCCTAGGAACGTCATTGGTTTTTACACCCGCAATCGCAGCCGTCGGCCACTTCTTTTTCCAAAAACGAGGGATTGCAACCGGGATCGCCGCAGGAGGTGGTGCGATCGGAGGTATACTACTTCCTCTTGTACTTGAAAGCCTCTTTGATAAGATAGGCTTTGCCTGGGCAACTCGTGTTGTTGCTCTAATATGGCTAGTTTCACTCGGGATTGCCTGCATCCTGATGACGTCTCGCCTACCTACGAAACCATTCTCCAAGGAGAACATCTTACCGCCTGGTCTAGTACTAGGCCATGACAGGCTTAACCTTAAGCTTAAATAAATAAATATTAAAATTGCTTTTCTCTATAGGAAAATTATTAAGGAAATCTATATTAGGTAACTAAAGGGCTTTAATAATAGAACCAGAAGAGTCTAGAAACTATAAAAAGCCTTATATAGGCTAAAGTAATTACCTAGAATATAATATTAAACTCTTTTTTTTTCCCTCTAAGATTAAGGATTTTAGTCTCTTATCTCTAATATAGATATCTTTATTAAGAGCTAAACCTATATTACTATTTATATTAATAACCTACTTATCACAGGACTATTAAAAGGGAATACTAAGATAATAAAATAATGCCTTAACTAGCGGTTTAATATAATAATCCTAGGGCCTTATTACTTCTACCTAGGGATATTTATTACTTAGAACCGCAAATAGTAAAGACTAAGTCTCTTATAAAAAGAGTATATTAAGAAAATCCTTAAGGAATTTAGATTATAAGATACTAAACCAACTGCGACCCTAGTAGCAATAGCGAAGCTAGAACCTGCTCCTAATAATAATAAAGCTCCCCTAGATCGCAAGTACTAGTATGCTAAAGGGATTAGATATTTAATATATATAATGCTAGGGACTAGACTAGATATTATATTCGGCGTCTCCCTATATAACCGCTATCTTATAAAGCCCACTAAGGCCCACGAAGCTATAGTAAAGCGCATAATAAGGTACTTATAAGGAACCTATGACTTTAAGCTTAAGTTCCGAGGAGATTTATACCCGTTGACTAGCTATATAGACTTAGACTAGGCTGGAGATATTATAACTTAAAGGTCTACTATGGGATATATCTTTAATATTAGCAGCGGTATAATAGGCTAGGCCGCAAAGCAATAATAATTAGTAGCACTATCTACCTACGAAGCTAAATATATAGGGCAGATATAAGTAACTAAGGAAGCTATCTAGTTGCGAACTTTGCTAAAAGAACTATAGGGAGGTCTAAACGCTATAGACTAAATCGCTATTATAATTATTTATAGAGATAACTAAGAGGCAATAGTAATAGCTAAGAACCCTTAATATTACTCTTATATCAAGTATATTATGATTTAGGAATACTTTATATAAGAAAAGATAGCTAGCAGAGAAATTAAAATAAACTATATCCTAACTAATAAATAAGTGGCTAATAGACTTATAAAAGTACTTCCTAAGGACTAGTTCTAGTTATTCTAGAAGGCCCTAGGAGTTATTATATTAGATGAGTAAAGCTATTTGGGCTAGAAAGGGGATCTATACTACGAGGCTATGCGATTTCTAGAATATATTTAATATATTATTACCCCTCGCTTACTCCGCGAGGATCTAGTGGGAGTCTATTACCTGATTATTATATATAATAGTAGCTCATCTAGCTTACTCTAACTACTGCTAGAAAGCTAATAAATGGCCCGGCCATATGGGTTATAATTCCCGATTAGACTAAAGACCCAGATATCTAGCAAAAGATAACTTGAAGGCTTTAGGGGCTATATATAGTAGACCGAAGCCGGGAAGGCCGCTGCTTAGGTTATAAGTCCCAAACTAGGCCATGGACCTTGGTACTGCTAGTAGCCGCAATGATTGCCAACGAGCACCAAGGACCCGAGGCTGCTAATACGGCCTGGCGCGCTGCTAATACGGCGTAATGGATCCGGTAAAAGATGACTCGAAGGCTTAGGGGCTATATTTAGTGGACTAAAGCCGGGAAGTATAATATATTAGAAGCATATATAACGCTTATTGAGGATAATACAGAGGTTAGCTATAGTAGGAGCCTTATCATATCTAAGATAATATTCCCTATGCGCCTAGGACTATATCGAGCCTTAATGGGTCTAATAGTACTATTTCCTCTTTTACCTATGAAGGTATTTTAAGGTTTTAATGAAACTACTGAGATCTTAGATAGTCTAAGAACCCACCGCCTTGCTCGAGTGGGAGTATTAGAGATTATAAGTATGAGGCGACTAAGTCGGTAGCAAGGTATAGAAGAAGGAGGAACATTCTATAAGAAATCATGCCTATATATAAATAGTGGTTCCCCTACTTCACTTTGAGATATGAATTAAGCAACCTATATCTTCTCATTTTAACGCTCACAGGCGGTGGCGAAGATACGAGCAAACAAGTCTAACCTCATACAACCCAAACCCCCCCCCCCCAAAAAAAAAAAAAAATCCGCTCCTCACTGACCATTGGCAGAGGTCAGTCGTTAGCATGAAAGTCATACAAACAAGTAAGTACTGGGGCAGTGAACTCTGTGGAATGATTTGTAAAAGGGCTCTTGACTTGTACTTCAAACCGCACAAGACCCTCTGTGTTCTGTTCTCGTATTTCCTGCCTTCCAATTGGCCCTATCGTATCGTATCGACGAAGGACAGTCGCAGGGTTAGAGTTATTGGCTCATACACTTTGCTCCCAGATGGAACCTTGGGATCATTCTAGGCAAGAATTTCCGGTTTTAACCCATAATGAGCCGCTGTCGACCCGCACGTCGCATCGGCTGCATCTCGGCTGCATTGTGGCACGAGCCTAGAGAGTTGGGAGCCAACCTCACTGCTTTAAACGCGTCCTACCATGATTGATGCTTACTAAATGCCATTACGTAGCGGTGACGTTCATGTTTCTGGGGCGTGTGAATGGGTGAAGTAGGCTGCGCAACATATTTGAAATCCCCATCTGTATCAGCCATAAGAAGTACACGACCTTGTCACGAACTCGGGTGTCCGCCAGAGAAAGAGAAGGACATTGAATGCAAAACCAGTATCCTTCGGCTATCTACCTGCTCAGAGTTCCTACAATTATCATCTACAATGTCCACGGCTCAAAGAACCTCGATTTCTCCCGACAATACCGGCTTGTGGAACATCAAGCAGAGCAATGAGGCGGCTCACAAAACAGGCGAGCTGTTGGAGAGAGATCTTCAGGCAAGAGACCCCAGACGCAGTCCTATCAACTTGCGTTTCGTATATTAGATGCTGACTTGTGCCGCCGATGGCTACATCGGATCATCATGTCTACCTCAACCGTCTCGGGTTTCATGACCATGTACGTTACGAGCCCTTCTACCGTGGTGCCCGAATTGCGTTGCCTCCAATACTCACCAAGAATTCCAGGTACTGCATCACATCTTGGCTCTCTACGGCACCGGAGCGAGCCCTTCACTCCTCGAGAAGGCCTACGATCTCCGAGATCCGTTGCAACGCCCTGTCGAACCCCGTCACGACGCTGTCGTCCGTGATCTGCTTGCCTCCTGGGATAACGCCATTCACTACTTAGGCAACGAAGAGCACTACCCCGACTTCCTAGCCTACTTCCAGCAGCGTATCGACGCCCAGGGCTACGAGTTTGTCGTACAAGAGCATCTGCTCAAGGGAGATGCACATGCTGATGATCTACTCACTCGTCTGCATGCTGGAGTCGTGCATCCACTGATCCAGCTCATGTATGGTCTCGAGTGGAAGCAGCCCGCAATCGTAGCCGAGGCCCTGGCACAGACCTGTGTTCACCACATCGAAGGTCTAGACGAGCTATAGTTGGTCAGCGAACGTCGGGCATACGCCTCGACACAAATCAGCAAGATGCCATCGCTCGTATCCATCTACAAAAGCCTTCACGCCGATCCCCACCTCTCGGCCGCGGCTCGGGTCGAAGACAAGGATAAAATTCAGGATGGCATCCTTCAGCGGGCCAATGGTCCGATGCTTGCCGTGCTCTCGCGCGTGCGAATTGATCCCAATGAAGTCGACGAAAGAACGGCAGAAATGACGCATGTAATCATTTATATTGCGTCTAGCGCTGCTATCCATTTACCTCACCACGTCAAATATGACTTCTTCCTCATGTGAGTACTTTGTATTCCGCGTTGAGGCTCAAGACGGTTAACAATCCGGCGTCTATGAAAACCAGGCACCACGTGAACTCTGCTCTCTTTTATCTCGCTATCAACAAAGAGCCGTGGACCAAACAATCAGATAAAGCACGCATGCTTGAATGGAAGATTAGAATGGATCTTCTTCAGTATGTCGCTCGTGGCTGTCCAGGCATATCACTCGACGCGATTGCAACTTATGTTCCCAAGACGGGAGACTCAAGCAACACTACTGTCCGAGGTGAGGGCTACAAGGCAACAAGCGCACGGCATAGCGCACGTCACATACCCTATCGCGCATAATATCCTCGCTAACAATGCTCAATGATATTCAGACATCGGCAAGAGGCTACACGACTTCGGCGATGACGGACACGCGATAAAGTAAGCTCGAGCTACCGTCATAGGCCATGAACTCCTGAGGGAATACGAGACAAAGCATTGTGCCATTCTCAAGGGGATGCCATATGGCAGAGGATCCAGCACATGGTTGTCGATGCCGTCGAAGGTCCAGGAGTATTATACGTGCGAGGTGCCGGGTTTCAAGAAGTGTGGGAGGTAAGCAAAACCAGTAATATCCTCACGTCTTTGAAGCATCCGCTCACTTTCTCTTTGAACCATCAGGACGTTCCGCTTCAGTCCGCTCCAAGACGAAGTCCAGCTGAGTTACGTGCTCTCCAGACTGGGAGTGGTAGTTTGGAAGAAGCTTTGAGGGCGTATACTCAGGAGACTTGAATTCGATAGCAAAGACCGAGTCTACTAATCCAAGAGTGATGCTGAGTTGACACGCTGACAACAATGTTTGCGCCGGCGACTCCCTGGACACATGGTTCTGAGACACGTGTGAATCCCTCCGCATGGGCTGACGTACACTGAGCTTCCAGCGATATTCCCACCTTGCGTGTGAGCATGAGTCGTCAGCAAAATCGATCCGCCGTAGGTATTAGTTTGCGCGGCGATCTTGCTCTTCATCGATGGAAGTGCCAGTCACAGTAGCTGAACGCCAATCTTGATCAGAGAGGAACTTGAGGCTTCAGGGGCATGGCATTGTTTCTAGAGAAGGTAAGAAGACTTGCTGCAGAACTACAACACTCGGCGCAACTCAACCACAAATATCCATGATGACACGCATGAAAATACGGACGGCATCCAAGTAGTCCGCGATGTCGACCTTCTCGTCGGGGCGAGTGTTGTATCTTCCTCCAGGCCCGCATACAATGCCTTCCATCCCGAGCCACTTGTACAAGTGACCAGCATCAGAACCGTAGAAGCAAGTTGGGGCGAGTACCTCCGTTGGCTGATCCTCATCTCGAACACTGTGATAAGCCTTGTTTAGGCTCTCGACGATGTGTGTGTCTCTCGATACCTCAAACGCCGGCATAGTAGGTCGTGCCTGCTCGGTGAGTTTGTATGTCATCCCAGGATAGTTTGCAACGACACCAGCAATGATGTCAGTCATGGTAGCAACCACATCCTCTGGGGTCTGGCCGGGTGCGTATCTTGCGGCTCCCGACATTCTGCAATAATAGTCTGCAATTTGCGGTGGTCTCCATTCCACAAGATCTTTGCCGAGTGCACCGTGCACAACTCCAACGGAACAGTGGTTACATTTCTCGTGATCTTCAGTTTTTGCGCCGCGGAAAGTCGCCTTAGACAACATTGGGATCAAGTCGCAAGCAGCTAGAATAGCATCGGCGGCCTCTTCCCGAGCCGACAAATGACGGGTAACTCCAAAAAGCTCAATTTCGAAGACAATTAATGTCAATGGTATTCTTGGCAAGAAGAGTTAGACAAACGTACTTGCAGGTCCGGCAGCCGGTCCTCACATGCTGGCGGGTAGCGGACGGCATCTGCGCCAGCTCTGGCGTGGGGCTGTCCCGAGCGAATAGGCGAGAATAAATATGGTGCGAGATCCAAGGGAGAGAAATGACGATATCGGAGGAGAATTGGGACCTGAAGAATGAGGATGAGAGACGCGTGGCGGCAAAAGTGGGTGGTCCAAGCATCCTCCGGTTCGGCCTTTCCTCTGCCGATCCCTTGTGGGGCTGTCCCGAGCCATTAATGTCGACGGTATTAACGGGGATTGCCGTCTTCAAGATTTCTTCAAAGTTGAAAGAAACAAGGCTCGGCATGGTCCTTAATTTCAGCCTTGTCAATCTCTACGGTGCCTGGGTAGTCATAATTTGACGATGTTTCAGGTAAATAGCACAGTATGTCACAAACGTAGAAACAGACTGTACATTGAACGTGACTTGCGGGTGCGAGTCAAGCCTCTGACGATATAGGCTTCCCCGCAAACTTTTCATCACCACCAACAGTCTGACATCATCCTCTTTTCCAAAGTCTTACCCAAAACATTCAAGATGACTTGGATTCTCGACGTAGATGTACCGATTCCCGGCGCTCCGTGGTCTGATGGGAAACCTTATATAAAGAAAACCAGGGCCAGCAAGTCGCCGCGAGTCTGCAACGGATGCAGACTCTTAAAACGCCCCGTATGAGCTCTCATTCCCTGGTCTAGTAATGACTTCAACTGAGAAAATGCTAGTGCAGCGGCAATCGCGCATCTTGTGAGCTATGTGAGAGAATTGGGCATAAGTGCTCGTATTCCGTCGATGTTCGGGAGAAGCGTATGGAACGAATAAATCGACATAAGCAAGTCCACCTTCATCATGTCTGATGAAACAGGATCATGTGTCTAACTTATTCATACCTATTCAGGATGCAATTTGACCAATACTGGGTCAACTACTGAGGGTCGTGTTCGGAGCTGGGATATTTCAGGTGTGAGTTGGAGCAAAAATGGAATTACCGCAAATGAGATTGTACAATAAATTGATTGATCTGTGTATGTTTATATATAATGAAAACGGCCTGCAGACCTGTTACGGGCGGCCGCAATAACTCTGGGGGTGGTGTGGGCCGAAGCCGTGGATCGGTACGTCCGATCCATCCCCCGTTTTTAGCGCAGGGAATCCCCGCAAATTCAACATCCTTCATCCTCGCGCTGACATTAGGACTGCACACTCAAAGACGAGAACTCGATCGGGTTGACAATGCCGATTAACTCACCATGGACCTTAGCAGTCGCCCTCTCACCAAACGACCAAGAGCATCGATAGCCTGCAACGCGTGCAGGCAGACCAAGTCCAAGGTGAGCAGCCATCTGCCCAGACGTCCTTCACCCGGGGAGAGCTGTTTGCTGATCTGCAGCCTTAGTGCGACGGTGCCAATCCGGCGTGTGAACGCTGCCTAAGGCTTCATCTCGAGTGCACATACTCATACAATGTCCGAGACAAACGTCTCAATCGACAAGCAGAACGCAGGTTTGTCAGCCCTGGGCATGGCTTGCTCATGGTCTAGATCATGAAATATTGACACAATGAGGACAGAGCCAACTTTGAGCTCCGGAGTAGAGTGAGTGAGCTGGAGGCTCGTCTCGCCGCAGCCTCGCAAAACCCAGACCCTGCCGACGCAAACGCATCTGAGGGCATTCACATCAACCTATCAGACGCCGAGGTTTCTCCTCACTTGCCAGACAGCATTCATGAGACAGAAATGCAAAGAGAGAATACTGCAACGGAGAGTTCGGATAAGTCTGAATCTCGGATTGACGTGTTGGCTGCAGGTGTCTTTGATCACCCATCATCAGGGAGCAGCATCTGCTATTTTGGTGAGTCTTCCGTTGTCCGGCTGATAGTTTAGCCGCACGTTTTGACACGATAAACCCAGGATCGAGCTCTAATCACGCCTTGTTCTGGTCTCTGACGGCAAGCATTGCAAACTTGGGCCATCGCAGTAGCCGTCTGCATCAAGAACCTTTACGAGCAGTTCAAGCACATACCGGTCCTGCGCATCTTCCGCACCCCGCCTCGTCTTCAATCGCCCACTACGGGAGCGTTGATGAGGTTGATATAGTAAATACTCCTGGTCGAGATGAGGCTATGAATCTGATCTCACGATTTTTCGATACCGTCGGCGCTGTCCTGCCTTATGTCAACCAACCTGCCCTGTTAGATAGCTTTGACAAGATTGCTGGACCTTCAGAATCACATCCGAAATCGTCGAATCGTGCGGTCAAAGCTTTACGGAGTATCATATTTGCGCATGCACTTTCTACTCGGGATGCTGCTGCTGCAGAGCCACTTTACCGGCGAACTTTGAGTCTATTGGATCCAAAGACGTTATACGCGCCCAGTCTCGAGCTACGTATGTTGATCAATATCTGCTTAATTACGCAGGCACTCATCACAAATCACTAGTTCAGGCACTTTTACTTCTAAGCATCTTTCAGCAAAATAGCCAGCGCTCTACCGAAAGCTGGACAACACACTCACTTGCTGTCAAAGCTTCCTACCAACTTGGCATTCACGCCCCTTCATCGTACGGCCATCTAACAGCTTCCGAGAAAGAACTCCGTTCAAGTCTTTGGTTCGCCACCGTTAATCAAGACAGGTATATCTGCCCTCTTCTATTCATGCATCTGCCTGCCAACACTGACGTCGAACAGGATGCTGAGTTCAGCTCTTGGACAACCATGCATGATACCTCTGCAGCACGTTCGCTCTGATATACTGCATATGCTAGTATCTATGCGCCAACAAAGGACCGTCGAGATGCAGTACTCGCAAGAAAATCTAGAATACTTCCACAATATTGTGTACTCTACTCCCCCGATCCTCTTCATTGCTAATCCGCTAACGCTGCATCTTTCCAGAATGCTACATGGGATCATGGGTGTCGTAATGGAGTCTGTATGTGGCTCGAATATCGATCCTTCGAGCTCTATAAAAACCGACGAACTTCTCGGGAAAACTCTAGAGCTCTCGTTGAGACTAGAGAAATGGCGCAGCAGCACTTCACCTCGCTCGATCCTGGAATCTGATGTCAACTTCAGTTCGTGGACTGAGTGTGACATCGAAGCACAAAGAAATTCGATTTTACTTTCAATATTCTATTACCGAACAGTGCTTCTCGTTCATGGGTGTCTTCTCATGTCTATCCTCGAAGCCGCTACACGCAAGGATCAGCAGGCAGTCTCAGAAGTGCTCAAGAACACTGCTGCAAGTCTCTTGAAGGATGATTTCACAGCAACCAACAATTTCTGTCACCTCATTCGTGGCTTGTTAGCTTACAGTCCAACTTTCTTCAAGAGCAATGCGATCTGGTGGACTTGTAACTATGCAGGTCAGTTGTTCCGGCCATCAACAAGATTCTCACGCTGACGTTTATTAGCTCTTACTATATGTCTTCACACGTTTGCCTTCTGGCTAGCTTCAACTAGCCCCGAGGCCGAATTCATTGCCTGTGGGCACAGCAGCTTTCAGCTGGAAGTCAGACTACGCGCCTGCCTAGACATGCTACGGGCGATAGGAGCATCTAGCGCCATGAGTGTGAAGGCGCACCGTTGTCTACAACGTCACCTAGACTTTTTGATAACCAGCAGTGAGTCTCGGGGAAAATGCTTATCCATAAGTAGCTGAAACTGATGAGACATAGCAAGGATGCCTGTTCCAACAGACCACGGATCAGATCCTCCAATGATACCGCATGCTGTCACGCGCGCTCAGGAGCCAGGTAACTTATCCGGTCAAGTTCACGGGGAGTTGATGACAAGTGTACTCGATGATCCTGTGACCGGCTTGTTCAGTGACCTCAATGTTCCCACTTTTAACAATGCCGATTTCGTTGACTTGGACCTGCTAGGAATCACAGACTTCGACGCAGCAGGCTTGATATGACGTGGTTGTCATAAGACAACAGGCCTTATCACCAATGTATACTTATTGTTCATTTTATGTAGTGTAGTATCGATAAATATTATCCGTAACTACCCAAACTGGCATCATCCATCCATAATATCGACACATACACCAGCCTTATAGCAATATGTTGGCTTTTAACAATAGAGATATCTTCATTATCCCTTGCTAGCTCAGCTCAGGCTTTGATACAGCTCATCAAACTTCTTGGCGGCTGTCTTCATGCAATCATGAGAGTAGATCATCTGCTGCACCTCCGGAGATGCCCATTTATCAGGAACTTTGCCCCCATTAGTTTTGGCTTCGGCAAACTGCCGATCGCGCTCTTCCTTGGCTGTACCAGCGCCCAAATGCAGTGTACGACCCGAAAGTGCAGCTAGGTCAACAAGTGTCGTGGTGCGTTCCTTTCGAACAAGTTCGTAAACTTTGAGGCACTTGTTGATAGTCTCAGGAGTGGTATCTGGTGCCCGAGAAAGGATTTCGGCTATCGTAGCAGCATCCTCAATTGCCATTCCAGCACCTTGGTTGAGGTGAGGCAGAGTCGGATGGCATGCGTCACCTACCAGGCCCACAGAACCATGGACCCAGGTTGGAAGTGGCTTATGGACACGTAGTTTCCACTCACAGACTTCACCCTCAGGAACAAGGTTCAACATTCGTTGAATGACGGGGCAGAAATCGGAAAACACGTCCAGCATGGCTTGCTTGGAGCCCTTTGTTGTATATGTGGCGGAAGGGGCAGAGGCAAAGTTGACATCGGGCTGGATAGATGACATGTTGTAAATAGTCCGTGATGCGATTGGATAGCAGATCCAGTGACGCTTCTCTCCGATCCAACGCGTCACTTGATTACTATCGAGTAATGCCATCATCTCGGGATCTGATGCCATCGCATCCCGGGGAAGTAGTACGCGGTAGGCGGCCTGTCCGGTATCCTCTGTAGTTGCCGAGAGACCGGTCTGACTGAGGAGTTGGGCACGCGCAACAGACTTGACTCCGTCTGCTGCTATCAAGACAGCAACTTTGACCTGATACGCCTCGCCGTCACGGGGCTTTACAGTGAAGGTCGGCTGTGGCGTGAAAGAGTCGATGCTCTCAAGGACGTGGCCAAAGTTGAACTTGATGGCGGCTTCTTGCTTGCACGCCTTGTAGAGTCCACCGGCAAGAGATGCTCGATGTCCAGTACAGTGAGGGTAGCCATACTTTTTGCGAATGTCCGGCATGTGGACATGTGTGAGTTCTTGGTTGGTAGCGCCATCTTTCTCAACGAGTAAGTAAAAGTGTACACTAGATTTATCTTGGTGAAAGGGCAATCCATACCTCTGATGCTTGTCTCCAGAACATCCGTTGCTTCCGCCTCAATCTCCTCCCAGCAGTCTAGACGGGTAAGAATGCGCACCAGGTTCGGTGCTAGCTGGATTCCAGCGCCGACAAAGCCAAGGTCGGATGCATTCTCAAAGACTTGAATATCCTTAAAGCCTTTCTTGGCCAGTGACAATGCACTTGCCAGTCCACCCATGCCTGTGAGTATTTAGTATGACTCGTCACACGCAGGCAAGGGCAGGGTTCAACATGCCTGCACCAATGATGGCGATTGGAAGATCCATTGGACTGTCTGATGACCCGCCAGCCTGCTTTACAGCCATGATGGGCCAGGTGCTGAGGTGGGAGCGGAATTGGACGGGAAGAACTCAAGAGATTGTTTCTGAATGAAGCTTGAAAAAAATTGGTAGTTTTAACTGCCTGGCAAGTATTGAGGTGTGTGTTTTACTACTGAATCTTATAGCAAAGGAGTCTGTCTTGATTGAGCAGAGTAAGTGCCGAGTCCGAGAGAGGTATAGTCCCAGTTCCCAGCATGGTCTTTGGCGAATCGGAAGCCATTCACCAGCAGAGTTGCGCGTTTCAACCAATCGGAACAAGGTTAGCCGGCCCTGCTTTGAACACCCGAGGATTCGGACCAGGAAAGGTCGGCAGCACAATCGTCATGACAAAGCGAGACATGACTCCGCATCTTTGCCAATCTCGCCATTAAAAGGATAAACTATCATCCTTGAAGACGATTCTGATAACGACATCCAGTTCCGCAGCTCCAATTGGCAATCCAACACTTTGAACATGTCGTCCTCTACCCCCAAAGGCCCGTACAAGCTGGTTACAGTGAACAATGCGCCCGAGCGTGCCAAGAGACTCATTGGCCGGGTGGTCAACGACCTCAAAGATCAGTATACGATCGACTATGTAGCCAACTGCATCAGTAAAGATGAAGTTGAGCCGAAGGTCAAGGAGTTTCAGCCAGATATCCTCGTAAGTTGACCCTAAAAAACACCCCTTCAAGGCATAGCTGATGGGTGAATTTAGTTTTGCGCCTCAATGTGGACCATCGAAGAGAGCACAGAAATGCAAGAGATTGCCAAGTCTATCATCCCAGACATCAAGACCTACGCCATTCCGCATGGCCTTCAGGTTAATGAGGGGCCAGATGCGATAGTAGAGCATCTGAAGCAGCAAATCCCCTTGCTGCTGGGATGAGAAATTCTCTGGCGGATTAAGTAGATGGCTTTGTTTGATACGAAAACGGTGTCACGAGACAAACGTTGAAGGAACACTATAGGTGTATAAAGTAAGGTGGCTTTGTTGGGTATCTAGAGGCTGGCGTCTACCATAAAAAACATAGATGAATGTTGAAACAAGCATAAACCCTTTTGCAAACCCCAGGCCAGGGCTTCTAGACGCAGTTCCGCCCGATGTAGTTGAGGTAACAGTAGAAGTTGGTCCAAAAACTAACGTAGCAGTCGCCTCTTGGTCAGCACCGTCTTCCGGCTTCTTTGTTATCGGTCCACTTTCCTACTCACTTGTTAGCAATTGTACTGTCAAATTATCTCCCGGCCTACCTTCGTAGTCTTCAAAATATCAGTGGCAGCTTCACAGTTTCGGAACTCCCAGATGTTAGACGTAATCGCGGTCTTTCCCTCGCAAGAATTTGGCCCATCAATATTGCACACTGAAGCAAGGGAAACGATGGACTCCTGACACCGACAGCTGGTGATGTCTGCTGGCTTCGTATAGGCGGAAGAGCAGGAGGTGACAGACTGGCTCGATTGAGCACAACTCCCTACGATAGTCTCGCATGTGTCCCGGCCTATCGTTTTGGTTGCCTCGGGAGCAGACGGAGTTGTGATATCGTCTGGAAGATAGGGGCCGCATGCATCTTGCCAATTGGCGATCTCATCATCCACCGAACTATCATACGAATTTCCCAGGGTGCATCGCCTGAATTCACCCTTGCACCTAAAGCATTGTCAGTATCCTCACGCTATCAACGGTGATATATATACACTTTCGCCACATAAGCATCCAGAAGCTCCTGCGTGCAGAAGCAGTGGATGGTTTCTTGCTTGCTGAGATTGCTGCATTTTATAGCAATCGAATTGGCCTTGTCGCAGTTTGGAAATTCTGTAATGTCTCCTACGCAATTGCTGGGTTTTATAGTTGCATAGCACGTGGAGATGCTGGAGAGGATAGTAAGGGCAACGATGGGTCGAATCATTTTGACGCAGGGGTTTTGGGCTGAATCGCAAGCTTCTTGTTATGCTTACAGTTACAGTACCAGCTCTAGTTCTATATGTAGATGAAGTACGGGTTCTTCCGATACAGTAAAAGGTTGGTCGGAGCGAGGCTTGAACCGATCTAGTTACAATTGTCAAGACCCAAGCCATAGCGTCGTTAGTTGTGCCTTGCGAGGCGCAACCCAAACCCACCATGATCCAGGACAGCAGGACCGAGTCCTTTCAAGTCCTTTGTGGCTTTAGCAGCGTGGAAACCATCAATAGGCCAGGTGTTGATAGTCTAGATTTATAAGTCAGATGACCGGGAACCCGCCACCCCCGCTTTTTCCTTCACCAAGACCTTGATCAAATTGATCACTTATATAACGATCTTTATATCAAATTGAAGCTATTCTAGCTAATCAAAATGCCTGAATATACGGATGAAGACCTCAATGAGGCAATTCAGAAGGTTAAAAACGGAAGCTCGGTTATCAAAGCAGCTAATCAGCACTCAGTTCCTCGATCTTCCCTCCGGGACCGGCTTGCCGGAAAGGAGCCCAAAGGAAAGGCTCATAAGGGTCAACAGCGGCTTTCTCATGCCCTTAAAAAGGAGCTCTGTGATTGGCTGAGGGTTCAAGATACCCTTGGAACCCCATTAACACACTTCTAAATTAGGCAATTGGTGCAGTGTGTGTTGATGGTCTAAGGAGACTCAAGGCCGCTTAGTAAGCATTAGATTGACCGGTTCATAGCCCGCAACTAATGAATTAAAATGCTCCGTGCGGTTCAAATTGAAGCTAAGCGAATCAGGGGCTCGAAAGCAGTTATTATCTGGGCTTGGTTTAACCAATTGAAGGACCCAGAGGTCATCGTTATCTAGCATTGGCATCGTTGGAATATGGATGAAATTGGCATCTTCCAAGGAGTCGGTCTTAATGGCCTAGTGGTCGGCCAATTAGAGAGAAGAAAAGCTATTAAAAAGGACCCTAAGTTACGCAATTGGGTTACTATTACTGAGTGTATAAGTGCAGATGGCCGGCACTTTCCCCCTTTGGTTATCTTTAAAGGTGAAGAGCCTTAATAATAGTGGTTTCTAGAGGATCCTTCCTTTTTGAGTAATTGGTTCTTTATGGCATCTCCAAAGGGCTAGACCAATAACGTTATTAGCCACGAGTGGCTCGAGAAGGTCTTTATCCCGTTTATGGAGCTGGAAGAGGCTAATGAGAAGAGGCTCCTTTTCCTAGATGGGCACGATAGCTACCTATCTAAGGCTTTTATCTTCGGTTACTTCAGAGCAAATATATACCCCTATTACTTGCCGGCATATATATCATATATCCTTCAGCCCCTTGACCTATTATGCTTTAGCATTCTCAAGAGGAATTACCGAAATGAGCTCTCTCTTATGGCCTCATTAGTTGAAGAAGGCCCAACGGCAAAGGCAACCTTCCTTCGGTATTATTATAAGGCCCGGGCCGCTGCACTTACGGAAGCCAATATCAAGAGTGGCTAGCGAGGATCAGGCCTGTGGCCAATTGACGTTCAAAAGCCTCTCTCGAGCCCGTATGTGATACCAGATAAAGAAGAGGCTCAAGCTGCCGAAGAAGGTAATTTGACCCCATAAGCAGCAAATTAAGAGCCTGAATTATCCCTCTTTCATACGCCTAAGCGGACCGAAGATATGGCTGACCTTGCAAGGGCTGCCTTCCACGTTGAGGAATTGACCCCAACGAGGAGGCTCTTTTGCCGCATGGTTGGCAAGGGGCTAGAGAAAGAGACCCTCAAAAGGGTAATGGAATCAGATCGAGCCGACCAATTAGAAGCTCGTATGAGCCAATCACGTGTTGCAAAGAGACGGAAGGTTAATAAACCGCCTGATTAGGTTATGCGTGAGATAAAGGAGCTATATGCAACAAGGAGCCTAATGCGGCAAGAGGAGGAAAAGGAGGCTTGCTAAGGAGCTTATTTTCTTATCATCTGATCTATTCATATTACTAATTTACTCAAATTAGCTAATTATTGGCTTTCTTCGTTATGATATGAGTGATTGTTATGATCGTGGTCCTTGGTGTTGTGGCTTAAAGTGGGGCTGGCGGGTTCCCGGGGTGGCGGGTTCCCGGTCATCTGACTTAATGACCTAAGTGGAGTGTCGAGCCAATCCCATGAACGGTGTGGCTTTGAGGCTCCCAGACTAATCGCATTCAGCTGAGGTCAACTAAAGTCACGCGGACAAGACAAATGGGCATTCTGCGCCATCTCAGAAGCCAAAATCAGCCTTGTTCAGCTTGTGCGAACGGAGGCATCCAACTCGACGGTATGCCACTAGTTTCGGCAAGTTCCATACCCTTCTCTTTGTTGGCGTTCAGGAAGCCCGCAATGCTTCGGGGCTCACCTTGGGACCTGGGCAGGATGCTGTACAAATATGCTAGGGATGGTCAGGGACCAAAGTTGACGACTTTGGCGCGTTGGTTCACTGATCTACGAAATCTGCCCTTGTCGCCAATTCATTATGACTGGGAAACACCAAGGCTCAGTCCCTCAATCGTCCTATGGGTGGCTCAATAGCTGCCTACGATGGCCATCACTCCTGACCTTCACATTCCTCAATCTAGCCCTCCTTACAACCGTCATTTCCCCCACAATCGTGTCGTCAACCAAGGATGGCTTTGTCACAATCCCGTCCCGCAATGAAAGCTCGCCTGACTCTTCGGGCAACCCACAAATCTTCAGCATTTCTTGGGACCTGGGTCTGCTCTGGACGACGTTGCCCAGTTTCGTCTTTTCGCTTTTCGGTGCATACTGGGCCTGGATGGCTGGCGCCATTGCAGAGCGCCAACCCTACGTCGAGCTACCCAAGGAACGCGGCGCTGAAGCCAGATGGTCAATCATGCTCGACTATCGCGTCGTCGCCAGCATTTGGCGTTGGTGGGGAGCCTTTCGAAAGTCGCATTACATGGTTGGAGCAACGATTTTAATGTCTGTGTGGCTCACATACGCTATCGCACCTTTTGCTGCTCGGCTATTTGTGCCAGAAGTCGTGGGAGTGGCCAAGGCATCCCCAACTGTGTACAATGAGGTCTTCAATGACAACAACATCAACGCAACCCTCGATTGGCGGCCTGTCCTAGATACCGTTGCGGCCACATTGATCTACCAGGGAAACGGGATTGCCTGGACAGATAATGAGCGTGCTTTCCGCCCGTTTTCTCCTAAGTCAAAACTTGCTGGAGGAGCAGACATTTCTGCAAACACTACAGCATACTCGGCTTATCTCAACTGCGTGTTGGTCAAGGCCTATACCATCACATCTGATGGCGACTCAGTCGAGGTATCCGGAAATGACAGAGGGTGCAGCTTCAAGCAGAGTTTTGGGATCAACAGCTCGCAAAGTACCTACTTCAAAATCACGTCGGAGATTGATTGTTCTTCCAAGGCATATTACAGTCGCTTGGTATTTACAGCAACCACATATTCATCTTCAGCATCCAACAATCTGGACGACATCAGTGTCATCTCCTGTGCGACTGGATATCGCCAGGTTGCAGGAACATTAACAGTCACGCCATCGATTGGTGCCCCTTTCATCTGGTCCTTTACCGAGACGGGCGAGGCGGATACCGGTCGGCCAAAGTTGTGGAGGGTCTTTGAGCGGGACATCCTTGGACCTGTGTCTTTCAATCCTCAGGCCAAGTGGTCAAATTCGGACATGGGCAGTTTGATATTGTACTATGCCCAGCGGTCGCAGCCGTCCAAGCCACTGGTATCTGACGTCTTGATGGATGCAGCTTCAAAAGTCTTTACTGCCATATATCTGAACGCAGTTGCAATTCATCGCTTTGATTCACTCTCGGAGCCGGAGACAGATACTGGGACGGCTCTTATCCCTACAACGCGACTATTTGTCGTCCCCTGGGTGGCATATGTCATCATTGCATTTCTCATGGTTATCCTCTGTTCTGTCGTTGCTATTCACATTCATCTTCAGCGCAGCCCATCAATTCTGACCGAGGAGCCCGAAGGCCTACTGTCAATGGCTGGAATTCTGTGTAATAGTGAACTGTTTACTATCGCTTGGAATATCCGCCACGATCCTGCGTTTGATGGTGGAGTGATAGAGATGGGCAAGATACGGCCAGAGGTGAAGGATAGGAGGTGGGGAGCGATGAAGGATGTTGAATCCAACAATTGGGTTGTGAGGTCAGTTCAAGGTGCTGATATGGGAGCCGCGGAACATCTTTCAAGGTGCTTCTCTCTGTTGTGTAGTCTTCCTCCTAGTACGGAATATCAGAAATGAGAGCTTTGTTCATCTTTGATTTGTCTCTTTTGATATTTTACTGGCTGATTCTTACGCGCTTACCCATCATACAAAGAGGGATGAAGGTGGCACAGCTTGTACTGCATTGACGAGGTGACGATATATAACCCAAAGACTTGTGTATGAAAACACAACAGTACTTCTATTCAGCTATATCTAGTGTTAAACGACCTCAGCCAGAACAAAGATCCTCCCTGTCGTGAGCCAGGGAGGCTTCGGGATTGCATCATTACTCGTTCTGGAAAACGTTGATGAGTGTCCCGATATAAGGTTTTATCTCGACCTTGAACTGGTCTCCATGCTTGAGAGTAACCTTTGGAGACTTTGCCATTCCAACTCCTGCAGGTGTACCGGTAATGATTACTGTTCCCGGAAGCAATGTGGTGCTCTGAGATAAGAAGCTCACAACTTTGGGGATAGCGAAAATAAGATCGCTTGTCAAGGGTGTCAGCAATAATTCGCAAGGCATTTATCCAAAGCAGGCGTCTTACTCTACTCCGCAGTCTTGCAAGAGCTCATCATTCTTTAAACCTCGCACTCGAAACTTCGAAGGATTTGGCACTGTGGCGGTGGACACAAGGGTAGGCCCTGAGGGTGTTAGATAGCGCGACACGTTGAATCATGAGAATACTGTACCTAGAGGGCAGGATCCATCGAATCCTTTGGAGTACGACCACTGGGACTGGGCAAACTGGCTTGTTCTGCTCGACACGTCGTTACAGGCAGTATACCCCAGCACATAGTTCATGGCATCCGCCTCAGACACGTTCTTTGCAGTCTTGCCGATGACAACGGCCAGTTCAGATTCGTAGTCTCCACAGTCATCCAACTGTGTCAACTTAGGAAGAATGGTTGGCGCTGGCCAAGGATCTCCTACGGCCGTGCTGGGCTTCCTGTGTGACGGTTAATGAGCCGTTTCAGAATCGCAAAAACCGTGCACTTACATAAAGACAGTTGGGATGGTTGGCAAATCAGTGATTCCCACTTCGTCGGCGTGTTGCTTGTACTAGAACATGAAGCCCGTTAGCGCATGTCTTCTGTTAAAGAGCTACCACGCACGTTTAGACCGATGCATCGAACGGTGCCTACTTCACTCGCTGTCAAAGGCGATAAGACTCGTTCAATGATTTCTTTCGCGCCTGTCTTCTCTCCTGGATTTAGGATCGAGTTTCCCGAGAAGACTTCGATGGCGACCTCATCGCCGTTGAAAAGAGCTAGCCCAACATCGACATCTTCGGAGACTGGTTGCCCGATCAAGATGGAGCTCGTATCAGAGCGGGGAACAAAACGGACAAGGCCTAGGAAATGGGTGAGTTGTTACTTTCAGCATCCCTAAAGGCCAGAGATCACATACGTTTGAATTGAGTGGTTGACATGATTGCGAATACTGTTTGGGTTGTAGTAGATCACCGGGAGTGCTTAAGAGTGGAATATAAACATTTCACTGACTGACTGTCGAGCTTCGGCATTCCAATGTCCGATCGCCCTGCTCGGGGAATTGATTTGCCGATTTTCGACCGAATCCTCCAACAGGTCACTCACGCCCGTCGCAGCCACTCATGGGTATAGAAATACGCAATCTTCTCTAAGCCTTCTTCCCAAAGCAGCAAGTATTGCTAGCGCACACAAGATCGGAACCAATATCTTCCCGTCATACGTATGAGAGTTCATCGTCGATTAGTAAACTAATATCGGAAAGTACGGACGTGATGCTTTGCCTCAAAGGAGATTACAGTAGCTACGCTGGTCATCGAGCATCCGTTGGATAAGCGAAGCGACCAATAGGAAGTAGGTCAGCCGACATCCTCGGCCCCGGACTGGCTTCCGACACCACCGACGATCATTGCCGGGGCCGTCCAACTTACGATGGTCCGATGAGGGGAAGCGTCTCGTATGGATGGAACGGAGGCATTGGATATGATATAATCGTAGCAGATACATGGTTCAACGCTCCACTGTCGTTGGTGATTGATTGTTTATGTATACAGATTATCTTCCTATTGTAGCAACCCATCAACCAGCAATGTCTCCAGGTGCTGAACCGAGCCCGTTCCGGGCACACTTGCCCGATCTCCAGATTGACAGGTTTACCACCATGAAGAAGAAAGATCCCTATGAGTACGCCAAAGCATTCAAGGAGAATGGTGCCCCTCCATGGTTTCATGGCCTATACTTGCACTGGCGCAAGTTGCTTTCTGAGCCCTTCAAAGGCGTTACCAATGACGGTAGGCACAGTAATCAGCCTACTCTTATATGTGCATGACTGATCCACTACCAGGACACGTCCGACCAGATGTCTTCAAGCTGGAGGATCAAGGTATCCCTATTGACGATATCGTCAGTGCAACAAAACTCGCTCTGTCAAAGATGAGCCCAGAGCAGAGAACCCGCTCAACCTATCACATCGACTCTCCAGAATGGCGCACGTGGTCTAATCCCGAGTTTCTGCTAAGTGACAAGGGCGTCAGGCTAGACGAGGTCAATGAGGAATTGCGGAC
This sequence comes from Fusarium falciforme, assembly GCF_026873545.1. NCBI lineage: Eukaryota > Fungi > Ascomycota > Sordariomycetes > Hypocreales > Nectriaceae > Fusarium > Fusarium falciforme. Next base: position 2,702,918 of record NC_070555.1, read on the forward strand.
CGCTATCATGCAAGTTCTTAAGACTTCGCTATCCCCCGAAGGCTATGAGAAGGCAGTCTCGGCCATGCGCATCAATGGCTTCTTGGGTGAGCTAGTCGAGGCGCCTGCCATCATGAACGAATTTTCTTACAACTTTGTCTTATTCGGCGTCGAGCCGTCTACCACGGAGCCCTGGGGCTTCTCTTTCTATGGACACCATCTATGCCTAAATGCCTTCTTCTACAAGAAGCAGATCGTTCTATCGCCATGGTTTACGGGCGCTGAACCAAACCTGATCGACGATGGCAAGTTCAACGGGACTCGAATCTTGCAACGGGAGGAAATTCTCGGGCTCCAGCTTATGCAGGGCTTATCACCAGAGACACAATCCCGGGCTCAGGTATACAAGCAGATGAAGGATCCGGCAATGCCACGTGGACGTTGGAATCACGATGATCAGAGGCATCTTTGCGGGGCCTACCGCGACAACCGCGTAGTGCCCTACGAAGGCGTTCTCGTTTCCGAATTATCAACGGCCCAGCAAGACATCGTAACTGAAATCTTGCGGGAATACCTTCTATACTTGCCCCAAAAGGCTCGAGATCTGCAACTGGCTGAGATGAAGCGCTGGTTTCACGAGGCGTACTTTTGTTGGATTGGTGGATTCAAGGACGAGGACCCTTTCTACTATCGCATCCAGAGTCCTGTCGTCATTGTCGAGTTTGATCATCACCACGGGGTGTTCTTGACGAATAAGGAGCCGGCTAAGTTCCACATCCATACACTGCTCAGGACGCCCAATGCTGGAGACTACGGGATGGCACTGAGAAAGCAGATTCCGGGCATGGCTCAGGAATTTCTATGGGAAGGATAAGTGTAGGGACCAGATGACTTTCATGACAAAATAAGGATTAGTTGTATCTATTCAAGGATTGCTCAATGAAAATAACCGAAAAACATTCTAGAACTCTAAACTTCCCTTGTCCGCTCATGGATCTCGAGTTGAAACATGCATTGACCATCCACTCGACATGGCATATAGTTAAGTAATGGCATCTCAACACCCAACAATTTTCAGAGTAACCGGTTTGAAGAGCCAGTATAAGTTTAAAATTAAGTTTGAGCCGTGATGACTCGAGTATGTCGCACTGGTAGGGAGGCCATACCCTTGGCCAACACGTCCAAAGTTCATCAACATATAGTACACGTGTTAAGGTACATCAAGAATCTCATATCGTGCCGTATATCCGTGACTGCCTGATTCAGATTGACTTTATCCACTCTGCTATGATGATTGGCCAAATAAACCAGGATTCTTTGTCCGGATAGGCAAGGTCAACAAGCCGTGACGCGGCTCAACAACCAAGGGGTAAAGCGACCAATCGGAAATCATTGGGCCGTATGAGCTCCGGTGGCGGACTCACGATGACACCTCTGTGTAACACAATGATTCCCTACTACAGCAGGTAGTAGAAGGACGAGTGGAGATCGGCCCTTAGTTCAACGTGCCGTTTCCCCGGTCTGGAGCATGTGGAGGCATTAGCGGGACCCCATGGGGAATGCTCCTGGGGATCGATATATTGCCATGATCTCTTTCTTTGCCTCGTCATTACAAGCTGTCGAACAACAACTCACTGGCTTGAGTATCCAGACTTTTTCTCGTGTGAGCATCCTACCTCGTGCCCAATATGTCGAAACCCGAAATTGAGGCTCTAGAGCACTATGTAAGTCCTACAATCTACCTAGGGAAGCCTCATGACATTGGCTTGGCCCACTATGGAGGGCATACACTTACATGTGACTAGAACGATACCGAATCTCTCAGCGAAGAGCACAAACAATATCTTCTTAAGCGCCATGGCGCCATCAACCTGGACCCCGTCCCTTACATGAGCGATGCCGACCCCTTGAACTGGCCCAAGTGGAAGGTGAAGCGACTCCATTCCGACTGACGTCAATGCTAATCTGATTGCATTTTTAGAAAATTGTAAACCTTTCCCTAGTCGCCTTCCACGCAATGATGGCCACTTTCACCGCCGCGGCAATCCAATCAGCCTTTGTCGAAATCGCAGAAGACCTCGGAGTAAGCGTGCAGCGAGCGACCTACCTCACATCTCTTGTCATCGCAATCCTCGGCGGTGCACCGCTTCTTTGGCGCCCGCTCTCACATACCTACGGCCGACGTCCGATCTTCCTACTATCCCTCTTTTGCAGCCTCATCGGCAATATTGGCTGTGCAGTTAGTCCTACGTATGGCACGATGGGCCTCTGCCGGGCGATAACTGCCTTTTTCATTTGCCCTGCCGCAGCTATTGGAACGGCCGTCGTGTCGGAAACATTCTTTCGAAAAGAGAGGGCGCGCTACATGGGTGTTTGGACCACAATGGTGACGCTTGGCGTTCCCGTCGCTCCTCTCATCTTTGGCTTTGTTGCTATGAGGACTGGCTATCGATGGATTTACTGGATTCTTGCTATAGTGAGTGACTCCCGAGCTTCACCGAAGAACATCAACTAATCCCCCCAGACGAATGGTGTTCAGTTCATCCTCCACGGCCTGTTTGGGCCCGAAACCCGATTCGAACCCAGCACTCGATTGCAAGAAAACTCTTCTTTCAGACAACAATACCTCAGCTTCCGTCGCATCGATCCCAAACCGTTGAAGTTGAGGGACTTTTTGCACCCTCTTAGCTTCATCTGGTCTCCCAATGTTATCATCCCAGCTGTTGCACATGCCATGGTATTCCTTTGGGGTAGTGTCATGACGACCTTTGAGATTCCCCAAGTTTTCCCCGAGAAATTTGGGTTCAACACACAGCAAGTTGGCCTGCAGTATATCGGCATTATCATTGGTACAATCCTTGGTGAGCAGATTGGTGGAATCCTATCCGATAAGTGGATGGGACTACGCGAGCGCAGAGGCAAGCGACCAGAACCGGAATACCGTCTATGGCTGAGTTACATCGGCTACCTGACTGCAGTCTGTGGCGTAGTGGTTTTCTTGGTGCAGCTTGACCGAGCCTCAGAGACATGGGACGCTACCCCTATCGTCGGGGCAGGCATCGCAGCAGCAGGGAATCAGATCGTCACAACCATCATGATCACATATGCTGTGGACTGCTATCATAAGGATGCTGCAGCAGTAGGCGTCTTTATCACATTTATTCGCCAAGTTTGGGGATTTATTGGCCCGTTCTGGTGAGCTTCCAAGGCAACTTCGTGCCTCTTCCCTGACTAATGATGCAAAATAGGATCCCAGAAATGATTGAAAGCCCAGGGTTCAGGCTAAGTGCAGTAATCTCCACGGCCACGATAATAGCAGCAGCGATACTGCCTACGATGTTGTTGCAGTTCAAGGGTCGACATTGGAGACCGCAAGACGCAAAGAACTAGTTCAACCTGTTTTTTATGTCAATCTATTGGATGTCACGTCAAACTTTCTACATGCGAAATTCTCCATCCATAGGCCGCTCATTTAATCACTTAACGTAGGCTATGTTAAATACAGGGAAGGCAATGTTAGTGGGAGGGAATTATGAGCCTAGTGATTTACATAGGAGATTGACTTGCCCATTCATCTTTATTTCCATTTTCCTTGCATTTACTATACAAAAGATCGCTTGTAATTTACTAAAGTACATACTTTCCGTCCGTGCGCTAACCCCCTGCCATAATTTTCATAAAATTACACACTTTCTGTCCGTGCATACTGGTTGGTCCTATGTTCGCCGTAAACCTTAATGTTTCTTTTGTTTACAGCGCTATTGCTACTTTAGTGGTGGCATACTTAGAAAAATAATAGCCCCTGCTAGGGACTATATTATTTAATATATTCTCTTTCTCTGCCTTCTTTTCTATTTTTATTTCCTCTTCCTTTTTATTTACCGCTCAGAGTCAGTCCTAATACCTTAAATTAACACTTCTATAGCATGGCCTACCGCCTATTAGAGACTTTCGCGATGTCAGTCAAAGAATTCCTCTCTAAGCTCTAACTCTATATCAGCCCTGATGCCTATCTTAGGGTTATGGTTGGGGTTAGTATTTACTATCTAAGCTAGTCTGCCTAAGAGGTTTCTTCTAGCTAAAGATATAGCTTATAATATAAAAAGAGGAGATTTTTCTAAGAAAGAAAAGTAAGAGAGATATAAGAGTAAAAAGGATATAGTAAAAAAAGAAAGAAATATAACTAAGAGAAAGAAATATAGCTAAGAGAAAGAGGTATAATTAGAAAAGAGAAATAATAAGAAAAGAGATATAAGAGATAAGAGATATAAAAGAAATAAGAGATAAGAGATAAGAGATAAGAGATAAGAGATAAGAGATAAAGGCAAAATAGCCTTAGGAAGCCCTAGAAGTATTCTAGATCAACCTAGCTAGGTTACTAGGAGTATCTCGGGCTATAAAAGCCGCAGAGGTCGCCCTAGTCCTCATCAGGGCAAGGCTAATAGTAGAGTCTAGCTGGTTAGCCGCAAAGGGGCTAATAAGGTCCTAGAGCTTCTAATAGGTCTTAGCGGTCTCTAGGTCTATAAGGCTACCTACTAAGATAATAAGAGGCTAAAAGAAGGCCCTAAGAGACTTATATTTTCTGCGTTTTTCCTCTATAGCCTCTCTTAAGGTGCTATAAGGGTCTTCCTTAGTAGAATCCTTTAAAATAGCTATGATTTAAATATTATAGTAATAGCAGCTATTTCCTAGGGTAACTACGAAGTCAGCCCTTAGGCTACCTTCTAGGTAGACTAGGGGTTCTTTTTTAACCTCTAGGGTAGGCTGGCTACTTAGGGCTAGGGGCTTCCGGATGAGGTCTAGGGTAGGCTGCGAGGCCTCCCTAGCTGCTAGGAATAGCTCGTAGGCTAGGTCTTTATATAAGGGTATTCCTAGGCCTCCCTCTTTAACTAGAAGGGCTATAAGGCTTAGATTAGGCTCCTTAGGGCACTTACTAGGGCTTCTAGCTACTAGGGCTAGAATAGCTTCCCTTATAAGGGTATTAGCTTCTTCCCAGAGGTCTTCTAGCCTAATTAGGTCTAGTTACTTCTAAAGGTACCTTAGAAAAAGCTAAATACTACCTCTAAGAAAAAGCAAAGCATACTGCTTAGGTAGGTCTTATAGGGCCTCTAGGGCTTCCTATAGGGTAGTTAGCTTATCTTTTAAGAAGGCTCTTCTAAGCTAGATAGGGCCTATATAGGTGCCTAAGGCATATAAGCCTTCTAGCTTAAGGTCCTCTATAGCCTTTTTTTTATTTTTAATAAGGTTAAGGCTAAAAGGAGAGCCTTCTAAGACCTCCTTAGTTGCCTCTAGGGTGCCTTATAGAGCCTTATTAAGAATATAGAGGTTATCTAGGTAAGCTACTAAGGTTACCCTAGGTAGCTTCTTAGCTAGGGCCTCTAGGGTAGGTTAAAAGGCAAGGGAAAAAAAAAGAAGTCTAAGAGAGTCTCCTTACCTTATGCCCTTAGCTAAGGCTATAGCTAACCTATTTTCTATAACTAAGATAGAAGGGTTATTATAGGCCTAAGCTACTGCCTTATAGAAGGTAGGGGCATATATAGCTACCGAGGTAGCTATAAAAGCCTTATTTACTAAGTTAAAGGCATTAGCGAGGTTAATAGAGGCTAGCTATTAGAAATTAGTCTTATTTAAGCTTATAATAGCCTTATAGAGAAGGAAAATAATAGGTTTAACCCTACCTAGGCTATTTATGCCTAGCTAAAAGGGTAAGAGCATATTTATCTAATAAAAGGTTATTAGGATTGCTTTTATAGCTACCCTATAGATTAGGTCTCTTATAGCTATAGGCCTAACCCCTTTATTAGGCTTTTTAAGCCCTATTAGGCAGCTAGCGCATAATAAGTAAGCCCTAGGGGCTATACCTTAGTAAATTATATTAGCTAATAGCCTTAGGAAAGCTATTATAGGGAAATCCTTTCTTATTACTAAGTCTAAAAAAGGCCTAGTCCAGCCGCTAAGGCTAAGGGCTTTTTCCTTACCTATAAAGGCTATAGCTACTATAATTATTTTTAATATAATTAGTTAGCTAGCCCTTAGGCGGGTCTTGCCTTAGAAGGGGTCTTTTAATCCAATAAGGTACTTTTCTAGCAGCCTAGCCCTATTTTCTATTAAATCAGGTGCTATAGGGGTTAGATTAATAAGAGCCCTAGCAGCCCGGCCTAAATAGCTTCTTTCTAATAGCCTAGCTGCCCTCTAAGCCGGGCAAGGAGCTATAGAGGGTCTAGCTGCCTTAGGGGGCTGCTTAAGGGACTCTAGGCTCTCTATAGTAGGAAGATTAAAAGGGAAGGACCTAAGAAGGGTAGCTAGGCCTTTTTTTTACAACCCTAACCCTAGTAGCCTAGGCAAGATAAGGAAATATAATAGGGCCTTTTTAATAAGCCTCTTTAAGAAGGCAGCTATAGCTTTATAAGCTATAGCTATAAAAATAGCAGCCTGCCTTGCATATAGCCTTTTCTCTAATATAAGGATCTTTATAAAAGCTAGTAGCTTTTATATAAAGGCCTTAGCTAGGATTGGGGCTATAGCTTGGTTATGTAGCTGCTCTAGGGTAGGTCCCTCTAGGGTAGGTCCCTCTAGGGTAGGCTCCTTAAGCCTGGCAGCCTCTGTAGGCTCCTTAAGCTCGGTAGCCTCTGCAGGCTCTTTAAGCCTAGTAGCCTCTGCAGGCTCCTTAAGCTCGGCAGCCTCTGCAGGCTCCTTAAGCCCCTCTAGGGTAGGCTCCTCTAGGGGATTAATATTGCTTATAGGGCAAGGGTTAAGGCATTATAAAAGTCTTAGTAAAAATTTAAGTATTAGCTAAAAAGTATAATTAAAACCTTTAAAAATTCTATTATTACTAATAAGTAAATAAAAACTAAATAAAATAATAATTAAAAGTATTATTAACCTATTTATACCTAAAAATAATATTCTTACTTTTATTTATACCTTTTTTATTACTTTTTCTTACTTATTTTATAGTTAATCTAATTTAAGACTAGGGTTAGGGTTATGGTTGGGGTTAGTATTTACTATCTAAGCTAGTCTGCCCGGGAGGTTTCTTCTAGCTAAAGATATAGCTTATAAGGTAAAGAGAGGGGATTTTTCTAAGAGAAAGAAATAAAAAAGATATAACTAAGAGAAAAAGATATAAACTAAGAAAGAAATATAACTAAAAATAAGATATAACTAGGAGAGAAATATAGCTAAGAAAGAGATATAACTAAAGGAAAGAGATATAGCTAGAAAAGAGATATAAGAGATATAAGAGATATAAGAGATATATAAGAGATAAAGGGTATAAGATAAGAAATAAGAAATAAGAGATAAGAGATAAGAAATAAGAGATAAAGGCAAAATAGCCTTAAGAGGCCCTAGAAGGATTCTAGATCGACCTAGCTAGGTTACTAGGGGTATCTCGGGCTATAAAAGCCGCAGAGGTCGCCCTAGTCCTCATTAGGGCAAGGCTAATAGAGGAGTCTAGCTAGTTAGCCGCAAAGGGGCCAATAAGGTCCTAGAGCTTCTAATAGGTCTTAGCGGTCTCTAGGTCCATAAGGCCACCTACTGAGATAATAAGAGGCTAAAAGAAGGCCCCGAGAGACCTATATTTTCTGCGTTTTTCCTCTGCAGCCTCTCTCAAGGTGCTATAAGGGTCTTCCTTGGCAGAATCCTTAGAAATAGCTACGACTTGAATATCATAGTAATAGCGGCTATTTCCTAGGGTAACTACAAAGTCGGCCCTTAGGTTACCTTCCGGGTGGACTAGGGGTTCTTTCTCAACCTCTAGGGTAGGCTAGCTACTTAGGGCTTTGAAAAAGGCCCTAGTTATCGCGTCATGCCTTGCAATCCACCTTCTATTAGCACCTTTACAGGTATCCTGATGGCCTAAGGCAGCTATAGCTCCACAAGAGCTACAGGGTAGGCTAATAGGCTTGATTGGGTAGAAAAGCTGGCTTCAGAGGGCTTTAGTGATCTCAGAGTCTATAAAAGATAGGGCTTTTTAGGTAGGCAAGACTCCAAGCCACTTGCGGCCGAGATAGCTAGCATTTTCTAGCCTAGCATGCCTATAGCTAGCGGGAAGGCCCTCTAGGAAGTCTGCTAGCCTAGCCTTGTTAGCTTCCTTTAGCACCTGTTGTGCTGTTTTTCCTAGCCTAGGCTGGCCTGGGTCTAGGGTAGGCTGCGGGGCGGGGATAGGCTGCGGGGCTAGGGGCTTCCGGATGAGGTCTAGGGTAGGCTGCGAGGCCTCCCTAGCTGCTAGGAATAGCTCGTGGGCTAGGTCTTTGTGCAAGGGTATTCCTAGGCCTCCCTCTCTGACTAGAAGGGCTATAAGGCTTGGGTTAGGCTCCTTAGGGCACTCACTAGGGCTTCTAGCCACTAGGGCCAGAATAGCTTCCCTTATAAGGGAATCAGCTTCTTCCCAAAGGTCTTCTAGCCCAATTGGGTCAAGCTGCCTCTAAAGGTGCCTTAGAAGAAGCTGGATACTGCCTCTAAGAAGAAGCAAAGAGTGCTGCTTAGGTAGGTCTTATAGGGCCTCTAGGGCTTCCTGTAGGGTAGCTAGCTTATCTTCTAAGAAGGCTCTTCTAGGCCGGATAGGGCCTATATAGGTGCCCAAGGCATATAAGCCTTCTAGCTTAAGGTCTTCTATAGCCTTTTCCTTGCTTTTTACTAGGTTAAGGCTAAAAGGAGAGCCTTCTAAGACCTCCTTAGCTGCCTCTAGGGTGCCTTGCGGAGCCTTATTGAGAATATAGAGGTCATCTAGGTAGGCTACTAAGGTTGCCCTCAGTAGCTTCCTAGCTAGGGCCTCTAGGGTAGGTCGGAAGGCAAGGGAAAAAAGAAGGGGTCTAAGAGGGTCACCTTGCCTAACGCCCTTTGCCGAGGCTATAGCTAACCCATCTTCCATAACTAAGATAGAAGGGTCATTATAGGCCCAAGCTGCTGCCTTATAGAAGGTAGGGGCATACATAGCCACCGAGGCAGCTATAAAAGCCCTATCTACTGAGTTAAAGGCATTAGCAAGGTCGATAGAGGCTAGCTACTAGAAATTAGCCTCGTTTGGGCCTATAATAGCCTCGTAGAGAAGGAAAATAGCGGGTTCAACCCCGCCTAGGCTATTTACGCCTAGCTGGAAGGGTAAGAGCATATTTAGCCGATAAGAGGTCATCAGGATCGCTTTCATAGCTACCCTATAGACTAGGTCTCCTATAGCTATAGGCCTGACCCCTCTATCAGGCTTTTCAAGCCCTATGAGGCGGCTAGCGCATAATAAGTAGGCCCCAGGGGCCATGCCTTGGCGAATCATATCAGCTAGCAGCCTTAGGAAAGCTATCACAGGGGAATCCTTCCTAGTCACTAGGTCTAAAAGGGGCCTAGTCCAGCCGCTAAGGCCAGGGGCCTTTTCCTTGCCTATAGAGGCTATAGCTATTATAATTGTCTCTAATGTGATTGGTTGGCCGGCCCTTGGGCGGGTCTTGCCTTAGAAGGGGTCTTTTAATCCGATAGGGTGCTTTTCTAGCAGCCTAGCCCTATTTTCCATTGAATTAGGTGCTATAGGGGTCAGATCAATAAGAGCCCTAGCAGCCCGGCCTAAATAGCCTCTTTCTAGTAGCCTAGCTGCCCTCTGAGCCGGGCTAGGGGCTATAGAGGGTCTAGCTGCCTTAGGGGGCTACTTAAGGGACTCTAGGCTCTCTAGGGTAGGAAGGTTAGAAGGGAAGGACCTAAGAAGGGTAGCTAGGCCTCCTTTTTATAACCCTAACCCTAGTAGCCTGGGTAAGATAAGGAAATACAATAGGGCCTTTTCAGTAGGCCTCTTTAAGAAGGCAGCTGCAGCTTTATGGGCTATAGCTATGAAAATAGCAGCCTGCCTTGCGTATAGCCTTTTCTCCGGTATAGGGATCTTTACAAAAGCTAGCAGCTTCTACATAGATGCCTTGGCTAGGATTGGGGCTATAGCTTGGTTATATAGCTGCTCTAGGGTAGGTCCCTCTAGGGTAGGTCCCTCTAGGGTAGGTCCCTCTAGGGTAGGGTCCTCAAGCTCGGCAGCCTCTACAGGCTCCTCAAGCCTAGCAGCCTCTATAGGCTCCTCAAGCTTGGCAGCCTCTACAGGCTCCTTACGCTCGGCAGCCTCTGCAGGCTCCTCAAGCCCCTCCAGGGTAGGCTCCTCTAGGGGCTCTAGGGGCTCTAGGGTAGGTTCTTCTAGAGGCTCTAGAGTGGGTCCCTGGCTAGAGGGCCTAGAGAGGCTAGGGGACCTAGGGCTAGAGGGTCTTCCCCTTTCCTCATAGCTAGAAAAAGACCTATAGCTTTCCCTTAAGCTTGGTCGGTCTAGGGTAGGCTGGTCTAGGGTAGGGCTAGGCTATAGTTGCCTTGGCCGCCTCGTAGGTCTTTGTAGCTATGGAGAAGGGGTTCTTACTAGTCTCTTTCTTCCTATAAGGCCTCTATAGCTAACTAAGCCCGGGCTAGCCTAATTAGGACTAGAAGGCTGATCTAAGGAAGCTAAAGAGGCCCTTTAAGGGTAATAGGTCCTTGGCCTAGGTAAGGTAGAAATATAGGCTTTACCTTCTATGCCATAGATCTTAGCACTATGGGTCTTAATGCCGTGGGAGCCTCGGTAGGCTATAGCGCAATAAGGGCAGCTGACTAAGCCAAGGGGCTGTAGCTGCTGATTCATATAGGTCTCGGCAGGGTGTTTTTTACGTATATACTCTAAGATATCTCTATAGCTGCCTTGGCAGGTAGGGCAGGCTAAGGAGGGCATCTAGGGTAGCTAGGGATAAGAAATAAAAGGTAAGAAAATAAGAATAAAAATAGCTATAGGGTAGCTAAGATAGATACGACTTAGAAGCTAAGCATAGGGGAAGCTAAGTATAAAAGAAGTTAAAAGGTAAGAGACTTAGAGAATAAGGCCTTAAATATAAAGAGAGTTATATAACCCTAGGGTTATTCTAGAGGCTTCTATCTATAGGTGACCTAATATATAACCCTAACCTTGACCTAATGTGTGACCCTAACCCTAACCTAATGTATAACCCTGACCCTGACCCTAACCCCTATAGAAAGCTCTAGAATCTCTATAGAAGCCCGAAGGGCTTCTATCTATAGCTGACCCAATGCGTGACCCTAACCCTGACCCAATGTGTGACCCTGACCCTGACCCTAACCTCTATAGAAAGCTCTAGAATCTCTATAGAAGCCCGAAGGGCTTCTATCTATAGCTGACCCTAACCTTGACCCAATATCTAACCCTAACCCTGACCCAATGTGTGACCCTAACCATGACCCTAACCTCTATAAAAGACCTTAGAATCTCTATAGAAGCCCGAAGGGCTTCTATCTATAGCTAACCCTAACCGGGAGGCCAGTGGTAGTTTGGGCCAAACTACCATTTCGGGGTCAGGGGCACGGACCAATGGCCATGCAGGGATGCACGCGGGGGTGGGTCCGGGACGCGGACAGGGGGGCCAAACTACCAGTCCCAAACTACCATTTCATGCTGCAGCCAATCAGGATAAGGGAAGGGCAACTTCAGGGTTGAGGAAAAAGCAAGCAAAGGAGGGAAATACAACGGAACGCGTCTCCAAGGCCAGCCTTTTCACGACCGACCGGGTGAATAAGCGATATTCTTTTCACATGGACCATGATGAGTCCATAAAATGAGCGCAACTAAGGACGACCGAGCAGTTTCCCAGCCAGCGGCAATCATTCGAGAGAGAGACTATCAGGAAAAGAGGGAAAGAAGGGAAACAAAGACAGCACGTACAGTATCCTAGGAGGAGGAACCAGAGGGAGAGGTAGGGAAGGGCTCGACATAGTCCAGATCGCAGCCAATGGCCCGAGGGCGTCCCACAGACTCGCCCGGCGGCAACGGACCGGAGCGGCAAGGAGATACAGGAGAGTCCGCCAGCTGTATTCATGCAGAAGCCACCAAACCGGGAGAAGGGTGGCTTATATATAATGGCGAATACCGGTCGTTGATCTGCGCCTTTCACGGCTATGCGGTCTGCAGCCTCGAGGGTCACTTGAGGGACCGTCACCCAGACATCGACCATCGGGCCCGCAGCGATATCATCCACCGCCATAAGGGTCTACAGCTGCAAGGACCGGCATTGGAGCAGCTCGTCTAGCACGGTGCGTCAAACCCGACCCGGGCCGTCAAGGGTCTTGTTGTTCACCGGGGCTTCGCTTGCACCTGGCCGGGTTGCAGGCACCTCACGCCGAGCTAGAAGTGCCTACGGGTTCACCTCAACGAGGAGCACAACATAAAGGGAGCCAAGGCACAGGCGGGCCTCTAGACCAGCGTCTATCTGCAGACCTTCTTTACAGGACCAAAGAGGGCGATTTACTACTTCTGCGTCAGCATCTCGACCAGCGGTAACGATGATGCTGTCTCGGCAGCAGGAGATCCTCCGACGCCGGTGGGCAAGGGGAGAAGAGCGACGATGGCCGATAGGCAGCAGACGCACCCGGAAGATCAGATGATAATCGCCGACATCACCCAAGGGTGGTCACTGCAGCAGGAGGAGCAGGAGAAGATGCAGAAGGTCATGGAGGAAGGGATCCTTAGGCACGAGACGACGAACTGGCTGAAGAGGACCGGCTGGTCAGCCCACTTCGCCGGGAGGAATCTGGTGGATATCCAAGCCTGCAGCAGGATACCCGGCCGTGACGACGACGAGCTACGACGGATGGCCACGGCTCTAGATCGTCTATTCTTCGACCGCTGCATCGGCGGGTTAAAGAGCATGCCCCTGATGACCCGCCTGCTCCTGGCCAGCCCCCACCCTCACGATGCCCACAGCCAACCATTTGGGCCGCTACAGGAGAAGACCAGTATGGATCGCTACCTGGTCTATGTGAAGCGGTTCTTATGCTATTGCCTTAACGTGCTGTCGCTAGAGGAGGATGCGCTGTTTGCCGAACATGGCTTTCGCTTCACGCAAGCACAAAGGGCCAGCCTCGAGCTACTCTAGGCGCATCTGCAGGATAAGGAATAGTTGGGCGAGGGGCTATAGGAAGAGATATTATAGATTCTAGCGGACTTCTAGATGCAGCGGCTCGATAGGGACCCTTTTGTGAGCCCACTATGGCATTTCATCAGCATATTAGGAATCAACGGCGAGACAGGGCAGCTCTGACCTGCCTATCTATTTACCTATATACTTATGGGTCTTGTTTTCACGGGGCGGGCGCTGCTAGGAGAGTGGGCCATACTTACCCGGGAGCGGGCCGGGATGATAGACCTCGCGCAATAGTTCGCCCAGGTTCGAGACGCCTAGCTTTACAAGGCAATATACTCTCCCATGGGCTATATGCTTAGCTTGCTATTATATAGAAGGAAGATCGCGCAGGAGACTAGTAGCCGGCTAATAGTATCCTAGAGCAAGCACGGCGAGATAATATACTTTATAGGTAAGCCGATCCTAATAGAGAAGATTTATTATATAGTGGCTAGGATAATAAAAGACGCCGAGGACCTATTATGGGGTTAGTTAATATTTAAGGAGGGCGACGATAAGCGCTTTATTATTCCTCTAGCCGGCATTAAGGATAATCTCACCTAGATAAGACGAGGCCGGTCCTTTATCCATACTAATAACCTCATAGGCAAGGAGGTTAAGATACTTAAGGACCTCATTATAGGCTCACGGAAGGCAAAGTTCTTAGACCGAGCGGGCAAGTAGAAATAGGCGGGTATTAGGAAGTACCTAAAGCTAGTAAAAAAGTTCGAGGAATTTCTACTACTCCTCTCCCATATTACTAGCAGCTAGCCTAGCCGAGGGAAAGAGATCATAGGCCTACGCCTAGTTAATAGTATTAATAAGGACCGCAACATCTTTATTATTAACAGCGATATTATGCTCGTCACCTAATACTATAAATCTCTAGCCCACTTCGACTCGCCGAAGGTAATCCCCCGCTTCCTACCAGAGAGGATCAGGCAGCTACTCGTGATATATATGGTCTATATCCGACCGCTAATAAATCGCTAGGAGGCGGATAGATAAGAGCTATATAGTAAGATAGCACCGCCAAGCGACTTTATCTAGTATAACAAGATAGGGCTATAGGAGAGCAGTTATATATCTAGGGCTATAGGGAAGTAGACCTCCCACTATATCAGCCATAGGATTACGCTCTAAGATTAGCGCTATATTGCTATCGCTATTAGCAAGAAATACGCCCATAACCGGGGGGCTACGCGGGCAGACTTTAATGACAGCGACAATAATAACGAGTTAAAGTAATATAAGGCGCCGGATGATCTAGCTGCCTATTACACCGGCTAGATAGCCGCCAACTATGGCGTTATGATTAATATACTAAAGCGTTTAATAGCTAAGTCTCTAGAGATATTTGGCTAAGTAAGTCATCGTTGGCATAAGTTCCTCGGCTACAACGCGTAGCAGCTATTGGCCTTAGAGCCGCCGCTGCTAGCTTTATCCTCGAAGTAGAAGAATATAGTCGAGCCTAGCAGAGAGGAGAAGTGCTACCTTCCCTAAAAGCAGGCTAAGATCGCCTCGCTTGAGAAGCTAAGGGCAGGCATGATAGCAATAGAGGACAAGGAGAAGGATAATATAATCCTACGGGCACTCCGAGCTATCTTACGTAATAACGCTGCCTAGTTCTAGTCGCCCCAGTAAGAAGAGGCCATTAGGCTAGCCGCGGCGAAGCAAAGCCCGCTGGTTACCATGCTGCTAATGGGTAGCAGGAAGAGCTTAGTCTTTATAATCCCGGCTATGCTAGTAGGTATAGGCGTAACCATCGTAGTAGCTCCGTTCGCCGAGTTAAAGAGGCAGCTAGTCACATACTGCGTCGACGCCGATCTAGACTACAAGTCCTGGCCCGAGGCGCGTAAATCTTAGCCCAGGGTTATACTAATCTTAGCCGAGGCAGCTATTATTAATAACTTCTTATAGTGGGCCGCTAATCTAAGTATCAGGGGAAGGCTAGACCGAGTAGTCATTAATAAGTACCATCTATCATTCATAGCCGCTAAAACCTACCATATAAAGCTCTAGTGCCTCGTTCTCTTGCGGAGCTTAGGGTATCCCTTTATATTCCTCACTAGGACCTTACCGCCGCTCTATTAACGCGACTTTAAAGACGCCATATAGCTCTAGGCTCTACTCTATATATAGGCTTCGAGCTATTAGCTAAACGTGCGGTACTCTGTCCTTCGCGTCTGTAATAGACGGGGCGTCATAGAGGTAAAGAAGCTAGTAGATGCCTAGCTCCCGCGTCTATCACCAGGGGAGAAGGGGGTTATATACTACACCAGCCACGCGAAATATAGGGCGCTTACCCGGCAGCTTAGCTGCCATTACTATCATGCTTAGCGTAATAATAGTTATGCGTAGTTTATTGCCCGGCGCGAGTAGGGCTTCTAGGCATAGGTCAATGGCGAAACCCCTTACATTATAGCTACCACGGCTCTAGGCACAGGCATTGATATTATAGGCATCGTCTATATTATCCATCTTAAGGCCCTATTTAGCATTATTGACTACGCTTAGGAGGCGGGGCGGGGCGGGCAAGCCGGGGAGCCTATTACCGCAGAGATAATTATCGAGGAGAAGGACTAGCCGGTTAAGGACTACTTCCGCGATAGCTACCTAGACTTAAGTACGCATAAGGTACACAGGCTAATCCGGATATAAGGTTGCCGCCGCCGCCTCCTAGGCCAATGCTTAGACGATGACCTACAGGACTATAAAGATCTCGATACCGTCCGATGCGATAACTGCTGTCGCGATGAGCTATTATAGAAGAGTAAGCTACCCTCGCAGGGTATCATAGCATTATATGCCTATAGGAGGCGCGATGCCCTCGCTTTAGAAAGATTCAAGGCTGCCCTAGGGGAGATAGAGGAGCTTAGTAAGATAGGCTACTGTATTTACTAGATATTTAACGGCATTAAGGAAGCTAGGCACTAGTGGGGTACCTATGGTACTACGACAGAGAAGGATCTATCCTTCTCTAGCTATATAGACTTTTAGGGCCTAGTTAACTATAAGAAGGATTTATAGGCACGCTTCTTAAGCTACTTCTACTATCATATATCGCAGGAGCTCTGTCGGGACGGTTATAAGACCAAAGGAGCATTATATCGGTAGAAGCATACTATGATCCCTATGGCGTTAACCGCCGTGACAGAGGCAGATATATAATTATAAGTCCGGGATGCTACTAATCGTGATTTTAAGGGTAGGGATAACTATACGGACTAGCTAGGCCATAAGTATAGCAAGCTAATATGCGGGCGAGAGATAACCAATGCTATAGCTATCTTCGATCTAGTACTTAAGTAGAGATAAACCTAAGGACTTACTTAACTACTATGTTCCCCGCATAATATGTTCTCGCCTAAGCATATATAAGGTTTTATACTAGTATAGTATAATATATTTGACCGGCTATATATGATTAATATATAATATTATAATAGTAATAGAAAAAAAAAAAAAAAAAAAAAAAAGAAAAAGAAAAAGAAAAGAAAAAAGTGCAAGAGAGAGAGGGCAGTAAATAAATAAGAAGAGGGCATTATTAGCCTATAAGAGCTGGCTCTTATAGCGGGCATATTACCCACGCAATAGTTAACTAAGGGTACCTAACTATAGATATAAATAAGACTTAATGATAATTACTAGCTTTAACTATATAATTAAAAGGCTTATAGGAGATAGCATAAATAGGATAAAGAAGAAATAAATATAAAAGAAATAAAAAAAAGAAGAAAAAGAGAAGGATATAATAATCTAGGGTAGGTAAAAGCATTAGTATTATAATAGGCAAAGAAGAAGCTTATTGAGGCTAGCTAGATGCTTCCGAGACTTAAAGCCGGGTCTATCCCTTAGTTAGAGGGATCACTCTGGCCACTAAGCTAAAGCGCCTTTGGCTCTTAAAGTTACTAAGCTTAAGATCGCGCTAGAAGATAAGGCTATCTAGAAGACTATAACGGGGCGTCTAGGTAAGACATAAAAGGCAGGGAATTAAAAGCTTACCTAGGGAGGGCAAAGATAAAGTAAATAAGGTATAAGAATATATCTATATTAGTAAAATATAAATATAAATAAGAAGAAAAAGATAAAGACGAAAAAAAGATTTAAGTAATAAAATATAGGATAAGTATAATATATTTTATTATAAAAAAGAAACTTAATTAATTAATAATAATAATAATAATAATTAAAAAGCTTTAACTATAGTTAACTTAGCTAAATAAAGAAAAGGTAAGCTTAACTCTAGGGTTCTTAATAAGAGTTAGGCTCTAGAGATAGCTAGCTAAGTAGTTAATATTTTTTTTTTTTTTTTTTTTTTTTTTTAGCAATAGCTATTACTTTTAGCTAGATTATTCTTTTACTTACTACTAGCCCTAGATTAACTAGATTAAGGCGAGAGAGATATAAGGGAAATAGAGTTTACTTATAACCCTAACCCTAACCCTAAGCTAAAAGGTAAATTTTTAGATTAATTAGGAAAGTTAAGAGGGTAGCTAGTAGTGGTAAGTATAAGTATCAGGGTTAGTAGGGAGGCGGGGAGTAAGGGCAGGGCATAAGCGTAAGTATAAACTAAAGAGTAAGTTAGAGCCTAACCCTAACCCTAAGTCTTACCCTAAGTCTAACCCTAAGCCTAAGCCTAAGCCTAACCTAATATCGGGTTAGGGTTATATTTAAATAAAGGGTTAAGAGTAAAAAGGGGTAGAGAGAGAAATAGGTATTTATAAGAGGTTATAGAGGGGGGTAGAGGTAGTGGTATTTACCTATAACCCTAACCCTAACCTTAGGTTTTCATTTAACCCAGAAAGTTAAGAGGTAAGCGGGAGGTTATAAAGGTTACTAGAGAGCAAGGCTTATTGGTTTATAAGGGTAAAGAAGAAGGGGGGAATAAGGACGGGGGTAATTAAGGAGTAGTAGCCTCTAGGGTTAAGAGTTAGAAAAGGGTAAAGCCAACCGCTAATATCCGGGAAGAAAGAGTTAGAAAAGTGAAGCTAATTATTAGTGTCTAAGGGAAAAGAGTTAGAAAGTAAAGCTAATTATTAGTGCCTAGGGGAGAAGAGTTAGAAAAGTAAAAGTAATTACTGCGGTCTAGGAGAGGAGAGTTAGGAAAGTAAAGGTAACCGCTACTATCTAAGAGAGAAGAGTTAGAGAAGTAAAGCTAAGTGCTAGTAAGTTTTAATTAAGTAGGTGAGGAGAGAAAAGGATAAAGGGTATAAGGTAAGAGGTAAGAAGGTAAAACTAACCGCTAGTGGGTAGGAGAGAAGTAAGGCAAGGTATAGGGTAAGAAAAGAATTAAGGAGTAAAGATAAAAGTATTGTGGGAGAGGGAAGGGGCTAACCACTAACGTAAGGGGTAATATAAAGCAGGCAAAGGCAAACCGCTAGTATAAGTAGTTAGTTAGGTAAGTAAGACAAGAGTAAGCGCTACTAAGGTCAGGGGCTAAACAGGGCGGGAGGTAAGCGCTATCGGGGTCAAGGGCAGGGGCTAGGGTAAGGCAAAGCTTTGTTAAAGGGGAAGCAGGAAGTAGGGTAGGGAGGAGTAGTAAAGGCTAACGGCTGAGGTTTGGGTCGAGGTGAAGGGCGGGGGGGTCAAGCGCTGTCGGGGTCAAGCGCTGTCGGGGTCAAGGGTTAGGGTTA